>NC_071291.1:30648214-31306785 GCF_943737925.1 Anopheles nili
GCGCGGATAGCAGTAGCAACAGCAGTTGCAGCATTAGTGAAAGCAGTAAAAAGCGCATGAAAGGATTAAACTAATTCAAGGCAACGGCCATAAACAAGGATAACGGTGGGAAAGCATCTGAGCCCTTAAGAATCTGACAGTTTTCTAATAGGGATCTCGTCACTCATCGCTGCTTGCGCTGGATCGCTTCCACCACCTGTTGCGACATGCCATTGGTGTAGGGATTTAAGGACACGCATTGATAACGCGTTGGAAGAAGAGGTAGATAAATAGGTGGCGCAGGGTTAAAGTATCGGGTATTCTGCAGGACGCTTGTCATATTGCAGACAATCTTCGTCTAAAAGAAAACCGAGGGAAGGCATGTTTCACACCGCATTGTGATGCAGAAAGCTGGACTGCAATGAACTGCCCGCTATCGTAATGTAATTTGACAACAAAAAACGTAAATTGTGTGGCGATATCCAACGGTATTGCGCATCCCATCCCATTTACCCGTCTCTATACACAAGGCCAGTGTGCCTGGTGGCTGTGCTGCTGTTGCGACTGCCTCGCACGTCCCACTTCCGGTGCTAGCTTGCTCAGTTGCGTTGCGCTTTTACATACCACCGTACTGGTATGGAGCCATATTTGGTTGCTGGGGCACGTACGCACCGGCGTACTGCGGCGCATACTGGGGCATTCCAATACCAGGCCCAGCCGTCAGCATGAGCTGCGGTTCGGGCATGATGATCGACTTGTGCTCGGTGCTGTCACCTTCCTTTTGCCGCTCTGCATCGGACGCTTCGAGTTTGTCCACCTTGGAGGTATACTCTCTCGTCACCTGTCATGTGGCGCAAACAGAAAGAGCCCATTGTTAGATGCATGGTTCAGAGCCATCGAGCAAACATCGTGCATTTACACCTACCTGGATGATGTAAGGCATTGCAAAGTCCATAATGTTATGACGCCATGCCAATTCTAGTATAACATCGGGTCGCAGGAGATCGTAGCACTTTTAAGAAGAGGCAACAGGCAGATTGGTTAGCAAAGAAATCAAAGCCTTTAAATGATGCACTCACCTGGAATAAGCATGCTGCGAAGCAATCGTATGCGCCCCGCTCCAAGAACCATCCAAGCAGCTCCTCCGCCAGCTCACCCTGGTGGGACTCGGCTGCGTACTCCATCGCATCCTTGAAGAGACGATCCTTTTTGCACAGCTCCACACTCTGCTTCCAGCGGTTATTTCCTGCGACGGGGAAAATATGTGTGATGAGTGAAAATTGCGCTTCTTAAAACGAGAAGCTATTTATTTTTTGTTCTTCTTGAGGCCACATCACAGTCCCAACTAG
Source organism: Anopheles nili (assembly GCF_943737925.1). Taxonomy (NCBI): domain Eukaryota; kingdom Metazoa; phylum Arthropoda; class Insecta; order Diptera; family Culicidae; genus Anopheles; species Anopheles nili. The sequence continues at coordinate 30,649,543 of NC_071291.1, forward strand.
AACATGTGTTGCGTGGGGAAACCATTACCTTTGTACAAGTAAGCGGCAATGCGACGGAATTCGGTCAATTCGTGCTTCTCGAGCTTCTGTGCCAGAGCAATGTTGTCAAAGTTGTCGAACGCATCAATCGACGTACGTAGACCTTGGTAGTCCTCCTCGTCAATCAGCAGCCCATTCAGTGCCTCGTTAATCGCCTTGTTGTTGAGGCTTTGCACTGACCGCAGATAGGTCTTCACGAGCTGCAGGTGGCCTTGCTTTGTGAAGAAGCTGACCGCTCGCGTGTGGTCCATGCGTGGTGCCAACACGAGCAGCATGTCGTTCAGCAACAGTGGCTTGTAGTCCAAGTAGAACTGGATCGCCTTGTAGTACAGCTCAATGTTGGCAACCTTTGTAATAATGTCCTTGAAGTGGCCCTCTCGCCACGCCTCGGACGGATGTGCCATCATTGCCAGCACAGCGTTGTCGTACTCCTCGTATTTGTCGTACAAAAACACCAGTTCGGACCAGAGATGCGCCTGTTCGGCTGCCCGCAGCACCTTCGGGATGTTGACACGGGACCAGAACAATTCCAAATGCTCACGCATCTTAGCCGGTTTGTACTTGGAGTACAGGATTGCCAGCTCAGTAAACATGCCCATGTGCGCCCGCTCCAGCCCCAGTGCGGCCTCCAACAGACCAATCAGCTCCTCGAAGTAGCCCCGATCCTGATAGTAGTTGATCAGATCCTCCAGCTCATCCGCATGCACCACAATATGCAGGCCGCACATCTGCGCCAGCCGGAACTCTTCCGCGTCCACGCAGGCAAAACACACCTCCTTCCAAGTGCGCGTCGAGTTGGCTTTGCGTGCGCCATCCACCGCACCCTGGAACTCGCGCAGGTGCACCAGCGTGATGGCGAGGCGTGCAAAGTTGCTGACATTGTTGTACAGCAGCTTGGCCGCCTCATACATACGGTCGTTGAAGCACCGATCGCCGATCTTCTGAATGTCGGCATGGTTCGGTCCGGACACAAACTCCTCCAGATCGGCCAACCGACCGGTACGAGCGTACGCGTAAATCAGCTCGCTCTCGATGTAGCTCTCGCGAGCTTTCTTGCGTGCCATCTGCAGGTAGCGCACCAGATCCTCCCAGGAGTCGTTTTTACTGGCCGTTTCCACCACGTCAATGTACGCGCTTGGGTCATCCGCTTTGATGTAACTGTCGATCGCCTCCTTCACCAGACCCTGCTGCAGTTGGGCGCGGGCTAGCTGCGACCACACAGCCGGCTCATTGCACCGCTCGGCAAACTCGTTAGCGCGCTCCAGATTGTTAACCTGCTCGATCAACACCTGTATCGCGGACGTGTTTACGTCGAACTTCTTGAAGATCGCAAACGCCTCCTCGTACAGCTCATTATTGATCGCAATGTTGGCGATATCAGGCGCATCGTAATTGTCCAACCGATTGATGTAATCCATAACGCGGCTCCTATCCGCCTTGATTGCCGTTAGGATGAGTAGGTTCTGCAGGTTGCGATGATCCGAAAACACGGACGAATCGAGTACAATCTTCTCCAGCAGCTCGATTAGCTCGTTCGGCAAATCGGCCGTCATGAACGCCTTCACGGTGACGGAAATATCGTCCGGATCCTGCGTCTCTGACAGTGCAGTCTGCACGACCTGGTCAATCAGCTGACGCTTGTAGGGATTCGCTTCCGACAGAACCTCGGCCCACAGCTCTGCATCACGGCGACGCACCAGGTACCGTGCTTCAGATTTGAACAACGAGTTCTCGTTGCACACCGCGATCAGCTCCCGATCGCACTGACCCCTTTCGTAGGCAACGCACGCGAGATGCGGATCGCGCTTCTCACAGTACCGTCCAACGACGCGACTATCGTAGAACTGGTTCTCCTTCAGGAACCGCTCCGGGTTGTTGTTCGAGTCGATGTAGATCTTAGCCAGCGCGTTGTGTGTCGCTGGTTCGACGCATCCCTCGTGGACACGCGACTCCAACCACGGCAGCAGCAGCTTCAGCCGGTTGCGCTTCTCAACCTCCTCTACCAGCTCGTCCGTCGAGAACTGGCCCTTCACCACCAGGATCAAATTCTTGATAATGTCCTCGGAACAGTCGACATCCAGCAAACCACCAACGACGACGGGCAATCGCGACGGGTTCACCTTTTGCACGTAAATTTCAATGTACTTCTGCAGGCTGTTGCGGTACAGATAGAGTACCAAGTCATGCACAAAATCGAAGCGATCGCACACTATAATCAGCGGCAGCTGATCGGTCAGTTTCGCCTCCTTCAGGAAGTTCTTGACACGCTCCGCGTTGTAGCAGTTTGATTCGCGGCAAATGCGCTCTACCTCCTTGATCTGGTTCGTCTTGCAAGCGGCTTGAATATACTTGAAGTGCACCTCCGGGTCTTGGCTAAAGTTCACAATCGACCCAAGGAAGTAGAACAATCCCTCGTAGCTCTTGAAGCTCTCGAACAGATCGATCAGTGCCTTCGTCGTCAGCTGTTCGTGGTACTTTGTCGCAATCTGCACGCAGATCTGCAGATTCTGCCGAATGTTAGCCGTCAGCATCGCCTTCAGGCATTCGAGCGAATCCTCCACCGAGAGTGTACCGAAGAACCCGACCAGCCAGTCACCGTTCAGCAGCTGAGTGTGCACAACCGCCCGCTTAATGTCGTACAGATCGGTGTAGTGTTCGAGAGCACGTTGCAGCAGTCCAGCCTTCTCGCACAGCTGCGCAATGTGCGCACGGTCGTAGTGCGTGAACATGGCGTTTCCAAGAATCGCATCGGCGACTTGCGGGGCCGACATAAGGTTCATCTCGAGCAGGCGCGTCTGGAGCGCACCCTCAGCAGGCCGGTTGTTCTTGAGCGCGTCCAGCAAGAATGCCGTACATTGCTGCACCATATTCTGCTCCATGAAGATGTCCACGATCTGGTTGATGTCCGCCAGCGGCTCCTCATCGGCCACAAGCATGCTCGCAAAGCCCGATCCTTGCTCCGGGTTCGTGCGCATCACGGAGCGGAGCAGAAACACGTAATCCGGACTATAGTTCACCTTCTTGGCGTACAGTACAATCTTCTGGAACTGTCCCGTCTCGGCGAAGCACTGGATCACCTTGTTCGGCACGTTTGAGCGCAAATAGATCGAAAGCGCCAGTGTCGGATCGGAGGGCTTCACCAAGTCTCCCAGCTCCTCGCTGCATTCGAGCTTTTCCTCCTTCAGCCACTTTTCGCACAGCTGCTTGCGGCCTTGCGCCAGCACCGGCCGGCACAACTCGAGCGATTCGTACTTGTTCAGCTTGCCCTGATCGAGCAGAATGCCAAAGTACTGCAGAAGCGGCGGCGAGTTAGTGCCCGGTTGGGCCGGCACCTGTTGGAACTTCTGGATCGTCTGGGGCGTTCGTAGGATGCCCTTCGGTGCGATCGCAGCCACCTTGGCCGCCTCCGCGAACTGCCCGTTCTGAAACAGCTGGTTGAACTTGCGCACAAACAGATCCTCGGCACCGGACAGATTGTTACGTACGGCCATGCGCAGCGCCAGATCTGGGTTCTGCAGCACCGTGTTGATGTACGGGATGATCTGCTCCTCATCAACGGTCACCGAGAGCACCTGGCCCTTGCGATTGACACCTATAATGCCACCGCTCGATTCGTGTGGCGCCGTCACAAAGATGGTGTCGCCAGAGATGCGGTTCATGTAGATGCAGGTCGCCGTCTCGATGTCGTACATGTGAATGTACCCATACTTAGTGATCAGGTAGATGACGTCGTACCTGGGCGAGACTTGCATCGCGACAGGAAAGTCACTCTGCGCTTCAGGTGGGAAGAACACGTCCACCGCTTTCTTGCTGAACGCGACATTACCGGCCGGTGGTGTGCCAACCTCGATGATGTGCAGCTTGGCCGCGGTTTGCGAGCGAACGGCAAAACAGAACAGCGTCGATAGCTCCTTGTTCTCCTCCATCTTGAAGGTCGCGAACGAGGCAGCATGACCCTCGATCGCTTGCGACACCTTGCGCTCGACCGAGTACAGCTGCATAGCGCCGATCACACGATTCTGTTGTGCCGAAATACCTGCAATCCCGAGAGAGTTAATTCCACTACCTACGAAAGCCTTCATCTCTTTCTGGGTACATACCAACTAGCAGCAACCAAGCTTGCTTCGGATCGGTGCGATAGTTGATTATCTGGCACCCGTTCAGGGACGAGTGGCGTTCGAACATCTTGATCGGTGTCGAGTCGCCCTCCATGGACCAATGGTACACGGACGTCTCCGTCACCAGTGACAACGTGTTGAGCGTGATCCACTTCCAGAACACCACCTCCTCGGTCATCGTGTGCGCCTTCATCTTCGACTTCATCTCGATGTTGAAGATTTGCAGCGTCTTTTGCGCCTTCAGTGCGATCACCTTGCTCGCCGGGTTCATAATTGCCGAATCGGCACTGATCGGCCGCCGGATCGGGTTCTGTGCGTCGTTCATGTCGATGATCACGACCTGTGCCGTCTCGCCGACCTTCTCCCGGACGCAGATGAACTTGTCCGACTCCATCGTCAGGTTGGTGAACGAGATCGAGCTCGCATTGATGTTGTTGTTGGTGAGCTGCAGCAGCAACAACAGCAGCACATTTATCACGCCAACCGGTCGTAGGCAGGATGTTTGCAGTCGTCCAGCGGTCGGTTTGGGGAACGATAATAGCGCCACAGCCACAGGGTGGTGGGCAAAAAAAAGGATGATGACGATAATGATGGCACGGTATCAACGCGGCGCATAGCAAACATGCAATGGCAGGGTGGAGAAGAAATAAAACAGAATTACGATAAGAAACAACCCACCAGCAGCCACTTTTTGCAGACGTGGAACTGTTGGCTGCCTATTCATCCATTCGTTGATCTTCAACGTTGGTCTATGTAAATTCGTTTTTCAGCCAGTTAGATGAACGTGCGGCAAGAAAATGTATGTAATATGTAGTAAATGCTTATGCTTCATCGAAAGGAAGTCATCGGAACCGTATAACAGATGCATCCTGGCTACGGATGCAAAAATGTAGTGACCGTGGAGAAACAGACATGATAACTAAATAAAAGGAAATTTAATTTCCTATCATGGAGAGCGGTCAAGTTTTGCCGTTTCCCATTTGGAAGCCCAGCACAAGGAGCGACGACGGTTCAAAGCCAGCTCCTTGCATGCAGAAGGAGCCGAACATTAGAGGAAAATCCAATCGAAACCCTGGTGTGGGTCGTAGTAGCCATTGCGTAATGTCAAATCGCTCGCTTCCTGCTCGTCCCGTGCTTTAATTCGTTTGCGGAACACGCGCGCATTGCTGCTGTCCTTTCCCTTTTACTCTTATGACGCTACGCTGCCATCCCTGTGGCCCTGCGGCGCATAGATGGGGCAATTTGGGGTGCCATCGATTCTTCTGACCGTCAGACGATGTGGCACAGCATGTCTTTCATGTTCTGGGTGAGTAGGGTTTGGATTGAAGCACAGTCCCAACATACCCATACCCATCACATAGATCGACACTATGACACGGTGACTCATGCCCAGATTCCAATAGTGTCAGTTATCGTTTAAAGCACAAAAAGGGGCGTCGGGCTGTGGCACATGACCAACCAACCAAACCTTTCTCCCGATGGGTGGGATGATGATGTGCGACAATTTTCTAGGTCATCTCGTTACCGTAGTTGGAGTGAATACTTTTCTTTTTCCTCGTGTGCTGCCGTCACGCACCGCTGGTAAAAAGAACAATGCTCTTCTCGAACTCACCTGTAAGTGCTCCTGAAAACGTATCGGCAGTTGTTGCGACATTGTTCCGGCTACGTTTACTCCTTGCTACACGTCGAAAGGGTCTCCTCGGAAAAGGGATCTGATGTACTAATCAAGTTGTATTATTTACGGATCGACCAGACAGGGCACTATTTGTTCACAACGAGTTTCACTGTTTTAGTATTACTCGTAGCCAATCTACGGCACTGTATTCATCCAACGGTTTTCCGTGGGACCTTACTAAAGGGCGAAATAAAAACTAATCAAATCAAAAACATGTAGGATCGAAAAAACCACAGTACAGGAACGGCCACGGGGAGAGAGTGAGAGGAGCTTTGTTTCTCTTTCTTTCCACGGTTGGACTTCTCTCTCCCGCGAAACACCGAAGCCGTGCCTAGTATTCCGATGTCCGCTCTCACGCACACGGTCGCATACACTTTTTTCTCTCTTCTTTCGCTCTCTCTTCGTCCCCAGCAAAATGGCCGCTCACTTGGTGCTGTTGAGTCAGGCCTGCGGTAGCCAAGTGCCACATCACTTTTCAAAATGCTTGGTCTCCGCCCATGCCCCCGTCAACCCGCACGAACCCACTGAACCGTATGTTAGCCGACCACCGCACTATTCGGTAACATATCCGGTCCGTGGGATATTCACTTTAATCCAATTAGAAGCACATCGCCACCATTCCAGCAGCACCTTTGTTTGTGTAGTCCAATCCAACCATTAATCATACCGCCTTTGGGTACTACTTCACGATGCTATTTACCACTTTTCTCTGCGCTGGTAGCAGAACACTGAACATATAGAAGTAGATGAAAAATGGTTCGTGTCCCCGTAACGCTATCTTGCACGCCTCATTCAGGGAGAAAAAACGAAACTAACGGCCTTAGCTGCACAAAGCACACCTCCCACTCACCAATGCGTAGATTTTTCTCTTAAAGTGCTTTGTCCGCCGTGGCGCTTCGAGATAAAGTTTTGTTGTAATATTATTTCTACTGCTCTTCGCCTCGACCCTTTCCGAAATTGAGAGAAATGCGAAGACTGGCTTTAACCATACGAGCCAAGGTTGCGTGAAAGAGGGATACTTTGACAGATGCATCTAGCGAAAAGTGCATAACCCATCTGACAGCAGTCGGAGCAGTTTGCATTATTTTTCAATCAGCTGATTCACGAACGTACGCTGTTCGTTTTAGATATAATTAAAAGGTTGGCGTTGAACTTTGTACAATATGGATAACCTATTTTAGCTGGATGAGTGGTTGCTATTTATCTTAGTCTTTCTTGACCGGTATTATACAGAACCATTGGCGTCTTAAACTTTAACCTGCGTATTGATGATTTGATGACGAACTTTGAGGTTACGCAGTTTGAATCCGTCGAAGAAGGTAAGGAATTTACAGAAATAACTGCCTTTGTAAAGGTCTCTAAAATCTACCAAAGCTTACATGTGTTACATGTCACAGAACCATTACAAAAACTAACCGAGTCAGCCCGGGATAAGGCTATCTGCGACTGTTGGGAGGAAATGCCTTTCAGCTCACAAAAAATTATCCAAATCTAAATACGGCCAGGCTGTTCTTACATAAATAACAGCAATAACCTACTTTAGCTCTTAGTACGTGTGTTTAAAGTCAAGGGTGAATAGCTGATTTACTAACATTAAATTAACCCAATTACTACTAGGTCTAGAATTGAGATACAAAATGGCGGACAACGGAGTTAAAATTAAATTCAAAGATAACATTTTCTTTCACTTTCTAATCATTTGCAAAAAAACTATAATTCTGAATTAAACGTATTAATGTCTATTCATATCACAAAACTGTCCTATCACTTCTATCATTAATTGGCTAGTATTTGCTCTGTATCATTTGATAAATGTATTTAAATTTTTGTTGAAATGTAGTACCATGAAAAAAACTTAACCAAATTTACTTTTCCAACCAAAAATATGCTTTTTTGTTTACCAATTGCTGTTGTACTTGGTCAACTGTTTTACCTCTTGTCTCTGGTACAAATAAAAAAACAAAAATCGTACTGAGCATACAAAATCCAGCAAATAACCAAAATGTTCCCGCCTCACCGAGACCATTTTGCATTGGAATGAAAGTTTGCGTCGTCAAAACCGATAGCGTGCAGCTAACAACTGAAGCCAAAGAGCCAGCAAAATCTTTTACTTCGATCGCAAACATTTCACTGATCATAATCGACGGAACCGATCCAAACCCGACCGAAAATAGGGCTACAAACACGGACAACCCAAGTACCGGAAGCCATTCCAAATTTTCCACGTGTGCTGCTGAGCCATTATGCAGCAGTTCGAAATAAACGCCCAGTGCAACATGAGACAAAGCCATAATTACAGCCGAGATCATCAGTAACCAGCGACGTCCTACTATATCGATAACAAACGCAGCACCTAGAGCACCGGTGACTTGCATTGCACCTACAATTATGGTGGCCACTTCATGGTTCATCGAAACCGAGGATTTCTGTTAACGAGAAATTGTTAACAAAGATTTATTACTATTTCATATCTAGCTGTAGAAATAAGATAATACTAAGGAGCATAGAGTGATCGTTTACCTTGAGTTTAAATCTTAAAAATAGTAGAATTATAATTTTGATTATCTTACCATGAAAATGTTAGTGGTGTAGAACAAAACTGCACTAATGCCAGTCATCTGCTGGAAAATCATCAAACCTGCAATGGTAACAAGTGGCCTCTTCGTTTTGGCCATATGCAGGAACGTTTTAAGGGTTCTTATGGGATAATTCGCGAGGGCATCCACTTGCGCCTGAAGCAACTCCATCTCGATGGAAACGTTACCTTTAGGACCACGCAACCACTTGAGAACTTCTATCGCTTTGGTTTTATGTCCTCGTTTAAGCTACAAAGGAAGAATTAAGTAATTGAATTTCAAATCTCAACCGATAAATTGTTTACGCTCTAACCAAGTACAATGGAGTCTCGGGCATCAGCATAAATATAGGTCCGAAAAGTAGAAGGATAAAACCGGATATAATGTTCAACTGAAACACGTTCACGCCTGCCGAAATACTGAAGGACATCAGCATGCCTAGATTAAGCATGATCTGAAACAAACAACTTGTAGTGCCTCGGCTCTGTTTGTCCGCTATTTCACCGATATAGATTGGCACCGACGTCAAATAAGCACCGACAGTCAGCCCTTGCAGAAATCTACCAATGTACATCATCACTGCTGCCTGGGCCCAGGTTAGCAACACCCATCCTATCGAAGAAATAGCGAAAGGAGAATTTTATTATCACCATTACCCGACGAAGATGCACTCTTAATCACCGACCCATGAGCAATGGTATCACAAAAAATAGTATTGTATTTTTGCGTCCTTCCGCTCTAAGCATTATGCCACATGGTATGGCAACCAAGGCGCCCCCGATAGGCATGCAAGCAATAGACCATGAAAATTGGTTACTGTTTATGGTAAAATTTCGTTGAAACTCCGCTAACATCCGTGGGCCCGTTGGTGCAGACCAGCCGAACACCATCCCGATCACAAGTGCGCCATAGGATGCTGCAACGATGCCGGGATTTTAATAGACAAGATTTTGATACACTCAGGCACATTCGCAATTATGTGGAAGCTATAGTTTTTTTACCTGCTAAAGCCGCGATGCATTGATTTTGGTTGGGAAAATAATACGGTAGTTTGACCATTCTTGTTGGCGCAGCGTCTGGCAACGTACAGGAATGATACTTCGAAAGGCAATATATACATGATTGCGAATCATATACCGTATTCAATGAATGTAAGAGAGAGAAAAGTCCTCAATTGATAAAACCCAAACAAAATCACATCAATGTGGATTTTTTACGACGTGTTATCAGCAAGGGATAAACCGATAAGCTTCATGATTGATAACTTGTTATGTATAAGGTTTCATTAAATGAATTTTCCATAAGTCTATATCCTAACTATTTCAAAATTGCAAAACAAATTGAATTTAAACTTTGAATATTTTCTAAAAATTTTCAAAAATTCAAATTTTTTTACATCATTAAAATTACACCACAGCACAATTACACCACAGCTAGTAATATTTGTAGCCACCTTATTCCTTTAATTTAACAAATCTTTTTACGCCAAAACGTCGTTTTTATTAATTTATTTTAGGAATGAAAGATCAACCACAATATAAGGAAACTTATACAAATGTAAAACATTTAAATCTTCCGAATTGCCTTTATAATATAGTTTTACGCTTTTTGTATGTTAATTCATATTAGATGTACGTCAAACAATGATCTAGCTGATTCTATCCTATTGTTCATATATGCATACATTGTCCGTATGATATCAAAATAAAGACTAAATAAAAAAAATATGTTTTCTTTGAATTTTTAACACCACCCTAATATAATAACGATCTTAGATTGATAGCAAAATATTTTAAAAAAAATGACATTTATTTTGTCAAACTACGTGTTTGATGCCCACCGATTGATGCGATCGGTTATTTACAATTCGCGGGGGGTTTTGCTTTTGCAATAGATAAAATTACTCTATATTATGTTTTTAATGATAAATAACTAAAACTACGTTCTCTTTAGTTATGCGGATGCAGTGTACAAACACGTTTTAGAAAACAGCTTAGGAAACGCATGTATAAAAGCCGGAATATCTCATAGAATCGTCTGATATTTTGACAAACGATAAACAAGAAGAATAAGAAGCGTCTTGGCATTTTCCTCAATAGCTCATTAGGGAGACTTGTAGAGTGTTTTCTTTACATACGGTTAATTTAGAGAAAGATTTGCCACTGTGCATGAAACAATCTTTTGAGTGTTCTGTTATAAATAGTTTTGTTTTTGTGCGGAAGTAAACACTTCTTGAGCAAGGACGAAAATGACACAGCAGCTGAAAGAACAACTTAAGTTTGATATTGTAAGTTGAGTGTGCTCCAAAAGTGCCGGTTCCAGATCCGAAATCACCTAGCATATAATAACACATGCAATCATTACCCATCTGCTAGGAATGGGGTCACGAAAGATTAGTTCGAGCACAGCAAACGGTGGAAGTGCGACCGTTCGATGTAGAATCATGGTCCCTATTGGTTCGCGAAGGGCAAAGCCGGCATGTCAACGAGGTATACAAAAACAAGGAATTTCATTTTTTATGATATTAAAACCGATTGTTTTTTTGTGAGAATTGTAGGTACGATCTTTGTACGAATCACTAGTCAGCGTGTTTCCCACTACTGCTCGATATTGGAAAGTTTATATCGAACAGGAGATGAAATACCGTAATTATGAACGTGTGGAGAAGCTGTTTCAGCGTTGTTTGGTGAAAATTCTGAACATCGATCTGTGGAAGTTATACTTAACCTATGTCAAGGAAACAAAAGCTGGATTGAGCACTCACAAGTAAGTCGCACAATCCAAACAACCGGGAACATCAATACAAATGGTACTTTAATTTTTTCTTTCTCAGAGAAAAGATGGCACAGGCGTATGATTTTGCCCTGGAAAAAATCGGAATGGATTTGCATTCATTTTCTATTTGGACAGACTACATTACATTTCTGAAGAGTGTCGAGGCCGTGGGCAGTTATGCTGAGAATCAAAAAATAACCGCCGTTCGAAAAGTCTACCAGCGAGCAGTGATAACACCGATTATCGGCATCGAGCATTTATGGAAGGATTACATCGCATTTGAGCAAAACATAAATCCGATCATTTCCGAAAAAATGAGCGTAGAGCGATCGCGGGATTACATGAACGCAAGACGTGTTGCAAAAGAGCTTGAAATTGTAACAAAAGGGCTGAACCGAAACCTTCCAGCCGTACCGCCAACAGTTACAAAGGAAGAAATTAAACAGGTTAGTGGCAGACAAGAAAATAGACATAAATCATTAGAAATTGAGATATAATGGAGTGGATGTTCCATTTAGGTGGATCTTTGGAAAAAATATGTTGCATTTGAAAAGTCTAACCCATTGCGTAGCGAAGACAATGCGCTCGTAACTCGCCGTGTTATGTTTGCAATAGAGCAATGTTTGCTCGTTCTCACACACCATCCTGCAGTGTGGCATCAAGCGGCACAATACCTGGATCAAAGCTCGAAACTACTCGTTGAAAAAGGGGTACGTTAATCGTTTGACCATCATGCATGTTTGCTTTAACCATTACTTTCTTTCGGACGTTCATGCTAGGATCTTAACGCGGCTAAAGTGTTCAGTGATGAAGCTGCAAATATTTTAGAGCGTGCCATCAACTCAGTTTTGAGCAGAAACGCATTGCTCTACTTTGCTTATGCGGATTTCGAAGAAGGGCGCTTGAAATATGATAAAGTTCACCAGATGTACAATAAATTCCTCGCTATCACCGATATCGACCCCACATTGGTATGTATTGTGCATGAAATGTATCTAAGGATAAAAAGTTAATCTCTTGATACTGACTTCTCTTTTACGATAGGCATACATACAGTACATGAAGTTTGCACGGCGAGCCGAAGGTATAAAGTCGGCTAGGGCCGTCTTCAAGAAAGCTCGTGAAGACGTTCGCTCCACATATCATGTGTTTGTGGCTGCCGCCCTAATGGAATACTATTGCAGTAAAGACAAGGACATTGCTTTTCGGATATTTGAATTGGGTCTCAAACGATTCGGTGGATGTCCCGAATACGTAATGTGCTACATTGATTATTTATCCCATCTGAACGGTACGTACCCGTATGGTTGAAGGAGGAAACAAATTAATTCCTAAATGTTTCGATTTGTTAGAGGATAACAATACACGTGTGCTATTTGAACGAGTGCTCTCATCGGGCGGTTTAACGCCCCAACTCTCGGTCGAAGTGTGGAACCGGTTCCTAGAGTTTGAATCCAACATCGGCGATCTGTCCAGCATAGTAAAGGTCGAACGGCGCCGTAGTGCCGTGCTAGAGAAGTTAAAAGAGTTCGAAGGCAAGGAGACGGCCCAGTTAGTCGATCGCTACAAATTTCTCGATCTCTATCCGTGTTCTTCATCGGAGCTGAAATCAATCGGGTACAGCGAAACGCACGGCATGATAAGCGTGACGGGCGTGAAACCGGCAGCGGCTCCCGTTCAAGAACAACCGGAGCAGCCTCCGCAGCTTGCAAGACCCGACTTCAGCCAGATGATACCGTACAAACCAAAACCGAACGCATTTCCCGGAGAACATCCGGTGCCCGGTGGAACGTTTCCTCAGCCAGCAGCGTTGGCCGCTTTGTGCGCTATTTTACCACCACCCGTCAGTTTTCAAGGCCCATTCGTAGCAGTGGATAAACTAATTGAAGTGTTTAACCGTATACAACTTCCTGAGGGTAAGCTAGCATTCGAATTTGTGTAACATTTTTGTTATACCGATAATCAACGGCTTATTTACTTTCTCCCCATTTCAGTCCCACCACCGCCAAGTGATGGAACACTCGACTCAAGATTGTTTGAGCTAGCTAAATCCGTACACTGGATCGTGGACGACAGTACGTATGCAAGCGAGGGTGGGCTCAAGCGGCGTCGTATGGCTCCGGGTGGTGAAGACAGTGACGAAGAGGCAGTGGCTCCTGCCCCACCAGCTAACGATATCTATCGATTAAGGCAACAGAAGCGTTTCAAATAAACGCAAATCTCCATAATTAAAGGATGGCATTATTTTGGTTTTGGAATGGATGTTCCACGGAGTGAAAGTATGTGACTGTAAAATATATACTAAGGCGAATTATGTCCACATGCTGAGCTGAAACGTACCATATACATTAGTGATGGTCGGTGGTCATGATGATAGGCTGAGGCTTACCATGTCTTTGAGAGAAAATAACAATAAAAAACACGATAAATGGAACAGGGCATTTTTTCTCAATTATTGATACACAGTACATCAATAAAAAAACGCACACTCTGCATTTCATTGTCATTTCGCCTCCATAGTGTCTCATTGTTTATTGTGCAAAATATGTGGAAAAGCAATGCTTTTGGGGGACTGCATCAAACAAAATTCTTCAAAACAATTGCACCCTTTTAGTTGCAGCAGGTTTACATGCGAATCTTCTTACAAAAAATACGGTGTAATGCGCTGACTTGGTATCACGCGTTCTTCGTTCGGGACGGCTTTAAAGATTTTTGCCTGTGAACAGTCAGCAGTTGTAAATTCGAGTATCGAGGCCACGTTACCACACCGATAACAGTAGTTAGGGGCGGACCAAACCGTAACGAGCTGCTTGAGGAACTGATAGTTAATGCCCTCATGAACCAGCTGATGTGCCCGGCAAATCATGCTGAGATTGTTAATTCGCATGAAATCCTGTGTCACCAACACGCCAAATAACCACCCGGCCCCGCGAGGGCTTTCCGCCCACGTATCGATATCATCTGGATCAGACCACACTAGATCGCAGAAGGCGCCTTTGTGTGGTATCTCCTGGTCGCGATTAATCGTGCGTATTTGATCAAGCGTTTTTATCTCGGGACTAAGGCCACCATGCACACAGAGCACCTGTTCATCAATAAGCTGTAAAATAAACTTAATGATTTGTTGCATAAACAAACGGACGGGTGCGTTGTAATTTCCTTACCGCAGCGATCGTCAAAAGATCGAACACCCTACAGCAGTACTTCCACGGGCTAGCGTTGCCATACTTCGTGTAACACTCATCATAAAAACCGTACACTTTGGTGATTTGGCGTGATTCGTGGTTCCCTCGGAGCAGAGTGATTTTATTTGGATATCGTGCCTGATCGGGGAGGTGTAAAGAAAGCAAAATGCGGGTGTAAAGAAAATGGGCAAAAAATATATTTTATGCAAAAGCTTTTTAGATAACCCACCTTCAAAGTAAGCAGACGCGTGAACGTTTCCAGACTGTAGTATCCTCGATCAACAAAGTCGCCCATAAAGATGTAATTCGTGTCGGGTACATGGCCACCGGTGCGGAACAATTCCTCTAAATCGTAAAACTAAGGAATGGAAGAAACCCCCCACAATTGGATTCGAGAATAGAAAATAGCCCTGCTCAACAAGACGATAAATAACGCACGTTTCATTGAGACAGGTTGAGCGTTTTTATTCTTATCACTCCCGTACCCAACGATCGTGACGCATGATTCATCTAAATATACACGCACGCAGGATAAGAACGAACCTGTCCATGGATATCGCCACATACGGTAACGGGTGTGCTGACGGGCTGTACGTTCGATTCCTCCATCAACAGCTCGCAAACGATGTCGCACAGTTTTTTGAGATCGTTTTCCGGCAAATATTTACATTGCTTTGCAATTTCGATCCACTGGTCCAACTCCGAAGCCATGGTACCGTCGTGTAGGTTAGAAGAATGTTACCGTTTTTCAGCTGATTTGTCTGTTCGACGGTGGTGGTTCGTATTTGCTTTTCCTTTTTTGTCGTCAAACTACACGAACGGGTAAGGAAATTAACCCGTAACAACGTAGAAATTACTCTACTGATAGCAACAGCAATCCTCTATAGTAGGAAAAAGTCAACGTCTATGTAAAAAAAATCGCTAACTTCTGTTCCTACTCAAGATTCAGACCGAAACATTTGCACATTTAGACAAATTGACGCAAAAAACGTCAAACATGTTCTGTCAGCTTGTTTAAATTTTCAAATAAATTTTCCACCCAATTTGTGATCGTTTCATAAAATTTACGTAACAGAATGTTGTTTTTTAATTTCGAGATTCGAGTATGCAAAAAACACTTCTTGATCGACACACGTGTTGTTCGAATGCATCCTCAAATCTCCTCTGACGCTTAGTAATCATGGAATCTTTTAGAAGCTTATTTCAAACTCCTCCGAAACAAATTTAGACGAAGTACTCTACTGGTACTATAAAAATATACTGTACTGGGATATAAAAATGAAGTCTGTGGAGGAAGTCTAGATTTATTGTAGATCTAGTTTAGGATTCCAGTCTCCGTTCAGCCTGGTACTGTTTTTCAAAATAGTAAAATTTGCGCAACTGCAGAAAATGTGGAAAACTCATACATTTTCATCAAGCTGGACTTCAAATTACATTTAGATAAGTAATGTACAGTGATGTAATAAAAACATTTATAACAATAAAAAGACTTTATCATTGATAAAAATAAAATAATTATTAAAGAATGAATAGAAATTCAATATATTACTGAAAACATGAATTCGTAAATCTTAGTGTCACAGTGCAAGGTGGTGCAACATCACAAAAAACGTCAGCATTTGGAATTTGAAATTGAAAATATAAACTCCTGAAATAATTGTTTTTTACATATCTTACTGAATTATTTGATTGAATGTTGTTGTGATTTTAAATGTTTCGATTGAAAAAATGACATTAAAATTTTAGATTGAGCTCGTGGCTTTTTTTAAATACACCGTTACTACACAGTATTACAGTCATAAATTCATCAAAGACAATTGTGTTTCTTCTGATAAAGATACTTTATATTTTTAGTGACGAAAAGGAACCTGTAGAGTTAGTAAACATATTAACTAAAGTAAAACGGCCGCAGGACTGCTTCTCTATCTGCCAAAATCGTCTTCTATCTGTCCCATGGCAAGCTGTCAAAACGGTCCTATTATTTAACCTGGTCTTCTACAACCTTGAATCAATCGATCGCAGCACGAAAAAAAAAATAGTTAAAAGTAAAGTTTCTCGCGAGAAGGAAAATCCCAGCACGTCCGCTGTGTCCGCGATTCTGATTGCACTCGTGCAATGATGTAGTGGATTCCAGCGCGAACGGCAACAGTCTAAGTCGCATTGTCTTTAATACGAGTGCGTGCGATAACTCGTATCGAACAGAGGCAGAGAAAGTCACTCACAATCGTGCGAAAAAAGCCAACCGTGGGCCAAAAGCGGAACCGCTGGAAAATTCGTGTGCTGGTGCGTGCGTTAGTGCTCTGGCGTCGGCAGCCAGTGGAAGGAACGGAACGCGACAGCGAAATCGCTGCTCCAGTGCGTGCGTGCGATAGATCCGTTTTCTTTTTCTTCTGCTGACCTACGCGATCCGAGTGGGCCACAACTGTGAACGTGGAGCAAAAGCGCCTGAACAAACAGCGAACGACGAAGCACCAGCCATCACCAGGGCGGAAGGGCGAACAGAAGCGCCAGCCAAACTTCGTTCCAGCGAGCAAAATAGTGCGCTCTCGCAACAACCACTGACGCATATCAGGAGGCAGGCAGTACCGCAGAAGCACAACAATGGAGTCGCTTATTCCCATCGTGAACAAGCTGCAGGATGCATTCACCCAGATGGGTGTGCATATGCAGCTCGACCTGCCACAGATCGCCGTCGTTGGCGGACAGTCAGCGGGAAAATCGTCCGTGTTGGAAAACTTTGTCGGAAGGTTAGTTAGTGAGGGCGGGTAACGGGTGGGTCCGAACGCGGGTTGGAGGCTTTTGTCATTCATTACTCATCCAAGTACACTCTGTCTCTCGCTGGTTTTGCTGTCACCACAAACTCACATTTGCGGACCGTGAGATGCGGTCAAAGGCCGTGAGCCTGGGGTGAGGGTTTTCCTCTCATCCGCTCAGCTCCACAACAATGCCCCCATGATGGTAGATCCTTGTTCGGTCATCCTTTCTCCGTACATTCCGTGCTACATCTGATAGCTCCGCTTTGGCCCCACGGACACCTGCCTATCGGGGCGGATCGTTTCACCATCGGAACGACGAAAGGGCATCCAGCACATGATTCATCTATTCCGCCCCGATAAAAGCTGAAATTTAGTCAAACGAACAGGTCTTGTTGAATGGGTGAAAATTGGGGAGCCGCGTAATCTCGCGCGCGCGCCTTCGTCTATGTGTACGTGCGCTAAAATACAAGCGAACGTACGCGACCCTCCGTTGGAGAAGGGCATGTTGGAAAAAAGATGGGGCAACCCATGAAAATGGCCAAGCGAGACAGGGAGAGCCTGCGCGATAAGGTGCGAATAAGATAGCGGGCACCCTATGCACGGGAAAGAGCGCGCGTGATTCGACTCCCAGCTCATTGTCGTGTGTCGTCGACTTGTCCGTTCTGTCGGGGGATCGGGGTATCAGGCGAAAAATAATCGATAATAGAGTAGACTTTTATCGGGACACCTTTTTGGGTGGTCGGCCTGCGATATTCCGATTTGTTTGGCCGAAACGCCGAGCGGACGCAATCCCCGGAGGTCCGACTCGGCCGTACGTCCAGCCCGCCGTCCCCAGATAGCTCAGTTATCCTTATCTTAAGTTGTCGGTCAATGTAGTCCGCGTTTGCCACCATTCCTATGTGGGAAAGGCATGGAGCGTTGAAACGGAAATGAAAATAAAATACTTTCCGGGCGGTTTCTCAGAAGTTATCGTACTTCCTACTCTACCATGCGATGCTATCCCGCCATCGAGATGTAAACTCACACATTTGTCCGGAAAGAATTTTGAGAGAAAATAGTACCACCCAATGGGTTCATCCTTTCAAAATCTTTCATTGCTTCGAACGAACATCTCGCTTAAATGGCTGATTACCTATTTGTTGGGGTCGCGTATGATGCAAGTAATTGATTCTAAAGCACAGTGTTAGAATTGCCCATTAATATCCTTTTCATGTCTCGCGCTTTCGATCGTTTGTGTTTGCTTCTCAGAATGCAAAGAATGCAAACACCTCCAACAGAGTGTGGGCATCAGCGCGCACACGTGCGCATTCTCTTCCGCGTAGTAGCGGGTACTTCCGCGTTCGTCCTTTTGCGCCTCCGAAGGAGTAAAAAATTACATAATATCTACGGTAACGACGGGCATTCGTTGACAGTTGCGTTTCTCGTTATCCTGCAGCTAGAGTGCAATAGAAAGAGTAAAAAAAGAGAAGGACAACAACTGATTGAGAGAAAGAGAAAAATGAAGAAAGGTCCTGGCTGGATTTTATTGATGTCTCGGGGCGGTAAACTCGCTGACGAATGTTTTGGCAAAATGCGTCGTATAAATTCGACCGATTGTATCCGAACCTTATTAAGAAGGTTTTTTGCCGTATATCATCAGTTTCGATGTTTAATGAAAGCCTATGTTTGATAAACACCTTTAAAGATAAGTATTTAGCTCTACCTACCCAGATATGGCATTGTAAAACCAATTGATGAAGTATACTTAGTATACTTCTAATTTATATTGTCGTGTATCACTAATAATGTCATTTTTGACAAACAAAACCCTAGAAAAATGTTGTTCGCTGTTTAATTCTTTTTTATGCAAAAGATATAGACATCAGCACATCATAGCCATAGCTGCACTATTCAAAATCAAATGAAATGATCAAATTGATTAATTCATTCATTTTGAAATGTTGTTAAAATTTCACCTTTATTTTACAAATGCAATTTTAAACTGTGAGGTATTACTAAAATAGGAGTCTAATTTTTCATCTCGTGCACTTCCTTCTTAATCTGATGTTTTGCAACTTCTAATTACTCACTATTCATTTACAGAGATTTTCTTCCTCGAGGCTCGGGTATTGTAACACGACGTCCCTTAATTCTTCAGCTCATCAATGGAACTGTTGGTAAGCCTCAGAAAAGGTAATTCATTATGAAAAACATTTGCTGACACGTGCTGCTTTATCTTCGAACAGAATTTGGAGAATTCCTTCATCAGAAAGGCAAAAAGTACAGTAATTTTGACGAGATTCGACAGGAGATCGAAGCTGAAACCGATCGCATCACCGGTAGCAATAAGGGCATTTCCAACATACCGATTAACCTTCGAGTATACTCTCCACATGGTAAGAAGCATATTTCGCTGAGCTATCTATGTTCAGAAGATTTTTTTTGTAAATGCGTACGCCTTATACATGTTTTATTCTCTTCTTTAGTACTCAATTTGACGCTTATTGATTTGCCCGGTCTGACGAAGGTTCCGATCGGAGACCAGCCAGCTGATATCGAGAATCAGATCAAGGGCATGATATTCCAGTTCATTCGCAAGGAAACCTGCCTAATTTTGGCCGTCACACCAGCAAACACCGATTTGGCCAACAGCGATGCACTCAAACTAGCTAAAGAGGTCGACCCGCAGGGGGTCAGAACGATCGGTGTCATTACCAAGCTCGATCTTATGGACGAGGGTACGGATGCTCGGGATATTCTCGAGAACAAGCTGCTGCCACTGCGCCGTGGCTACATCGGTGTGGTTAACCGATCGCAGAAGGATATCGAGGGTAGAAAGGACATCCACGCAGCCTTAGCGGCGGAACGCAAATTCTTCCTGAGCCATCCGAGCTATCGTCACATCGCCGACCGGCTCGGTACGCCGTACTTGCAGAAGGTGCTCAACCAACAGCTTACGAACCATATCCGCGACACGTTGCCCGCGCTGCGTGATCGCTTGCAGAAGCAAATGCTTACGCTGGAACGGGATGTCGATCAGTATAAGCATTTCCGACCGGACGATCCAAGCATAAAAACGAAGGCTATGTTGCAGTAAGTATGAGGGTAGAAAGTGCCTGGCAGATTTTTATCGTTTGGTTTGATTGCTTTAACTAATCACCGCACTTGGTCATTTACAGAATGATTCAGCAATTGCAGTCGGATTTCGAGCGCACGATTGAAGGTTCCGGTTCGGCGCTCGTCAACACCAATGAGTTGTCTGGTGGTGCCAAGATCAATCGAATTTTCCATGAGCGGTTGCGCTTCGAGATTGTTAAGATGTCATGCGATGAGAAGGAGCTTCGCCGTGAAATTTCGTTCGCCATTCGCAACATTCACGGTATCCGAGTCGGTCTGTTCACGCCCGACATGGCGTTCGAAGCGATCGTGAAGAAACAGATCTCGCAGCTCAAGGAACCGATCCTAAAGTGTGTTGATCTAACTGTCTTGGAGCTGTCGAATGTCGTTAGAATTTGCACGGACAAGGTAAGCTAACGCTGACGACCATGACGTAATGCAACACATAACTCCATCAATATTCGTCTCGCCATTATGATGGCGATGTGATTGCATTTAAATGGATTTGTTTTTAAACAATTGATTTTGCGTTACAGATGGCTCGCTATCCTCGTCTGCGCGATGAAACTGAGCGCATTATTACGACACACATTCGGCAGTGTGAACAAAAGTCCAAAGAGCAAATGATGCTGCTGATCGATTATGAACTGGCCTACATGAACACCAACCACGAGGATTTCATCGGTTTTGCCAAGTATGTATCAAGCTGGAATGACGTATTCCAGCCATTAAGATGTACATTCGTTCATCATAACATTTGTTCGATTTTCTGAGTGCTTGTAGTGCGCAAAGCAAAACCGAAAATGCTGTCAAGACGGGTACACGCAACCTTGGCTCGCAAGTGATCCGTAAGGGGCACATGTGTATTCAAAACCTCGGCATCATGAAGGGCGGCTCACGACCGTACTGGTTCGTGCTGACGTCCGAAAGCATCTCGTGGTTCAAGGATGAAGACGAGAAGGAAAAGAAATTCATGCTGCCTCTGGATGGATTGAAGCTGCGTGACATCGAGCAGGGATTCATGTCCCGGCGGCATACTTTCGGTCTCTTCAACCCCGATGGGCGTAATGTTTACAAGGTACAGATTATATACGATTGGATATATCGGTTGGACATTGGCGACACGCGTACACATTTTCATATCTTAAATGAAATTGCTCCGCAGGATTATAAACAATTGGAACTTTCTTGTGAAAGCACCGACGACGTGGATTCATGGAAAGCCTCCTTCTTGCGGGCCGGTGTTTACCCTGAGAAGGATACTCCGGCCAATGGTGATGAGGTGAGTCTCTATTAGACGAGTTGCGCTTCATTCATATGTGGCTACTTTTCAAGCCGAAATAACGCACAATTGTTCTAATCAAAAGGACAGAACAAACCTTGTTTTCTGTTCTCGTTAGCTTCAACTTTGATACTCATATTTACTAAAATCTTCTATCTTTTTCCCACGTTGCATCATTCTCGCTCACCGAAGACGGAAACAGAGGTTGGTTTGAAGAAAAAGATTTTCTGACCTGATTTATTAATGATATTAGCTTGTTGATGGGATTTAGCTCCATTTCGTTCATTCCAAATGCTCTCTTTTATAAGGTTTACTATACGTAGTAGCAATTAATTGTTAATTCATTTTCCGCTATCAATCGTTCGTTTCATGGTCTCTGTTCGATCGCAGTATATTTGCCAAGGTTATAAAACTTTGTTGCTTATTGGTCGTTGAATCGTCTATTATCCGCTTATTTCAATGTTGGTTCGTTTCAGAAATTGCTACCAATTCAGCAATCTCTGAAAGACGTAGATAATATTACCTATAACTCAAACAGTGAAATATGCAGTAAGGTATTTATGGGGTGTTGTTTGTTCTACGGTTTGGCTTTATATGTACTGCTATCCGTATATGGTACAGATCAACCTAACAGCGATATTTTATCAATAGCAACTTTTTTTATTCATTCTAATTACTTGCTACTAAATTCGCTAACTGCAACGACATGCAGTATTACGATTACTACGCGTAGCACTATAGAAAATTTTATAGCAACATATCATAACTTTGGGTTTGAATTTTCTTTGTTAGTGGAAATAATGCCAGCCATTAGAATCGCAGCAGTCCTCATACGTGGCTATTTCTATTCAACATTAATTACGTAACAACAAAAAAATATATATAAATATATAAATCAGTGTGTGGTGTTAGTTTAAAATTTAACTAGTTTCAACTAATGACGTGATTGCCTCTATGGAATTGGGTTAATGAAGTATTAAAGTTAACTGATTGGTGCAGGATATTTTGAGTAGAAAGATTAATAGCCATTGATTATTTTCATATTAACAGGAAACCAGCGAAAGTGGCCCAACCGGCCAGTCTCTGGACCCTCAGCTAGAACGACAAGTTGAGACGATACGCAACCTGGTTGAATCGTACATGCGCATCGTAACGAAAACCACGCGTGACATGGTTCCGAAGGCTATTATGATGTTGATCATCAACAATACCAAGGATTTTATTAATGGCGAGCTGTTGGCACACTTGTACGCTTCTGGAGATCAGGTATGAAATGACAGTATTTTTGTTTGTGAAATTAGAAAGTTTTAACACAATGAGCCCCCGCGTGTTCTCTCGTAGGCCTCGATGATGGAAGAGAGCGCCGATGAAGCACAAAAACGTGAGGAAATGTTGCGGATGTACCATGCGTGTAAGGAAGCGCTACGTATAATTGGTAAGTACAGAGCCTCGTTATAGTGTGACACCATTAAACTGATGCCAAACTTTGCACGTTTACAGGTGATGTGTCCATGGCTACCTTCTCCACGCCGGTACCACCGCCGGTGAAGAATGATTGGCTATCTAGCGGCCTCGACAATCCGCGGCTGTCGCCTCCGAGTCCGGGCGGTCCTCGCAAGGCTGCACCTCAGCAACAGGTATCGTGTGGTGTTCCCTTGCCTCCCGCTATGTTACGAAGAGAGACAAATGTAATGTAATCCATTGGTGGATTTATTTAATTTCGCGTTACAGGGATCGCTCGGTTCGATGGGAGCTCCCGCTGGCCGAGGACCACCTCCGGCGCCAGCCAGCGCAAGGCCTGCGCCAGCAATTCCGAATCGACCAGGTGGTGGTGCCGCCCCACCCTTGCCTGGTGGCCGTCCAGGTGGCCAGGCGCTACCGGCACCGTTGATTCCATCGTGAGTATTGCAATTAAACTTTCCTATTTTATTTTTTTATTTCAATTTGGTCTTTCTTTTATTCTCGTAAGGCATTAAAATTGCCTTCGGATTTGCAATTATTCTTTGTTGTATTGTTTAACAAGTTTTTAAAAGCTTTAGCGAGGTTGATTATCCATTTTAAGCATAATAATGCATAAAAAGCTAATGGAACGTTTATTAATCGTTTCAAAGTGTTTTCTGTTTAGTTTTAATGCTTTCATGTTCAATCAATAACCGCATTGGATTTTTTGTTCCAAATTTCACCGCTGCCTAATGTGTTCTATTGCTTCCGTTGAAAATTCTGTTAGATGCTTGGAAAACAATATTTGTTGTGGTTTGTTTCTTGCTATTAACACACTCCATACCTAACTTTTACAGGCGGCGTTAAAAACTAACTAAAAAGCGAGCAAAACAAACAAACGAAACAACACGTTAATAGAAATCTCCTTATCGTATGAAACATGCAATTTATATAGAGTTATACATAATATACATATATTATATATATACACATATAGATACGTATGAATATGAATCGTATTCCTGTAGAGATGCAAAAGATTGGAAGGTAAGGGATGAAAAGAGGGTGAGAGGCAGATAAAGACAAGATAAAGTATATTCCAACTTAAAATCTTGAGAATCAAGTAAACTGTTCATGTTAAAAATTAAAGATCATCATCGAAACAAATAAAATTTAAAACAATAGGTTCAATGAACAAGATAATAATCATGAGCATTTGGCACTAAAAGCAATTGGTATTGGTTGAAATTTCTTTACGTTTTTAACAATGCTTTTGTTGTAAACCAAAATATTAAACAAAAAAGCAAACAACGTTATTAACGGTGGTGCGTTCTCATACAATTATAAAACATTGAATGGAAGAATATGAATTTCACTTTATTTTCCATGTACCGGAATGAGCTGCTATTGTATAATATGTATATTAGCAACGTTATATGTTCGCAATGTTCACTTATAGTAAGGTTTTGGTAGCTTGTTTCCGTTCTTTTCTTAATTTCACGCTGGCGTTGTTGAATGATTTTAAAGTAATGATACATATTCTGCCCATCCAAACGAAAGTAAATTGCCCGCTACAGAATAAAATAATATGTAAAGCCCGTTAGTTAGTTTTCATCGCCAATGTATATGTTAGGATGCGAGTGATGAGATCGCTAGGAACCAGACAATTAGGAGAGAGTTGATTACACATTGTTCGTTGTAATGTTTTTGCACCTGACCTGTGGTCAGCACTGCTGGCAGATCAAGTACGGAAACGGTTGATCAGTAAAACATGAACGCTAACGCATACTTTTCCCATCTTTCCATCGATTGTGCCGTCACGGAACGGTGTTAAAATATTCCAACATTATAACTACTGCAATCATCCAGCCGACCGGGAGGAGGTTCTATTGCGGGTATGGCGCAGATGCTTCCTGCAAGTACCAGGCAACAGATTAACCAGCAGGTTGGCCAGGCCGTCACCAATGCCGCCATGAACGAACTGTCGAACGTGTTCGCTTCCAAGTTCAAGTAAACCCTTCCGCTTCATCCTTGTGAAATATTTCAGTGATACTCTAAAGTGTTGCTTGTGGTGAAGGGAAATTTAGTGTGCATTAAATTATCGGCCCTGGGCATGTGTCATTTTGCTCTTCTATTGGGTTAAGCTCCTCACGAAATTTATGCATGTATTAGGTATCTCAACAGCTTTGGAGTATCGTTATAATTAAGCCACATTCCACAATGCGTTCTACAACTACATTATCTTCCCGATGCATATCGCTCGCATCTTGTCTATCGGTTTTCCCACCGATATGTTGTTACTTACATTGTTAATACTGGGCCCGTATCGGTAGGCGTTTATTCCGCAGTTTGGATCGTATGATTTTTCGCGAAATAGTCCATTTAATTCAGGTTCATACTAGACGATCGTGACAGACCGTGAACTAGAATTGAAAAGCAAAGCAAATGGGAGCGGCAAACCAAATTAAACTAAATGTACCATTATAACTTAAAACAAAAACAAAACAGCGCGAATTAGGAGCAACCCAGTGTAGTAGCTGTTGGAAATCCACACACCTGCACTGAGTCCTGGAGAGTAGATATTTGCATCTAAATGACGAAAGCTACACTGCACCTGCACCGACATGATGTTTAAAGCATGTTGATGTGTTGATTGTGTGTTGAGAACGCTTTAGTGTCTCTGTGTGTCTAATTTCAAATGCATTAATACCATAGCAAGCCACACGATATATGATGGAAACAGAAAGCAACATCTATTTAACGTAAAAGGATCCCCAAACCCTTTACAAATATTCTAACAAACGAAATATGTCATACGTTAAAGCATAATGAAGTGAAAACCTTGAGTGCAATGCAAAACAATTACTCAATGATGAATCTCGCTCGCCAAGCATTAAAAAAAACTAACACGATCTTTCGTGGCATGTAATCTCAGCTAAGAATATGGCGAAACGTAGCATACAGCATTCAATACGCGAAAGCAGCTTCGCAACATCGGAAAGGCAAAAGAAACTCATTCACTAGTTCATACACAACATGGTTAAGAAAAGCAACACACAACACACAAGAACAAATATGAAACAACAGGCAAAAAACAAACGTAGACGCTTGCTTAATTACCACCCAAATAAACGAGAATTAACAGAAGTAAAACTACGCGGATATTAAGGCACCCGTGCTCGAACGGAGATCGTAGTGACGCCGAAAGTGAAATAGTACAGACAGCTAAAAATATTACCAGAACAGATATAAATATATATACACATGCATATATGAAGATAGTTCAATAATAAAGTTGTTCACTGTTTGCGTGCGCGGATATTATTAAAAACGCTTAAAAAGTAGAAGTTTATAGAAATGATGCTGTGAGCAGAGAAAGATAACAAAATAATAATATCGAATAGGGAAAAGATGCGTATAGGGACGATAGAAAACTATCCCGCATGATCTACCGGTAATCCGTTAGCGTTGCGTTTCAATTGAAGCATGTTTCGTGTTGTATTCAACGATTATTTATGGAATACGTAACAAAAATGAACCTATATCTACACGGTCTTATTGCGGTAGGATTCGATTTGGAAGCAATCGTTACAGTAATTCACAAGAACATTACAACGCATCGCCAGCTCGGATGATGGATTTAACTCTGGGACACGCTGTTTGTTTGAATCACTTGCCTAGTGCTGTTTAGTGCCTGGGTTTTCCGTAACGCTTGCATTCAATGGCATAAATCTGATGAATTATGCTTTCAGATGGTTTTACGAAAATCGTCGTGTTTCTTTCTACCCGATATGGATGCTTGCTCAGCGTTCTTGTACAATCATTAGCTTACTCCCACCGTCGGCGTAGTGCGGTGTAAATTTTATGTTTACAATTAATTTGTTGCATTTACTGCTATTTTATCTTCATCAGTAGTAATCTGCAATCCATCTTGAAAAAAAAACACAAAGTAAAATCACAAATAAGAAATGTTTCGAAATAGAAAATCATGTTACAATATGTATAAGTCAATTAACGATTAGTCATACATTTGTTGTTATGCGGTTCTCGAGAGCAGCGATGCTGTGCGTTTTGTCGTTACCATCGCGAAATACATACATCCCCCTACACATTTTGGCAAAATGATGTTTTTGTGATCTACTTCGATGCGTTATGATCATTACATAAATGTATAGCACCAACACCTCACACGAGTTGAAATTATGATTCGAATGGGCAATATATTTTACGATTGCATTGACGGTGCTGGAAGAAGAGATAACGCGATTTATGTAATTATTGCTATGGGCATTCTTCGGAAAAACAATAATATTGTCTAAAATCCTGTACGCAGGACAGGGACAGGCAAGAAGAAATATTTTGAATTATGCAACCTGTTGCATCATTGTGCTCTCGCTACAGGAAAGGGAATAAGTTCAAATTAATTTATGCGAATGCTTCAACCGGTCAAGAGGAATACTGATAACCGTTTTCTGCCACATGTTCGTTAACTTAGCATACCACCATTCAATAAGATCCGACTAGCGCAACCAATATTTCCTCTCACAATTTGCTAGTGTTACAGTTATGCTATATGGTAAATGGTAGACAAAAGTCTGACAAAGAAAATGAACTAACATGAACAGCCGTTTTTCCGTATCGCACTTGCACTGTGTGAGTTTATGGTCCAGATCAAATCCAACCGAAACAAAACATATGCAACCACGTCCTGTTCCATTCAGTAGCATGGTGCAATTCAAAAAATCTGCTACTTGTGCGCTTATTTTGTGCCCTCGAACGATTTGAGCGGCATTACAACATAAGAAAACTTCATCTGACAGCATGGCATTAAGATGATGACGAAAATGGACAGAAATGTGTTTTAAATTTTAACCCGTTGGTCCTGATACTCATAGGCGTGAGAGAAATCGAGAAATCAGTACAAGGATTAGTAACGAATAGATGTAACTGACATGATCGAATGATGCCAGAACATGAGAACGAGTTGGATCTTTTATGATCGTTCACATTCTGCAACCCATCGAAGTGGAATTATGAGACCCCCGCGAAAAACACACCCACAAACACGTACATTCTTACACGAGCAATCATAAAATAACAATCCATCAACATTGTAATGCATTGAAGGTGAAATGTTACTGCAAATCTATGCTGCGAAAGTAAAAAACGAATAAATAAAAAGGAACAGAAACAAACGATGCGGGAATCGTTGAGGCGAGTGCGGAAGGGCGAAACAATAACAAAGGAAACGAAAACCGAAACAACCCAAAAGAAACCAAACAACAGCAAAAACAACAACCTATACATATTATATCTATTCTATGACAGAGAAAATAAAACATAACATAATTAATTGGAATTGAAACGGGGAAAATGGTATTCTTAATGGTTAGCATGCGAAGAAGGGGTCGCCGTTTTTATGTAGCTTCTCGGCGATCGGCAATCATGGAGGATGCAAGCTTGCGGTGAGCCTTTGGGATTAATTTACCAGCACTAATAACTTAATTCTCACCTTTCATTCATCATCTAAATTGGGATATTTAACTTGTGTTTAACATATGGTGTAGGAAATACTAGTATCGCACGTAATATGTCTTACGTTTGTACTCATATTACCGTCCTATTACACACGTTTCTGTTGATGACCTTTGACTTTGGTAGTTTCATTAATTCTGCTAGTTTCATCAACTGCATCACCATAACTTTTATGTTTGGAATCATTATTTTACCAATAAAGAAAAACAATTCTTCCACGTATAATTGTAGCCGGCCAGCACAAAATATGCCTCCACGTTTACCCGGTCGGCCGTACAACGCCATGGGACGGCCATGAAAAACGTCGATGAGCTGGGAAAGGACGCACGGTGAGCTACAAGGATATAAGAGGGAGTAGATCTTCAGGACGAATATCTTGCTGCCGAACCGACGCCTACAATATGCACATAGTAAAGGGTGGATTAGTTCCGGGCAGAAGCGTACTATTTATTTTGTCTTGACACACGAGCACATCATGGCTTGCTGCTTGTGGTTCCAAACACAAGAACCTTGGCCGGAAACGACGGGTCCGAACCACCACCACTTGTAACTTTTTGTCTTGCCAAAAAGTCCCTTTAGCGTGTTTGGTCCATGATTATAGGGGGAGAAACAGAACCGAAACCATTCCGATTGGGCCGCCGCAATAGCAGGTCGACGCGAGACGCACACAACACGTGGCGGCCAACAACGAACGAAGAAGAAAGGTACAAACGCTGCCTGTAGGTTAAGTAGATGGAAATCGCGCATGAGAGAGCGTAAGCGTGACTGATCGCCGGGTTTGAGGAGGAAAAACAGGTACGCCAGGATGCGGTTCGCAATACGCCACGATGTGTATGGCTGCCGGAAAAAAATCGGTGCATGACCGTGTTTAGGTAGATAGTTAGGAAAATAACTAGCACAGCGCATTTGTTGCTACTAGCTGTGGGACAGACTGGTCTATTCTCCCCAGAGCTGAGCTTTGGTGGTGGCGGTTAGTCGTTAGCCCGTCGTTTAAGCTGCCATTTTGCTTTACTTTGGAAAATTATTCCGGTATATTCCTGTTGCGCGAAAAGGGGAACGATCGTCGTATTAGATAGGGAAGATGCATCAGCGCTTGGCTAGTAACAACTGAAAGAGATAAAATATGTGCATGTTCACTTAACCGTACATTGTAGTATTGCAAAGTCAGGTGCTAGGTAAGAAAGCGTCGGGACACCGATGCGTGTCGGGAACGTAACAGGTTATTCTAACGACTGCATCAACGAGCTCAACATAAACGTGCTAAAGTATTATTTTGTACATTTCTTGTGGTATAATATTTGTAAATAAATCGTCATAAAAGTAAGTTCCATTGCGCATCTGCAGTTTGACTAATACTTTTCGCGCGCTTCTCAAAAGAAGCATCAGATCATGTTCTAAAGGACACGTCATGCAGCAGATATCTTGTTGGACGATGATCTTGACAATGAAAAACCAATTCCTGAGCATACACTGTATAACGGGGTTTATTATTCCATACGAACATCATTCGTTATCTGCGTTTACTCTACACCGGCCGCGTCGTTCTGCGATTGTTCGTGGCGTTAACTCTCGCTCACGTATGGTACACCGTCAGTATCTTCGTCGCTTTGGCTCTTTAATTTGCCCTTCTAATGCCCAGTGTTTTGGAAGCTTCTCCGCCATCTGACGTGTTCTTGACACGGACCAGAACCAGAGAAACAGCACCACGATACTCTCGTATTGAGGAGAAGGAACAGAATGCACAATAAATAACCACCCCCGGCGAGTACTACACCAGATGATGCCGAAAAACGAGACGGTAGCAAACTGAGAAGGCAATGACGATGGCGAGTGTAAGCACGGCGAGATCCAGCATCCGCAGACGGCGTTACAGTTCCGTCTTAACGTACTTATGCTTCAGCTCTTCGATGCGCTTGATGAAGTCAGTCTTTTCCAGGCACCCGTCGCACTCCTCATCCCAGTCGGAGAGAATCTTCTTGAGATCGCGAACCTTCAGCTTCTTCAGATCCACGGCGTTTACATCGATCTGTTTGTCTGCAAATATATATGCAAGGCGTTAGGCAACTCCGTTGCGTCAGAGACAGACAGAAAGCTGGTTACCATAACGCAGATCGCAAATTTGAGCGTCCTTTTTCTTGAGCTTTTCGCAGATTTTCTCTGCCGGCATGGACCAACTGATGGGTTTTGATAGCTCGCCTAAGATACCGGTGGCCGAATCCTCAACGCCACCTAGATAATAGCACTGCACAAAAAGCGGGTCAATTAGTATCTGAGTGAGCGGACTTCCGATTTAACAAACTACTTACAAAGCGTTGTTCCTTATTTTTGGACTTTTTACAGAATGATCGGAACTCTTCCTCTATCCTTTTGGTGTCCTTTTTCACCTCCTCCGACAGAGTATTCACGAACACGTCGACCGTTTTGACACAAACTGAAAAAGGTAGGTTGTACGACGAGAGTTGATGAAACGGGTCATTGGTATATCACGCCTCATTTTCCAGGCGTTTCTAAATGGACTGAGGGCCACGTACCTTCACAATCGCCTTCTTTTAGGGCGATACTGTGCGGAAGCAGGAACAGGATCAGGCCAAATGCACTCATCAGCACTATCCGGCCGCTGAGAAAATTGTCCTTGACCATCGTGTGTGTATTTGTTAGTATACGAGGTGGATGCTCTGTTCCTTTTATAAATGCTAGCCTCTCGCCCCTGGGATCCTGCAAGAAGAAGGTGGTTTCGTGGCGCTCCGTTGACTTTTGAATTGATCCTCGACCGTTGATCGTACGTCCGGTGACTTAGATGCGGCGGGCACTTACTAAAAGAATGAACCGTGGCCACCAAATCGGTCCCCGTATCCGCGACACGAATCTCAGATTCCCGGCTATAGAAAAAATAACGGAACGCCGACGACGGCGACGTGTACCAGCGGAATTGGCTGACAAGGGTAGCTACAGTGAGAGGTGGGACAATCGGAGCATTCGGAGCAACCTTGTTGAAGGAGGCCTTGACGTTTACATTAGCTTTCTCAAATTCAAATTCATTCTATGCCTAATAATTTCATTTTTTTATAGTTATTTGATTGTAATTCAAATATTGAAATCCCTCAATCCCGGCTATAGTAATACAAATATCCAAAATAAGGTAGTTTGCAGTCAATTCACGCTTGTACACGCTTCTATTGTACATAATTGCTCATCTGAATTCAAAAATTATTAAAACATGAATGCAGCTCCGAGAAAAGAAAAGAAATACCGAAAAGGATTTTCAATTCTGCAGATTGTATTTTGAGGAACATTAAAACATCATTTAGATATCTATTTAGATATATATTCAGATATGCAGTATACATGTAGTGATCAGATTCAGCGATCAAATAAGTTTCATATCAGATTCCGTCCGCGAGAAATGTTTCGTCATATTGGCTGTCCCGAACACCCGGTGATGTTCCCTTAACCGCACCGCGTTGATCTGCAAGTAGAGATATGGATATATCCAGAAATTTCTGATCGTTTGCATTGTAAGTCCGTCTAGTTTTACCTCTATGAACCCTGTCGCAGAATGAGGCGTAAAATTACCATGCACCTCCATCGACGCCAGCTCCTGGTTGTAGACGGAGTTGATCGACTCGCGAGAGGTAACCATAACTGTAGGCAAAACATGCAAAAATCAAACACCAATTATTCTATATCACCGATCGTGCTAGACTTTGGTGATGCCTACCGTGTCCTTTAAACATCTCCACCACCACCTTGCCGGACACGTGCTTCTGCGATTCAATGATGCATTTCCGGACGTACTCGGCTTCAGGCGCGTACCAGTAACCATTGTACACGTAGTCCGCCATCCGATCGGCAAGATACTTCTTCACGCGTAGTACCTCTCGGTCAAGACAGTAAACCTCCAGGTCACGATGGGCGCAATGTAGCACGGTCGCACCGGGTGTCTCGTAAACGCCACGAGACTTCAACCCAACGTACCGGTTCTCGACAATGTCGATCCGACCTACGCCGTGTTCCCCACCGGCCTTGTTCAAGAAGGTCAGTATATCGAGGGGTTTCTCCATTGTACGGCCGCTCACCAGCTCGTTGACACGGACCGGAAGACCCGCCTTGAACACGATTTCGCAAACCGTCGGAGTGTCGGGGGCACGAGTTGGCGATTGCGTCAGCTGATACAGATCCTCCGGGGCGGCAACTGACGGATCCTCAAGGATACCCGATTCGTAGCTCACGTGCATGATGTTGGCGTCCATGGACCAGGGAGCCTTCGGCGTGGCACTGACTGGGACATTCGAGCGCTTAGCGTACTCCAACAGATCCGATCGGCCCTGGAATCGCTCGCAGAAGGCATCCATTCGCCACGGTGCGATAACGCGGATCGCTGGGTTGAGTGCGTAACAGCTTAGCTCGAACCGGATCTGGTCGTTCCCCTTGCCGGTGGCACCGTGCGAAATGTAACCGCATCCTCGCTGGATCGCCACATCCATGAGGCCCTTCGAAATGCAGGGCCTTGCCAGCGACGTCCCGAGCAGGTAGCGATCCTCGTAGATCAGCCCCATCTGCACCGCTGGCCAGACGAACTTCTCGACGAAGAAATCTTTCATGTCCTTCACCACCACGTCGGTGGCGCCGATTTTGAGTGCTTTTTCGCGGGCCGCTGCGAAGTCCTCCGTTTGGCCGACGTCCGCCATAAAGCAGATCACTTCGTACTGCTGCTCCAGCAGCCATTTCAGGATGCAGCTCGTGTCCAGCCCGCCCGAGTAGGCCAGCAGGACCTTTTCCTTGCCCATGGTCTCCGAACCGAAGCGAGCAGTTACTGGTGCTACAACTACACAACGATCTGATGATCTGGTGTTCCTTGAGCCGAGACCGATCTAGTCAGCAATCGGCGGGACACTGTGGCAAATCTGCGGTGCCAGCGAGTTTGTCGGGCTGATAATGCGACCTGATCCCCTGTGCACTTGTGTTCGCCGAAATCACGCAAGCCCCCCATCGAACGCCAATTGCGAGGATCAGATTATCGCCTCGTACGGTAGTGTTTTGCTGATCTCTAACCCCACTTCCTGAGACGTACAATCGAGTAGCGCCGTGGGACAAACTTGTACGAGACACAAACAGCGTCAAACGACTCAGGTGCCAGCAAAGTGTGCCATGCCGAAAGCGCACCAAATGATGTCCTTTCATCATCCTTCTTCGATGGCGTTGAATGGCGTTGTAGCGCACTGTACAGCATCTCGTGGTGGGACGTTTCTCGCTCAAAAATAAGTTATACTCGTATATATATATATAGTTTTTAAAATATACTATATTATATATATATATATATATATATATATATATATATATATATATATATATATATATATATATATATATATATATATATATATATATATATATATATATATATATATATATATATATATATATATATATATATAT
Organism: Anopheles nili; assembly: GCF_943737925.1. Classification (NCBI taxonomy): domain Eukaryota; kingdom Metazoa; phylum Arthropoda; class Insecta; order Diptera; family Culicidae; genus Anopheles; species Anopheles nili. The sequence goes on from NC_071291.1 coordinate 30,683,459, forward strand.
ATATAGTTATTAAAATAATACTCGCGTCAACGTACACGTGTGGTTTATTTTAAGCAGTTTTATTTGCCCAATAAATGTGTAGTATGTTGTTGTTGTTTTTTTCTTACAATTCTTGGCGCGTGTTAAATTTCACTGAACACTCACTGTACTCCTCCCGTCTAATCGACCGCATGTATCCGTGTACTGTGTCGGACTTTTTATTTGTTTGCAATTTTTCGGTAGCTTCCGTTTCCGGTTTAATATATCTCTTCTACCATCCTTCCACTTAGAACCTCTTTGTTGCTATACCCTATCCTATTGCACCGTTCGTTTCTATTGCATTAGATTGCATTTCTTGTTCGCGTTCTTCAATCAATTTATTATGCTTTCCTCTAGAATTGAACATCTCATGTTGCCCTCCTGCAAAGGTTGCTGATAGTTGGTTTGACGCGGTCGGTTTACTGGGGATGGAAGGGGGGCTTGATTTTGTTTGTACCAAATCCCCTACGCCGCTTGTACGAACGAGATAATTTCATTATCTATTGCTATTTTGTTATTTAGCGAGTGAGATGCTGCCTCTCCATGAACGATGCGCGCCTCCTGCCAATGGGAGTGAGGAGCCATCGTACTATTGTGATATCAATTTTCGTAACGTTTGGTTTTGCTTTGCTTTTGTGAGTCCTTAAGTTTCTTATTATTTTCGCCTTTTTACTGCGTGGTGCGTTCAATTGTAACGCAAGGCTTACCAGAAGCTTATCAGTGTCAACAAGTTGGAAAGGTATTTTAAAATTAAGCCATGTAAAAACGTTACTCTAGATCTACTTCGTCCCAGTGCGTAGGGAGCCGCCCAAGCCCACCGGGATCTGCTTTTTGCTCTGTTACTCTTCTCTTGTTCAACAGCTTTACGTTGTTAAACGGTTCGTTCATGCGATTGCAATCTCAGCAGCAAGAGAAGAATAAATTAAGAGCTACTAGAGAAAGAACTAACTGTGTCTGTCTATTTTGTATGAGTGTTTTTCGTTTTTCTTTTCTTCTTCTTACAGGATATCGAAACAGGATCTACAACAAGCTACAAAATTTACAACAGCATATACGGATCGGTTGCCCTTGTACATTTAGCAACCATCTGTGTAAGCGGTGATTCAAATATAAGCAAAACAAATTGTCTGAGGACACCAGGCCTCTAGTGCAAAGAGAATCAGTACCCAAGGCTTGTAAGATGGACAGGATGAGAGAAGTTGAACCGCTTGGACCCGAAACAAAATGGAGCACATTGCTGGTAAAACGCATCCCCACCATAATGTTAGACTCGACGGCCTATGAGCGTGCGCGCATATATCCTTTCTACTGATCCTGCCATCCTGTAGCTTTCTTGTTGACCATCTTGTTTTCACCGTATTAATTTTTTTTGTGGTTTTGCTGCATTCTACACAAAACACGCACTTATAATCAATTCATTTATTTTTCTTTAGTGTGTGAGAGAATTCTACTATACAATTCTCGCAAGCTACAGAGAGTGCGCGAAACATGTCTTCGAAGCGTATTTATATCTTTGATAAAAAAATAATAATAATCAAAATATATGGCATTTCATAGTTGTATTTCTACCATGCGAGAATATATAATATGCATACGTTTCTCCGACCGGCATTGCAGTGGCTGTATAAAGTGACGTCTTATAACGCAGGCAGGACATACGTTGAGAATTTCGAACGAGCGCGAGCAAGGATTGATTAGACAACAGGAATGCCCAATCTTATCCGGACCAGTACTATCCGATCAGGATCATATCCTTCGCATGAATGGTAAAAAAGAGTCCCCCTCTTCGGCGTTTACGTAAATTAACATCAAATAGGCTTGTCCCCTTTATTATCTACTTGACTCGTTCTCTCTAAATAACTAGTATTGCTCAACTGAAACCGATAGTACTCAGCTATAATCAACAGAAAAAAGGAACTAGTGTAAGTGGAACAAAACAAAAACAGCTAATTAAAATTAAACGAACACTTTACGTTAGCAGACACACACGTCGTGTGACTTCTGGCGCGCTGTTTGCCATTTGGCCGTGCTTCAATGTATGACTAGCGTAATCTGAAGAAATAGACTCTCGAAAAAAAAGGGCGCTCCATAATGACCCTTTGGAGGGGACTTATATCCTCGCATCATATTGTTCTTTTTCTTCTTCTTTCTGCATTTTGTGTTCCCAGTCTAACTGATGGCAATATGTTATACTTCTTTCGTCATGCATCTGCGCAAAATGCAGATACGATTTGCATCCGAAACATTGATACAGCCATTTCCTTTGGGCACGATCAAACACAACTTCGATCCCCTTTTTCCAGCGGACTCGGGAGCAGTAATGGAATGTTACACTATTTGCGTATTGCCCGTATCGCGAATGATTTGCCGTCGGGTTTCGGTGCAAAATTATTCTTGAACGTGTAGATCAGCTGAGTTTCTCGATCGGGTTTGCTGCATCAGTGTCTTGTACCATATCTTGCTTGTCGGAAATCAGTATAAATTAGTAGAGTATTTTCACTTTGCTCGTCAACTTAGAGGAGTATCGGTCACGTCTCGTTATTTGCTTTGTTCAAACAATCACCAAATGCTAGTTTTCTATTTCCTCGTTTTTTTAAATGAAAATTATGACATGCGTCATTATTTCCGACGCAGTCCGAGGTTGAAAAAAAAGGAATAAGCAATAAATATATGATCTGCACCAACGTAGAGAACGATCGTTCGCAACCGGAGACCAGTGTCCACCGGAGGTTCACTTAACTATTACACACTAATAAATAGCATTGCGGCCCAGGCTTGCAGCGTAAATTGCAACCGAGCGTATTCCTCTACGGTAGACCTATAAACTTTGCGCTTGATTCCGAAGTTAGATTAGTTTTGTTTGTGGTTTCTTATCAAGGTTCTATTATTCTAGCATATGAGAGCGTTGAAATCGTACAAATTACCTACACAACACCTTTCACATCAAATACATGTACCAGCGTCATGGGAGGGATGCGATCGCTGCCTGACGCGTGCGATGCCACCTGGGCGCTTACGTCGGACACAGCACTTTCAGAATGTAGTCCGTCAACAGCGTAGGAACGGTTGGACTGTCTTCATTGATAGCTTTCAGAACTGAAATGGAACGAAAACGGCGATCGAAATGAGTAAAGTTTGCTCGTTTTTGACGTCCTTTCGATGGGTACACCTACTTTTAATCAATACTTGTAGCGTTTGATTATCTGGGGTGCTGTTCAACTGGTAGGGAATGACTGTGGTGAGATACTTCGGGTCCATACCTGCGAGAAATCAGTCATTGGATTAATCATTGGATGCACTAAAGCAAGGATTGGATAGTTTTTGTTACAAGTACGGATAATCTTATACTGACCTGAGCTGTTGATGGTACCAGCAGAACCCTTGCCGCCGGCCTTACCCTTTTTCTTTTCCACATGGTACTGGCGGCGACGGTTCTGCACAGCCAGCAGTAGGGAAATGAACGTGTTCTTCAGCTCCTTCTCGTACTCAAGCTCATCCCGCAGGGCCAGTTCTGAAATGAGCGTCTCGGAGAACTCGCGAATCAGCACCTCCATCTCCATGTACAGCTCGTTCAACTGCGTGATCGAAAGGGCACGCAGCTCTATAAAAAAAACGTATAGGAATCAGTGCTATGAGGAAAAATAAAACTAGCCGGCCGGTCCTGAGCGCTTACTTTCTTCGTACAACGGTGATCCAAGTACTTCCTTCGCCTTCTCGATCACCTCGTTTTCGAGCTGGCCATCCTCCGAACCGGTCTCATCCATGATGTCGTCGATCTCCTTGATCACTTCATCCGCCGTTTTGATAGGTTCGTTGTCCGCGTGCAGCCCACCCAGTATAAGCGCGTGCATGTCGAGATCATTCGCAACCGCCTCGTCCTCCGAGCTGAGATCCTGGAGCAGTTCATCGTCGGGGGTGCCGGGTTTGCGCATACCAAGGTTCAACGCCGGTACGTGCATCTGTCGGGCGTACGTTTTTGACCAGTCGATCGGCAGAATATTCCCAAAGTTGCCGGTAATCGTCCACCACATCCTGGATGGTGCAAAAAAGGGAATAGAGTGTGATTTCAATATTCAATGCATCTGTCGCTTGCCGTATGAAAGGATAAATTTATGCTGCTTTTTTAATTTTCTTAAACATATTATAAGCCTACATATGTAAAGAAACATGAAACAAAAAAAGATATATGCATGGACAGGTGACTGAAAGGCATTTCTTTCCTACAGCCGTTGAGAGCCATACATCGAGCTAACTCGGTCAAAAGTCAAGGATATGTTTTTCAACATTCTATAGAAAAATCAGGATAATGCAAAAAAGGACTATTGTTCATGAAGTTATATTGGGCCCAACAAGTGTTATCTATGGCCTGTGCACCGTGCTTCATGCACTATCGTAGGTTGTCGTATCGACAAATGTGACGATGGCATACGCCAGCGAAACTAGGTCCCCGTTCTCAAAATGTTCTGTTCTCTCTGTATCGGTCATACGTTTTCCTGAATGGCATTCGCCAACATCCTGGCGCTGTAGCACCACTAGCGATTCAAGGTCGGCGATGCTTTTGATGGTACGGCTTAGTTCCTTTCCTTTTTTTAGTGCTATTCCTATCGCTAATCCTTTCCACGTTTCGCTTCCAATGTCGTGGGCTTGTCGCGAGCCCCCTTATGGCATTTAAAATCCCGACCAACTATGCGGGTTGTTTAGTTTTACGTGTAACATGACTCATTACCGGAACGCCACATGTTAGTTACATGCACCGTAACGAACAGCGTACTCACATTGCATTCGATCGATTGTTTCCTGTGACCGTAAAAGTAATAGCCTAGTGTTTTATTCAACGTTAATTAACCTTTAAATAGCACGTACAAAAACGCACTCATACGATTCCTGCAAGTTGTGCGGCAGAAGAAAATTCATTCAAAATCAATTTGTAAACGAGAACAAGCAGAACCTTGGGCATCCTGAGTTTGAAGATGTTACTCAACCTCTCAACTACTCCGGGGCAATGCTTATGCCGATCATTTTCCCACCTCAATCAACAACTTATGTCGTGGGTAGATGGTACAATTGTTCCCGTACAGCTTACATGCTAGGTATTACCGGGGCTGGGAGTTTTCGTGGATTACATAAATGTGTACGAAGATACAGGCGCACCATAACCGACTTGCAAGCGTCATTGTTATGCACATTCGCGTTCGTTTCGTGCCGCCGTGTGCATCAACATTGTACAAAAATAGTAGCATTATCAGATTTTGTCGATACTATCCAACACAGAGAACAAATTACCATCGAGCGAGAGCATTCGGAGAATATCGATTTTCAAAAAGGATACGACAGGGGCACAGGATGGTGCGTGTGTTTGTTGTTACCGTTTGACAGCGGAAAACTTACGGCATTTGGGGGCTGGGAAATCGTGTGTTGCCCGTGAGAAGAAAAGAAAAACAACAAACAGCCGCATCATCTCATCCCCCAACCAGCGATGTGTTCGAAATTGTTTGCAAAAGGTTTTTGTGTGCCCTTCTTTCGTGTTGTTCGTGCGCGAACCATCTCTCTTTTTATATCTATGCTCTCTCTTGCTTTTTTTCCGTTTTTTTTTCTACACTCTATAGCGTTTCCTGATGTCGTGTGAGAGCTGCGGTACCTTTTACTGAGGGCAATTTTGGTAGGCCATTTAATGACACGGGGATGGGGGCGGCCTAAATAGACGAGATTGATCTTCTCTAATGCTTTCTTCCATTGGGGTCATCGTTTCCGCGAGAAATCTTAATTTGACAGAGGCAAAAACAATAAAAAGGGAAGCCTTTGGCAGCGTGCACCATGGGGCGAAAAAGAGACCACGGTTGATTGCGCGTGATGACGCGCCTTGGTCGGGAAATAAAATTAAACTGATGACTAATTTTCTCCCATTACACGCGTCTCGTTTCCACCCTCGAAAGCGGTATCGCAAAAAGATCCGTGAATACGGACTGAAAGAAGGTCTGGACTTACTGGCACTCGTTCATGATTTCCTCTTGTGTGCGAACTTGCACCGGGGCTAGCTCCTCGACCGACTGCTCGTAGTTTCCGAAGCATTTCGTGATTTTCTCATCGAATGTGTTGACGAGATCCTCCAGGCTGCCGGTGAACGCTTCCGCAAAGTCGATATTGTCCTTGATCGGTCCGAGCTTAATGTTGTTGTTGTTGTTCGCGGCGGTTCCACCACCGTTCGTCGTATCTGCCCCGCGCAGCATATCGTCCCCGAGCAGCAGGTTATCGTTCAGCTCGTTCAGATCATCCTCTTTCTGGTGCTGCTGCTGCTGGTTGCCGTCAACGGAACGGAGCGACTCTTTTAGATTGTTCAGATTCAGGCTGTCGCTGATGGTGACGGCCGCGGCCTTGCCGTTGGTGGTGGCCACATTCGACGACTGGTACTCGACCGGGCCCCACTCGTCGCTCTCCTCAAACTGTGCCAGGGGTGCCTCGAATTTGAGTTCGGCCATCTTATTAGCCAAGTCCCGCATCACTTTTTTTATTGCGCAAAACTACTCACTCGCGGGCTGGAAGGGTACTACCAGGGAACGGCACACTGCTGCACTGGGGTGTTTATGAGCGTAGTATGAGCAGAGCACCAATAGTAATTTCGCACTCAACAACCCGTGGAAAACGAAATGCACCAAAATTACGAACGAGAGAGAGGCAGCGAACGAAAAGGGGATGGAAAAATCACAACACTCGTTTTCCTTCCGTAGGGTGAACTCTGCACCGCGCGCCACCGAGCTTTCTCTCCAGCACACACCTTTGCACGCACCACCCTTTCCTTTTTCGCTTCTTTGCGCTGTGCACTCTTTTGCGTATCAATACGGTGGTGGCGACCAGATTTTCCGACACGCAGCACCCAAAACACCAGCACCGAACGAACCGACGTAGCTTCGACCAGCAGATTCCGCAAAACAAAGCACCACCAGCAACGATTACGCCGCGACGAAAATCGCTATGTCGGTCGGTCGGTCGATATCGAAGCACCGCGGTGTGTTGTTCGCCTTCCTGCGTGTTGAAAATTTTGCACCAAACCCTACTGAATACACCCCCAGCCCACCTAATGCTGCATTCGCGAAGCAATGCGTTTGCGTTTACGCTTGGTAGTGTCGAAGTGCTTCCTAACCACGTGACAGCTGCCCGCGCTCAGCAAAATTGCTGAGTATTTTGAGCTCAAAGAGATGGAGTGCATTCACTGCATTTTGGTATTGGCCGTTTGACGGATTTTTAACATTTACACATAGTAGTTTCATTGAAGTAATAAATTATTTATTTTCCATTCTATGTAAAAAAAATAGCGCGTATTTTCTTCTCGTAATATCCTTTGAGTATAATTTTTTGTACTGGCCAACACTCAAACGGGTAGGTTGTAAGGCAATCGTCTATAATTTCATGAAAAATAATTCGTAAAAAAAAGCTAGATGAGATGCTTATGGCGATCTTAATCAACTACACCTTTGTGCTACGAATAAACGACCTGCTGAACCAACCTTAAGGACATACCCTAATCAGCGTGCAAATGTTAGCTACGAGAGTAGTGAAATGATTAACATAAACAATAGGAAAGAAAACGAAAGCATAGACTGACAATAACAAGGCTGTTTACTAAAAAAAACTATTCGGTTCGTCACTATCTACCAACAAAAATACCACAAATATCAAGCAGAGCAACATAAATGAGCATTATGAAATCTTTATCACCGTTTAATGAAAACCCCTTTATTGTCATAAATGTTGTAGCGTTTGTTAATGTTTTAGGTAATACTGGCCGGCGAAATAGTAAACGGCATGGCACAAGTTGTAGTTAACAAAAAGACCAGAATTTCCACTATTAATGTACTAAAATAGGAAAGCAGATATAAAATCAAAATACGAAAATTACAACAAATAAAAACATAATTAAAACAAACAACGCAAATGACTGTGGGCCATGAACCAACATCTCTCATGAAATGCCCAGCGATTCAAGTTAAAAATGTGATTAGATGGGAAAATCATTCTGATGAAAGTTTCTAAAATTTATTCCATTCCAAATGGGTACAACAAAGAAAAAAACCCAAATTGGACAAATGTACTTTTTTTATGATTCTTCCTTCGAGAACGTCAAGCCCATATCATTCAAGCGGATCACAAGCATAGATCGAGGCGACAGAAAAGCAAGTAAATACTCCGCCCCAGCCATAGCTCTGCCTGCAAAAAAGTTCCTGTACGACGGAGGTGCTTCCAAAAACGAAACACCCGCGGATCGGTACGGTTGCAACCCGCCGAAATGCACATCGATCGCGCTAGCAGTCTTCAGCATAAAAAGTGCGCTTTTGCAGCGGAGGACTACCGCCGAGAGTAGTGTGCGTGCGTTCGCCGTGTGGGCTATGCTGGGCCCTTGCAGTGAGAGCAGCGCAGCGCGCATACCCTGGTGCGACTCGACGCGCGTGCGAGCGAGCACGCAAGCGACTGGCAGCCCAGCGAGCCAGTGAAAAGAAGCAGAAGAAGCGCGCAGCAACACTTCCCTTTTTTGCTTGACACACACCGGAAGGCACACCGAGAGAGCTGCTGGGTGCAGAAAGAATAGTAGGCAGGCTCAATGTTGTTCGTCGGGTTGCGGCGGGCGGCAGAGTGTGTGGGTTTTTTTTTGTGTGTGGAAGCAATAGGTGAGGACCGCGAGAGTCGCGTTGTGTCGATGCATTGTGGAGAGATGGTGCGGATCGCGAGTGTTGTGCTGTGAGTGGTCTCGAACAGCGGCTGCCATACATCCCATCGTAAGACGCATAATTATTACGCCCCGTGCCAGTAGTGGAGGAAAATTTTCATCCAACTGAGCCTTTGCCACACTCGGAACACGCGACACGGGACACTCGGTTCGGTCGTCTCCGCGGAAAGAAGATGTCGTGAGTTTCGGTTGAGGATCAATCGATTAGCCGCCGCATAGGCGACAACAGCAGCAGCAGCAGCAGCACACAGTCCAAGAAAACCCTTCTGCTGGGGCGAGTCGCGATATTGCGTTAGCATCACATTCTCGGTAGTGTTACTGTGCTTGGCGATGGCGCCCGTGGCGTTGATAATGTATTATCGAGAAAACACCGTGTGTGCATGAGAGCAAATTGGCATTTTCGATGGTGATATGCTGCGTTAGCTGACACAGTAGGGCGTGCGTGCGTGCGTCCGTGTGTACGCGTGTGTGTGTGTGTGTGCGCTGGCAAGCAGTGCTGGCTTCCTTCCGTCCTCCGCGGTTGGCGTTGCTGACACGGTCCTTCAAAAGATGGATGGTGTCCCGAAAAAATACGTGACGATCGTACGAACATCTATCCGGGGGGTGAAACGGGGAGCAAAGGATTCATGCGGAGAACGTCGTGTGACGTGTTGTGTTGTGACGTTAGCTCGAAGAAGAAAAATCATCTCTTCGCTTGTCTCCGGCCCCCGTTCGTGGAGGGTGGGCCGGGTGGTGTAGGCAGGCGTGCAGGATAGCAGGATGCAGCAATCGCATATTTTATGCTGCCGGGGCAAATTCGATCCCCATGCACCACGAAGCACAATAGAAACGAGCAGGATATGCTTTTGCCAGCACTCAGAAGCAACAACAATAAGAGTAGCAGCAGCAGGCCATGACTGTTGGTGCTGGGGACGTAAGCTGGGCCCGGTTACAGAATGCGTCCAGCTGCAAGAAGTGAAAACTGCCCGCCTGAATGAAATCGAAAGCGCACACACGGGGGAACGCCTGGGAACGATGAGAAGATGAAAAAGAAAAATCCAAAGCTCACCGCTGCACGCAGCAGGCGCGGGATGGGTGTTTTTTTTCTTCTTTTTTTTGCGTTCGTCCCTTCATTCTGCTTGCTCTCCTGACGTTCTTCAGCAGTGCGCGACCGACATTCATCTATGTGCTGCTGCTGCTGCTGCTGTTGCTGTTGCTGTTGGTGTTGCTGCTTCGGCTGCTGGCTGCTGGCACCCGCCTGTCGGTGTGTGCGTGCTTAAGGTGTTGTGCGAGGGCCGCAAGCACACCGTACTGTTCGTTTTCCGTGGGGTTTATCAGCATGGCCGCGTGTGTGCTATTTCACGCGACCGCGAACCATATTTACCTAATCGAAAGAAGGGAATCTGTGCTGCGCGTGTATGAACGGTATGCCAGCGGTCCGTCGATCGATGCAGAAGTACTACGATTAATGCTGCCCGCCCGGTTGTGCTTTCAATTTCGGGTTGATGAGGGTGGACATTTCGGTGCCTTCTTCGAATTCTTCGCGGGTTGTTTGGGCGATCTCTTTGGGGGTGCAAAAGTGCAATAGTGCAATAGTGCACCAACCCCGGAGTGTGCTCCTTTTGACACTTGAACCTTGTTGTTCTGCTGCTGCATGGCTGTGCACACTAGACGGGGTTAGTGGGCATTGTGGATCCTTTTTTTTTGTTATTTAGCGAGGCTCGAACATGCCCGTGCAGTGTACTAATTATTTGCCCTTTTTGTTCTCTTGTTTGCTAAGCGACACATAGTGCGGTTGCGAATGCAGAGATGCACATTTCTTCCATACCAGCGCAGGTGTAATCCGTTGTGAAGTTCATGCATGCGCCGTGTGTAGTGTTCGTGATTCTGCCGAAAAGAAGCTGGTGCCCTGGTAATATGCACACTTAAAGTGCTTACGATCGTGAACGAGTGCAAAATACGGGCATCAATTGGTGCGCCCTAGCAACAACCGTGCCTAGCCGTGGAAATTGTGTTGCGTTTGTGTTGCTGGCTTCGCTTCTCGAGATCGGGCTCGTGCACGGGAACTGTGGTCCTTGCGGAACCATGGGATGACGCTTACGTTCGATCGATCGATCCGCGGTTGTTTTTTGCGTTTATGCAGCACTCCCATTGGGCCAGGTGCACGCGCGAGTGTATTAAGAGCAAAATGAAAGTGTTCCAGTTGAATTAAGTGAGTCCCTCTTTCAGGGAGGGCGTGGTACGGAGGTACGGGGGCAAAACCTCCAAAAGGGCGAGAGGAGAAGTGTGGTGAAGAGTGAAGAAAATTCTTTAAACTAATTCACGAAAGGGGGGAGAAATAGTGGTAGCTGAGTGAGCGGGAGAGAGAAAGAGAGAGAGACAGATAGAGGAAGAGATAAAACACACAACATAAACAATTGGCGAGGATCGGGAAGGGTTGAACAAACGCGCGGGGTGGAGCTGCTGATTCCGTCTGGTCCCCAACGCCGCCGTCACGCCGAACATTCCACCCGAGGACACGCAAACGATGGATTTCATCGGCGATTTGCTCAATCAAATGTCGTCCGCCTTCAACCAGGAGACGGCCATCCCGAAGAAGGAGGAAATCTCGATGGACGAAACGCTCAAGTGGCGCGCCCTTAAGAATAATCAGTTTGCGTCCCGCACCCGTGTACAGGCAGCTGGTGGAGGAGCAAGTGGAGCCGGTGTCCGCAACACTCCTGCCAACGGTCGCAAAAGTGTCTCCGGTGGAGGTCCTAGCGGTGGTGGAGGCACATCCAACGGCCAGCGGCACCAAACAGCCGGAAGGATTGGTGGGATTGACAGCAAGGACAGCGCCGCCGACGAATCGCACGAGGACGACGACAACGAGGTCGATTACGAAGGAAGCAGATCGCCTACGGAGGATCGCACGAATCTCACGCCCGAGGTTGCGGATGAGGACGACATTGAGATCGAAATCGCGAAGGACATCAGTGGGGAGGAGTTGCAGGAAGCGCTCGCATTGAGCCAACTGGTGGAGGTGGAAGCGGACGAGCTGAAAAGTACGCCGGAAATTGTGATGGGATCACGCGAGCTCGGTGGATCGGAAGACATGGAAATGGCCGATCGCAAGCTCTCCCCTTCGACGATGGTGGGTGGAGAGCAGCGGGCTGGGCAGGAGACGAGCTCCACCGTGCAGGAGGAGGAGCTGGACAGTAAATCCTCGCTGGATGTGCCATACAGTTGCAGTGCTAGCGCGAGTCCGTCAGCATTTTCCTCCGGAAAGACGCACTCGAACGATCTGGCACTGCTTCCTGCCAAGTACGACGTGGATGAACCACTTCCGTCGGTACCAACGATCGATGTTGCGGGTACCGCGCCGAAGCTGGTGGAGGAGACACGGCGGACTGATCGAGTCATGACTGAGAAAACAATCACTTCCGGAATGGGTGATGGTGTTACTACAGGCGAGGGTAGAGAGAAATCGATCGAAAGGATCACGGAAGTTGAAACCATACCAACGCTGGACGATGACGATGTTGATGACGATGAGGATGACGTTCTCATCATCACCACAGACAGTGCGGAGGAGGTGGTCGAATTGGCGGAAACTTCGAAAGAAGATGAAGACGATGAGGAGGATATGGAGTTACAGGAAGGGGAAGCAATCGTTGTGCCATTGGAGGCGTCAACATCCGGTAGTTTGGTGCCGGCAGCGCCAAAGGACGATTTAAACCCCGCATCAGAAGGTGAAAGGGAAAAGAAACGCAACACTGTCGATCCGATGGAGGCCACAGAGAATGTTCACGAAATTGAGGAAGAAAAATTTCAGCCAAAAGAAGCTCAGGAGCAGCGGCAGGATGCTGCAGCACAAGACACCGTCGAAGGCGATCGTAAGGAAGTGAAGTTTTCCGACACACTGAAAGCAAACCACAACGCAACACCGAAGGAGGACCGGATCCGGCTGGCGAGTGGGGAAAAGGAGGAGGAAAAGTTCGACCTGGTCGATGGAAACGAGAAAATGCCCATCGTTGAACACGATGGGGGGACAGGCACGGCGGGGAGTGACGATGGTGGGGTCGATGCAGGATCGACGGAACGATCGCGCTCGGCCGGAAGGACAACACGCAGCAAAAAGACGACTAATTCCACCGCGAATGGATCCCCTCCAGTGGCAGCGGCTGCTGTGACGCATTCTCAGCGGCGATCACAGCGCATCCGGAAGGAGTCGTCGGGATCGCCTGGTGATGGGAAGGCGAATGGAGAGAATGCCAGCGTACCAGCGGTGATCGTCGTGAAGGAAGAACCACAACCGGACGAGGTAGTCGGTGCCAAGAAACGCGCCACGATCGGTGTGACTGGAGAGAGCAAACCAGGACCACGATCCTCGGGGTTGAAATCAGACCGAAGCCTACGAAGCAAACCGCTGGGAAATGGACCGGCCGTGTTGACACGTCGCGCTTCGGAGACGGTGAAGGTTTCACTGGAGGATTCGAATGAAGCACCGGATCAGGATGCGGACAAAACGATCGCCGGTCGCCGTGGTAGAAAGCGCTTGAGCCAGGATCCGGCCGCGCTGGGTCCAGTGAGCGAAAAAGCGGCGTCACGCGATGATGCGGTAGGGTCGGGTGTGGTGCGCCGTACAAGTCGCTCGGGTTTTCCATTGGAACCGGACGAAAGCGATCCCGGAGACACCAAACAACCGGTTCAGGTGCAACAGGAGCAACAACAACCCCCAGTCCAACCGCCAGTACAGAACCGTCGTGGCAGAAAGCGAAAAAACCCAATCCATCCCGACGGAACATCCGGTGCGTCGACAGCGTCCGGAGGAGCACCCGCCGAAAAGGTGCCGCATCATCCGTACAAACGAGCGGCAAGACAGTCACGGGACGGCAGTGACGGTATCCTGGCGTCGGCTCTAGCGCGACGTGATAAAGTCGACTCCCAGGGTCGACTGTCACGTCCGATCAAGCTGTCAGCGAAGATCCTGGCGAACGAGGAACTGCGCCAGGGTTTCGAGCAGCACAATAACGGTCGGATTATTATCGCCTCCGAACTTCCGGCCTCAGCTACAATACCCGAAGAAAGCGAGCCGGTTGTGGAACGCAATCGCGATGAGGAACCGGGAAAACCTCGCAAAAACGCCCGAGAACCGAACGGAGTGTCCGTTGCCAGCTGCACCACGATCGGGAGTTCCAGTGAGGATGTTACGCTCGTGTCGGTGACACTGCCCGCACCGAAAACGGCCAAACGGGTGTTCTCCAACGAAGGAAGTGGACCGGAGAATGCGTCTAGCATGGTTCAGCAACCGGCATCTGGCCGAAAACCCGCCGAATCGTCTTCCTCTAGTCGTCAAACGGGTCGGGCGGATGGTGCTGGTCGGCGTGTGGGAAGACCATCGATGAATGTGACCGCACCTGTTCCCACCCGTCCGTGCCCGGATGTGCAGACGTTCCTGCAGGAGGTGCGAATGATGCGTCTGGGTGTGAATCGATCACCGGAGGAAAATCGCAAGCTCAACCGTCGTCAGTTAAAGCGGTTGGGAAAGTTGAAGGAAAAACACCTGCTTGCCCTGGGACTGCAACGTCGTGGTGCTCACCAGCACCAGCTTCGGAACGGTTCCGATGCCAAAACCTCCGACGTCGAGCTGTCCGCTGGTGAGTCAGAATCCAGTGGCAGTGAGGCGGATTTTGTCCCACCACAAAAGATCGGCACAGTCGGCAAACCGAGCGTAACGTTACGCCTACGCAAACCGGAAAGTCTGCTGGAACATCCGCCAACTCGGACGAAGACATCCTCCGCCGGTGCATTGCCGTTGGTGGGAGTTCCCAGAGCAGGAGTTAATATGGGTCGTCAGACTGGTAACGCGCAGATTCGGCAAGGTGGCAAATCTGCCCACACCCGGACGGTGGCCAATACCGCTCGTCGAACGTCGGCGGCCGTTGTTCTACCGGCAGCGATGACAACCGTGGGCGCAAGACCATCAGCATCATCCACGGCAGTCGTCAGTTCCACCGCGAAAGACCGCGAAACGGAACAGCTGCAGCGGTCACTACAACGACTCGGATGTGAGGTTACGCTCATACCGACACGTCCCACTCCGGTGGCCCAACCCAGTGGATGGTCACAATCCCGTACGAAGGATAGCTCGAAAAGTGGCCACCATCACCAGCAGCGTGTTCGTTCCGTGCAGGCTGGCACGGGTTCGGTTGTAAGCGCTACTTCACCCAGTTTGGAAATTGTGCTGGAAAAACGACCTAGTGTCAGTTCCCCGCCAGTTCGTCAAACAACCGGTGGCGGTCTATCGGTGGTGCCCTCTGCGGCCTCGAAAGTGGCGTTGGTTTGTCTTTGCACGCAAAAGTCGGACATTTTTGTCGCGAGTACGATCGGAAGTGGGTTCTGCACCGCGGTGGATGACATCGATGGCCAACAGATTGGGTGCTGCAACGAGCTGGCGAATGATCCGCTGAATATGCTGAGGCCGAGTGCCACGGTGAGCTTCCAGCTGCTGTGCAATATGCACCGGAAACGCCTGGAAGATCACGGATGTTGCACCGTGTGTGGATGGTTCTGTACACAGGTAATTCCCGGACCATGTTCACATTTGATCGTAATTCTTTGAGTGCCAAAATGGTGCAGGAAAGATTGAAAAGGAAGCGTATTTTTTGTTGTTGTTTCGCTGCTGTCGGATCACTTCAAAGCGAGCAACCGGATAGGAAGTTAATCCAGTTTGAACTATAGTTTGGCCAGATTCTTACTTGCTTATTAGCACTTCTAGTTGGAGTAAAAATAGCGCGCGATACCAAAATAGTCTCGGAAGAAACAAAAAAATCACTCACAACACAGAAGGCGAAATCAATTTCTCGCATGATACACTTTATGACCCGCCAGTAATTGAGTTGCTGGAGCAGGAAACGAGCGAAATGTGGGAGAGGGGAAGCATTCCCTCGCTCTAGAATCCGCAATCCGTTCCGATAGGCCGATCATTCGCAAGCCTGAGTTCAGTTTTGCACCACCGCCATTTATCGCATTTTAGCGATGAGTAATCGGCAGCAACAAACAAGCCTTCGAAAAGGGCGCCCCGAGGAGCAGTTTCTCTGGGGTTTATAATTAGAATTGTGCTGGGAGCATTTGCATTGCTGGCTTTTGCTTAGGGTTTGGAACAATTCATGAGAGGAGCATTCATATAGGTTATTCATTTTTGTGCTTTTGCACACAACAGACGTCTTATTGTGGGCAAATTGCAGCTTGCGATTTTTTTCTTACGGATTGTTTCCGGAGCGATAGACGATACCTTACCTACATATTTTTTGTTGCAGGAGTCAGATAACACTCGGGTGTGGTATCTGATTGTTAGCTTTTATGGAGTTTATTCCCTCCCACGACCACGGAGATTCATATACGTTTCATTTCCACCCCAAACAGGGTAATTTTGCGATGTGCAAAAATGCGCACCTCTTCCATCCGCACTGTGCGGAGAAGTACACGCTTAATACTCCGTACAATCCGGCTCGACCGAGTGATCATACCGCGCCAACGCTGGTACTCAAGTGTCCCCATTGCAGCCAGGAATGTCCAAACGGCGAGATCCAGGTGAACATCCAGCTAACAACGCCTCCAGTACTGCTGCCGTCGCGCAAGAGCATTGTGTAAGTCATTGTGAGCCGCCTGAATGAATGCTCATCCCTTTAATTGATCCTTGTTGATCCGCTTTTTTTTACAGGAAACCTGCCAAAATGACGGTTGCAAAACGCGGGAACAACACCGACGGTGGGAGTGGTTCCAAAAGCGCACACGAGAGTTTCCGTGCAACCGTGGAGTCGCTTGTACCGAGCAGCGTGAAGAACATGCTTTCCACCACGGATCACAACCGGTTGAGTGCTAATACTGCGGTCTCAGGAGATGGAGTCAGCGCCAGGAGCAGCACGGCGAAGGACAATGCCGCCGGAACGAAAAGTCGTTTTACGCCGAAAGATTTCTCGCATGCCGTTTGCACGAGGGTGGATGATTCACGTGTGTCGGAGATCATTAGTAAGTGGCCGTGTGTACCGAAAGCGTCCGCTTACTAACCTCACATTTCGTCATTGTTTTCCAGCATCCGGATTTGACATCGAGACACGGTTTCGGGAGTTTCGCTACGGTACCTGCCTGCACGTGGTGTCCAATTATGGCACACTAGCGATGGCCTACTTGATCATGTGCCGAGCTCGGACGACCGATTATCTCAACATCGTCGATCGGGAGCTCCACACAGCGGTAATGTGTGCTGTGCTGGGCGCGAAGAGTGACATCGTAAAGCTGCTGCTGGATAGCGGTGCCGATGCCACACTCAAAGGCCCGTATGGTATGACCGTGCTTCACTTGGCGGCCAAACACGGGCAGCACGAAACCGTGCGCACGATACTAGACTGCGCCCGGAAGCGCCTCACTGCCCGGGAACTGATGGCGTTCGTGAACGCGATCGATAACGGCCACTGGACGGCGTTGGCGTGGGCTGCCGAGAACCGCTACAAGCAGACTGTCCAGCAGCTGATTGAGATCGGTGCCGACGTGAACGTGTGCGACCGGGAGAATAACACCTCGCTGCACTGGGCATCGCTGTCCGGGTGTTCCGATACGCTGTACCTGCTCATGACCAAAGGCTGCAATCCGAACATGCAGAATACTAGCGGAGAGACGCCACTGTAAGTATGCAGGACACCTCACAAAAAGGACGATTGCTGATCGGACGTAGTTCCGTTCTGCATGGGGATGTGCTTGCAGTAATACGTGCACACGGAATTGACTTTCGTACACTTCAGTTTCGTCGCTTGCTCTATCACACCACTCCCGAACGTTAATAATCTGTGTTTGCATTTCAGTCACATTGCTTGCCGCCAGGGGCACGCTGACATTTGTGTCGTGCTGCTGGCCCAAGGAGCATCCCTCAGTATCCGTAACACTGCCAATGAACTGCCCCAGGACATAATTGAGAATCGGAACAGCGAATGTGCGGACATCATAGCTGCAAATTTAAAAATGCGCAGCCTGTCGAAGAACATGAAAGAAATGCACGTTCTCTGCAGGTACGGTTGGGAGGATGGCATCCTAGCATCTGACGAGGGTTTCATTTGTGTCTTTTCTGCTTGTTGCATACATTTTTAGTGACATTTCTAATGGCCGGGAACGCTATCCGGTACAGGTTGTTTACTATACCAGGGCCGGTATAGATCGGCAGCATGCAATGCCACAGTTCAAGTACGTCCAGCGCAATGTCAAGATCAACTGTCGCATCCAACTGGAGACGGATGTTCGCAATATGCGCGTTTGCTCGTGCAAAGACAGGTGAGACCGTTGTTTGCCGGAGGTTGTCGTTCAGCAAGGGGTTAATTTTGTGTTTCTTTTCGCGTGCTGTAGTTGTACGTCGGGCGAATCAGAGTGTCTTTGCGCTGAGCAAACCTGGTACACGAACGATGGCCGGCTGGTGAGTGACTTCAATTACCTGGACCCACCAACCATCGTCGAGTGTGGTGATTCGTGTGACTGCAACCAGCGGCTGTGTCGGAATCGGGTCGTTCAACACGGTCTGGATGTACCGCTGCAGCTGCACTATATTCCCGGCAAGGCATGGGGCGTACGAACGCTGCTACCCATCCCGAAGGGCAGCTTTCTGATCGAGTACGTCGGCGAGCTGCTAACGGACGAGGTCGCCAACCACAGGGATGACGATAGCTACCTCTTCGATCTTGGTGTCGGCGTAAGTAGACGGTCCGGTTGCGCTGAACCGGGAGAGACTTATAGCGAACCGAAGTGCTAATGGTGGGTGTTATCGTTCTACAACTGCAAATTTCTCTTTTTAGTACTGCATCGATGCCAGCGCTTACGGGAATGTGAGTCGATTTTTCAACCATTCCTGCCAACCGAACGTTTCACCGGTGTCCGTGTATTATGATCACCAAGATCAACAATTGCCGCGGGTGGCCCTGTTCGCCTGTCGCGACATTGAGGCTCAGGAGGAAATCTGGTAAGCCCAAGTTCGTCATTTTATAAACTCGGGTTGTATTCATTTTGTGTCTTGTTTCAGCTTTGATTATGGTGAAAAGTTTTGGATGGTAAAGAAAGGCACCCTACAGTGTCGATGCAATACGGGAAAATGTCGTTACCGTAACGCTACCACAGAGTAACGAGAGGCTTCTCCGGTGGAAGGGGAACAATTTATAGTAAAACACAACAACATCACACCCCACGGTCCAACGATGACGATGCAAAGCGATCGTGTACCGCTACCGGAAGTGTGATGGCTTATTGATATTTAAGCACAGGGCTAGACGGCGACCGCGAGAAGATGCTGTAGTATTTATTGAATTCCTTTTCCTATTTGTGCTTAGGTAAGATTTGTGGATTTGTAACGAGATCCAGGATATAGCGCGGAAAAGTGCGCGTACTTCTTTTCCCCCAAGAGGATGCAAACGCACATGTACAAATTGATCATTGTTCGTTAGCGATGGATTGTATCTGAGGCGGGAAGTTAGCAAAATGTCAGTGTGAATCGAAATTGTACCAAAAACTAGTGAAAAAGGGGGACAGAGAGAGCGGGTGTAGAAGAGTTAGTAGCATGCCATATCATAAGCCGTATGAGGGATTTGTTCGTATAAGAGAGTAGTGTAGCGCGGCACCGAAGTACCAGCAGAAAGGATTATTTGGTTGGATTTCTTTTGATCAGTTAAAGTAGTTCAGCCATTTTGCAGGGATTGCGTTTGCGTTTGTACGGGGAAAGCGGACACTCCAATGGGCTTGGAAAGAAATGTATCGAAAGCGGACGGCAAACGTTGCTTTTTATTTTAAAAGCTAGGCAACAGTGGATCGCAAGCGAACTCCTCCGTGGCGAATGCTGTTTTTCTTTTAATCAAAATCAATCAGGTTCAATCGAATCTAATCAATGATAGTCAGTCAAGCAATTTATAGTGTAGTTTATGCGTGCCACGTTCCAGCATGCGGAGGTGTTTGTGTGAGCGTTTACGTTATTTTATTTTTCGAATTTGTAACTTAGCATGATTTAGTAGACAAGCAACGATTCGCGTGTGTCGAGGAGCACTCAGGACGAATCAGGTATTGTACATATGTGTTAGATGCCATATATTTAGACTAATGCGGGGAAGATGTCTCGCTGGATGAAGCGAACACCGCGGAGGCAGCGCGCGAAAGCCATTGGGGTTTTTTTTCCTGGAACTGTGAGACCTTTTTATTACCATAATTTTGTTTGTTTGTTTTAGTTTAGATCAATTTTGGCTGCATAATTCTTTCGTAAAATTATACCAAGGAAAACTATTCTAATCACATTAAATTTTATACCATCACCACTCTCGCGTACTTGCGCGTAATTTATTTCGAGGGTTCAATTTTGTTTGTTTTTCTTTATTTTAATTTTTATGCTAGTTGATTGCGTGTTTGCAGGATATTTGCAACTCGTACTCACACATAGATTCAATCGTTTAAGTAGTAGAAGGCTGTAAATTAGAAGGGCCTCTGTAGCGCTATGATACCAAAGCCATGGAAACGTGCGATTCTGGGCTAGTTCAAAGTTAGTTTATCTTTATTTTTTATAATCATTATCCAACTGTGCCACGATTATTCGATCCACCGTACATTGCAGTTCCTTGAAAGGTTTTTTTTCAACATAATCAGTACGATTTAGTTTACTTCTGCTTGCCGACGAGTGATTGCCATATATTTATATGTACGTAAGGCGTGTGTAATGAATACAGCTAAAGATAATACAAGCTGGATGAAGATGATAGCTAAAGGAAGGACACGAGAAGCGCGAAAGAACGTGGAAGAGCGTTATTAACAATTGTAGTGTGTTAGATACTGAGACAACTTTAACGACAAGGCAAAACGAATAAATCGAAGACAAACGTACGATGAATTGTTTCTAGTTGATTTCTTCAATATTGAAGCATGATGTCGTTCATTTAGCGTTGCTTGGAACAATGGTTTCGGATGTGTGTCAGCGCAACATGGATTTTAAGAAGACTGGATGTGTTTTTTTAAGTTTAATTTTATTCCAATCATGTTGCATCTGAATGGACTGTCGATCGATAAAATTATTTACACATAAAATAAGCATTCATCGACGAAAAATCGCGTTGCTGCGTGTCTGTCTGATTGGTTTCGTGTGTTGCATTAGTATACGTAAACGAGGACGAAAATGGAACTACACCTCAAAATTTTGCTTCCCTGTCGAACGCGTCCTGGAAGCAGTCCTGCACGATGGAAACTCGAGACCGGATTCCGGCCACCGCGTCTCCGACGACGTTCGACGCACGTTTTTTTTTCATTGTTCGTTGTTTTGTGTGAAAGTGTGTAAAAAAAAACAAATACAACCTATATTGACCAAAACGATCCGGTGAGGGTGATGTCTTCGCGTGTTTGCGGTGGTGGAATGGTGACGAATAAAATCTTCTACGATGGAAATTAGTGATAATGGATTACAATTATAAAATAAATTACTCTCTGCCGTGCACGCTGCCGGCGCTGCATGCATCCTGCCGATATGCGCCCACCATCATACCCTTTTTCCCTCGTAACAAGCGTGCCCTAAAAACCACCCGCTTCTCTCAGCGATTGGGGTTTTTTCGTTCTTGCGAAAATAAATAACGTTACGATAGCGTGGAAAACCAAGGGGCATGCATGCGTGCGTGTGTGTGTGTGTGGGAGGGGGAGTTCGTATGATGCATCATGCTTCAATAAATAATGTTGCCTCCAATCTCTATTTAAAGTTGGCGATTTGTGCGATCCTCACCGACGGGCACTGCGGCGCGCGCTCCCCCCAGCGTTGTGTGGGGGTGGCGAAAATGTGAAAAACAATCACTAGAAAAATTAAGCTACTAACGACACAAAACTAAAACACAGCAGAAGAAGCGGGAATACGCCTCACCCAACCCTCCCAACCGAGAGCCGTTCGTTGCGGTGCCGCGCGCCTAAATCGTCAAATCGGAAACCCAATAGAAAGTGAACGAGTGTGAATGGGAACGTGATGGGAATGTGTTCTAAGCGGCCTTCCCTTTTTTGTGTTGTTGCTTGCCTTCGACAACCTCGAGGTCTTGGCTTTCCCTAGCGCCGAATTATCCTAGGTTGCGCCCGAGTCCTGCCCGGTCCCGAGCGCACGTGTAATGTGTGATGAGAGACGCGGGAAAGCGGTGGGGGGGGGGGGAGGAGGAGGTGATGCATGCAGTGCGTGGTTACAATGGGGTTTTTCTTTTCTTTTCTTTTCCCAACACACAAACCCACCATCCAAGACTGAGCATGTGTGTGTATGTATGTGCGAGCGCGTATGTAAAGTGAAGTGCCTAATTATGCTCTTTTATGCTAATGTCCTGAACAGTATCATTTAAGCGCGTTGGCGCGGGTGTGTGCGTGTGTGTGTGAGCGGCCTTATTTTGCACCTCATCCCCCCTCGGGGATTACACGTTTTTCTGAGTTTCAACCAAAAAAAAGAGCTTAATATTGAATCGTAAAAAACCCGAACACACGTCCCCATTATGGGAAAGGACGTTCGCTGCTTTGTCGGACGGATTGTTTCGCGCTGTTTCGGTGTTCAGTCCTTGCTCCTTGTCACGGGGTGTGTGTGTGTGTGTGAGTGTGGAATAGAGCCTAGATTCTAGACCGTGTCGAATGCAGATCACTGACCGCCCGGCGCCTATGCCATGACTTTGTGGGGCTGCATCCACTTCTTCATGTAGTAGCAGAACAGCGTCGAGAGATAGACGAGCACCATGAGGGCACAGGTGACGGCCAGCGCCAGCACGGAGGTCTTCGTCGGGCACGGTTCAATGATGGTGACCGTTTTATCTGTGGCGGAGGAAAAACGAGGAAAAAAGGATCGATTAGAACGCCACTTTCAATCGGCGCCGAACGCTCGTACCTCGACCGAAGTCGGTGCTGGCCTCACTGCGCAGGAAATCACGGTTCTTCTCATCACCGAAGTCCAGCACCAGGATCTCCTGCGAGATGTTCATGTCTTCCTCCTCCTCGACGGTGTCGTTGCTGCGAAGACAGAGAAAATGGGCACGAAGATGAGCATAGGGTACGATTCGCAGCAGTGGAAGTTAAAGTTCCTTACCTGGCCGTGATGGAACGACGCTTTCTGCCCCAGGACTCGACGGAATCGCGACCCCATTCACAAACAGCCGGTTCACACGGACCCAAGCAGTACTTCACGTTACACTGGAAGATCACACCGTAGCTCTCGGTGAAGCGGAACGCCTCGTAGATCGATTGCAGAGCGTTTCCGTCCTGCGTGAACGCCGGGAAAATGCTCGGATCAACCGGACAACCATCATCGTCGATGATCTGGAACGTGCTCTTCGAGTCCTTGGCCATGGCGACACACGAGCGTGCGAAGATACCGTAAGGAGCTGATGAAATGAGAGAAAGAGAGAGACACACACACACAAAAACATAAGTAAGTGATCACTAATCGATCAGTTAGCCAGTGAAACACGCGTGATGCTTACTGTCTTCCGGAATTTCGATGCGGAACGTCAACCGATCGCCGATGCGTACGGTTTCGACTTCACGGGCGCGCGCATCCAGGATGCGAATCCTTGGCGGTGGTGCTTCCGGTGACGAGTTGATGTGGATCATCTCCGGATCACGGATCGGCAGCATGCCGAAGGAGATGTTCTTCGAGCTCATGTCGTACGTGCACTTCACCTTGTAGATTTTGTCCGCTTTCGTCATCACGACCGAGTGGTGCTGCAGCACGACGGTATTGCTGTAGATGCCGGTCTGGAAAAAGGTAGCATGATCGTGTTTTATACAGACCTGTGCTCGTCAAGCTGACAAACGAAAAACACTCGAAACTTACCGCACTCTGCGTGTTACAATCCTGTCCGCCCATGGTCAGATCCAACCGGAAGGTGTCGGAGTTGATGACATCGATGTTGCAGGTTTCCGAGCGGCCCAGCGCGTAGATACGTCCGTTGAATGGCTTGTTCGTGCGCACCTGCACGGCAATACGCGTGTCCTTGCAGTGAACGGAAACTGGAACGACAAAGGCATACATTAAACGGTTGCTCCGAAACGACGAATGGCAGAGTGTCTGAGGTAGGTACCGTCGTAGCAGGTGCCTGTCTTGTCGCAGTTGGCATCATTACGGGTCAGATTGTTGATGGCCGGATCCTCGACGGCGTCGAACACAACGGGCAGCGTGTTTTCAGCCTGGTTCGATTGCTCTGTGAAGGTGTAGCAAAGAAAGCGATCAGTTTCAGAATGGCCACGTCAGGACTCGCGCACATTCGGACTTACTCTCGCAGATGTTCTCGAAGTAGTCACCGCTCGGTTCACCCACATCGATCAGTGGTCGTTCGCCATTCA
This sequence comes from Anopheles nili, assembly GCF_943737925.1. Lineage (NCBI taxonomy): Eukaryota > Metazoa > Arthropoda > Insecta > Diptera > Culicidae > Anopheles > Anopheles nili. Next base: position 30,707,514 of record NC_071291.1, read on the forward strand.
GATAGGTCGAGGGTCCATCCGGTAGGGACTTGTGATCGAGATGGTACAGCCGGCAGTTGTACTGAGAGCCAGTAGGTTGCCCGAGATACAGGAACGATCGGCACAGGAACTCGCTTTCGATCTCGCACGCTAGCTTACACGCCGTGTCAGAGGTCACCTGCAGTTCCTTGTCGGTGTAGTAATGCAAGCCGACGTACTGGGACACCTTGTCGTCGGAGACACCGATGCGTGGCAGTTGGAACTGACGGTTGAACTTACAGGCCTGGCTTGGTTTCAGGCACAGGTTCTCGAAGTAGTCAACACCTTGGGCATCGACTAGCTGCACGAACTGACCAACAGAGCGTCGGTCTGAGTCGCTCAGGACACACTTCATGTTGTTGTAGTCGTACTCCACCGAGCGGCAGATGAATCGTTTCTCGTTCAAACACGCCGACAGACAGGCTTCCTTCGTGCTGGTGTAGATGAGCGCGTTGTCCAGTCCGCGGATGATCTTGTTCGGGACGCGTTCGAAGTTCCACGGCCGCTGGCAGGCGTTTTCCGTGCGCAGTTGCAACTTCACCATGTAGTACATGCTGGAGGAACGCTGAGGCGTACTGGCCGGGTTGTTGGCCGCTGTTACGTTCTGTAGCTGGCAGAGCGTTTCCTGGGCGGGAGTTAGTGGGTTCACGACGAAGCTGAGAAGGATCACACGGGGATTAGCGAATGGAAATGGTGATCATCAGAGATCACTATGGTCACGAGGCTTACCTGAACGCTGCAGCTTGACAGTCTGGTTCCTCACGACACCAACCCTGGCACTCGTACAACGACAGGTTCTTGACGCTGTAGTACGTCGTACCCTGGAAGTCGTAGTCGGTCAGCTTCTCGAAGGCAACGCGAGCCTGTGCGAGTTGTAATGCGGCCGCTAGGAAGCAGCCAGAGAGCAGCAGTACGTTCGCCGGACGCCACTTCATCGTGGTTGTTTTGTTAGTCTTCGTTTTGGGGTTTTGTTTTTCTTCGTAGCAGAAGCTCACGATCAATCTGCAACGGAAGAACGGAAAAGAACCAAATCAGAAGCTAGCCATTAGGAGGTTCGGAGTTAGCGAGGGAGGCTTTAATCGGAGCTTAAATAATGGTTTTTCGGGGGCAGACTTGGGCGGCGCTGTGGGCTGCTCATCTCAACCACTCCTTTCTGACTCGAATGCACTTTATAATCAGCGCTAAAGAGGCATACGGTACGGGGTCTCGTTACGAGGTCTAGCTCCCCAAAGCGAACGAGAACCGATCGCCGAGATGATCTTGTTTGATTAATGACGGGTCAAAATTGTTTAGTCACTGGGTACTGCATTGATTGGTGAGCATTTGCACGAGAGCTCCCGATTCCAGTACTCGAACTTCTGAGCTTGCGTCGGAAACGTTGCCAGCGAAAAGCTGGCAGCCCCCAGAATTATAGTTCCTTTCGATCGAGATCCGACCGCACGGAAATGGGAGTTTCGTTGGAAGGTCGTGCTGGAATTTCGAACGCGGTTAGCCAAATAGCAATCATTTCAAGGTGCCTTATATAGGTCTTTACCCCGTGTACGATCGTTTTGCAGTTTCCTTTCGCGAGCCAAAATGAGCAGGGTTCAATTAAATATCGCTTAATCGCCAGCCTACTTTGGCTACTAGCAGGCAGATCGTCGCGTTAAACTACCAGCCGCAAAATGAAGTGCTTAGAGACGAACTAACCCAGCAAGACTACCGGTTCGGTTGGGCCTTTCATCTTGCCGCCATCTGACGCTGACGATTGTCTTTGGTAGACAAAATGACACCGACTTGTTGAAATTTCCCTCAGCACAGAGCTCGACCCCAAGCAATAAACGCGTGCCGTTCCGGCTCAACCATGGGACGGGAAATTTCGGCTTAATATGGCTTCAAACTCAACCCCACCGTTGATGGTTTTACTGCGCATTATGTGGAGCGCCGGTCGTGGGCTGTTCCGATTCGGGTTTATGCTTTTATGCGCTCCGAAGAAACCGTTTATGATCATGCACGGCCTTCCTCCCCGCTTATTTGCCTTGTAGATTCGCTCGAACAAACAAATCAGCCCTCGTGGCTCGATCAGGTGGAACACGTTTATTACAATGATGTGTGAGGCAGCCCGCTTCAGGTTCTTCACCGTTCCTGGTCCCTCGCTTGATTGTGGTTTAATTGTTTGACACTTTTCCATCACCACCGCGTGTGAGATCACCCGTTTCTCGCGCGCTTCTCGCGGCCGAAGCGAAAGAACCTGATGACCGCGATCGAGCTCATGATCCGTTAAGGGGGATGATGTCAGTGGGGTGGACCATTGACCGACATTCACGGTACGCGTCAAACATGTCTCCAAACATATTCCCCCCCATTGCCGAAAGTTGTCGAAAGACCCTCCGTGGCCCGATTGCTGGTACCGGTTCCGGTTTATTGACATCGAAAATTCGCATCGCGCATAATGGTCTGAAGCATGGAGAAAAGCGTCCTATTCGGCTATTCCAGCATTCCAGCGTCATTTCAGTGACAAAATGGTCCAATCTGCATGCGATCTCCATAAAACCCATCCCCTGGTTAAGCTCGCCGTGAGCTAGCGGGGCACGATCGTTAATTCGAAATTTAATTTATGCACCACAAATCAGCCTCCAATTGATCGACGGAGCGAGCGACGAGCGAATGTTCGCTTTTATTTCCCGTTCTTGGGGGCCGGAAAATGAACATTAGCCATGGGAAAGGGCCCACGGCCTGGCTGGCCGTTAGTAACGAGTAGAACCGATCGGGCTCACGACTCTTGGCTCCGTGAGAGAGGCGTTTCGTGGCGTTTCTTTTTTTTTGGTTCGCTTCCCCCCCCTCCCCCACCCACCCCTGCACTCCCGTGGGGTGGGAGGTGCTGATAACAAAAGGCGAGAGAAAATCAGCCCGGATCAGGAAAACACGCTTCACTCACGGGTAGCAACGGGAAAATGGGCCAGTCGAGAATCGTTTCGGCCCGGCGTGTGTGCGAAATGTAAACCAGCCAGGGGGTCCGGGTGGTTTTGCGAAAAATAAAAGTAAAAAGTGGCACTACAAAGAAGCCAAAAGCCCCAACCGAAGCTCGTGGCCCCCGGGAGCGAGCAAATACGGACCACCGTCCAAAAGTCTCGGTGCGCGGAATCTACACCATCGCTCCACAACTCAACCCAACCTGGACGCCCGGCAAAAGGGAGGTGGACGGTGGTGGGCGGAGGTTGTGTGAAAACTGTTTCCCAACCACACCGGAACACCGGAACGCTTCAGGCGGTGGTACAGTCTCTCGAATCGCAGGTGGCTTTGGTTTGCTGCCTCGCAAAAGGTAGCTCGCGTAGTAGGCATCGCCTGGCTTCTCGTGCAGTCCGTTGTTCAAGTACCGAAACCCGTTATAACCGAGAGAGGTTTCCACGTTGCCAACGGCCACTATGCGGGTTGTGGGGATGATGGATCTGATCCCAAGCACGCCGTAAGAGTTTCCCGCGTGGTCTGCACCAAACATGGCGTCAGACGGGCTTGGGGAAGCTCTCCAGAGCTTCTGCTGTGTGTCGATGGCGTTGAGCAGGGCTTGCTTTTTGGTGTTTGACAATTTTCTTCCATCCCGTGGCGCGCAACACGCACTCGAGATGCATTCTGAAGTACCCGCATATGCTGCCAATGGCGGGCGGTTGTTTGTGAGCGTGGAAAGTGTGGAACTTCGGCGAAAGTACGTCATATCGCACCCTCCTAATCGTGAAGTGGCGTACTGACGTGGGTATAGAGGGAGCCATCTTTTTTTCTCTTATTTTTTCGTTTGTGTCATTGTTGTCGCAGTTTACGCTCTCGGCAATTATCAAGCAGCTGACGGACAGCTATTGCTGCGTGGGGGGTGACGTCAATTGACGACTCTTCTCGTGACCCAGATTCGATCTGCGCTTTGGGAGCAATTTCAGGATGCATTCGGTGTTTCAAGGAGGTACAATTCGAGCTCACGTTGCTGCCAGTTACCGCCTTATTGATGGGGAGGATAATTTTCTAAGGACTTCTAAGAAGCTTTTCAAGATGGCGGCGCACTAGAATAGCGGTTCCAGTTCGCCACCACTTTGCCAGCTGGAATTGTACCTTCTCTTGGGGAACATCACCAGAATGCAGCACGTTACTGGCAGCTGTTCTGCAAACGCCCCACGCCATCCGAGGGCCAAAACCGACGTTATCGCAGTTCGTGCGGTCCAATGGAAGTACTATAAGTGGGGCACGACAGTAATCGACACTGCGTTACCATTGGGAGGGAAGCCAGCTCCGGCGGAACGGAAACTGTGCCGTTTTCAAGTAACTGTAACCGGGGCCAGGCAATAAAAAAGGAACCGACCAACTGGAATGGCGGAAAAAGGTAAAGACAACAACGGCTACGGAAAGAAACCGAGAAGAAACAACGACGGCCCAGGCCCAGGGCGGACAAAGCGAGTCTCAAGTTGTGCCCGTTTTTCCGAGTGCTGGCCAGCGCAGGTGCACCGGCCTCAAGGGTGTATTTTTTTTTCTCTCCTGTTTTTGGAGAACTCGCGGTTCACCGCCCATTGATGCGCCTAAGAAGGTAATCCTCCGAAACAAAGATCCAACACTCCCGAGGGAGTTAGAGAGCGAGAGCGCGATGAGGCGTGCTCTAGGCTGCGGAACAGAACGGACCGAAACCACGGAAAAAGGCGGAACTAGAAAAACTTGATTGCCTTGAAAAAGAAAGCTCACCCGGGGGCTGGCAGCGCATCGTAGGGATGGGTTCCCTACGACTGTGGCAGGGTGGCGCATACCTTCCTCATAATGCCCAATTACGGTGAAGGGGAAAGCACTGTGGCAGCTGTGCTGGGATGATTTCCTTCACAGTTTGTTAGCAAGCGAGAGGTGGCGAAAAACCCACCCCAAAACCGGATCCGGGCCAATTACTTTCCTTCGCGCGCGCACGCGCGCGCCGATCCTTGCGAGAGAAAACGCCACAATATGGGCCACGTGGTCTAACAGGACCTGGCGTCAAGTGTGCGCGCGGTTGCCAACGGCTCAAAACGGCCTAGACCTTCGTGCGCCAAACGGTTTCAAGCGCCAAACACCGATCCGAAGAGGGCCGATGCTAACCAAACGGTACCTGACCTAGAGGCCGCGGGCTGTTCGTTTGGCTAATGGTGTGTAATACTTTTCGAATTTTCCCACCAAACAATGCACAATAGAGGCGCAGTACGCTGGTGCGGTTAGGGAAGAAATTAGTTCACCATGAACCAGGCCCCGGCATCGTTTTTCCCGTGCCCGAATCCAAGCTCTCTCTCGCGGGCGGCCAAAAGCAAGTTCCTCGTGGCAAGGTGGTTGGGGAATGTTGGCGCGTGATCGCGAGTTGAAATGTGTCAAAAGTGGAATGAAAAGAAAATGCGCTTCGGCCCTGCCAAAAGCGCAACGCGAGATGAAACGCTCGAAACGGACGTCTAACGGGCGTCACTTAATCGGTCTCTGTTCGACGAGCGGCCACCGTGATGGAGCGATTAATCCGTGACGTTTCCGGGGGGAAATATGGGAGGATTGTGATGGAGGGAGTTGATGAACGGGGCCGAGTTGAGGTTATGTGTTGTCCGTTTGCTCCGTTCGCACTTTGGCTTCGGCTGTGGCTTGGCGAATGCATCATTCTTGTGGCGAGAATGCGCCACCGTGAGGTCGAGAGGCTGGGAAATGCCCTCTCCCCCCCGCCCCTTCTTTCGATGGAGAACCCTTCATCCATCATCCCTTTCGCCAAAGGAATTGCGTGCCTTTTTTCTCTCTCTCTCTCCACCCCACTGTGACGTGCGTGCGCCGTAATACGACGGGGTTTCGAATGACGGCCAAGCTGAAGCAGGAGGATATTTCATCTCGTTGCACCGTGATCCTCTTTTAGCGATCGATCGTACTCCCCTCTTCCCTCTCGCTCGCACACTCCCTGCGTCGATGCGCCATAGGAGAGACGGAAAATGCCGCTGCACAGGTATCCAGAGCTTGGGGGGCAGGTATGGAAAACTGTTTGCCGTTGTACCTAACTGTTGTTGCTGCGGTCGCTTTTGTGCTTTCTGCTTTTGCGTAGCCTTCGTGTGTGTGCGGAGTTACTTCTGCTACTAGGCCCTGATTTCCTTCTCGTAGCTCTGCTTTTTTTTGCTGTCTGTTAGCTTCTACAATCGTGGTTAAATTGAATCTTGCCGCACCATGGGGAATTTTGAAGCGCGCCCTAAACGGAGCCGCGCGATCGTCACGATCATCGCGTGTCAAGGGAGCTTTTGCAAGCGAACGCGATATCCAACGATAATGACCTTGAAATGGGACACCTAAGGGATTGTGCGTCTTTCGCCAAAAATCCCAAACGTCACGCAGAACCGAGCGCCGTGGAAAGCCGGACAGAAAGAAAAAAAAACACCCAAAATCCAAGCTTCCACCTCTCCGTGAGGAAAACGCCCGGAAAAAGGGGTAAGCAAGAACACCACCTCGAGCCGCACGAAATATAGCGGACATCCGTACGGTGACAATTACGGTTCCCGCCGCTATTCGGTGGGTGAATTTATGAACTGGCCCCGTTCGCTTCGAATTACCTTCTCTGTCCCATCTGCGGGACAAGGGTGGGTGTGCTTTTCCATCCGAAAAATCTTCGCCCAACTTTCGGGCACACCAACAATAGGCAGTTTGTTCAGAAACCGCTCCGTGCGTCGGGTGGGAATAATTATTTCAATTAGATACGGAACTCGGCGTGGAATTCGTTACAAAATAATGCCCAACCACCCAACCCAAGCGAGGGGATGACGATTGCATTAACGGTGGCCTAGTTTTTGGAGCCTTCCGACCCACGGAGAAGCCCAGAGCGCAGGATTGTGCGAAGCTTTTAGTTAAAGCATCCCGGGTCTGATTTCGACCATTTGTTCGGAGCGTTGTAAAAGGGCCTCGAGCGCACTAATGAGGTTATGGCAGCGTCCGGGACGACGATTTATTGGCCCTCCGTCAGAAGTCGCGTGTCGGTGGCAGCTGCGACCTTACACCGGAAATGGAGCTAATGCGAGTGGAGGAAATGATCCGCCTTCTTGTGGGGTTCTTCTTCCGATGCCCGAGGCATCACGGAGGCGTACGAGAAAATGGAAAATTCTAATACCACACACACACGCACACGCACATTAAAACCGCAAAACCGGAGTCGCGGCCCATCGCGGACGGTGATTGATTTTTCACCCGGCCGTAGGCTTTTCCGCAGGTTATGTCGCTAATTTGAGGCTCGCTCGGTTCGCTGGAGTTGACAGCTGTCAGTTCAGAGCCCCTCCCGAGGATCAGAGATCTGGGAAACACGCCAAATGGCGGTAGCGGCACGTTAAGATGATTTGTTCGGTATTCGTTGTTGCTGGTATTGTTCATGCCATGTTCAACGTGATGCGGGAAGATGCTGCTGGTTCTGTATGAACGTGAAATCCCACCCTCTCTCGAGTGTCAACTCAGAAGACTAATTGTTCTGGCGTTCCCGTTCCAGCTGGGTACCGTCGGGAAGAGCGCACAAAAAAAAGCACAGAGCCCCCCACGATCCGATAGATGTTACCAATCAGTTCTGCTGTCCCGTTTCTCGTGTTTCTTCGTACACAGCTGTCTTGGGACGCAGCTTTTTTTTGTCTAATTTTCTTTGATGAACGGATACGGAAGGGACCCGTGCTTGGCGTTTCCAATGGCAACGTCACCCGAGCCTAGGGAATGCGCATCGAATACAGGGCAAGGCAAACAAAGCAAGCGCAGCATCTGTCCGGCTATCGATCGTCACGCACTGTGGGCTAGGTCTTTAGGCTATTGAGTCATTTGATGGGCTTTTTTGTTTCCCTGGCTCATGCAACCGCACACAGGAAGCTGACCGCACAGGAAATCGAAGAAACGCACCATTGAACGCAATCGGGCATGGTCGGGAAGCGGAGTAGGGATTTTGCGAGGTTAGAAGGCAGCATAAATAGCGTTAAAAAAACATCCGTACACCCAGCGGGGTGGTTAAGTGTTAATTATTCATTCTTTTGCTCATTTCAAAGTGGTAATATCTCCGGACACGAGCGGAATGGAAATGGCGTCGGAAGGAGACCCGGGCAAAACACCGCAACAAAGCAGATTTATACACGGCGCTGGAAGCGTCGAGTTCTACGTTGCAATTTGTTTCCTCTCGGTCTCTTTGTTTGCGAGAAAGTCCCGGTGGTGGGGAAGTTTTTGCACGAGGAGCATAAATGAAATGTGGGAAGGGAAGAAAGAAAAAAAAAACTCCCCATGCGAAGGGATTCAGGTCCCATCTTCGCGCTGCACCGAGCGTACAATTAAGTCCCATTCGCTAGAGACCCCCGCAGGGGTCTTAATAGAGGGCCTTCTCTACACCGAGCAGCCCGTTACCGTCCAATTATCGTGGGGTTTTGTGCGAACGCGACAAAACAACGACTTCATTAGATCGTCCCTCACCGGGTACTGGGTGCAATGGATTTATGATGCAGTTTGCAATGCCAGCTGTTTGTGCATAAACAAAAAGGCCTTAACTCCCTCTAAGCGCGCGCGAGTCCTTCTGATACGGTGAAGTGTTAATTACTTTCTTGCGCGCGGTTCTGCGGCCGTTTTTGACGATTTATTGACGCGATCGTGGCCGGAATGCTGCAAACACCACCATCACGCGGTGCCACGACGGTGTAATTAGTTCGTTCCACCACTGGCACTACGCCGGTTTAATCACGCCGGGAAATCTCCCTCGACCGGTAATGACCTTTCGCTCGAACGGTGTCCCGTGCTTAGGCGACCCAGAAAGCGAACCCACGAGCCTGCCGAGCTGCAGTCGAACCACGCGTAGGGCCTATTTGCATAAGTTCACCAGCAAACAGGGAGCCCTTTTTCGCTTTGCATACAAATGAACGTGTAGAAAAACGGGCTGCCGTTGTTTCCTTTAGCTCCACCACCCGGTCTCGAGCTAGCGTAGGAAAAACTGGGCCGTTGCAGTTCGGAAAAAGGGGCCACGTGAAAACCCGCCCGTGGCACCGCGTTCGTGGGCCATTTGGTGGGGATTGAGTTTCGATTTGTCATTGCCCGCGGTGATGATTTGCCGCAGGAAGATGACGCGAGAAGCCCATTACGGTGGGCTCTCCTTCCTTCGAGCGAGAGCGTATCGGATCGAACCGGAGGGCAACCTTTCACCGCGTGCTAGCTACTAAATGCAGTCGAACAACCGTCGAAGCCCTCGTGCGGACTCGCCATTACGATGCATCGGGCGATGACTTGCGGGTGCCTTTTGGCCTTTTAACCTTTCCAACTCGGGCCTCCTTAGTCTCGGCACACTGCCCCACACACAGTGAGCGGGTGATTTGAAGGAAACACTCACGGCCTGAATGCGCACCCCAACTGATGATGATGATGATGATGATGATGAGGATGATGATGATGGACACACAGCCTGCGCTAGGTTGAGGCGCCTCAAAGTAGAACTTGGCATAATTGAACCAATCGACATTCGATCGGTGAAACCTTTCCGGTTTGGGGCCGAACCACCGGCGGGTGGGCTTTTCGAGAAAGCCACAATTTCCCGGACCCGCTACCCGCTAGACCCCCACCCCCCACTCTCCCCACCCCTTTTTCCATCAACTCGCAGCGCCAGCAGCTCAGCTGCCACCGCAAGAATCGGCCGCCCTCGGAATGGGTGTAAATGATGTCATGATGCCGGTTTGAAACGCTTCCTTCTTTCTCCCTTTTTCGATGCGTGTGCGTGTGCGCGTGTGTGTGTGTGTGCGCGAGTGCGGTGTGTTTTTCCTCTTTGTTTATTTCGCCCCTTTCGCCACCGGCCGGCGGGCGGGCGACTTAGCCCACATGCGCTCCGGTTTTTTGAGGCCACGTAACGGAAAGTAATCGATCGTGGTACGTGCTGTTTGGTGGGGGGGGGGATTGGGTAACGGTGGGAGCACCCTGGACCCTGGACCCTGGACCCTGAGCCCTGAGCCCAGAGGTTGTCCGTTGCTCCAAGGCCAGCCAGTGCCGGAGCCTTGGACGTTGCGATCGAGCGTTCTGGCGGGCTTCCGGGCGCTGATCGAGGTCTTCGCAATGACAACCGATCGGTGACCGACATCTTGGCATCTGGGAGAGTGCGGGAGGGGGGGGGGGGGACACCGGATGTGTCAGGGTGGTAAAATCTCACCCCCATTTTCGCATGCAACTCCTACAAATCGCGAGGCTTGATCGAACGAATTGGATTGCAAGACGAAACCGAAGCCCATTTTGGAACGTGATCTTTGGGGTGTTTTTTGAGTTTCCCAGTTAACTGAGTGGGTGGGTGGGAGGCGTGAAGCGAATGGGGGAGTGTGAAAATGCAGCCTTTTCTTTCGGCCGGGTGGCTTTCCGCGGCCGACATATGCGCGATTGTATCGCACCGAATTTGGGCATTGAAATGAAAATAAACCCCTCGCTTGTTCAACACCGACAGGGCGTGAAAACTGAAAACCCCCTTTCCAACCCTTCCCTACTCTCCCCCCATCTTCCCAAAAAAAAAAAACTCCCCGGCGGCTCGATAGCAACGTTAAACGAGGGGAAAATTAAAAGCAAACAGGTGGCAATACGATCAGCTGGCAGGATCCTGGTGCTGGGTTGCGCCGATGGGAGCCGGAGAAATTGCTCGATTGCTCACCCTGTGAGGGGGTGGATGAGAGGGTAATTTGCCTCCCCCCCCGCCACCTCTTTTTGAGTGCCGCGAAAGTAAACATCTCCAAAAAGGGGGTGGGGGGTGGGAGGGAGGAATTTCTTCATATCTCGAGCGGCAAAGAAAAACCTCCCACCGTGGGTAATCGTTCTTTTTTTTTGTTGTTTCGATTCATTTTTTGTTGCTTCTCTTCATTATTTCCCTCCTATCCTGCTTTCCATTGATTGAGAGCAAACAATGGGCGAACAATGGATGGGTGGGTGAGAACGAATGGGGTAAAAAAAAACCCCACCCCCTGAACGAAAGTGGGATGTCGCGCTTTGCGTATGACGCGATCGTTTGCTACCCCCGTACTGCTGCCATTCTCAAGAGGTGGTTTACCGCAACCTACGTATCCTCTCGTCAGTCCTCACCAGTGGGGGAGGGGGGAGAGGGTGGTTTTGGGTCGGAATTCCACCCACTTCTCTCTCACCCTCGTCGCAAGTCCCCTTTTCGGGTCGTCGCCGTTAGTTCGGGACACACAAAAGGCCGGATTTCCACGGTCACCCGGGCGTGCCACACTTTCTCGACGTGAGTGTGAGAAATTAGCCTGCCTCCCACCGACCCAGCACCCCCCCACCCCCACCAACCCCTTTCTCGCCGGCCTTTCTCACACCAACATCGTCCGGTGGCCCCGAGAGCAGGCCAATATTAAAATCCAATATGCGGCGTCAGTGGCGGCGGCTCGAATTTCCACACCCTGATGGCTGATGCGCACCCCCCCCCACCCACCCACCTGACTCACCCTTTCACGAATCCACCCCCCCCCTCCCAATGAGGGGTTGGGGAGTTGTGGATTATTACTGAAAATCGTGACCGCCGCTCGGTGGATAATAATGGCGGATCTTTGCTTAATAACGGGAACCTACTTTTCACTTTCTTCGCCACCAGCTGCCCCTCTACTTTCGTGGCTCTCCCCAAAGGATGCTGGGGCCAACGTGAAGTAAGAGAGAGAAAGAGAGAGATCTCTTCTTCGAGTGCTCATCCTCTGGGTCGTGCTAGTCCGGGGTCTCTAATCTTTTAATTTCGGGCCAAAAGCCTGCGCCATTTTGCGGCTTTTCCACGACACGGATGCCACCCACCGGTGCCCCGTTGTTGGGTGTTTTTTTTTTTTTTAATGAAAGTAATGACTCGAAAGCTCACCCTCCGTTCTGGCGATGAGACGCCGATGGCCCGATGGTTCGACCATTCGTCCGCTCCGGTAGGGGTGGGTTGCATTTTCTCCCGCTGGTGGCGACTCCCACACCCACTTTCGCACGGCCGTGATGATTTTTCCCCCACGACACCCACCCGACCGGTGCAGGAGACCCGTGTGGTTTCGGTACTCATTGCGGTACCGGGTCACCGGCATTCGAGAGAAGGAAAAACTGGTGGAAAAATGGAGAAATGGAAAATGGCGCAGCAGAAACGATGCACCACCGGCGGACAAGCGGAAAACCATCTGCGTGGATGGGCAGCAGGTGGCCTCGGGGTGGAATCTGGCCGCGTTTTACGTCATTCCGTGGCCGCGGTTTACCGTTTCGCATCGACATTCACGGCACGGTTTGGTTCCCGTACGGTTGCTCCCGGTTGCGGCCAATTTGGCAGGAACGAATCAGGCAGCCTGCCTGCATATGGTTTCGATTTTTCCAAATCCTCCGCCCAAATCGGTGGTCACATTCCCCCCCAAAAAAAAAAAAAAAACCCATCTGCGGTGAACTGTTGATGGCCCCGTGGAGCGAAAGCTTCCCAATTTTCTTAATTTTTTTTTGTTGCTTTCGAACATGGGCTTTCTTTTAAAATCAGCAGCCGCTTTTCGTTTGACGGGCGCGAAAATGGCGAGCGGAAAAGCGAGTAGCGTGCGGAAAATAAACGGTGGCTATTTGTTTTGCATCTCGAAGTTTTTGTTCACGTCGCCTTCTTCGTCTTCTTTTTCACCTCCACTCTTGACAAGCTTGTGTTGGCCAGTTGTGCGGAATGTGCACGAGATTTCACCATTGAAGGTCATTGAAATTTCTCCCGCCACGCTGGAAAATGCGCACGATTTGCATCTCAAGAAATGGGGTGGGAGGGGGGTGAGGAGAGACGTCCCACCATTCCCACCCCCTGATTGTATATTTTTGACACAAACTTTTACGCGAGGAAAAACAACAACCACCGCTCTCCCTGTTCAACCGCCATCCTCCTTTCGCCATCGACTTGATTATTGTTTTCCCTCCTTTTTTTTTGTTCCTTGCTCCTCTCGGAATTGTTTATCGTTTTCCGTGCCACTGTCGGGTTTTTGTGTGTGTGTTTTTTTTCTCTCTCTCTCTCTCGTTAAATTGGAATCGAACTTCGGCCCACCCCAGCTGGGAGGTCGTTTCCTGTCACGGTCAATGTCACGCGTCCGGTTCGTTTTCGGTTCGCTTTCGCAGGCCGTGCCGAGGAATTGTTGCATTCGTGTTTTTTTTGCCCTGTTTTTGGTTGTACTCTCCCGCACCTGCTTCATCTTACTCTTTTCGGTCGTCCTGCTCCTCACACACGACACCACGCGTGGGCGAAAGATTCGATTCGCACACCCCAAAAGGCTGGCCGTTCGAAGATGCCTGTTTTTTTTTCCTTTCTTCGGGGTGTGTTCGATCCATAGGGCGAGCGGGGTAACTGGAAAACCTGAAAGTGGCGAGAGGGAGTGCCGAAATACGACGACCACTTTCACCGCTCGTTTGCAGTTCTGTCTGCTCTTTTTTTTCTTTGCTGTCGTTTGTCACCATTTGGTGGTTCTTTTTTTTTGCATTTCTCGGTCGTTTTGTGACCCATTTACGTGCCGTACGGCGGCAAACCGGATCGATACCACCGACCGTGCTCGGTGGCAGCTGGAGTTGGTGTGTCTTATCCATTACTTCCGCCGGCGGATGTGAGTTCCTCGCCAAAAAAAGGAAAAAAATCATCCGAATTCCGCGCAAGGAAGCCATCCTAAACACGTCGCTTTTCTTCGCCGGTTGCGCAAATCGGCACGCAACCAGTCCATTGCCATTATCCGGCCTTTGCTCTCTCGCGGAAATGCAAAACCAGCGCCCTGGGATGAGCACACGACCAGGGGGACATAGAATTTGGGAAATGGCAGCGGCCGAGATGAATTGTCCCAATCCCAAGCATCGGTGACTCTTTTTTTTGTTGTTTTTGGGTAATCTATTTTTAATTGGACGTCCTCCCCGGGGGCGGTAAAATGGCAACATAATGACACGATTAAGGGACGCCGAGAGCGGTGATGGAGGGCTGGCAGGAGGGCAAGAACCAGCTCCCCCACGTCCACGTCCCCCAGGAGACCATTCGTTCTGAAAAATGGGTATTCCAACGAACCTCCCCGAGCCCCACTGTTACATGTTGGCATTTGTTGTTTTTCTTCTGTTTTCTTTTTTTGTTGCCTCCCTCATCTAAAGCAAGTGCGCTTCCTTCCGGTTCTTCCCCCTCTTCCTCCCCTCCCCCCCGCACACGCCACGGAAACGGAAGCTCGTTTCGGAAGCGGCACGTTCATTCGTTTGTTTGTACACAATTTAATTCTGCCGCCTTGCGGTGCATGAAAACCGAACTCGTTTCCACCGAGGGAAAACGGCCGCTTTTTGTTTTACATTTTATTGTGCTAGGGGGGGAGGGGGGGAGGTCTTTACTCCCTCCCACTCTCAGCACACACACACACGTACGGCCTGATCGTGCATAATGAGGGAAGAGGCGCGCAAGAATGCTAGCATTTTACCCACATTTTTTTGCCCCCCCCTTCCAAATATCGCTCGCTGGTGGGTGGACACGAAACGTACGGGGTTGCAGGTGGAGAAGGAGTGGGAGTTGCTTTCTTTCTCCATATCCCTTTCCCAGGGCACTCCCGTTTAATGGTGCAGTTTTTTCGCGCTCGTGGCGCGTCTGAAGGAAAAGAAACGTAAAAAAAGAGTAAAGAAGGAAACTCCCGCAAACCTTTTTCGATAATCCTGCGGAAAATTACATTACCTTGCTGGTGGGTGGTGCCGGATGGAGGGGCAGCAAACAAGGAGCAAACTAACAACAAATAAACAGCAGCAAACAAAGCACCCGAAAAAAAAACAAGCCCTAACCAGAGCGAATGCGTTCGAGACGTGTGGAGGTCTAATTTGAAATTATTTCATTACCACTAACGGGTTCAGGGCTGGAATGTGTGCGTCGGTGGAGTGGGCTTGTTTCGGGATGGGGTGGGGGGTTTTTTTTCTCTCTAAAACTCTCCCCAACTCCCCCCCCCCAACCACCACAACCCCTCGATCGGTCCGGTTTACGATCGATCTGGAGCTGCGTTTCGATCGCGGTGCAAAGTGCTGACGTTGGCTGCGCAGCTGGACTATCGTTGGTGTGCTATTTTCGGCAACCATATTCTACCACCCCCCATCGCACCTTCTCTCTCCTCTTCTCCTCCTCCTCCTCCTTTCTCCTCATCCCGCCGGAGAAACTACATGCCGGAGCCCAATTACCAACGGCTCCGGTGGGTGGGCCACGATTCTGGAGAACTTTTTTTTATTCTTTCCTCTAACGCGCCCACTGTTCCGGTGGGGTGGAAAAGCGAACGATGGTCCATCGAGGGGCGAGAGAGAGAGAGAGGTGGGAAGGGACGGGGGAAGGTAGCCCAACAAAAAAAAAAAAGCGAAATCAATTTCGCGAAACCCGTGCTCCTGTGCATCTTCGGCTCGAATTTGTGAGGAAGTCTGCGGTCAAGTAAAAAAAGACCTTGTGCCATCTTCACCACGGGACGGTTCATCGAACCAGCCGAACCAGCTGGTGGGTGGGTGGGTGGCGAGAAGGCTCGAAAGAACAAGCAGAGCAAGAGAAGAAACGCGTGTGAGAGAGAAAAAGAACCCTCGATCCCAAAACCGTGCCCGGAACGAATCGATCCGTGGCGACGAATCGGTGGTACTTTCAATTAAAAGCCGATCGAAACAAAAATGCAGCTGTGTAATTGGACGGGGCCGTCACGATTTTCCGCACCCCACACGATGACCCGCCATCCCTCCCACCTAGAGGACGAGTCTGAAATGGTGGCTGATGTAAAAGAGCCACCCCAGCGGCTCAAAAATGGTTGCCCGACCTGACGTTGGAATGTCGGATGGCTTACGCTTTTAATTCGCGTCCTGCGGCACTCGATGCCCGATGGAAGGAACCACCCTTAGGTGTCCCGAAACGAATTAATGAAGCCATCTCTCGCTCTCTCTCTCCCATCCCACGCGGTAGGGTGCGTTTTCAGCGTCGTAAACCCAATTTGGGTCTTGTTTGTTGTTGGTCAAATAACAACCCGGTTTTGGGGTGGGTTTATTTAAAAGAGGAATCAAGCGGGAAAAGCGAGCCCACCGGGCGTTCGGGAAAGTCCCTCCACCCCAAAACCCGCGGTGTGGCGTGGTTTTTTGAGCTCTGTTTGCACTCGCACTATCACCGGTGAAGGTTGACTTTCTCACCGCTTCTTGGATGGCGGCACAATCGCACCGATTGTGGCCAATGTTGACGCCCCTTCGAAGGGTGCTCGTTTTTAACTTGTTTGCTTTTGGCCCTCGCAAAGGACCCGCCTGACCTGACTGGCTGACATCCTGTCGTCTGTTCGTGTTGAAGATTGCTCAAAAATCGTTGATGCTCACAGCCTGAGCCAGAGCAAACGGAAAGCCCACCTGGGATGCTGGGAGTCGCTTAATTAGCGCATCATCCTCCGAAACCCGTCGAAGGCGTGCGCGCGATCGCACGATCGCACGTCTGCAACCATAATTGAGACCCATCAACGCGAACAAAGCCGTTTAGCGGTGGCAATAAACAGGGCAGGCTGTCTTTGCGAACAGCGTGCCTGGAGAGAATGAGGGACAAAAAAAAAACAACATCCTTTCCGAGCCACCAGTTGACCGGTTCCTAAATGGGTGTTTCTCGCGCGTTAACGATTTATGCCATCGCGTAAGGGCGGCTGTTTGTCACGAAAATGTGGTTCGGTTTTTCCGGTGAATTAAATTTATCACCAATTCCAAAGCCCGCACCAGAAGGGAACGCTCCATCACGGGTGTTAATATAAACCACGAACGGTGAACAAACAGGGGGCTACTCGGTTGCTGATAAATTGATATGAATCGACCGCAAAATGGAATCCGCGAACCGCAGCTCGTTGTCGGGAGCTTTTTTTTTCGCCCTTGTTGTGCGCCCTTTTCTCCCTTTGACGCGTTCAGCTTTATCACGGTGCTGTTATCGCGGCGATCGGTTTGTCGTTTTGCCGCATCACCGCGTGCTGTAAGATGCGCTTACAGATGGGCTCTTTTTCTTCTTTTTTAAACTCTTCATCTTCTGCTGATGCGCTTCATCTTTTCATTTTTTTTTTTGCTTGCT
The DNA here is from genome assembly GCF_943737925.1 of Anopheles nili. Classification (NCBI taxonomy): domain Eukaryota; kingdom Metazoa; phylum Arthropoda; class Insecta; order Diptera; family Culicidae; genus Anopheles; species Anopheles nili. Next base: position 30,724,528 of record NC_071291.1, read on the forward strand.
TGCTCCAGTTGCATGACCATCTTCGTTAATCACGCAAAGTTCTCGTTTCCATGCCACAACCGGCCATCGCCGGCGCTGCATGCATTATTCGTCTTCAGTCGCAATCGTTAAACGGGGTGGCATTCTTTAACATGCCTCCCCCTCTCAAACGGGGGTGGGAGGGTTAGTTTTTCCCGCGCGAGGCCAATGTCGGGTGTCACCGAGCCGTTCCCGGAGCCGTACAACCTTCAGGACGGGGCCTTTCTGCTGCCACTCAGCGCCAATGTGAACGAACCTGGTACGGGCAGTTAGTTGATCGAGGAAAAAGCGAGAGAGAGAGAGAAAGAGTGAGGCGTAATTTACCTCCCGAAGAAACCTCCCGATCGGTCTCGGTGAAGGTGGGCTAATTTTAGGGACGCGCGTTGGCCTTCTAGAAGGCTTTTCAAAAAGAGAGAGAGAGAAAAAAAACAAGGCGGAGTGCGCGTTAAAACGCGAAACTAATTGTCCGTACGTACATTTCCGTCCATTTCGCTTTGGAATTCGGTTTCGGTCTCGCGGCTTAGGCGCGGGCCTGGAGGGGGCGTTTGGTTGCCCCCGTTGCTTCTATTCATATTATTCTGTCCGGCCGTCGATCACAGGACGTCGATCTCACGCGGTGGCCAATTGTCTCGTCCATTTGCTAAATTTCGCCATCGAAACTCGACCACCACGCATTTTGTCTATTGTGCGCGAAAATAAGATCACCCACACGCGGCCTCTCTCTCTCGCTCTCGCTCGATCGTCAGCACGAAAGCAAAAATCGGTCCGGACGAAAATGAACTTTCGCTGGGCAGCTGGAAAGCTCGCGCAACCGGAAGCCAGCCCTCGGACAGGGATTTTATGCTGCGCTGCTGGGCTGGAGGATGGTTTTATTATAAACCCTCCCCCCATCATTCTGGAGCCCGTCCACGGTCGGTAAACCCGAAACGAAGCGTGCCTGATTATGAAACGTTGACCTGAGCTTCGCGAGACCGCGGCCACGCAAGTACCGTTGCGCGAGCGATCTTGCGCGCTCGTGCGCATTTTCTTCTGCGAGGCCTGGCCACCCGGGTGTGTTTCTTCTGTGCTGCGGCCAGACCCGACCCGGTCGGTTCTCGGGCTGCCCATTTTATGCGCCTTTTCCTTCTGCATCATCTCTCTCTCACACACTCTACGCTCGTATTCCGCTGGCGTTGGCTTGGCGTGGTTTTTCCTCGACACCACAAACAGCGCTCCATTTCCTTCATTCGGTGGTTTCGAGAGATGGGTGGGTGGGGGGGCAAAGTTCTTTATGCGATTTATTCCATCCACACACACACACACGGAGGGGGGGGGGGGGGTACCGGGAGAAGGGAGGGGTTTCATTTTCCCCGATTCACACCTCCCCGTTTCCCGGCGTACTTTTTCTTTTTTCTCTCATCTCGCAGCTATGCGCTTCTATGAGCCAGCCACCATTACGTTGTCGTACCGATCGTACCCGACCGTTTACCTTGACACCGAGACCCCGGCGCCTCTTTTCAATCCACTCTCCCCACCCGCCCTGGGGTGGATTTTTGCATCCCATTCTCGTTCCCGACCCGTGGACCAGATGGTGGATCAGAGTGGATCGACATTCTGCCAGAGCGGGAGAGAGAGAGAGAGTGCGGTGCGGTGGTTCGTCGCGCGTGCCCAAGTCGTACTTGCGATCGAGCCATAATGGCCATTTTTCTGCGGTAGATGCACCGATGTTTTGCGGGAAAATGCAACAACCCAGCACGGTGCAGCAGCATCGGCGGGAGCAATAAAACAGTGCAACATGCTCGCGAAGATCGCGGCACCAGGTCGGCCGGGAAGGAGGTTTTGTATTAGAAATTCGTGCCCCCGAGGCGACGAACGGTATCGATTCCGGTCCGTAGCAAACAGCGTGCGATCGATACACCGAAAGGGCATCAAAGTGCAGCGGAATCATGTGCCTTTTTGCGGTCCTTGCTTCTTTGCTCCTTGGAAAACATACACGCGAGCCACACATACGATCGCACTGGGGGGGAGGAGAAGATCGTGCGGGACGCGGCGGGGGGGGGGGGGGGGTGGCGACCGCCATACATTAAACCCCGCCTTGCACTCGGGCGGTCTCTTTACCCACCGTTAGGTCGCTTCGTGAGGCGCTTTTGAACCCCCAACGATCGAGATTAGATCCCTCTGCTCGGTGTGGTGTGAGGGTGCAACGGAAAGGGGAGTGCGATCGAGAGGGGGAAAGATATGTGTGCTGCGATTGGCATTAAATTGCACATCCCAGCATCGATCCCGTGTGCTGCTGTTTGAGTTATGGTTCGCCGCGATCGACCACTTCCGCAATTTTCCGAACCTCCGGAGGGTGGTTTTGGGGGGATGGATTTTTTTTCGAAGGCGACGGGGAGGAGAATGAAGAAGATAAGGGGGCAGGTGTGTTTGATCGAACTGGGTTGCAGCTCGTTTACCGATCAAGCTGCTGGTGTGAGTGTTTCGTTTGGTACATTACCTGTGTTAGCTGTTGAAGACGGAATCGGATCCGTTTGGCTCCACGGAAATCGGGAATTCGTAATGTTTGAGGAAAGCCGCTCACTCAGTTCATGCACGATCGCACGTTTGCAGATCACAGTTCCATTCACTCCACACACTCAAAGAACCGAAGCAAAAAAAAAAAAACAAGAATAAACGGCTCCCCTTGGGATGCACCCGGTTCGTTGCACCGCTTGCGAGGGTTGCTTTTTCGTTTTTCCGCCACGCGATCGCGGTTCACTGCGCGTGTGTGACAAGTGTCAAAATTTTTTTCGTCACTTCTCCGTCACACGTACTCCGACACACAACCGCAGCGACACACTCGGACCCTGCGGAAAAGCGGCGACAGGACGCTAGGGCAGCGCACGGTGGAGATTTACAGCGCCTCACGAAACGCACGAAACACACGCACGCACATACACACGCACGCACACGCGAACTCCGTGGGGGTGGGTATAGAATTTGTTTTTTTTTCCTTTTTCGGGAGTTGCTAACCGGAAAAGTTGGCTACGAGAAGATGCTAGCACGCGGAATGCATCATGAACAATGGCCTGCTCGAGATGAAACGGTGGCTTTTTATGGTCTCTCGGGCTTCGGGCGATCGAAAGTCGAACCCGCCCCACAAGAGAGCCAACTCTGGCTTCTCTGGTTTGTGCCCCTCCTTTCCCCTGCAAGCCCCCAAAGGCCCTGCTCCATCCGTCGTAGATGGGAACGCTCCCGATTCTCGGTACCGCGGGCTTCGCGTTGGCCTGGATGCTTGCGTTGCGTTTGTGGCCGCGATCCAGCGTGCGTGAACGGCGCCAGAACGGGAAGATCGAGCGGGTGTGTGAGCGAGAGCCGCGATCGCGATCGCGAGAGAGTGCGGGTGTGTGCGTACGAGCGGCTCTCGCGATCGTGCGCTACGAAGAGGATCGTGCGAGCGAGAGGATCACGAACTGGAACGCGACGAATTTGTGGAGAGATAGCGTTTTGGGAGCTTCTCCGTGTTTGAGCGAGATCGCACTCGATCGTGGGGTGGTTCAACACCTTCCGACCCGCGGAAGAAAGTTCCATGCCATGTCTGTTCTCTCGTGCTCCGTCTCGCTCTGTCTTGGAGCATCCCAGAGCATCGGTTGTGGGGTTAAGAATAGCGCTGTTTTTTTTTCTTTTTCCACTGCATTTCATCTCTTCCTCTTTGGTGGGCTCCTTTATCTCTCTCTCTCTCTCTCTCTCCCTTGCTTGCTTCCTTTCTTTCGCTTGATCGCACCACACGCGGGATGAGAAATTGCTGCCTTTTGAAGCAGCTTTTCAGGCCTTCCTCGACATTCTCTGCGCGCGTGTTCCGTCTCACTCGCCGCCTGGAGTCACTTTCTTTCGCACCCAGTTCGGTGCCCGGTGCCATTGTGCTCCCAAGGAGTTTCCTCGATCTCCCCGATTCGAATTAGCCACCCCCCCCCCCCCCCCCCCGTCGTCGGGGGTGCGCACGGTAGCGATCGAGGGTGGCTTCCCACCGTGCCAGACGGTCTGTGCCGTGGGCGAGCTTTAAGCGCCGTTTCACCCAGAAGGATGACTCGCATCACAAAAAAACGCATGAACGCATGGACAGAGGACGCGTCGGGGTTTAGAACTTAATTTTGGGTTTCTTTTTTTTTTCTTCTCTCGCTCTCCCCTCATTTTGCCTAACACTTCTCGATCGATCGATCGTTTTGGCGCCGCGGGATGCCTGGCAAGATGTTAATCACGGCGTCACCCGTGGCAGGTAGCCTTGACGAGTTGGGCGTTCAAATTCGCTGCGGCCAATTCCAGCGACAAACGGGCAATCGGTGGAATTGAGCAAAATGCATGAAAATCATTATCAAATTAAGTCCCTCCTCCTTCAGCAGCAGGAGCCGGTGTTGCGAAAGGTGTTTTGGGTGGTGGGAATTAGCCACCACCGGAAATCGAACATTATTTTTGTGGTGCGAATTTAGAATCGTCAAGGCCTGGGGGTTTGAATTATTGTCATTTTTATTCGATTGACCGGAGAGAACCCTTTTCGATCGTGTGTTCTTGAGGCAATTTTGCTGGGCGTAGCCTTTCGAGAGTCACCTTCCAAGCCTGCGTTATCGATCGTGATGAGAAGAACGCCTTTTTTTAGTCTCACGACGTAAAACAACCCTTAAGGGCTTCTGGCCACCTCGAGTCAGATGTGCAGCGAATGTCGTAAAGGATCGTTTGCCGTTCCGTTTTCGGATGAAGTGTCATCCATCGGAGGAGGCCTAAGCAAACCCCAACCTTCCCTCCCTGCCCCTCCTAAAAAGGGCTCACAGTGGCACGGAATGTGTGCCCAGCCCGGCTTGTGCCATGTTGATATATGTTCAGTTCGCTCGCAAGCATCCTAAGGCAGCCACCGAACCACACATATCCGTGGGGTTTCGATATGCTGCTGCTGACGACCCCACCCTCTTGCTTCTTCCAGCCCACCTTCCCACTGCCGGGGATGCCCGGGGACGACCGATTTTACATGCGACCGAACCTTGTAAGCATAAGCATACAAACAACGGCTGGGCCCCGGAACCGATCGCTAACTCGAGATCCTCCCACGACGCTCCCTTCTGATTGGTGGCGGATGGGGAGTGGGGGGAGGGGGGGGCAGAAGAGGGAGCACGGTGTACAGTTAGATGTGAATTTCAAGTGCGCCCCTGGCCGGTGCCCTGTGCCATGGGGAAACCTCGGGAAAACCGGCCCACTGAGAAGGTGGGTGTTAAAAAAAAAAAACGCGACATGCTGTTGAGGGCGACGATCATCGGTGAAGGGAGGGGGAGGGGTCGTGGGAAGGGTACACACAGGGTCAGCATCGCGGAGAGAGAGCGAGAGAGCGAGAGAGAGAGAAAAATGGGCCCTAATTGTGGTTCAGGTACGTGACTGCTTTGCTTTTCTTGGTCGAGATCTCGCCGAGGGCTCAAGAGATCTCGTTACGGGGCTCGATCGTTTTCTGGTTGGCCCGTGAAGTGGCGGGATGGAAATTCTTAACGAACCGGAGCCACCATCAAACGTGCTGACCAGGCCAGTAATGGGGTTTCGATCGAAATTTTTTACAATTAGTAAGGTGCCCGAAAAGGCACCTTCTGCTTTGGAACCGCTAGAATAACTCCAATGGGCTTTGGCAAGTTCGCTTTGAGGTAGTTATCTTTAGAAAAAAAAAACAAAGATGTTTTCACTCCATTTTTCGAGTGAACTCGTTAAAAATTCCGCCCCTTGCAAGGAATTATTTCACCATGAATAAATCGTCTAAACGACACCGGGCAAATGTCTCTCGACATCAAACCCGCGGTTCCACCCGAAATGGTTCTTGCATTTAATTTGTCCACCTTTTCTCACCCAGTTCTCTCGCTCTGGAGGTGCCATTTTTCGTGGACTTTTCTCGAGCTTCGGCGGCAAAAGCAGACGCAAAGCACGAAAAATTCCGCACGAAAGCCCATTTTCCCGCATAACAGTTACGAGTGGCTCGACGGGGCTCGACGATGAAATCTGTTTTAATTGATGTTTTTTTTTTGCTTTCTTTCTTTCTTCCTCCGCCTGTCTGATGCCGTACCCGAGAGCGAGTTGTGAACGGCGGAATCGCCAGATCGCCTTCCTTTTCTTCGTGGCTTTCCCGGTTTCCCGGGGCCCACCGAGAGCCCACCGATCACGGGGTTCTACTAAACTGAAAAGGTGGCCCCCGGGAACCGACGGTTACGACGATAAACTAATTATAGAACTACCGTTTCTAATCTAATTTAATCGCGAGTCTATCAATTTTCCTCCATTTCCATCTGGTCGATCCCGCCTCGGGGCGCCCGTTGCACAACCGGTTGGCTTCGGGTGGTTCTCGCGGTTTTTCCTGTGGCTCATCTCACCTCGCGCTTGAAGCCGTTGTGGCTCTGTCCCGGTGATCGGTCGCTCGGTGTTGAGGTCGAGAAAAGGGAGACGAAAATTCCTTTGACAAATTAGTGCACCTCAGCTGCGATCGATTGCTTCCCAGGGGCTGACGATCGAGCTGGTGGCTTTTTGATTCGCGTTCGATCGCACGATCGATGGAAGGAAACGGACGTTCGTTGCGTAGTGACGAGTGAAGGAACATCTTTTTGTGTCTCGAATTAATAAACTTTCGGAAAATTTAGCAGACGTTGGGTGGCACCCAAAAGGGAAACAGAAAAATGGAATACCTTCTATCGGTGCTTTGGAAGATACAGCCAGTCCCAAATGCGCATGAAATGAAAACTCAGCGTACGGTTCCAGCATTGCTCGCGTGGAGAGTGGTTATGAATTTTCCTTGCGATCGTAAGCACCCACCGTGCACCGTTTGAGGAAGGAAAACGTGCGGGGGGAGGGGTGATGACGAGCGGGATCACGAGAAGGAGGGGACGATGTTCCGCGCCCGTGTATTACATCGTTAAGCCATTACCGCAATCGACCGGACCGATCATCGAGCGGGCCGATAAATTTTCATTCTTAAGCTCCGCTTTTTCCCCGGGGGCTCATTGTCTTCGCCTCGGTCCACGAACCCGCGTACCCGGTGCAGTGCTCCCTTCATCCCGATCCGGGCGATCGAAGGGAAGGGCGCAGACTAAAGGGAAGAATATCATCATAAAAAAAAAGCACTGCACTCAAATAAAAAGCACCGCACCATTGTTCCGGCGTCCATTCGGATGCGGCAAATGGCCGGTCGTAACATCCTCCCGCGCGCGGTGGTCTAAAATATGGCCGATCAGTCGATCGGTGAGAAGCAGGAGGGTGGGTGGTGCCCTCCCACTCCTTACCTCACGGCCCCGTAGGTCACGCCGTATCTCGCGTAGGGCATCTCGCGAGGGATGCCGCTGAAGCTCGTGCATCTTATCTGCAGTGGCACAGTTTTCCGCCCTTCCTCGTTGGTGGTGGGTGGTGGGGTGAGTTCTCGTTCGCCTCCCCCCCCACCCACTCCACTGCCCTTTGCGACAATTTGCTGTTTTTGCGGTGCTGTGTTTTGTTTTAATTTTATTATTATCATTTCGCTCGTTAGCTTGTTGCGCGTTCCCGTTTTTCGCCGTTAAGCCTTTAGAGAACGCGAGGTGGGCGTGGACGGGTGGGTGACCGAGGTTGGAGCGGTACGCGTGGGTGTTGTTGGTGGCTGGGAATGAGAATAGCAATGTAACTGAGCGAACTTTTTGTGTTTTTTACACAATCTTTCCCCCCCCAAGGGCCACGTATCTTGAGCCGTTCTTTCGTGTTGCGTTCCTTGGTTTTCCACGAGCTGGCTCGTGGACTAAGTTTCCACCATCGCTAGCGTTCTGCTGATGTTCTAGTACCACCCCTTGCGCTCCTTTCGGGCCTTCCAACCTCTCCTCCTATGGTCCGTAATTGTCTCTTCTTCGTGGCATTAGCAAAACCGGGTACCGTAAGTGCAGCCCGAGCGTGGCTTAAGCCCTGACGGTCTCGAGGAACCGACCGTTACCGTAAGCGGTGCAAGAATCTTCGATCCGAAATGCATCTAGAGCAGCAGATGCATCGGTAGCAGTGGAGTGGTATTAGAGCTCACGCGAGCTATACTTTCTTTGGCCCTTCGGTCGTTCGGTCGTCTAAACTGAAGCTGAAAAACTAAACTGTAAGCTTAAAAGTGATTGTAAAAGAAGGACTTAAACGAATGAAAAGCGAGATGCATTTTTTTAAACGCACCATTCCATTCATTGGAAATCTGCTCAAGTTCAAGACCTTTGCTCGACGTAAAATAAGCCACTGGCGCTGTTACATCTTTCTCTTTTTTTTTTGCTTACTTCGCTGGCCATTTTCCCGCTTGCATTTCCCGGGGCTTGGGCCCGTTTTCTCGGCCGTTTACGAACGGCGTAAGCAAACACCCGTGCGCTTGCGTGATTGCGTGTTCTTAAGGGGTGGGAAAGCTTAACATAAGGGCACCATTATCGACCCCCTCCCGTTCACCCCGTTCTCTCGTTTTCCCACTCGTCCCCACCAAAAGGGTGCATCGGCTGTGGAAAAGAAAAATAGCAACAAAAAAAGAAAGCAAACACTGGCGAAGGGTTTGTCCCATAGCTCCCGGGAATGCACGCATGCATATTTTTTTTTACACATGCGTGCGTGCGTGCGTGTGTGTGTGTTTGAGTTATTTTTCTTTCACATTTTCCACAGGAGCGCATGCGTGAGAGAAAAACTCCCCATGTGGAAAAGTGTGCCCCGCTGCTAGGTCACGAGGGCCACGAATGCGGCCGTTCAGAAGGTGGGAGTTTTTTTCTTTCTTCTTTTCCATCTCCCGTGCCCTTCATTTTCCACCCAACTTCCCCATTCTTCTCCCTTCGTGATCGTGCAGCCTGAGGTGCACTATGAGCCGGAATCCGGAGTGGAAATCTCACGCAACACCCCCAGCGGCGAAGGTCCGAAATCTCGAGCCAAACTAGAAGATAGTGCCAGCTCGCTGATTCCACCGTCCGCGGTAGTGGGAGGGACAGCAATAAAGCAATAAAGAAAAGCTTGCCCCCAAGAAGGGAAGGGAAGGGAAGGAAAAATGACTTTTATTAGCTGCTTCTGGCTATCGGCAGATTTTCGCTCTAATAAATCGCCCTCGTAAGAACATTCCGTTGGCCGCTTGCTCGTGGTACCACCGAACAAAAGCACCGGCCGGCTTCGGCCGACGGTAATGGGTTTTTCTTTTCGGCTCAAACCTCCTCCCCCACCCCCCCGATGGGGGTGAAAAGCTTCCACCGGCTGGTGATGCCGGTCTCGGTCACATATTGATCACGGCCACGGCCTCGGAAGTGGGACATGATCGAGCAGATGATCCGGCCGATTAGTTTGAAGTTCGCCGGAAGGCGCGCACGCGAGAGAGAGAGAGAGAGAATGAGGTTTGGGGTGGAATTTCGCTATCGCGAAAAACCGAAACGTGAGAAAGAAAGCTCAAGTGGCCTTCAGGGGCCGAGTTTGCGGTGGCATGGGGTGGCAATGCAAGCCGAAGAAAACAAAACAGAACCCCCGACCGAATCAACGCCTACTTCGAAACCATCCCCTGTTTGCATCGAACGAGAAAAAAGGAGCGAGTGAGAGAGAGAGAGAGAGAGAGAGAGAGAGAGAGAGAGAGGAGAAAAAGAGAATGAGATCGAACGAACAAGCGTGAAACAATGGAGCCAGGAATTCGGGCAGGTGCGCGAACAAGCGGGATGGTGGGAGGCCAAGGGGGGAGGAAAAATTCGCGTACGGGATGATGAATTTTCCGTGATGCCAAACTCGCGCGTGTGTGTGTTCGCGAGCGCAGAAAAGAAAACAATAGCGCGGTAAGGTAGCGGAGCGATCCCGTCCCGTTAGCTTTTCGGCCACGGGAAGAGGTGTGGAAAATCGGTTGGCGTGCCTGCATGGGGGGGTGGGAAAGCATGAAAGGATGGCCGCCCTGTGCCGCTCTCGGTTTGGTTCCGGGACGGGCAATGGCGATCGACGAAAAAAAAAAAGAAACGACACTCTGTGCGTGTGTGTGTGTGTTTGCGGTTTAGTACAAAATTCGCCAATTGGTTGTAATGGGCGCTAGCTTGGGTTAGTTGGAATTTCTCTCTCTCTCTCCCTTTCTATCTTTCTGTTCCTATCCCTCGAGCAGTCTAAGCTGACCTTCCAAGGGCGAGGTAGCAAGCCATGGCTGAGGCTGAGAACTATTAGTGGGAGACCGACGGGGGCAATTATTCGGTTTTGTCCGCCTTTTAACCAGCGAGACATTAAATCGGGTCTGACAAAAGAACGCAAGGGCCACGAACAAGCCGCCGAAAGGTGCAAAAAAGTTCGAAAAAAAAGCGTGTACCACATCGCGGAAAGGAAGAAGAAGAACGAAAAGAAAAACCACCCCATCGAAAGGGCAACGTCCTGACAGCTTCCTTGTCCCGTGTTAGTACGTGCTACCGTCCGCTAGGGGGCGCCCGTTAAACGTCACCGTTCTCGGGAAGCGCGAAAGAGGATACGCGAATGCGCAGGAGTGCAACGATCAATCGCAACACTTATTAACGGTCTTCGAGCTGCACGTGAGCCTTATTCACGCGTGTAATCTTACCGCCCAGATCTGCCAGGGCACTGTCACGTAATTTCTGCTCCAAAGGCAGAACTCGCCCTATCTGTTGCATCTTACCGACAACGCGAACGCAATGGCACTGGGAAGCTCTCTCAGGAATCAGGCGGCTGACATCGCGGTTCCACAGATAAGCGCTCGCTGGAGGTAATTTCATTTTCCCAATTTTCAAGTCCCCGTTTTCCACCTCTTCCACCCGTTGGGTAAGCCCGTTACCGGGTGTGGGAAATAGCCAGTGACGGTCGTTGCCTCTCGACTGCTCGTCATCATGCTCGAGCCTTAGTCGGAGACATTCCTGCAAAAGGCCTGGCGTTTTGTTCGTGCAGCGTTGGACGTTTTTTTTTTTGAATTTTCTTCCCATCTGTTCTCGATCTCGGGCGTAATTTTACGCATGCTTCACCGCCCTAACCATCCCTCGCGCAAAGGCAAGACCAAAAAGCCGTGCAAAATGGCCATGCCAGTGGACGCGAGGCCTACCCGAAAAGAAAATCCCGCCAGCCCTCGGCGGGAAAGGGGGGGTTTAACCAATTTTTCGAGTGATTAAATTGACTTTCATCCCGGTGGAGGTTGCGGAAAACAGGAAAAAAACGGGGGAATGGAAACCGATATCGCCGCGACCGCTAGGGGGGTTTGCTTTGTGTCGGCCCTGGCCCGAGATTGGCTCGTTTGGGATTGGGATTTTCCTAACGGTGCTTTTTCCCAGGTGTCGGGAATTTAGAGCGCGCGCGCTAGCGCTCGTTGGCAGCGTGTTGTGTCTTCTTGCCGGTTTTTTTGTTGCTGTTGTTTCTCAACCCCTTCTCTAGCTTCCCGTTCCGACCGTTCTGAGCCACGACGGCCTTCGCCGGGAGCGTGCCGGATGCTGGGTCTTCGACGTGTGCCGACTGTGCCGAGGTTTGCAGCCACAACAGGCAAGGGTTTGTTGCATAAATTTATGCTATTTGCGTAGCGCTTCGGGTGCTGGGTGAAGTGGTGAAGCGTGTGTGTGTGTGTGTGTGAGCTGTTAAAAGGGATGGTGCCACTTCCAGGTAACACGAACCTCAACCGTAACCGAGGCTGGAGCGCGCGTGCTGCTGTTTGTCGAACATATTTAGAGCGACATTACGATGCGTTTGAACGAGCGTTCTAAGTTTGCTCCGGGGGGAGACTCGGTTTTTGTGTTAAATAAGCATTCGATGCCTTTCTAAGCTCACCAACATAGCGTCTCTCGCGTGCCATTGCACAATGGTCATTGCACCAGCCGGCAATAAATAGCGTACGTTTCGGAATGCGGTGGCATATGCCATCACGGTGAGGAAAAGCGTGCAGAAGCGCTCGCGCGCGATAACAAATCTTTATGCTTGGCCTCGTGATGGGCTCGCCATCGATAGATAGGTGGCTAATTTATGTATCTAGAAGCGAGCCCGCAAAGCCACCGGATGGGAGCGATTGCGCTAATTAAGCGGTACGCGAAAGGCGTCCCGTTTCGGTTCTGCCTGGAGAAGCTGCGCATCTGTCCGGAGGTTGTTAAATTGGCTTTTGTCGGTGGATCGCCGCTTGCCGGTGTTTGATCGCGTTTGATGTTGGGTTGGAAAAAAAAGGGCGGTGAAAAAAAGGGTTAAACTCTCGCCTCTTCCCGAGCTCGGGGTCGCATCAAGGCCGATCATTTTTTATTTAGGGAGAAAAAAGGGATCAAACAGCCCATTCAATAAGCTCCCGAACTGGTAACACGTGCTACTTAGCCTGACGCACCTTTACAACCGGTTCCAAATACCGCCGAACGAGGGATTATAATCAACACCCCTGTGGATGTGGATGGAACAAAGGGATAATCTATTACTCCCATCGCGGCGACGCCTACTTGGGTGACGTTTAGGGCGGGTTGAAGGCCAAAAAAAAAACGCGTTTCCACGCAACGCTCAATCCGCAACAGGCTTCGGGGGTTCGGGATGGTTTTTTGTGCTCCCTCTTCCGTGGCACTTCGGGTGCGATTTTCCAGCGACAACGATTAACGGCGGTGATGAGGCGCTTTCGTTGCCGGTGGCTCAGCAGGAGAAGCCCAAAGAAGGAGCGCTTAGTAGAGCCCAAAACGTCAAAGTATGACAGGCACGCTAGCGCCACCACGCGGCAGAACGCAAGCACGCGAGCCTCTCCACGGGAAATTACCGGTGGGTGGGGGGGAAACAAGAGCGCAGGGGCCAGCGGAAATTATGGAAAACCAAGAAACGGCGAGAAACGAGCCACGAAAAACGGGCCACCGAGGTTCCATTCTGGCGGGCTCGTTTACTTCGCCAGCTGTTGGTGGTGGCTCATTTATTTACGCAAAATTTTGCCGTTTAGCCCACCTGCAGCTCGCAAGGTTTCCCAAGAAGCCATGGTGGGTGGGAAAGTGAGCTGGGAGAGGGGGGAGGGAAGGGGGTTCTGCTCACTCTAGCGTGCCTACCCAACACCGTCTGCCGATGCAATTGGGCTCTCGCGCGGCGCCTGGTACGGTTATGGTGGCCCGTTAGGCTGCCATGCAATCATGCCCAGGCTACCTCCCCCTTTAGGTGATCCTTCGTTGGGGAAAACATACCCCCCGCCCCAACACCTTTTCACCCTGTGCTCCCTCGAACACCCAGCAGCAGAGAAGGGAATCGATAAACAATTTGTCGGAGCTGGGCATAACAAAATATTAAGAAACTGATTAACGAAGGGTGAGCGCGCGCACATACACACCCTCGGAGGGGGGTTGCTACTTGCACCGGAATTTCCCACTGGCCAGAGGCGAGATCTACAGCTGGAAGGCGGAGTTCTTTGCACGCGGGTGCGGGCACCCACGGTTTCCGGCGTACGCCGATAGCGGCAATCGATTAAAGCTGGAGCCCAACCCAGGCTAATGAGTTTTCCCGGCAGGCATCCGTCCATCCGGGGTTGGAAATCGATTTTACTTTACGATCGCTTCGCTTTTGATTCTCGCTTTTCTACGAACCTTCGCCCCGTCCCGTGTCGCATGAGTGCACGTGCATGGTTCTGCAGCAAGCCGCTAGGGGGCGCTACAACTGCGCTCTATCACTACTAGTACGTTGGCGCGTGAATTAGTCGACGAAATAGTCGACATAATCGTCCGGAGCACCCTCCACCGGGGTGCAGAGTACAACCGGAACAGAAACGCAGGTCAAACGCGGAAACCTGCACTTCCGTAGGTCGTTAATTTACAGACCGTTCGTTATCGCCCAGGTCTGGGAGACTCGCGCACGCCCTGTAGCCCTGCCCCGGAAAGTGGCGCATATTTGTAGGTCGCGTCTGGGCACGTTGGGGATGGCGAGAGAAGCGAAAGAAATGCCACCACCATCACCGTGGGCAGCAGGTTAGCCATTCGGTTCGCTTGCCTTCCACGTGGTTCCCAGAATTGTATTCGTTTGCCCTGCCACATTCCGCTTGGTTCCGGGTGGAGGATGTAGCAGATGATCCAAATTGTTAAGATTGTTCGGAACTGAACCACAAGCGGTGGATGGTGGTCGCCTCTCCAAGGGGGTGCCTTTACTGCTTGTTAACATCGTGGAATGCGTTGTGACAACGCGCCAACGGTAACATTTCATTTTGCAGCTAATTGAGTACTAACAGGGTGCGGCAACGTGAAGAGGGCACCCGTCAATGTGTGCGGCCACCCGGAAATCGTACGTTTTGGGGGGAAGCTTTCCACCGATTGCTTAATACCGATTGATTACACCGCTGTAACGGGCGTGCGTGTAAAGTTTTATGAGGCGCGATCACGGCTTGGATGGATGGATGGATGGTGGAGTAAAATTGTTCACCAGCGTGTCATTGGGTGCTTCAAATATATGATGCACTATTTCTTTTATAACGCATCTTTAACGCTAGGATGGAAAGAGCATTGGATATGGTGACGTTATAACAAATACACTAATTTAGATGTCTCTCGTCACAAAAAGCCTGCCTGAATTCTTGAAGCATGCCATACATAATCCAAGTCGGCTGTTTCCATGGCGATTGCTTCAGCCGCTTGTACGATGGATAAATTTATGGAGTAAGACATAAGCCTCTTCCAACGGTTCCCAACACTACATGACACCGGGAATGTTGCCTTGGAGGACGAGAAAATGCGTTCCCTCCCGAGAAAACCGATGGCATTTCATCATCCTTCGCTGGCGTTACGGAGATAAGGCTTGATTGAGTGTGGCTTCATCGCGGTCGTGTGGCTGGCCACGTAAAATCCGGTCCATCACGTCACTCCCGGCGTGGATCTAATAATAGAACCGTCAGCTTCACCATCCGTGACATTAATATCCCTCAGCAAAACCGATGGACTATCGGACCGACCCAGCGGCCGCATGACCCATTTACCGAAAGGGCTCGTAATGAGCGGACAGGGCCAAAAACAGGGCTCGTGTGGACGAATTATGAAAATTAAGTGCATTTCGGGGTTCGGGAATGTGGCCCAAATTCGGTTCGCACCGGGAGAACGGGTTCCACGGGACGGATTACGCCGACAACGGACTTGGACTCGGAGGTAGACACGCGTCAATGGCGGCTATCGAATGACAACCCGTGGAAGGGTTTCGCGCAAGGGTTCGCGCCTGCCCATGCGAGAACAGTCGGGGGTTTGCGACCACAAAAACAAAAACACGAAGGAAAAGATGGAGATCGCTCCAAGGCGGCACGACGTCCCCGACCGCATTCAGTACGTCCACGTTCACGTCCGCGGCCGTAGGGCCACGAGTCGGCGTTCCGCTTGGTACGTCCCGTTAGGAGAAAGACCGCCAGAAACCCCGAAACGCGTCCACCGTTCAGCACGCCCAGGGTCCCGTATGGGACGGCCGACTGACTGACTTAAAGCCGCTAACTGCCGGCTACTGCTGACACATTTTTTCTCTTCTTCTCTTGCTGGCGCTGTGGCCAGAATCCGCCCCTGGCGGGTTCAGAATTAATTAGGCATTATCGGTCGAGCCTATCGGGCGAACGAGGGTCTGAAAAACATTAAAACAAAAAAAACGCTCCCTTGAGTTTTCTCCTTCCCAGTGGTGCAAGGTCGTCGTGCGATCGTGCGATCCCCGCTCGTTCCCTTTGTGGCGTTTATTTTACACCATTTTGTGTTGTTGTTGCTTCGAATCGAAAGCGCTCCCACCACCGTTACGTTGAAGAACGCCACGCCTGAGAACGGGGCCACCAGAAACGGTTCCTTCTGGACGTTTTCGATGACGCTCGTCAGCTTCACTCCGTCGGGTTCGAACCAAGAAAAAGGCACCCTTTTGGGTACTGAGGAGGTGGGCAATGTGAGAATGTTTATCCGCAAGGAACCGGAACCGTTTGCCGACCGCGAAGTGCGAAACCGCGTACGACCAAGCAGAGCGACCGTGTTTATGCGCATTCCGTGCGCGATCTTCCCGAAACACTCACCGATCTGCCATTGTTTTCCTGCCGACCACCAGAGTAGGTTAGCGATGCATAAGACATACGGTGTTTTGCATACGATGGGGCGCATGCAAATCACACCGCTTCCAACATTTCGCACGAGCCCGCATAGTTCTCGAGGTTCTCGAGCGTTATGCGAGGCAGATGGGGAATGGCGTACTTCGTACATCGCTCGGAAGATGCCTGTGAAGGTATTCCGATACCCGTGTGGTACAATGACAGCGAATGGCGGGAATCTGCAGTAGGGATAGCGTGCCACGTGTTGGAAGAAAACTAGTGCACAATACACGCGGTATGTGGCGCGTTGTAAGGGCTCACTTGTAGGGTTCCTCTTTGCCACATACCAAACCACTCGTCGACCAGAGATTCCCTTCACATTGTGGGGCAGGATTTACCTACCATCAGCATGGCGCTGCCGTTGTCATGGCTACGACACCCCGGATTGACAGCTGCTGCAGGGCTCCATTGGGGGAAAAAAGGCACGACTGACAGCGCGAGTTTTGGAGGTTTTGTTTTTGTGTCAAACGCATTTCATTTTCAGCCGCGAGTTATGAAGGCGTCCGGCATGCGTAAACTACCGTTTTTATTCGATGTGCTCGGCTCACAACGGGAACTGCTCCGTTCAACCGTTGCCCTTTTTGTGGCCCTTCAGGGACAGGGCTTCACCGTTCTCTAATTCTCTGCAACAACGCACGGAAACAAATGCAACGGAAGGGGTTACGACCTCTGCGAAATCCCTGATGGAACCGCATGGGGTTGCGTAGGGTGAGTGGGGTTGAGAAAAATCCACCCGACCGATAACCTCAACCCTCCGTGGTTGGGGTCGAACTCCCTGAGATGTGCTCATTGTTGTCATGCGCTACCGTTGTATGTTAATTAATTATCCAAGGCACACACGTGGGTGATCTTTTTGCTCCCCCCGAACCGGGTTGACAAATCAAATAACTTTCTCTTGCAGTGCGAGCATAATGGGCACAGCCAGGCGGTTGGGATGGTCGCGAGTGTGGGGAAATGAATGCGGCATGCGGAAAACTAACTGAACCGTTCTGGTTGTTTTTCTTCTTTTAGCCAGCTCTTCCAGCTGGCTTGACGTGTGTTTCCGCGTTTTGAAGCCGGTTTGACCGGGTTCGGTTCGGGAGCATCGGGAGCGCTGTGGAAAGTCCCCCGGTCTACCGGTACCGACCGGACGGCCTTCTCGCTTGGCCACATCCTCCATCCTACCACCTTCCTCCCTTTTGCTACTCACTCTCTCTCTCTCTCGGAGGAACATTTTCCTTTCCTCGCGTGGAATCTCTTAGAAAGAGTGGCAGGGAGAAAACCTGCCTCGCGAACGAATCGAAGTATGACTAAATAAAAATGTGCGCTCAAAAAGTGAAAAAAATCTAACGGTCCTCATCACCCCCCCCTCCCCCCTCCACCTGCATCGGAAACCCGCTGTGAGCCGTTTCCTGCCAGTGTGGGATGGTACCGGCTTTTCCTAACCCAGCGCCTCCCGAGCTCTCGATCATCTCGCCTGATCCCGGTGCCCCTACGGATGTCTACTTGATCCCACGGGTGAGGCCGTGGCCAATCGATTCGTGGCCATTGAAGCCACGGCTTAGCCTCGACACACGTGACATGGATTGCTCGTGCAGCGCCGAGTGAAGGGCGCTTTGCGAAACGAGCATTCGATCGCGTGGATGCGCATTCTCAGCGCACAAAATAGACGCGCGCTCATCTCTCATCATCTCCGCATTGGGCAGGAAATGCTGGGCCCGCGAATGCGCGATCTCTTCATTATCGATCGATCATACGGTCCACGCGCGATGACCCGGTGAGAACGTCGAGCTGTCTCGTCTCGGGATTCACACGAAACGGCCACGCGGAAAGATTGCTTTAAGTAGTTTGGTCAAGTACACTCGTTCACCTGGTGCCCCACAGGTCAGCCCCGATTAGCGGCTCTCGGTGTGCCAATTATCCTTCGACACACAAACAACCCCCTAACGCGGTGCGGCGATGGCACACCGAAACGATGCAAGCCAGCCAGCCAGCCAGTTAAGCCGGCCAGACCCTTTTCCAGCGCCTTTTTCACGTTCCCGGTCATGTTCCGGAGGCTTCCAACAAGGAGCCAAGGATGATCGCACACACACACGCGGGCACAGGCGCAACCGAAAGCGAAACAAACAAGCCAAATGAGGCCTGAAACCGGTGGGGTCTGAAATGAAATGAAATTGGAAACGAAAATGGAAGGAGTCGTCCCCGGGCATTAGACGCGCTCGACAATTACCCTGAAGGCGCGTGAAGCTTCGGCGACGCCGGAAAAACCGGGCCTCGGCCAAGGGTGGCACCCCACGCCGGTGCTCTCGATTATTGCCCCCCTCCCCTTGCTTGCTCCTTCCTGCCCTGGCCTTTTTCCCGCGGCCTGGTCGGTGCCGCGGGCACGTGAACTAGGAAGTGAAAGAAGCGACGCGATCGAACTTTCACTGCGGCGCTCTCGGTACTGTGGCCGTGGGTTTTGGTGGACCTGGTGGCTGATGCTGGTCGCTTCCAGGTCGAAAACCGGTCCGGTTTGTGTTTCATTTCGTTTGCAATTGATTTCTTGCCTTTGGTTGCTGTTGCTGCTGGTGATG
This sequence comes from Anopheles nili, assembly GCF_943737925.1. Classification (NCBI taxonomy): domain Eukaryota; kingdom Metazoa; phylum Arthropoda; class Insecta; order Diptera; family Culicidae; genus Anopheles; species Anopheles nili. The sequence continues at coordinate 30,743,071 of NC_071291.1, forward strand.
CTGGCGTGCGTACGGTCCGGGGGTTGCTCTCATTGCAGTACTCCATGGGGCACGAGGAGCGAGATGTTGCAGAGGGACCTGAGGGGGGGGGGGGGGCAAACGCGCACTAAATAGAGGTCGATCGAACGCGTGTGTGAGCGCGCGCACACGCCGTCAGAAGATCAGTAGGCCTGTTCGGAGGTCCGTAAGTAGGGCTAGTTAGTCCGTTTGGGGCCTCGGTCAAAGTTCCGGTCTCGGTAGTTGGTGAGGTTTTTCTCCAAAAAATGCACGCGGCTCGGGAAAAATGGGAAAACGACGAAATTGCATCACGATGAGAGGCTTAAGGTCCGAAATTAGCACAACCGAAAGTCGCGAAAACTGGACGCCAAGGTGGCACCTCGTTCAGGTTAAGTCTCGCCATTTCCCATCGCTCGCCATTTCCATCCATGTGACCGGTGAGTAAAAGTGGGAAAGCGGTGCCACCTATTCGTGCTCCCAGCTCGGTCCTTTATGGTTTATCGGTGGGTGCCGAGGGCGGCCCAGTTCGCGGGCGGAATGGGAGCAAATTGCAGTTGGCAGTTGCAATTTTCCCTCCCTGGTCAGCTTGGATTTTTGCGGCTGGCGCCTGTTTGCGATGGATGCTGGATGTCACCCGTGGGTTGAGGAGGAGGGGAGGAGGAGGGTGTAGCAGAGGAATCCGATGCTCCATTTGCATGTGAAAGCGCCGCGGACACGTGCCAGCGAGCGCCGGGCAGGTAACGGGGGTTTACTTATCCTTCACACCTTCGCCTCGGTGTGAGTGTTTTATTGCTCGCGATGGTCGCCGTAATCATGAGCGGTGCTATCTCACCCGGTCGTAATTAATGCAAAAGGAAGCTTCGGGCATGACGATGGCGAGAAAAACAGCCAAATATGCATAGGGTGTCCGGGTGTAATTAATGAAGAAAAGTGAGATGAACGGTAGCTCGCTGGCTGTGGGGGTAAGTGAAATGTAATTTCATTTTTCATAGCTTGAGCCGGAGCTCTTTACTTAAAAACTAAATTATTTTACAGATGTAGCTGCTTTGCCACGCTTCCAGTTGATAAAGGCCTTTAATTGCTTTGCTACCAATTTTCAGCTCATCAGCTTATTAGAAAGGGTTTTCTTCGCGAGATAAAGGTTTGTTTCGGTCGTTTTATTGTAGTTTAATTTCAACAAAGTTTGGATCGCAATTTTTCGGTCGGATCGGATTTTTTCGAGAAATCGTTGGTCTGCTTGTTGTGAAGAATCTTTGCTGCCCAGAGGTTGGATTTACTTAGTTGTGGGTTTCATGCTGAAATGGATTTTTCTCCCAAGGTTTCCCAGGATCAGTTTTCAGGGGTCATAATGTGCTCATTCATTCATGTGTCCATTCGAGCAACAACAAACATCTATAGCGATTTATTAAACATTTTCAATTGCTTGCAAACAGAGAGTTCCGACAGAGAGTGGCATGGATTAAAAGGTACAGAGCGGACAGGTTGCTAAATGACCAAACCATTACACGAGGCAATCCGATGAATCATCATCAGGTTCTGCGATCACGTCATTTTTTTTACGAGCAGATCGCGAAAAGGTATTTCCGAATGCTTTGGAATCGCTTCGACTGCATTCACCAAAGTAGGCCGTGCAGCGTCGTATTCCACACACGACCCGATGATGATGATGATGATGATGATTAGCTGCAAAAACATTGCAATAGGTATGAAAATTTACACTCAATGCTGAATGTTTGATTTAATTTACACCACCAGCAGATTGCTCTATTTCATCGACATATTAGCTTTCACCCGCCGATGAGTGTCGCGATTGTCTCGATTGAATTAATCCCTCGAAAGCCTGTAAACTCCGATCCCCGAAGAAGGTCACGTGGATAAGCGGTAGCTTCCACATGCTTGTTTCGAAATAACAACCGCACACCCCACTCACGCTACTTCGCAATCAAACGCAATCACTTAAGCCGTGGGCCACTCCGCGACCCTTCATAAAACCATCCACGCAGGTGCGACATCCACCCGAAGGGCATCATTGTGTGCCCTCGAAATTGACTCAAGCGATCGGGTGAATATAACGCCGCATCAAACGCGACCCACCTTCCCCGTAACCGATCCGTTGGGATCCGCGCGCGAGCTTTTGCGAGACACAAAAGAATAAATAAATAAAAATTAATGTTCTCGCGCGATTTTGCGCAGCTATGCGCGACTTTCCACGTGGTGGGTAGATGCGCATAGAAAAAAAAAAGCGCACACGCGCATAAATGGCGGGCGGCGTGTTACACCCATTGATCGTGCCGCGTTTGAAACAGAAAAGAAAAGAAAAGAGATGCGCCCCATTGGCGCAACACAAACGCGTGCTTTCTACTTCTGAGGCGTACGCGCACCAAATCGCTGCTCGTAATTGTTTATTGCACACACATCGAACCCTTCAAACCCACCGGCCGGGGGTGGCTCAAGGGTTGCAAAAGAGTCGCGCGAAATGCCTGCGGTTGCGTGATCCCAACGTCGATCAAATCCCCACAACCATCGAGTGGCGCGCCCTTTTTTCTGCGTGCGCATCTCTCGAACGGTTGTCCGCTGGGAGTTAAAGGGTGAAACTCTTCGCTGCGCCCCTTTGCGAGGCGCGAACAAAGCCCCAACGGAAATTGCCACCGGGCGTGTCGTGAAGCTATTTGCACGCCGATCGTGCAATATGATCGTTTTGCAAGTCTCAAAACGCCTCATCGTGACGTTGGGCCAAATAGTTCACACATTAACCTGTCAGAGGGTGTGATATCAATCTGCCTTTGACCTTTCGGCGAGCGACCCCACGTGAGGGTGGGACCACACCCTACTATTATCTATTTGTTTTCACCCTTTCACGCACCGGGGAAAATCGGGGTGGGCGTGGGACTCGCAATTAATCGAAATCCCCAGCGAAGGTGGGTTCAGCTTCCACGAGGCGCTCGAGAGCCGTTAAACACCGAACGAATCCGATCCAGCCGCATAACGATTTAATGACGAATCTACGCCCGTCTGGTATGGTTTTTTTTTCGGGGGCTCATTAGCCGATGGGTTTAAGTAAAAATTAACCACCTCCGATGGGCTGAGGCCGAGAAAACGGAGGCCCTCTGCAAGAACCAACCCGTTCACCGCGTAATCGTTCCACTTTGGTCGGTTTGATTGCCGGACAGGCGCGAGGTAATTGTCGGTGGCGGATGTTCGTCGGTCCACCGCAAAGGGACCTCCTCATTCGGTGGGTAAATTCGGCTCGTTTTCCCTACCACAGGCGGGCAAAAGGGTCGTGCTCGGTTGAAAGTGAAGCAGCCTCTGGCGGCCTCTCGCGATCGAGTGGGAGATTTCTCTTCCGTTCCCAAATGCCGCGGCCATCCCGCGAGGTGGCAATTTATGCTGCAGCGGGTTAATGGAGTCGAAAACAAGAGGGAGAGAAAAAACACACACCCCCTCGAAGAAAAACAAACGGATAATGTCGGGCCCATCTGGACCGTGTGCAGGTGGTCTTCTGCCGGTGCTGGAAGGCACCTTTATCGAAAGCCATTGCTGGGAAATGGGTATCACATTCTTGAAGCAGCCTAAGACGATGCGCATAAAGGGCCCATGCAGCCCTTAACGTGAGACGACCACCGACAGCGCGCGTGATCCTGTCACCGATGCGCTAATAATGACGTGTCGTTGCGCAATCGTCAGTGGCGTCGGTGCCCTCGAATCGGTGAACCATTAAACGAGCCCCAACCAAGGCAAGCACCCAGCACCAGAAGAACTAGAATGGAAAGAAAATTGAATTACCGGTGCGCCCATCAAGCGCCACACGAGTCCCGAGGTGAGGGATGCGTGCAAAGATGATTATGATGGCCGCCCGATGGATGATGTGATGCGGCTTTCGCTCCCTACCGATGGTGTGTATGTGTGTGTCATTTTCCGCCATGCGCCGCAGCTGAGCCTTTTGCGCGTCTAATAGCACGTACTGTTAATGCAATTAGTTTCAGCACTTGCGGTCGTCGTCGAGCGTAATGGGCGTTCGAGAACGGCTCAAGAACCCCCTTTCGAAGAGGGAGCCTGTCGAGGGCGACGATCATCACCAACACCCGTGTCGCGATTTTCCCCGTCGTCAGACATCCGTGCCGCATCGATCACCAGCCAGCGGGACGTGTGAGCCAGCGAAGAAGAGCGATAGCGTACCGTAAACCTGCGGCGTACCGGGTTAACAGTTAGCGTCGGTTAAAGCCAACACCCCGGAAGCGGCAAGCAAGCGCGGGTTCTAATCACCTCGGATGCGCCCAGAATTTTCCCGGTTACGGGCAACTTCCCGCCGTACACGCTTCCGTGCCCCAGATTGTTGCTTCAGGGCGCCCCGAAGGGTTTGGTAACGGTTGGGCGAAGCCACAGGCGCACGCGTTTGTGAGCGCATTTTGACAGCTGGCCTACTAAGCAAAAACAATGGCAGTGATTGCTCCTGTCATTAGACGTCAGTTAAGTAAACTCTCGCCCCGGGGTAGCGTTTTGGGTCGAATATTACGGACGTTTTCTGGACGAATGCAGTGTGCCAATATTGCAAACGCAAACAATTTCTCCACCATCCGGGAAACGCTTTCTGGATGCGCATTCAATGTGCATAAAAAGCTCATTACGGAGATGGCAACTTTCGCACCTCACGAGATGCGCTTCGTTCCTGCGAGATGGGATGAACGCGTGGGGTGTTTTTTTCCCCTTGCACATTGCACACAGTGCATCACGGTGGTTTGTTTTCTGTTTTTTTTGCTACCACCACTGCAACGGCTACCCTGACCGAGGAGTGAAACAGGCTAAAAACACTAAACGCTGGAACCAGTTTTGCTTAATCGATCGGTTATTCAATACCGGCGCTCGCGGCACAGAAAACGCATTACTCTCGCCATCGTTCGATTGAATCGCCATGTGGCAGGGATGTGTGAGTGGTTTTGTGTTTCTGTGCATATTTTTTGTTGTTGCTACCTTTGCTCTCCCTATTTTTACGCCAGCTGCTTTTCTTCGCTATTCAATATTTGCGCTCCGCTCCATTACGATTGCCGCTCCGTGACAGGCCTGGTTTCGATATGAAAATCTGCTCGATTCTGCGCGCGAAAAGCTTGGCGAGTGGTGGAAAAATGAACGAGGTGGGTGTGAGGAAAAAAACCCTTAGACACACACTCACTCAACCACGCCACGGACAGGGGCTGCATTATGCCACCGTGCGATCGGTCGCGTGGTGTAACGGCGTAAAAGCCCGGCGTAAAAAAGCGAGCCACTGGCGGGAGTTGGCTCTTTCACTTAGCACGCACCGATTGCACACGATCCGAGTGCAAACCCGCGCCGGTGCATTCTGGGGCAAAAGTGTGGAAAACAGCAAAAGTGCAAGTGCAGGCGCGCACGATCATCACGATCATCGTCACCGGCGGTGATAACGATCGACGATCGCCGGCAATGTGGCAATGCGGGTGGTAGTTTCAAAACATCCCTGTCCGCCGACCCCGATGATAATTATGCTACCGAGTTAAGATCGACCATTTCCACACCACTCGCACGTGATCGATGGGCGACAAATGGCGAACGAACGGAAGAACTGCTACCTCCTGCGGTTTGATTAAAATGAGCCACCGTCCCGGAAGATGATCGTAAATTATTTAAAATGCAACGACGAAAAACAAAACTCACCCCATCCGCGAAGTGTCCCACCAATGGGGGTAATAATAAAGCTACAGAAAAAAAACGGCATAACGTGAGGGTCAGTCGCCTCGTAGCGTCAGACGCAGCCATAGCAATGCCGAAACCAGTGTTAGATCATCGCGTAAGCTTACACCAAAGCCCCTCCAGATCTTGGCATCACGGTGCAGGCGAGTGCAATTGCACCTTCTCCCTCCACGCGGGGGTTTAGTCGGGGTAAAAGAAAAAAATAAACTAGCCAGAGAAAAAGCAAGCGCACGCCAACGAAACGACGTAAGCCAGCCAAACGCCAGCCACCGGTTGCAGCATTAGAAACGACGGCGATCGCTGGCCGCCACCACCACCCAAAAGGGCCACGATCCCGACCGACCCAGGTGCAACTGCAGCTGGCGCTGGTGCAGTCTAGCGTTCACTTTCACCCGGGCAGGACACCAGAGCCGAATGGTGCACAGGCGGGTTCTTTCGCACCCCGACGCGGCAGTCAAGTCCGTCCTAGCGCGTGTGATCACTTCCAAACGGTGGTGTCCTTGAACGACCCGTCGAGTCGTCGTCCTTTAGTCCTTTCGTCCTGTGATAGTGTGCGGTTGTGTGGTTGAACTTTGTGGCCGAATTCGATCCGGCAATCCGGTGGCAGGGCGTGATTTTTCCTCGTTTTCCCTGTGCGTGCAATGGCGACCGAACGGATCGGTCGGTTACGTGATCGGTGGATGTGCGACAAATTGCTGTTGTTAGTGGTGCTGGCGGTACTGCTCGTACCGAGGCTATCGTGTGAGGATGCTGACCGTTCGGTACCATTTCCGGGGCCAGCGGTTTACGCAACCGGCCACGGCACGCAATCTGGCCCCGCGTTCGGCAGTGACCCAGCAGCTGAGCTGATGCTGCCCAGCTACGAGTCGGTGCCGATCTCGGGCGTCTACAAGTACGCGGACAACGTGTTCCGGGTGCCGAAACGGAAGGCGAAACTGTCGCACCCGGAAGTGACGTCCGCGAGAAAGTCGCATTCGAACCGGTCCACGGGAACCGGTCGATATGGGGACTCGGTGGCGTACGCGAGTGGCCGATCAGCGGCCTTTTTGGCTTCTCCTGGCTCAGAGCCGGTGGCTGGGCAATCAGAGACCTTGTTCCAGCAGTTTGCCGGATTGTTCGATCATGGCCGGTGGCAAGTGGCCGGGCTGAGAGGTCGCGTTGGGGAGCAATGTGCGGCCCACGTCGGGATGTATTTGCGTGATTTACGCCACCAGCGGGCTTGGGCGTTGAAAGGTAAGAGCGATGGGTGGATTTGACCGAGTGATTACACAACCAGGACCTCATCTGCGATCGAAAATTGTAAATCCGACAACACACCGCCAGATGGCGTCACTGTAGAGGGCCTTTACGCGAAAAGCCAGCATTTGTGCAGCGACGGGGGCACATTACGTGGTCGATTTATAATGCACCGGAACACATGAAAAGGCAAGGGCAGTTGATTGATTGAACCCATTGGGTGCTGTCTCATGGAGCCCTCAAACCCCACCCGCTCAATTGAAAGGATCTCCCGGGAGTGGAATTATTTATCGACGCTCCCGCATTGTGCCACCGTCCACGGGACGCATCCGACGGGACGATCCATTGCGAAATAATTTATTATGAGTGTGCATTAAATGGAGCCCAATCGATCAACCATGCCACCCCCTTTGGGTGAACCAATGCCACCCGATGCCAATCTTCCCGGTGGCAGAAGACCGGAATAACGAGGTCTAATTATGGTATGAGTAATTACTGTTTCAGCGCTTCATTCTCGCGCGAGTGGGAGAAGGGCAGAAGTTGAAGAAGATTTTCCCAGCTTCTGCGGACACAAAGCGGCTGGTTAGCGGCAGGTGAGAATGGCATACCGATGGGGAATTGATCGATGGGTGCGCTGGGTCGTGGTCCCCACGTGGAGGGACATTGTTCTCGTGGACCTCGTGGAGGTGCTTTCTGCGAGATAAATGCCCAAATGAAGATATTGTATGGGACGATCGGGCAAATTTCCACACAACCATTACTGAGGATGAATGCTCTCAGCTCGCATTAGTTGCATGGTTGTTTACCACTCCTTGTACACCTTGTCTGGCGTAGCTGAAATGGTCGAGTAGGCCTTGAGAGCTGGAAATTTGTCCTGCTAATAATGCTGCTATGTTGCTATAGAGACATGAAATGCAGCAGTCCATCCTATGAAAATATCAAAACTAATATTTCAGGGCTTTTTAAAGCCCAAAAAGGTAGCATTTCAGGCTGAGTATTCCAACGAGATACCAACCGCCATAGAGAACCTAAAGCATGGCTATAAAAATGACGAAAAAGGTCTTTCTTCGAAATGGACCCGAGATGAGTTCGTGCGCTATTTTTAGACCAACGTGCACCGACGTTTTTCGGCTCAATGGTAGAATTTCTTACTTCAAGCAGACCTTCCGCTAGGTAACGAGATGGTTCTACATGATGCATTACGTTTCACGGCGTTGTTTTATGTAACGGAGTTGGGTACGGCAAAAAAGCACGCCAAAACGCTGCTTGGATATTAAATTTTGAGAAAGTAACAAAAAAAAAAAGACATACGGCCAATTACTTAGCTCTACTAGCTCTACTGATCAAAAAGCACCTCAAGCGATGGAGAGAGGCTACGCAAATGTGCAATGTAATTGAGTTTAATCCTGGAATCGCCGGTTCAAGTGAATGTATGTGTGTTTTTTTTTTGCTTCCCTTTACTGCAATCTTCAAACTTTCTTCCATTTCTTTCAACTTCAGGCTGAAAGCTGCGTACGATTGAACGTTGTCTGCTTTAAATAATTCTATTTTTTTTGTCTCCCCATCGTTAGCTTTACATTAACCTACTTGCGATCAGTGTTACCTATTCGATGTATACGTTTTCCACATTTGCCATGAATTTAATTCAAAATTCCGCCAAACCACCATACATAAATTGCGTTAGACAAATCCCTTCCCTTCGCCCTTTTCTCGTCGCCCTTTAGCCCCACCGATAACGGGGGGTTGCCCATGTTTGGGCAGAAAAAAAAACACCATATTCTCTCGGTGCGGTCTAATGAGAGGAGTCCGGCACTGTTCGAGTGCAAAGTCATAAGCACCACTTGTGGCCGCTTACCACCCAATTAGACCGCGATTGATAGGCGATGTGAAATTGGCCACTCGGGCGTTTTTTTCTCCCCCCACCCCACATTCTCTCTAAATGCCCTTTACGATGGAAAAGTTCTGCCCAATGCTGGCCCATTGATGGGGGTGGAAGGGGGAATGGGATTTTCTTCCCCCCCTCTCCTCCCCCCACTCCAACAGTTCTGCAAACCACCAGCGATGAGGTGAAGCTTGTTCTCTGTGGGTTCGCTTGTGGGCAACGATCGCGTCGCTTTTTGCGCTGAAAAGCGGCAATAATTGGTACACAGTTACGCACCGGTGGCTTCATTTGTACGCACTTTGTTTTTATAACCTCCTTCCCGCACGGCGTTATGCTTGCTGGTTTCGTCCGATTTTTCGCGCAATTTTCGACCATGCCCTTCGTGTGCGTGTGTACATCACATGGGATGCCGCAATCGGGCGAACGGACGGTGAGGCCCTTTTGAATACCGCCGAGATTGCGCTAATAGAACACGGTGTTTTGGAATTAGCTGCCCACCGGTTGGTGGTGAAGCGAGATGAACAAAAAAGTGGAAGGAAAAAAGATAACCGCAAGAACGGTAAGGGCGCGTGAAGCACAAATTGGTGTGGCTTCAAATTAGCTGAACGGTTATTTTAACGCCTCGCTAACGCACGGTGCGGTTTTTGGAGGTGTTTGTTTTTGCGGCGTGATAATAACGATAAAGCCCACCGATTGGGATGGTTATTGGCGTAATTTTACAGCTTTAACAGCTTACTCCAGGGCGTCCTGTTGTGGACGACAACGTCATGTGTTTAAATTAGGAACACGATCTCAATGCCAGGTGATTGGCGTTCCAATATTCTCCAAACTCGGTGGACACTGGCTCGATGTCCATCTCACATGCTGCTGGTCCTTTTTCTGTGTTACCTTTATGTATCTGTACAATACATTGTAGCACGTGCTCTCTGTCCTTGAATCCTCCAAAAATGAGCACCAAAAGGCGTGTGTGAGGATGAAAATAGAATAACCTTTTCCGATGTATACATTGTCGTTAAGCTCATGCAAAGGCTGCTCTCCTTAGTTCCCTGGAAACAACACAATTCAATGGGCGGGAAAGAGTAGACGGGCTCAGGGCCGCAGGATTCGATTTACCACCACAAACACCAAAAAAAAGGGATCAGCTAACCATTTTCACGACACCCCTCTATGGGTGGGAAAATAATGGTTCCCACAGCATGCGCGTAACATATATAAACACAATGGCTACAACGGTTTTTTTTCGTCCCCACCAGCGAGTGACTCGAGCGGCCGGTACGGTGGTCAGTACTTCTTCGGAAACGAGTTCTGGATGGGGTCACTGACGTTCTGCGACGAGGTGAACCGTGTCCTGCGCCACACCCCAATGCCTCCCGGTGCGCGCCAACTCGAGATGCGATTTTTCGTCGCCAAAATCTCCGTCCAGCTCGAACGACTCCTTTCCACGCAGGTGAGTCTCCAAGCATTCGAAAACCTCCTCCCCCCAATAGGGTGTTGTTTTGATGCCCGTCTTTTTTTTTATTTGTTCGGTTGCCCTCTTCCCTCACCACCACACATGTTCTTCTCTACCCCATCAGTCCAGCTCGATCCTGCTGGGCCAATGCCTGCCGAAATCGTGCACAGTGGATGACGTGACCGAGCTGTTGCGCAGCGATCCGATGTTGAACGTACTGAACAATGGCACAGCCTCGGTGGAGGCACCACCCAGCCATCCTGCTGGGCCCACCGCCCTGGCCGTCCAGCACGTGCGCCCCGTCCCCGGGAGCTACAATCTGTGGAGTGACCCGAAAGTGTTTGCACTGTTGTACGTTGGCGCATCCCTATTTTCCCTCGACACGCCGATCCCTTACCAATATCTATTAATATCCACACCCACGCCTGGAAGTCGTCCTGCGAACGGGAGGGCGGCCGGGCGGCCGGGGTGGGTGGTAATAAATTTCATTAATAATTAAGTTGCCTATTTTCAGCACGGTCCTGACGGTGCTGAGCGCGGTCATAGCGTACGCTTCCTGCGGTGCCGGTTCGGACCGGAACGCACGCCGCCAGCAGGCGTCGAAGGCTCGCCGGTTGAAGGGATCGGATCGCACGACCGGACCGGATGGAGCCCGCGGTGGCGATGCCCTCGAGATGCACAAAATCAACGTCGAGAGTAACAACAACGTGTCGGGTGGAGCATCGGGAGCACCGAACGGGGCTGGAGGACTCAGCAAGGACCGCAAAGGGACACGCTGTAAGTGTGCTGCTGGTGTCGTTGCAGCAGTTCACGGGCAAACCGGATGGAAGAGCACAGTGATGGTCACCGTGGGTGGGCTGTGTGTTCTAAATTATTGGATTTTGTTCACTCTGAGACGGGCAAAAGGTGCAGGAATGTATTTTATTATTTTTTCGAAGAAAAAAGCCGTAGCTATCGATAAAAATTATTAAGCATATTGGTACCACGTATTTAGTAGGTTGAAAATTTCACAAATCAAAGTTAGTGAAGGTAGGTGAAGATTTAAACACAAGAGATTAATAATCAGAAAAACATGTTTATTGAAATTTTTATCAGATACAAGCATATTTTTTTTGGATTCTATAAACCAAGGCTAACTGATCTGTTACCATAGATACGAAGCAAATCCAAACAGAAAATCAAATCAGCCACTTCCGTGTCAAAGGAACAAAAACCTCCATTCTCGCGACCATCACTGTAGCTCTCCACTGACCGCACGGGCTGAGAGCGAGATGTTACATTGAATATTACAACCCCCTTTTCGTACGGGAGGCTGTGAGCCACGAAGATCCCGTGTAACCGTTCTGCTCGCACGATTCCCTCAAATTTCCGTTACTTACCGTTGCATATTTGATGCTTTTCTTCCAGTCTCGCTGAACGACATCCTTGCCTGCTTCGATGTGGGACCGAATGCGGCTGCGATCCTGTCGGTGGATCCCGCGAACGAGGTACCGTGGTTTACTGCACATACAGACACACTTCCATCGGAACGGTGGTTATTGCCAATGGGGCTGTTAAACGGGGCAAAATGAAAATGTATCCCTAGCACTCCCACAACCGGGTGGAAGCTTTACACAGATGGCAGGCTATTGGTCGACGACGATGACGATGACGACGATGCCGTCCATCTGTGACGACTAATGGCATTATAAAGGCAGAAACAAACGAATGAACGAATGGGGGGGAGAGAAAAAAAATCCATTTCTGGTTTCGGCTATCACTGAATGATTGATAATCGAGCCCCGGGAAGTGCTTCCTGAAAAGTGACCCACACGTGTGGAATGGAACGCCGGAATGCCCGTTTTCCCTGCGCCTAATGGCTTCTGCCGATCCGGTCCAATCGGTGGCCATTTCTCTGCCGGGTTAGATAATTTAAATTTTTCCATCCGACCTCCCGCCGGTCGTGCGCCATCAGCCATCAGAAGGGATCGGGCGTTTTTGCGTGATTGGCCACCGGCGGTGTGCATCCGATGGTGCTCATCAATTCTGGCCCATTCCGGGCGGGTTATCTGGAATGGACGTTAGTGCGTTTTTTTTTTCATTCTCTCTCATTTTCCTTTCCCCGATGGTCCGATTTGATAAATTCCGATTTTATCCCCACGTGCTGCGCCGAAGCCCATCTAAATATAGAGGGGTCGAATCGAGTGCACTCGATGAGTCGTTCCCGCATTCGAATGAGTCCCCCGGGAGCGATTGATACCCCTCGAAATGGTGATTCGATGAGCTTCTGCGCTTTCTACACCGCTGGGCTTGTTCATCCAATTTGGTGGACTTCGCTCTCACTCTCTCTTTCTATTCTTCCCCAACAGGATGCACTGACCTGCGTGCATGGGCTGCGATTGTACTCTCTACTATGGACGGTGTTGGTGCATACGTACCTGCAGCTGTTTGCGGTGTCCGAGAATCGCGTAAGTGACCCGGAAAAAGCCACTCTTACCATCGTTCTTAACCCCAACAAACTCCCCTAACTTATCGTTTTAGTTCGCGCGTAAGATAGCCGAACGTTCGTTCCCGTATCAGCTTGTCGGAAATGCGACCTTCTCCGTGGACACGTTCTTCTTCATCAGTGGGCTGCTGATCGTGTACCTCTACTTGAAGTCAGTCTCGAAGCAAAGCACACCCACCCCTACTAAGATGGCCAGTGGTGAGGGAGGTGAGAGTGCCCCCACGGGAACACTTCATCGTGAAACGGGCCGAAACGGGTCCGGGAGCCTTGCCAGTTCTACGCGCAAGGTCGGATTCTCGATCGTGTACCGGTATCTTCGGTTGACACCGGTGTACTGGTTTACGTTGGTGGCGAACGAGCTTATCCTGAAGTAGGTTTACAGGACACTGCAGGAGATCTTAACGCACCCAGTGACCTGGATCTTGCTCGATCGAATCTAACTTCAGACGGGTGTCTTCTTCTCGCTCTGCTACAGGTGGACGTACGACCGGTCGGTGTTTACGCCCGGTATCATCGATCACATCACCTGCGATCGGTTCTGGTGGAGGAACATCTTCTACGTTAACAACTGGTACCCGTTCACCGAGATGTGCATGATCTGGTCGTGGTATCTTGCGAACGATATGCAGTTCTACGTTATCGCGATCGTTCTGCTCATGATCTCCTCCAGGTGGGTTTCAGATGAGGACTTCGAAGGACCTCAGGAATTAATGATCCTCGCTCCGTGTGTTGTCTTTCGATAGGAATTTCCGGCTAGCAGTTGGGTTGCTGTTCTTGTGCCTGGGTGGATCGTGGCTGCTCTCAATCTATTTCTCGTTGCACTATCGCTACACGTACAAGGTGGCAGATCCGTTCGAGTCCTTCGACATCCTGTACGACAAACCGTGGCAGCGCATTGGTCCATACATCGTCGGTAAGTAGACCCCCCATGACTTGGATCTGTTTAGTCCTCGTGTGACAATCACCTCCACTGATTCGGATGCAGGTATGGTGACAGGATACATCCTGTACCGTCGTCCTACGGCTCCAAGGATCGTGCCTCCACTCCGGTTACTACTGTGGACCCTCTCGACCGGTACGCTGATTGCGTTAATCTTTGGCGTCTGGAACGGTGAACTGAGCGTGCACTGGACGGCCTGGTATGTCAGCGTGGGACACACCGGTAAGTTTTGGCCATTTTGAGCTCATTAGGTGAAGTTTATGGAGCCAGTTCGTGTTGCTTTTGACCATTGTGGAGAGCTAATGCGCTTTCAATCGATTAATTAAAAGCCGAAAAGCCAAATTCAGAGCATTAATCGTCGGAATGTCGATGGAACGCCGGACTCAGCTTCCAATCATAACGAGCCACGAAACAGTGGAACGATAATTGGGCTGGGGAATTAATTTTTCCTATGACAATTGTCGAGTGTCGTAAAATGTGTTTCTCGAACGATAAAAGGTTGAGCCTCGCGGTGGGCAGGTGAAAGCACCGGTAAATGAAACGTTGCCAGGGAAAATCCGTGGGATTAAAAGGGAAAATCTCTCGCACGCGGCTCGATTGCGACGGTAGCAATGAGGAAAATCGAGTGATAAAACCATTTCTGGCAGCGTTCGCTCGAATGCTGCCTTAAATGTTGCAGGATTGAGCACCATCCCGATCGATTATTAATGCACGGTGCATTTTGAAGCGGCAGATGCTTTTGAAAATTGTTTTTACATCAGCTTGCTGGATGTAAAACCGGAACGGGGACGCGCGCTGATGGAGCTGCGCCATTTTTAATGGACAAATAAAAGCTTGCTGTCGTAAATATTTAATACTCACCCCCGAACGAGGGAGCGCGAGTTATCAAGCGAGCTACACCGATATGCACAACATGGGAAGGATAATTCAATTTCACCAACCTGCACACCACAGCTGTCACAATGGTTTCGAGTGCACAGAGTTCGCAAAAACAGCCCCAGAAAGCACACCTCAGCTACGTACTCGTGTCGGTTGCGCGAGAGATATGCTCGAAAAGTTTTCACTCGCCCGCGCGAAAGTTATCCCTGCGCCCGTTCATGTTCGGCACGCGAGGCATTGTGTCCTCATCTTGTTCGTCCTTCCACCCCAATACTGCCGCTGACACTTAGGTGCAGGGTGAAAGTGCCGAAGCTTTCGAACAAGTGCGTTCCTCGACGGTTCGGGCTCGTTCTAATGAAACCTTTTCAGCCCATTTACCGGTGCCTATTGGAATGCAAATTTTCTTTCCCGGCATCGTGCACTCATCAAGCGTTCCCTCCTTCTCTCTATCTCTCTCTCTCACACACACACACACACGTTTGGGCATAGTAAAAGGGACGCATCCCGTCGGTACGAAGTGAAGAAGCACCACGCCGTGAAAGCCAACGCCAGGTGGATCCGAGTGGCGATACAAATGATGATAATTTGCACTTCAAACGCTTCGCTGATGGCCAGCTGAAAACCCCCACCGGAGGCGCTCGTCTAGTGGCGAAGGGTGGACGCTTTTTGGTGGTGTGCAGCAACTAGAAATTACTCACCCTGAGAGCAGAAGCAAGAGCAGATGAGAAGTAAAAAAAAACGAGAAGCGCGTGATGAATGAACCGAAGAAAGCGCCAAAGCTGAAACTTTCCGGATGGGACCGACGGATTTGTCCGGGATCGGCTTCACTCTCGAGTATCCATCTCACAGCGGTGGACACTACTACCAGGCGGACTTGTTGACACTGTTTCGGACACCCTCTCTCTCTCTCTTCCCCCCGAAATCTTCGAACCATCGAAGATCGAAACCGGCCCGCCCGGTGGAGTGCATCCGGCCGCTGGCGTCACGCGGTTTTGGAGGCGCATTTAGCTTCGCTACTTCGGCCACCGGGTGGTGCTAAGTGTGGGGCGCCACCCCGATTTTCGCTTTCCGCCGGGGCGCAAGAAAAGCGAGCTTTCCGTGAAGCTGGCCTGCGAGGGGGGGTGGCCATCGGAGGCGACCCGGTGGCTAATTGAAGTGCTGGCACGAAATTGTACACCTTCGAGCTCGACCGAATTAGGATGCTACACCGGGGTTTGCCTTGGGTGGGAATCGGTTTCGAGTGGAGGGAAAGCGGTCCACCGAAAAAAAAAGCTCGAAGAACCCATGCACAGAAGTGCGTGTGTGTATGAGCGAGAGAGAGAGAGAGAGCGCTTTTTTAGATGAACGATGAAGTTGAGGTAAAAAAAAAGCAAGCACCATGTGAATCTTCGTTCCGTTTCCGATCGATTTGATTCGTCAAAAGACCGTACGGTGGCTGCCATTTCCTTCACTTTGTCCCTCACCTCAAATGGCCCTCCGGAAGGGAGAAGGGTGGCTTTGCGGACGGGCAGGAATGGTGGCCCCAAATGCAGTTCGGTCGGTTGAGTTTTGGTGACTTTTTATACTCGTCCATCGGCCGGAATCGAATCAGTGTGTGGTGGTTGTTTGGAAAAGCTCGTTGACGTGTGGGCGGGAATATTTGAAGTTCATTGGCAAACATACGCACACACACGGGCATACACGCGTACACAAAATTTGAATACAGCCTCACCGGGCGGTTTTCCAAGTGTGACCAAAAAAAAACAACCATTTATGAAAGAGGCGTACCTGTGAGGATGCTAAGCCTGGCCTGATGGTGAAGAACCCTCGTTATGCTCGTTATGGTCGTGCAAGATGGCGAACTTTCCCCGTCGTAGCAAGCTGTGGAAAAGTGGGACCAACTGAGCAAAAAAAAAAACAACAAATGGTCTAGGAAAAAAAAAACAAAAACCTCCCAAAAAAAACATTGCCGCTTAATTGAAGGATTGCCTCTTCGGTGGGCACTAAAGACTCGCACACTCGCCGGTCTTCAATACCGGCCGCCACCGCCTAAAGTACGGGGATTTTCCCAGCACAAGCGGCACGACGGCTCGGTGGGAATCTTATCACCTTTTTCCGGTGGCCTGGTTCTGCGAAATAGCACCGAAACCGCGTGGAAAGTGACGCCGGTTGCGTGCTCTCGAGGCGGTGCGGTTCCATTCCACCGAAACGCACTCGAAATTACCATCACCGGCATCGATAGGGGTGGCAGGGGGTGTTAGATGTGTGGGTGGGTGGGAGGTGGAAAATTCAATTGCCCCGCTGCCCGACTTCCACTTCCCAAAAACGTCCCAAAGTCGGTGACTTTTGCTTTCTTTCTCTCGCTTCTGATGTCAGCCTACGGCCCCACTAGGCCAGGAGTGCAAGAGGGTGGAGTAGCAGGGTAGGGGGGAAGTGTGGGGTGTGGGCTACGGCAAACAATTACCGTCGTGGTCCACATTCCCGTCGATGTCCGGCGCACGGTCAGGCTCGGTGTCTGAAACACCTTCACGCAGGTAGCGTCTTAATTGAACGCGACCGTTGAGCAGGGAGGAAGACCAGCAGAGGGGTGGTTTTATGCTTTTTGACCGGCCAATTAAGGGTCAGCCTGACAGCAGGAATGCCCTCAGCGATGGCACGCTTCGTTCGCGAGGACTTCGTACGGAAACGCTGGCTCCAAGTGGGACCCATTAATACTTCCAACGAGGGCCTTTTTTTCTCATCGGTTTCGCTTTTCCAAGCCTGCTGTCGACGTGGGCCACGCAGGGAATTCTTCTTTTTTCTTCTTCTTCTTCTTCCTCTTCTTCCTCTTTTTCTTTATCTGCTCTCCATCTCTGCGCCGTTTCGGAGATTAAATTCCAATCGATCCATCGAGCGGATTCCCTAAATGTGAAACGCCATTAATTCAGCCCGTTGGCTGCTGTATTATTCATATGTAACATCTGCAATAATCAAATAATCGTCCCCTAACGGTCGAGGTCCTTGTCGGGCGAGTCCACGTGGTCTTCTTTCACCGTGTCTTTGGTCGCATTTTAAGTTGTTTATTTTTCCAGCGGGAAAAATCAATAACCGAATTTCCTCCCAAACCGAAGCTGCACCGGCGACTCATCGTCGTCCCATCTCAACTCACCCAAACACACACACATACACAGCTACAATCATAGATCGATTTTCACTTCATCTTGCCCTGGTCTTGCTCTCTTTTCTCTCTTTCTCTCTGTCTCCCTTAGGCTGGGGTCTGGCACTGATGTGGATCACACTGTCCTGCTGCTGGGGTTACTCGGACTTCGTAAACGGGCTGCTTTCGTACCGGGGCTTTTTCCCGCTGAGCCGGCTCGCCTACTGCACCTACCTGATCCACCCGGTCGTCATGATGGCCACCTCGTTCCAGCTCGAGGCCCCGATGCACCTCCAGCACGTCATCATCGTAAGTCGCGCCCGCGGTCGGCGGGTTTCCACAATTTTCCCGACCGGTTTCGCTGCCGCCCCGAAAATTGATTGCTTTTCAATTCCATTGTTTTTGTTTACTTATTCCACCCGCTCCCCCCCCAAAAACCACCCAATTTTCTCCCTCCGCGTGGTTTCGCTCTCCGTTTCTCATCATCTGTTTCGCTCTCTTTCTCGCCTTTGCCACCGGATCCCAATGTCGTGATCTTAATCGTCCGACCCGGGGCCTGCTTGGATGAGGTTTTTGTCTTTTTTTTTTGTTTTTGCTTCGCTTCTTACACTTAATTTTATTTTCGTTGCTCTCTTTTTCTTGGTACACCATCTCTCACACCCTGTGCGCCACGCAGATCACGGCCTTCTTCGGTAACGCGGTCATCTCGTTCCTGATCGCGTTCGTAATGTCGCTGATGTTCGAGGCGCCCGTCATCAAGCTGCTGAAGCTGTTCCTCCAGAAGGGCCAGTGAAACCGAAAATGCCACCGAAGGGCCCCATTTGTGGTTGGCGCGGTTTTTCACGGTCAAGTGGGGCAGCGGTGGAGGAGACACGACGCAGCAAGCGAGGGAAAACCCGAAACAAACAAACCAATCGAATCGACTACCGATCCGGTCCAGAGAAAGTGAGCCGACGACGTCCGGGGGACATTTCTTTTTTATTCTCATCCCCCACCCCCATGCTTGGAGCGATTTTATTTTCGGCCTATGAGGCGGAAAAATCTTTATCGAGGCCGAGGAAAACCACGTTCGGGGGCGCGTCAGTAGCAGCATCATCATCATCATCATCCGGGCAGCCATCATCAGTGACGCGTCATCTTCATTCGAGTGTAATTCGTGCAGGCGCGTGTCAAAGACTGATCAGGAAAATTTGTTTTTTCTTCGGCGTTTATTTGTTCTTTCTTTACGACGCTGTTTATCTACGGTTTGCTCCATTGCGTCCGCTTCGGCCTCATCTTTTAATCGTATCAGCGTGTGCTTTTTTTGGCACGGAAAAATGGCTCCTCCAGCTGAAGAAGATAACCGAAAATGGTGACCGACCGGCTAGGGTCTGGAGCTGGCGCCTCGTAAATCCGCGCGGTAGAAAGGGCCGCGGAAAACGCATTAGGCCCCCCGTGGTTCCGTTGCTAGGCTGTAAATGAGTGTGGCTTCCTTTTTGGGGGGAGGCACATGCTTGCGGTGCATGAAAATACCAGCTTGTTCGATTAGTGTTAGGACGTTTTTCTTGGATATACATTTAGCGCGTAGGTAATGTAAGGTGTAAGCATTCAACAAACGTTGATTAATTGAGCGTACAATAAAACTAACAATACCAACTACGTGGTGGTACGTTTTGTTTTAGATTTGTTCGCATTTGTTCTGAGTAATCGAATGCGTTGTTTCTCGGAAGAAAAGAAGTTATTTTTGCGGCTTCATAAGGATTCCGCGAAATAGAAATACTTGCTGAGGACGGTTAATTCAATCCAATCCAGCATTGTTCGGAGTAATCAACGTCAATTAAATACTCATCCTAACGTTACAGTTAATGCGAACATTTTGCTGAGCATGGCTGACCGTAGGGTGGAAAAGATTTCACTATTTTTTCGATGATTTTTTTTCTCTTTCCAAAGCCCGTATCGAAACAGGCATATATGTAGTTTCTTCCCTTAATCGAGATGATTTTCCTCTCAAATCGGCTTCTAATACAACGAACACACCAATCAAATCGTACACAAATCACACACCTTTATTCGTCTTCACTTCGCCACAACAGCGCCATTAGCCACGCTGAATGAGAGGGTATGGTGAGCGAGCGGCCTCGACGGCTAGTGGAAATGGATCAAACACGTGGCCCCGAACCGGAGCCCTCGATATGTCTTTTTTTCGCGTCGTCCGATCGTCGAACGCCGATTCCGCCGATCGGCTAGTGATTGTGGGATTTTGGGTTTACAATAATCGGTCGAAAAAGGGGTCCTCCTATGTACAAACTACTACAGCTACTACCACATTCAGCACAGAAGCACGGACATGCTCGCTAATCGAGCCTAACCTGGCCGCTCCGGATGGGGTTTCTGGGCCGCCAGGGTTGAAGGGTGTTTGAGTGCGTTTTGCAGCCGCAAATAAACCGTCCCACGCTCGTAGAACTCGTGACCCCAATGGAACCCAATGATGGGGGTGCTGTGGAAGGATCGGTCACATTTATTTCCACTGCAGCGGAAGGTTGCATACAGCTCCGGTGTACGTGTAATATTTGTAATTCGTTCGTTCGCAGCAGGAAAGAACCACCCGTGTGCTTGTGTGCTTGGGTAAAAGCTCGGCTTTTATTTCCATGGAATGAAAGGAAGGATGAAAGTGAACGGACTCGGGTGGTGGTTTTTCCCACCCCTATTTGATATGCTTTCTGTGCAGAGAACATGTACGGTCGTGTGGGCTTTTGTTTCTTGTGCACACCGCGCCCTTTTATCGAGGTTGGCGAGTAAATGAGTGTGTATTATTACTTTTTAAAAGCATTTCAGGTGTAGGCTTTTTTTTTGTTTTGGGACGGGTTTTAGGACGGGTGTGAGACCACCTGCACTGCCTTCTGCCGAGTAGTGAGAAAGGGAGACAGAGACAAGAGATGAAGGAGATTTCGAGGAAAACTTCCTCATAGATTAAAGCTCGTGTCGTGGTGTCGTTTAAAGCGTTCGAGGATTGTTACACGTTATCCAGGTGGACTGATTGATTACATCGGCGGGCCGGCTACACTATACGTTCTACAACACTTAGTTCTACGCGCCAAAGGGGCGCACAGGCGACAGGAAAACGGGTCACATGGTATATTCCACCATCCAAACACCTGTGCTGGGAAATCCCGACGGCTGGAGCGAGCCATCGACGACGCCTAGCGAAAGAAGAAAAGCGTTAGCTGTAATGTGCAGGCACTAAAACGCGACAACACTCAAATACTCACCAGATCGGTGGGGCGCCCCCAAAATGTGACCCACAAGGGATCGGAAGCAGGGGGAAACACTACGAATGTCCGGTGCTACACCTCCACCGAGCACATCGTCTCCTCGAGGATCGTGTCCAGCTCCAGGGAAGGGATGCTGTGGCTTATACTTCTCTCAGAACACAAACTGACAGCTCGCGAGGCATTGTAATCTGTTGCATTAGCGGGGTCCGGTATGCGTATATGTGGGTGGGAAGCAAAGAGACGCGAATAAACAAAAAAAAAAGTTGGAATTAGCTACATCCAAAGCCTGAGAACGCCCAACGTGAAGGCAGCCGTTTGCTTCGCTAGCGTTTAATTTCCCACTTTCGTCGGCTAATCCGAGGGAGCGTATTTTAGCAGCAAGCACAAGCGGAAATGCATCGCAGCAGCAGCAGCAGCGGCAGTAGCGTCAGCAGCAGCACTTCAGATGCCATCTGGAGGCGAGTACTTTGCGTGCTGCGTGCTTTCGTGAAGCAAAAGCGCCCAAATCCCGATTGCCGATGGTAAGTGCGAGTGTATGTGAGTGCAATATGTGTGTGTGTGCGTGTGTGCGTGTGTGTGGGGTGGAGGTGGGTGGTTGATTGGAAATGATTAAGAAAAGGTGCTGCTGCTCTACGCGTGTGCAACATGGCGCCGTTAGTTAGATGCGGTTCAGCAGATGCTGTTCTAGGGAAGCATTTGATTTGTCTATTTGTTGTTTCGTATGTTATCTACCATTAGCGTACGAAAGCACCAAGTGCAGGGGCCAAGAAACGAGAGCGACCCCGTGAAGAAGCTGAGATTGCTATTAATTTGAGCCAATTTACAAGCAAAGCAACCGTGAGCGTTTCCCAGGTCGAGCTGTTGAAGATCTAACCGCTTATTTGCTTGGTGAACCGGTGTAGAATTGGGGGTTTTGCTTTTTCTTTCCATTACTTTGTCGAACCCACTACTGGTTCGGGTTTAAGGGTGGGCCTTTTCAACTCACTTACCAGGGTGACGCCTTCGTGCGCCCGAATCGATCTCCAAACCCTATGAGGTACGTTGCATTGAAGTGATTTATTCGAGCTCAATTCACGTGCTCTTCCCGAACGGTAAAAGATCCGAGCTAGTCGAACGATGAATGCAAATGTTGGGACCTCTTTTGGTGCATCGCTTGGGAAAATTCACAAAAGAACGGAAGGATTTTCCATTTGGCAAAAGGCACCCTTAGCACCCGGAGCTCAGCTCAATGCCGCTTTTCAAAAGCGAGAAGGGAAAAACTTTAGTTTGTGCTCCGAACTGCAGGCTGAGGGATGTAACTCAATGCATTTCCGGCTCAATTGCACGCATCCTGGGCCAGGGAGCAAAGGGCAGTAAATTCTGTTTACGTAAACATAAAAGCAACATGCAATCTAACTCCGTTAATCAACGTAATTGAGTTAGGATGAAAAATATATTATTTACCGAGCCAACACGGGTGATCTAATCAGCACGGTACCGTTCTAACGACACCAGGTGTTAAATCGCACGCCACGGCCCATCAGGCGGATTAAAGTGTCATAAGCGCCACCGGGCGGGTCCATTCGGGGCCCTCGGAGTGAACATAAATAAATTAAGGCAGCCTTTACAAAAAAAAGGGGAAAAACTCCGTTCGAAGGACAAACGCTACGGAACCCGGTCGGGTGAAGCTAAAATGTTCCCCAGCAGAGCCATGCCTGCAAGAAAAAGGGCTTTTGGGAGGGTTTTTCCTTCGCGTTTTTTTTTGTGTTTGTGTGTCTTAAGCTCTTGTTGATTCAAGCCCACCGAAAGGTCAGGAAATCGACCCTACCCGCACCAACCCGCACCGGTAATTATTCGATCGTGCGGAAAAGCAACCGAGCCAAACTTTTGCCCCCAAAAAGGGTTTGTGCTGCAGTTTTTTTGTTGTTGCTGTTTTTCGTTCTTTCTTCAACGGCACCTTTTGTGAGTGGGTTTTGTTTTTCTCTCACCTTCCCCGCTCGTTCTAATGGGTTCAAATTAGGCGCGGTAATAGAAAAAAAGTGAAGCCCATTATGTGGAGCGTACGAACGGTAAGGGGATGGGTTTGGTTGGGGAAAACTTACTGCAGGAAAAAATGCGCCATCACGCCTTCGCCAATACCCGGCTGGAGCGGTAGCGGTGTGTGAGTGAATCACGCACACTTTCCGTCATGCAAAAATGAAGCAAAATAATATATCCTTTGCACCTTTGCACAAACCCCGGTGGGAAAGCAGGCTTTGAAACCCCGGTGAGGGGTGGTTGATGGAAAATGAAACGAGTATTTACCCGTTCGGTCAACCCATCTCAAGGCTCCCGGTGGACTTCCCGCGGGGCGCTGAAGATTAATTGCGAACTTCATTGCGCGTTTTGCGCGTTTTCCTTTCATTAGCCACAATACCCTGGAACCAAGGGGAAAGAGGAGGAAGTGACAGGTGGCGTGACGCAGGCAGAGAAGAAAAGCCATTCGTTTTTCTCGCGCAAGGGGCCTGTACCGGGTGGCTTCAATTAATCCTTACTTTGTTTTAACGCGAGCACCTCCACGACTTGTCCTCCCCCCCCCCATTCCGAGGGGATGGTTTTTGCAGAATCCTATTACGGCATAAATAACTCAAAGCGTCGGCCCGTCGCGAAACGTTACCGTGCTTGGGGTTGGCGCAAGGATGCTGTATCAAATTACGGTCTGTCCCGTGAATGGGGCAAGGGCCAAGGAACAAGGAACGTGTTTAGCTTTATTAAAAAGACGATACCCAGGAAGTGGGGCGGTAAATTACGCCCACACCAACCGAAAGAATGAAGGGGTGGTGAATTTTAAAAACCATACTGACCCCCTTCTACAAGCTTTTCCCCTAACGTTGACAGGTGTCAAAATCGACCCGGGAGTGAAGGAAACGTAATCCAAGTGACCCTAGCACTTTCGGCACCCTTTTCGGTCATCCAAGTGTGCCTTTTTCTGGCCCTTCTGTTCCTTGCTTCCTGTAAAACCAAACCACTCATGACGCGCGCAGAAATGAAGTGATGACCGTGCCGTGATGACGATGATCATTGATGGGTGCCGCCGAGAAGGTGTGTCGATTTTGTGGGGTGTTTTTTTTTTTTGGCTTAATTTTCTACGTGTCAACTCACTGAACCTATGTATGGCATTGATTCGCACCAGACTGACTGCGTGATCCTGGAGGTCGATGTTCCGGCGCCGATCCCGGTCCCTCGCCAGCTTGGCCCGTCGCCGCAGGCAGCATATCACCAGCAGCGCCAGGATGGGGAAACCGATGATGCAGGATACGATCGGTATGATCACCGTCTCGGGGGAAACTGCCGGGATTTAGGCGTGGTGAGTTATGGGGGGCAGTTTGCGCACCGCCACTTCCGGGAAAGCGAACGAACTCGGCCGACTTACCGGTGGGGTAGATGACTATGGTGGTTCTCTTGGTGTTTTCATTGGTGGCGAATCCTTTCGAAATGGTGCTGCTGGTGGAAAAGGCGCGAAAAGAACGCGCCTTCGAGCGGTGCTGGCGCTGGTTAGTGCGTGCGTTTCGTGGGCCCGCTTTCGTCCTTGCATCGACCGTTCATACCCACCGGGCCCTTGCGCCCTTTATGGAGGTCCTTCGGTCGTGAGCCGTTGGTTCGAAGTTCGATTAATTGGATTTTACCTCCCGAAAAATCAACTCTTCCACGCTTGAGTACGCAAATTTGCTCGCGAGTGGAAGAGTCACAGGGGTGTCCTGGTGGGGGTGGTGGTGGTGATGGTGGTGTTGAGAGAAAGGGAGAGGAATTTAATATCCCCTCAATCGGGCACTCGCGTGCCACGGAATTTTCCTGCCACCGAACCTTGCTCACGCCAATGACCTGACCGGGATATGCTTCGACAGGATAACGTTGCAAGGACACGCAAAATAAACACACTCACATAGACACACACACACACACAGGCGCACACTAGCTCAATGGTTTTGTGGTGCCGAAAATGTGGGAAAACAAATGAATCTCCCTCTGCACCCCCACACACAAACATAGACGCACTTTCTGTCGATCGATGTGGCTCCGTGTTCCCGGCCTCGAATTTCCGTTTCCGGCCCGCTCGTCGGTATCTGATGGAAAATCCTTGCTCCAGCGATCGAACCGTACCGAATACGAGTGCACTTTTCGCCGAACCTCACCACACACTTCCACACAGGCTCCGAAACCCCGCGTTGGCGCTCAAAACATCGACCAACCGGAACCGGTTGTTGCGTGCAATCAGACCAAACCAAAGCACGGAACACGCGACGGCAAACCTCGACTCAACAAAGCTTCAGGTTGGTACGCGACCTGCGACTGCACGGCCGGCCTCTGTGCGACTGACGAAGGACGAAGCTTTTCCACCGTTAGGCCGAAGCTGTCGGAAAGCTTTCACGGTTCGTGACCCGCCACGCGATCCGACCGGGACCGGAAGGACATGCGCACACGCGATAAAGGCACTCTCCGAACACCGGCACTCAGTCAGCTGTGCTTTGGAGAAGTTCCCGTATTCGAAAGCCTCTTACGATGCCCCTTTTTGGCGGGTTGTAAGGGTGGCTATGGTAGAATGGGTGAGTGCAATCGCTGTTAGCGGGTTGTTCGACAAATAATAAAAAAAACACAAAGCAAAGCAGAAAGAAAAACGAGCCCCTTAAACCCACCCCGATTGTCCGATGTACCGAAAGCGATCTTGCCGGAGTTAATTATCGATAACCTTCCGGGGCGGCCCTTTGGAGGGCAGCAGCAGCAGCAGCAGCAGCGATGGCGCGATTACACTTCGAAACAAAATGGGGGGATTTTGACGGTGTCCGGATTTGTCCGCCGTGAACGACGCTCGTAAAACCGGTGAGCCATAAAAACCACGGTGGCGGCGGCGACGATGGCCAACGAACGACCGTAAAATGGTCGCGAAACGCCGGCGATGATTAACCGTTTTCCACCACCCTTATTGGCGAGCCACCCCTTCCAAAGGGGTGGAACCAGAGGGACACTAGAGTGTGTGGCCATTACTGTGACGGCGTTAATAAATTGGCAGCTCTTTTTAGTGGCCCCGTTGGCTGGCTCACTAGCGGAAAGTGTGATGTTTTTCTTGTGCGTGCGTATGCGTGTGTGTTTGGAATTGAAGCACTTTCCCGGCAAATTTTTTTGCATCCTAAAGTGGTTGTCAAAAACAAAAAAAAAGGTGTTAGTAAAAACAACACATGCAATTTGCGTTTCGCTCCCTGACACGGGTGGTGCGTGTGAAGTTTTCCCTGTGATTAGAATCATTTTTTATGGCACGCCCGTCCCGAGTTTGGGGAAGAGAAAACGATGGTTGTGAGCATACAGCTTTCCCAGCTTCTGCTCCCTGTAAACTTCATCCTGGGTTAGGAGTAATCAAATTAACGCCACTGGCGTCCCTCAATTCTTCGAGCAGAGGAAAAACGAGCGGGAAAAAAAGGAAGAAAAGGCCCAACATCGGTCGTGCCTTTTCACATAATCCCATGCACACACACACGCATACACGACGCTGATTAATTTATGCCACTTTGAGCCCGGCATTAAACATTAATGCATGCTTGTTTCAGGGGGTGGTTGGGTTGCAAATAAAAAAAAAATATACAATTTTGTATGAGACACATTCCCGTCCCGGTTCGGCGAGCGACTTCCCCATAATCGTGCCGCCACATTCCACCGGAGCACGATGTTAACAGCTGTACGCTTTTCCTCGACCAACCTAGAAACACGATGGTAGAGAAATGAGAAAACGCCATGCAGGACGCCATCGGGCACGGGAAAAGGCAGCATTCCTAAGCGCATTGTCGGAATTATGAGAAAACTCCCTAGGGGCACTTCGCTGTGGGGCAAACAACGAAAAAAACAGGACCCACGACGGGCAACGGGATCAGGTTGAGAAGGGTCATGCCTGCACACGGTGCCTTCCGGAAAATGTCCTCTCCGGTGGCCTTTACCTTTAACTCGATTTCCATGGCGTGCGTGCCGTGGGTTTTTCGACTTCCCTTCTGGACAAAAAAAAGAACCAAAAAGCAAAGAAAAAACTGACCCCAAAAGTTAGCCCAAACGTCAGCGTCGTGGAAAGCGGCGCTCGAGGGAAAATATCCCCCGGAAACGGAACGGAAACTCAATACCCAACGCGTCAGTAGTAGGATGGTGTCGCAGCTAACTTTTCCCCACCCTCGATGGTGCAAGACAATGAATTGGATTTGTTTTCCGTCCCACCAAACAGTGTCCCACGTCGCTTCCGGGTTGGAGCGTCAGGATGGAAAAACCACCGCCGGGTGGTGGAAATAAACCATCACCCTTCGAACGTAACGCATCGAGCACGTGAGAGAAACGCGCGCACGATCGAGCACGTCCTGTTATTTCCCCTATCGAGTGTGATAGAGAGAGAGAGAGAGAGAGAGAGAGAGAAAGAGAGAAAGAAGAAAGAAAAAGACTCCCAATCTACCCAGCAGCCTGTGACAGTCGATAGCATCGAGCTGGAAGCTGGCGCCGTTTGCTTCGATTACGCGTTTTGGCGATTCCCGTTCCGTGCCGTGGAAACCGCCGCTAATATCCTGTGGGGCACTTTATCGATTATGCTGATGGGCTTAAATTAAAGAGCCGTTTGATTGGCACAAAATTGCTTTCACGTCGGGTGCCAATTTATCCTCCCCGCCCCCTCGACCCCTGCGTGTGCGCGTGTATGTGTGTGAAAATGAGCATTGATTATCGGGGCTGATTGGGAAAAGCGAGCGTCGGGGACGTTTGATTCGAATCCCTGCCAAAGTGTGGCCCCACCACTCGTAATCCGATTATTCCCACTCCCTCCCCCCGGGTTGTCTGGGGAGGATTTTCACATCACCACCCCACGCTTCCGGATCAATCATGCCAGCGGGATCGATTAACTTGTTACCGGTTGGAGAGGTTATAAATATTCATGGCCTACTACAGCACAGCAGCAGGTGCCGCTAGCTGCAGAACGTCTCTAAGGGCTGCGTTAGGTGCTCACTGCACCGGTACACCGGTACACCGGATGTGACGCCGACGTACGTAGGGTTTTAAATCGAAAATGAAAATTTAAACAATGTCCTTCGAAGCCTCCGTGTTCGTGCACCGGTTGCTCGATTGCCCGAGAAAAGGCTGTAGCTGAAACGTTGTTAAATTAATGTTAACCCACCGAACCCACACGGGCTCCTGCTGTGCATGTTGAGCAGCTGATAAGCGGCTCGAATTGGTCCTACCTTAGTCTCGTCCTTCCATTCCCACCAGATCTACCGATTGTTTAGCCTTTCTTTCGGGTCACTCCATTTGACAGCTGCCGTCTGCACACGCTGATGCACAAACAATTCGGTGCATTTGCCACCACACAATGCCGGCGGCTGAAACGACGAGCCCTTGCTCGGGCTGGAAACTTTGCCAGGATACACCGTCGGTTGTGCGGGTTTGACTTGCGGAACGGTGCGAACGACGCCACGTCGTTCAGGATACCGTTTCGTGAGCCTTTTCATGGCCCAATCTGGCCGAAGTTGAGCCGCCCATTTTCCCTGAGTACCGTCTGTGTGTCGTTATGCCTGTTGTTATGCTTCTCGAGGAAAACACTGCAAGCAGTATCAAGCCGGCAACGCATTGCCACCGTCACCAAAAAACCAGCATCCGGACAGGTGTGTTCGTTTGGAGCACCGGCACATTGTTGTTTTGTGGCCTACATCCGCGCCATTGATTTGGTCGTCGAGCGAGCGTGGGCGAGACAATCCTCGTCACTTTTATCTTCCCACAAACACACACACACACACACACACGCACACCGAAAAGCAATCCGTCTGCAAGCAGCATATGAATAAGCGCAGAAAAAAAATAGCATCAAAAGTTTTCATTCTCGGCCGTCTGCAACGAACGAGTCCGCGGATGATTGGGAAGGGTTCCGCGGAATTCATAATTAATTGTGCTCCCTGTGCGGCTCGTTTCGCGTTTCGACATTCCGAGCTTCCGAATGTCACCGGTGGTCCGGTTGTTGGATTCGACTACATCAAAGTTGGCGTTCCCGCGGGAGGTTGGGATTTTTTTTCCCTCTTCCACGCGTTTGAGTACGAAAATAATGGCGAATGTTGAAAGTCAAATAAACGTCGCATATACGTGGCCTCAAGTTGCCCGGGTGCCCGATGTAGAGCAGGCCTGGGGGTGAATTTCGGTTTCATTTTAGTTCTCGTTTTTTTTTAACTTCATTTTCTTGCTCGCTCTCACCACCGCATGCGAGCGGTATGGAAATATCGTTCCCTTCAGTGATTGCAATAATATTTGATGACGTGTTGACGGTTGCGAGTGGAAAATGTGCCCGTCGACGTTTATGAGCATTTTGTTTCATCACATTTCGGAAATCCTCATCGAAGCAAGCGTCCCCGGGCGGGTTTTTCGAGCCCGTGATGCGAACGACCGGCTGACCTTGGATTCAAATTCAAATTGGAAGATGTTGGTTGGGAGCGACAAACGAGGGAAGCAATATCCAGCGAATCCAATACCATTACATCCCGCCACCCGTTTTGGGTTGTTAAATCGCCCCCAATCGTTGGCTTGCGAGGGTATTACCATTTGTTTGGCAGCCACTGTACACTGTGGGAACGAAAAGACACCGCAACAAGGTAGCACGATTTATTGTCCCGGCTCGCAATGCTCACAATTCTTCCAATTTTCGCCAAGTCGCGCCACGGCGCTGGTGCTGCAATACACCTGAGACAGGAATTTATTGTTACGAGCACAATTTTGATGGATTTTGATGCCTTTTGCCGTAAGCCGGGCTTCGGATGTCATTCGTTTGTGAAGGCGCGCGTCGCTGAATTTTGGGAAAAGCCATCCTTTTTCCCTCCCCGGGCTCAAGTCCACGGAGGTTCCGGATCTCTGAAACAGACTCCGTA
The DNA here is from genome assembly GCF_943737925.1 of Anopheles nili. Classification (NCBI taxonomy): domain Eukaryota; kingdom Metazoa; phylum Arthropoda; class Insecta; order Diptera; family Culicidae; genus Anopheles; species Anopheles nili. The sequence goes on from NC_071291.1 coordinate 30,772,891, forward strand.
GATTGCTTTCGCCATAGTTGGGAGCACGAATTTAAAGTTTTAATAGTTCCCTTGCGCCAACCCACTTCCCTCGCGAACGGTTTGTAAACGCGTTTTGCTATCTTCATATCGTCTTCCCGCTGACTGGCAGGCCAACTTTAATAGAAATAGATGCACAGACGCTTATTCGCACGCGTGCAACGGAACGAAGAGTTATCGCCGCCAGAAAGTTTGAGTAGATTGATTACCATCAGCGGAACGAACGGCGCAAGCAAATAAAGTTTTGATGCACAAGCCACGGGCGGGCGCGTTGGTTCGTCCTGGGGGAAAAAAACTCACACAAAAACCCTCTCCCTGGCAAGGACTCGGTACACTGCGGGTGGAACTGGGTTCGTTGGGCAGGCAAGGTACATTTTTCCAGCTGGAAAACTTTACCGATTGGCAGCCTGCGGGCTTCGGTGCTTTCCACCCAGCGGAGAGAATTTGCTGCGGGAAATAGCGGCTGAACGTAAAATGATATATATTTTTTGTTGTGGAGGCGGATTTTCAACGACGTGGTGTTCCTTTCGGTTGCTTGTACACCACGCGGCTCGGTAGCTGTTGAGGTTCTTTTTATCCCCCCCCCCCGAGACGGCTGCAATTCCTTCGAGCTAGCGCAGCATAAGCTGTTAACAACCAACTAGGATGCATTTAAAGCCATCAAAGAGCGAATGAGTAGGTGGAACGTAAACATGAGCCGTTTAGAAATAAAAAGAAGGGAAGCGAAAAGAAAGCGCACTTCAAAACTTATTCCTATTTTCTTTCCTGTGCCTGTGAGCTGGGATCGGTAGGGGTGAAGCTGGGAAAATTGAATTCCAACCTGACCGGACGGATTATAGTAATCACATTTTCCCTCCATTTGCTGGCTCCCGGTGTTTATTCCTATTCCGCTTGCCGTTGCTTTTATTGCCTAAGTTTTACTTCTCTGCTCGTACGGCTTTACTTTTTAACGCTACTCACATCCCAGCTGTTGCTACTGAGCTTATGAAGTGCGCCGAAACCGACAGGCAAGCTCGAACAACGCGGCCAGAATGAATGAAGGAGGCGCCTGGTGCCGTGTACAAAAAAATATGTTAGTTAATGTGCTTCTTTAAAACACCTCGTAAAGGCGTCGTCAGCAAGCGTAGATGGAGCCTTAAATGTGTGCGGAGACGTGAAAGCACACCGTGACAAGTGAAATACGAAGAGATGGGTTTTTGAAAAATAGTGAAGAATAAATAACATTAACACACAGTGCCGACTATCGGTATGGAGTAATTTTTTCCCCCATTTTCTTTCGCATGCAGCGCTTGAATACTCGTATAAAAGAACGCACACACGGGGTAAAAGTTGGAGCTCAAGTTTTTTTTACTGTCGCCTGAAAAAAGGTATCAAAAATCGCCCAGAAATTAACCGATGTCAGCGAAAATTGCACACCACTGTTCGTAGACGCGAGCTACCATTTAGATGGCACAATTTCCTTCTTCACGTCCGCTTAGCACCATCAGCGGAAGGATAATCCGCCATGGTCCGTGTCTAGTGTGCACCCCCGGCGATGTGCTCCATTTTTTCCTCCTAACCTCCTCCACCGACCACTCTCAATCTCGCCCACGTCACTCGGTAGTGCCTTTTACGGTCGATTGACAGCACATTCCGTCCACTTTCATGCACCATCTCGCGCGTCCTGACGCACACAGCATCCCAGAGGATGACAAAAACTCGTTGTGTGTGTGTGTGTGATAGAGAAAAAAGGAGCGGAAATATTCCCGAAAAATGTCGCCCACATTCGCTCCCTCCCCCTCCCCAACACCCTTCCATTTGTCTCTCTACAAAGAGGTGGTGATGTGTCACGTTCAGTATTAGTTAGCCCAAAACCAGCGAACCCAGGGTGGCGGGATCGAAAATTCCCGTACCGCTTCCGGCTTACTTGCGCCTCCAGAACTCCCACCACCGATCCAGTCGAGGGGGGTCGCGTGAGTGGAGAGGAGTGGAGATGATGGAGCGCTTCCACGCTTAAGTGAACGGTTGCGAGTAAACAGAGGCTGGTTTGGGGTGCGCCATTGAAGCCAAAACTCGATGGTGGCGAGCCAAAAGTTCGAGCCAGCACCGAGACGCCATCGTCGCTGGTGTGCGCTCGATTGGTCGTTTCTCGATTAGCTTGGTTACTAAATGGCCGATGGCAGCGGGGGAGGCCTGTGAATAAGGGCGAGAAATACACACCAAGGCAAAAAAAAAACCCTCTATTCGTGACACGTGTGCACGAGAACGGGAATCTGGGGCCATGTACTAGAAACAACCGGAAGGCGTGCGTTTCCTTTTCTCTCGCTTTCCTTCCGAGAATATCAAAGCGAAACCAATGGGAGAAGAGCATAAAGTGGGGGGAGTGTGATGTGCGAGGGCGGAAAAGGATGGTAAAAAAAAAGAAGGAAGACAGAAAGGAACAAGCTGAATGAGTGGTGTGTTAGTTTTCGTACGATGAGATCACTCGACGGCGCTTGTTAAACAAGCTCGGTACCACTTGATCCTGTTCGGGTGCTCACCCACCGAAGCGGAAACGCAACAAAGGAAAGCAAACGCCGATCGATCCTCCACCCATCAGGACCAAACACTCCCCCGCCGGGAAAACTTGTGGCGGGGAGAATTTATTTCGGAAAGTAAAGCAAAAACACATCTGCTTCTTTTCTCGCTCGCGTTATTATTACCTTTTCCTCTCAACTTCCCAGGTTACCATGGTAACCACCCCGTTGGCTTGTTGTGTTGGAAAGGGAGAGTACTTTTCCTTTCTCAACTCCCCCCCCGCCCACCCTCCCCCCACACACAGCCTCCCGGTGGTCCGATCCGCTTGACTGGCAGTTGAATTCGCTTCCCTGTTTGCAAATTTTTCTTTCTTTCACCTCGCCTCGCGAACACGAAAAAGAAAACCCGTCCGTCCGCTTCCCTGCGTCATTAGCGGGCCACCTGCGCCCTTTCCGTCGGCAGACGGCCAGATAAGGGTCCGGGGACCGGGGTGGGGGGCGCATTTTGATGCCCGGAAAATTGCCAACGGACATCGAATACCGGCGACATCCGGAGGGCGCGTGTTCTGCCCGAGCCACGTCAAAACGTGTTGAATGGTGGAAAATTCCTGGAAGCGACCCGCTTTTCCGCATGTATTTTCCCCCACCCGGTCGGGTCGGTCCACGGCGCAGCTGGCAACCATTAAGCGGTTGTCTCACCGCGCACACCTCGCACTTTTGCGCGTCCCACGCGTGCCCTTCCGCGGGACGAAGATGAAAAATAAAATCCCTTTGCGCTTTGTGTGGGGTTTCCCACCGAAGATCGGAGGAGGAAGCCAGCGGGGAAGGTAGCCCCTCGAAGTGGACGAATGGTAAAGTGTCGGATGATAAGGCTAACACGGAGACGCGCGAGCGAAGGAAAAGAAAAACCCCCACACAGAACGGCGGTACAACGGCGCGAAAATACACGCTTGCTAGCAGGATATAAATAAAAGTGTGCATAAAAAAGAGAGAAAAAGAACGGAACATGGCGCACGGAGGGAAAATAATCACCGAAAACCCGCAAGCGAAATGCCCGGAGTGGTTGGCCGCTCCTGGCTGGGAAATCGGATCGAGTGGACGTCGAGATTTATTGTGCCAAAGTGGAAATGCCACTGGAAAGTGGCGGGAGAGATGGCTCGGGATGGAGTGAAAGTGTGTGGGTGAAAGAGAGAGTGAGCGAGTGTGAGAGAGAGAGCAAGAGAGAGAGATAGAGCGAGAGGACGGAACATAGGAGTGAAGCATCCGTGAGTCCGTGCGAAGGGAAAGGAATCATATTTACACCTACCTCTGCTTGCAGCTCTCGCTTTGTGTCCAGCGCCCTGCCACCCAATAGGGGAGGTTTTCCCTTTTCCACCCCCAGCTCACCCAGCTGGTGTTCTCGTGCACCTAATTGCCCCTGGTCCGCTTCCCCTGGTTCCGGCGGGTTGCGTGCCGGAGCCAATCTCTCCCGAACCGGACCGATGTATGTAATAATGATACTGTTGGCAACGGCACGGACCTGTCAGGAGCGGGAAAATATGAACGGATCGGCATCCGCTGGGATTTGGTCACAAGGGGGAGGGCGAGGGGGGAAGGGGGGGGGATGAAACCCATCCCAATGGCGGGGTGGCCGGAAGCCGGAAGACGGATCGCCGGGTTTGATGCGGGCACGGTAGGGAGCGAATTTTTGCGGCACCTGGGCGAATTGAATTAGGCGAGGTTTAGTTAGAGAAAGTACAAAGAGAAAGTAGGATTAACCTGATAATTTGGCATCCACTATGCGTTAGCAAAGGATTTACAGGATGAGAACGTATTCTTTATGGGACTTTAAAAGCTAACCATGTACAAATAGTCTTATTCCAGCGACTTTCTAATCATTGAAAAATAATTCCAACTTGATTTGTAATAAATCTACAATTTGACGATCTTCACTAGCTTACGCAGGATTGTTGTATAAAGCATGATTGTCGCATATGTTGCTACGTAATGTCATGCTAAAAATGTAGTTTTCAGCAGGATTAAAACAAAAACAAAAGCTCTCCAATAAATGCGTATGCAATCACGTGGCGGTGCGTTTCGAAGCCGCACTGTATCAAAGCAACCCGATATTCGAGGGAGTGGTCTGCCCAGAGCGAACAGACCCCGGCACGTTACGACCGAGTGTCCTTGCGTGCCAGAAAGGGATGCAATGTCCGCACAGGCACAGGATGCCATGAGACAGAGGGATTGGAAAACGCCACCGGCAGGGCAGCTATGCAGTTTCGCTACAAAACATTCGGAATGTAACAAAATTCTCTCTCGTTCGCCCACTCGCTCGCTCTCTCTCGCTCTCCTTCGCCCACACACACACACACACACGGCCATGCTCTCTCTCTCTCTCGCTCGCTCGCTCGCTCACCCGCACTCCACCAACCCTCACCGCACGGCTCTCCAAAAGCTGCGGTTACCAGAAGTCAAACCGAACCAGGGCTGGTATTTACTAACTGGGCTGTCGCGCAGCCGGCGCTCTGTTGGAGGCGCGCTAGTGGGAGTTAGTTTGTAGCCTCTAATAGACTACGGGACGGGAAAAGGGAGCCCCTGAGCTGCGTCTTGCTCTCACCCACCCACACACACACACGTGCGCGTGGTCTCTTGTGCGCGTCCGCGTGGTCCCGGCGGTGCGGGAGGGATAGATTTTCGCGTTTTCCAGCGCGTGTGTTTCTCTGCGATCGATTTTCATTGCCTCCATTTCGTCCTCTCGGTCGGCGGGGTCGGTGCGGGCTTGAGGTGGGATGGAGATGTTGGAAAGGTCCAACATCATCCCCCTCCACGGTCTCCATTGCTGGCGTAAGGCCAGCGCTTCGACCCGATTCCAACCGTTCGCGTTACAGTGTCTCGCGTGGTCTCAAGCGGTTCGGTTCGGTTTCCGGTTGGGGGCTCCCGTTCGCGGAAAACATAGTCGCGGAAAAACTCGCGCCCAACGCAAACCCGGCCGTCGGTTGGCGCGTACGGAATCCCGCGGCGTCTAAGCATGGCCCGAGGCATGGAACCAGCGTTTTCCGTCGGTACGTGCTGAAGTACGCCGCCGAGGATCCGAGATCCGGTTGCGAACCGATGGAGCCGCCCAGTCGCTCGTGAACCGTGCGTTCTCGTACACCGTCGGTCGTTTGGTCTGTGCATTTTTGTTTGGGTGCGTTTTGGTGCGTGTTGTGGCAAACAAACACCAGCGTCCTGCGTGTGGACGTGCGTGAGAGATTTCCGGGTCGCTGTGATTCTCCGGCCGGCAGCGAGTTCCGAGTTCTTCGGAAGGTCCGCGACTGCTGTCCGATCGACACGTGGTGGTTGTGTGTGGGATTTTGTGGTGAAAAGTACCGTTAAGTGTGACCGGAATAAACCGCAGGTGAATGAGGGTTTGGGAACGGTGAGTGGCCTACACGGTGACGGTGGGAAAACGACGCTCAACAACATCAAAAGGAGAAAAAAGCCCACGGAAAGCTCCATGTTGCTCCAGCTGGACGGGGATATTGGGGAGGTGCCGGTTCGGCGGTCACGAGGAAGTGAAGAATCCACCACCCCACCACCATCACCACCACCACCCACGAACGACACCACCCACCCGTACGCGGACGTCCCGATGGCGGCAGTTCCGGTTCCGGCCACCGAACAGCCCGCCCGAAAAGTCGACATTTTGCTTTATCCAACAGGTGAGTAAGTCACAGTAAGTCGGCGCGTACGGCTTTTTTTCCGGCACGTTCGGACACTGACCACACGCTGTTGCGCTGTTTTTTTTTTGGTGCAGTTTCACCGGAAACGATCGTCGTACCGATCCTGTCCTGTATCGTTGGCTTTCCCATTTTCGCCCTGCTCGTCATCTGCTGCCTGCGGCGAAGGGCGAAAATTGCTCGCGAACGCGACCGGAGACGGAACTTCGACCTGCAGGCCAACACCATCACGCTCGTGCGCTTCAACTCACACCACCGTAAGTCTCGAGATAATGTCATCATTTGCTCCCCCCTTGGAATTGGGATGGAGGGCCGGAAAAACTTATCCCATTTCACCGCACCGGCAGGACGAAGCAAATAAAATGCAAGGCAAAGGACCACTTCTGAATTTGTGACAAAAATTTGAGTGTGTGTGTGTGTGGAACCGGCATTGGCAAGCCGGCTTCCGGGTTTTTTGGTGACGGGTTTTTCCGAAGAAACGTAGCGTTTAGCCAAGCATGCGGTGACACTGGGACGTCGAGTTTTCCATCCAAGTCGCCATCGCCCAGAGCGAGCATCCTAGCGACCATGGTGAGCGTTTCGGTTCGCTCGAGTGGTTCGATTAATTAAATTTTGCATACAAAGCCTACTGCGGCCCTAGTGCGGCCCGGTCAAACTTTCCCATCCACCGAGGACGTGCGGCGGCCCAAATTGAATCAATTAGGACGTGCCGGTGAGCTGCCCGAACGCTTCCAGGCTGGGCTGGGTGGGATTCAAAACGCCCCATTGTCGACGTCAGCGCTCGTCCTTATCGGTGGCACTTGTCTCTAGAAGTGGTTGGGTGATTAGGCAAAGTTTTTCGGCTCGCCGGGATGGAATGAAAACTGATAAAAAAAAACGAAGCAACACGCCACGGCCGGTGCTGGGATGCCACCGATAGCGAGCGAAACGGGACGAGAAGGACACGCCACAGTACATGAATCACGTTTAATGGAAGCGCATTCATTCGACTGAAGCGATACAAGCGCTCTGTTCGCTCGGTGGGGCCAAGTTCATTGAGATTTATCGTCTCAAACGTAGCATCCCTTTATGTTTGGGATTAGGAAAAGCTGCTTTCAAGGCGAATGGATGAGGTCCGGGGGGGGGGGGGGGCTACTGAGACGGAGAAAGGGGGCGCCGTAAAACCGTAAATGATGGCTTATGTGTGCACCAGCGCTCGCGAAAGCACAAAGCAGAAGGCTAATGGTGGGGCGACTCGCATTAAAGGCGAAGGCAAACAGAGCAAAGAATCCGAAGATCATTCCGCGCAATCTTTACAGTAAAACTTTTATCCTTCGTAATGCCCAGTGCTCCCGAGCCGGTCGGTTCAAGCGCCTAAATGTATGCACGTATGGCGGAGGGTTGCGCAAATGGGGTGGCATCGAGTTGGCCTTGCCAAGGGATCTCGGTTACAGGTTTACATTGGTTTTGAGTGCTTTTGGACCGTGCCAACAACATTGCACGAATTGAGATAGCATTATTTGAGTGCTGTTAGAAGTTGTTCGAGCAAACAAAATACCAGCGACACAACAAAGCGACACGCGATGTAAGCCCTTTTTTTCCTGATGCTTTTTCCGGTCGATTAGAAATGTGACACCATCCGGGAGTCCATAAATAACGGTGCCCATAAATTGTTAATATTTTACGCTCAAATTACGACCCACCATATCAGATGGGGAGTGTATAAAGCACTCTGACCCCCGGTGTTGTTCACGTTGTACGTCCTCGCATGACGTCCTTATGCTGGCGGGTAGCATAACGGGAGCACAATTCGCTCCGCTAATGTTGATTAGATTAGCATCGGGCTAATTTGAGCCGGCAAAACATTGGACCAAGCTTCCCAGACTGGTGCATGAATGCTAATCCTGGGGGCGAATGAATTTCCCATTTCCCACCACGGTTGCATGCAGCTTCCTGCTCGCAGTCCTTGGGCAGGAGCCGTAAAATGGCACTGCCGTATTCTGCGGGCTCGCACCATTGGAACCACTCGCATGATTTCCCAATCGCACGCCCGGTTATGAATTTATTAGATAAATATGAATGTTTGTATAAATCTGTGATAATCTTGCATTATTTTGAATTTGAAAATTTATTCAAAACATTCAAAAAGTGGGGCTTCTCAATGATACTCAATGATAATCGCATTAGATTTGACAAACATTTGACAAATAAACTTTTTCTTATCCACCAGTGTTAAAGCGCAGCGTAAACCCACGACAAGAATTGCATTGTAGCTTGTATTGGATTAAAAATTGATATCTTAATTTAAAAAAAATGCAGTAACACAAAAACTCTCAAAAACTTAAAATGATATCGATCACCGTCCTATCATTCGATACTTTTCATTCGCGACTCAAGGAAAAACATTTTTCAACAGATCCATCAAATGAAAATTAAAAGCGCGCGACGCTGAGCGGAAGAATTTTAGCGTTGAATTCTGCTATCTAAAAACCCACAAATAATACCAGGAGAGCATGAGTTAAAGAGGCTGCAACCAACCGAATAGATATGACGCAATTAGTGATCTCGCTCCTGCGCTAGCAGTTCAATCATTAGCTCCCTCTAGCGTTATCAATCCGTGGCGGGGCGTGATTATCCTTATCCTTTCTCTTTTGCCATCGATCGCCATCGTAATTCTAAGTGCACTGTGGTATCTTGAGGGGCGAAAACTATTAAATTACGAGCGGGTTAAAATTACTTAGCTGCATATTTAAGTTGCTTATGATGTACAAATCAAAGTAGAAAACTGTGTGCGATGAATTTTTTTGACATAAATGAATTTCATTTCAAAACTAAATGATATTGAAGCGCAGATTAAAAACAATAACCTTTCAACACGTATCACTCCATAGCGCATCGATGATCGATTGGCCCAATCACGTTGCTCGACCAGAACAAGAAAATGCCTCATTCTTCTCGGTTCTTGGGACCGATCTTGATCTACTGTTAGCTGCGATCTTTCACGTGTATCCGCCCACGCCCGCCATTGTGAAAATTTTGAATATGCAAATAATCATTTAGATTCAAGTAGATGTAAGTTTTCTCACAATTTCGATACAATATCTCACCAACATCGTTCCGAATGAAACCGCGGACCTTAGCTAGTGTTCGAATAAATAAATCAACTACTGTATTAATAAATAATCGATTCATAGTGTGCTCGAGCAGCCGCACCCGACCCGCAGTTTGTGGCAAATCGTAACAAGCCCGAATGTGGCTCCAGGATGTGACCCCAGGATGTGGCGCTAAGATGTGGCCGGACGAGTCATCTGGCTCGAGGCTGTCTGCTGGTGGCCATCGTAACATTAACGAAGTGGCAATTACTCCCATTTAGATCGTGTCCCGATAAGGCTTCGGTGAGGGTTTATCCCCACGAGGGAATTCTCCTTGCCCGTGCGTCGGTGAAAATTCTGCCATCGGGGCTTTTCCTCTCGGCACACTTTTCCGAGAGTTTTCGTGAGGGTTTGGCCTGTTTCGGTTTGGGGCGTTTGTGTCGTTTCGAAGCCATACTTTCGCATAACTTATGCCACGCGATTTCCATGGCTCAGATTGCCTGCTTTCCCATTTCCCGGTCGTGACCATGGGCGAAGACTTTCCCGCTAGTTTTCGCTTCGCCTGTGCCTTTTTCACGCACCTCTCGACCGAAAGTTGGCGGATTATGGTGGAGGATTATTTACGATTGCTTTCCGTTTTGCTGGATGGATGTTCGTTTTGCGGTATTGAGGCATTTGGGCGGCTTGGAGGGATTTCCTTCCATTTTGTGCTGATTTAATTTCCCTTTTATCATGCCGAGGAGCCAACTCGGGCTCGGTCGAGCGCTTGCGGAGCTCGAAAACCCCACTCCACCCTCCCAAGAACACAAGAAACAAAGCCCGGTGGCAGCATCTTCAAACGAAATCAACGCTCATTCAATTCGGAAACTTGTTCCCCCGGAGCCTTTGGTTATTCGCCTAGCCCCCCTAGCGTAATCCACGATGCGCGACGGATTGGGAAATTTATTTTGGTAATTTTACATTCATCACCGCCCGCGTGATTCTGTTTTCCGTAGCGGTTCTCATAATTTTCCTCCCTCCCGATCGGGTGTTTAAGGGCACGATTTAAGGTGTTTGCATGGCCGGAGGGCTGGCCGCGGGCTTCGCAATGGAAACTTCACCATCGGGTGCAAATTACATTTGTGGATATTTATGCGGCGTTGTTTGAATTTTTGATTCCATTTTGCGAACCGTGTTTGTCTGAGGCGTGTGCGTCTGCCATGGATAGGGGCGTATTGTTTTTCCTCCCACACGTTGTTCCGTTGTGCCTTTAATGTGACGCTTTTCCCGCTAGCGATGGGTGGCCTGAAGGTGCCGATGATGTGCTGCCAAGGACGCACAGTGTCCCTTTAACTTCCGGCCCATTGCAAACGGCGTTCGGCCACTCTCACAAAAGCCCTTCACCACGCGTTCGTCCTCATCGTCGAGGGATCGTTCCCAGTGGAGATTGAATTCCGAGAAAACAAGCTGCCCATTGCTCCACGATGCCATTCATCCAGCGCTTGCGAACGTTCCCTGGCGTGGTTTGCGATGGCATCTGGCATCGATCCGACGTGGGAAATGGGCCGCCAGCCCTTGGGAAATGATGCTCCGGCACGTGGCCAACGGCAAGAGGCGTCGAGTGTGCGGCTTCGTGAATGAGGCTCGCAAGGATTACGCGAGCAAATCCCCCACCAAGGGCTAGTCGACTGGTGGGGGCTTGAAGTAGAAGGGTTTGCGTCTTTAGGTTGTGGTTTGGGCGCACTCGCTGATATTACATCCTGCTGTCGTGTGTTCGTGGCTTATTCAACGCCCTCTCACTCTTTTCACTCATCCTTTTCAACCAACAACAGTCAGCAACCAGCGGTCCATCCTGCTGCAATCTGGCGATAGTCTGAGCCGCGGCTATCCGTCACTCGATTTGGACACGGTGTACGAGGAGAAGAGTGACACGCACTGCAGCAGCCAGGTAAGACGATGACGTCATCGTGCCCTTTAGCACCCACTCACGGAAAGGGCGCTTCTTTTTTTCTCACCTTCCAGCTCGACTCTCCGGCTGCCCACATGCTGCTGACGGATTCACCCCCGGACTCGGACAACGAACAGTGCTAGCAGTTGGAGAGTCCGGTTCGGGATCGGGCACCAAGCCCGGATCCGGCCGGACCGTTGCTTGGACCTCCACGCACCCACACCATCACCGGTACGATCGCGACGGCCGCATACGGCGCGTATGGCAAGGATCGGGACGACACGGTGCTGGAACTGGTCCGAGGTAAGAGAAAGCGGTTCCGTAACACCCGACACAAGCGCTTGGCCGTGTCACACAGTGAGACGAACCTGAGTGGGCTGGGTGGGGGTTACGGGATGGAGCCAGTACAGGAGCCTCCCAAACCGCCCCGGAAACCTGTGCTCGGTTATGCGGCCAGCTTCGACGAGTCGGCGACGGAGGTGAAACGGACCGCGAGCAAGACGCGAAAAAAAGCCCCACGGGTGCAGCGGCAGCGTGAGGTTAGCGAGGGGATTCGAGCCCCGCTGTGGTCCACGCTGACCCACGCGCAGACAATAAGTGACTACGAGTTCTGAACGCCGGTGGCCAAAGCCCTCAGCCAAAGGAGACAACGCTCGAGGCAGCCCTGATTGACTGGTAGATAGACATGAGCAAGATTTCAAACAAAACTAGCAGCAGCACATGACTCGAGGGAAAGCGCGAGATATTAATTGTTTCAATTCCACCCAATAGAGAGGGTATTGTTAATTAGAACACGTGTTGTGTAGGAGTACCTATCGGACTGTCGAAGAACACCAGTTTCAGCGGGAAACATAGCGACGCGCACTGAAGTGCCATTCCATGGACGCAATAAAAACGTAACGGGTTAGGAAAACCTTATTTAAATCGTAGCTAATCATGTTGAAAATTTTAGCAGACGGACGAGGGAGACAGAGAGAAGAAGAAAAAAACTTTAAAGCATATAAGCAAACGTGCAACAGCTGTATAATGTAATGACAGCGAGGACAAATAATTCCAATAATCCCGTTTACACGTGCGCCAACTGTAGCTATACATATACTTCTATCTATATACACGCATGTAGCATATATGAATGTTATGAAATCAAGTTTTTCGCTGCGCAGCATAACACATTGTTCAAATAAGCAACGGTTTCCTTGGATGTTTGGCGTGCTTTTTAGTGTTAAATTTTAAAGCAACAGGATATAAAAATGCGCCAAAAATTGGTCAGCGAAGCAATGGCATACGAGCCGTAACGAATGTGGCAATGGTAAGACTAAATACATATACAAAAACAGAGGAAGGATATATTAACTACTAGCATACGTTTGGGGCTTGTTCGCTAGCTTCGCGAAAAGCCAACCGGAAAGACGGGTCCGTTCGTGGTTTCAAAGTATTATGCATAATGGATGTATGTATTCTTTTGTCAAAGAGGAAAAATAAACATTTTGTGGAAAGTTAAATGTTAAACCGTCCCTCCCTCACGTTCCATGATCCGAAATCTCGCAATAAAATGCACTTGGTTAAATTGTGGGAAAATCTGCTATATTTTGTTGCCACTTATACGAATTGGGTGAGGTTTAGCCAAATACCGAACACCGAACCCACAGAAAGGGCGCGGCGTGCCTCACTTGCTTACTTATAGAACTCGTGTTCCGTTTCGTCTTTCTTGATATTGTTTTTGTATCCTTTTTCGAAGTCCTTAGCCAGGACAATGTACCTACGGAAGAGCAAAGGAAATGTGTTGGTACGTATCCAAATGTGATGCGAATTCGACGGCGATCGTACCTATTTTCGCGCACCGCGTGCATACCGGCCTCCTGGCAGATGGCGTTGATGTCAGCGCCGGAAATCTTGTCCGGTCGTGCGACAAAGTCCTCCAGGTCCACGTCCTCCGAGAGGTTCATCTTGGCGGTAATGGTGGAGAAGATCAGTCGTTTCTGTCGCCGATCTGGCAACGGGAATTCGATCTTTCGATCGAGACGACCCGGTCGCAATAGGGCTGGATCAAGCGTATCGGCACGGTTGGTGGCCATGATCACTTTCACGTTCGTCGTCTGATCGAACCCGTCCATCTGGTTGAGCAGCTCGAGCAGGATGCGCTGCACCTCGCGATCGGCACCAGTTTGCGCATCAAAACGCTTCGTCGCAATGGCGTCGATTTCGTCAATGAAGATGATAGCGGGCGAATTTTCCTTTGCCAAACGGAACACATCACGCACCATGCGTGGGCCTTCGCCGAGGTACTTCTGTACAAACTCAGAACCAACCACGCTGCAACGAAACCAAGAATTACGCACTTTGCTCCATGGAGCTCGAGCACGGATTACTTACCGAATGAAGGCTGCTGTAGTGTGGTGGGCGACGGCCTTGGCCAGCATAGTCTTTCCGCATCCAGGCGGTCCATACATCAGTACACCGCGTGGAGGATCGATACCGATCTGCTTGTACAGCTCGAAATGCGTAAGTGGCAACTCGACGGCCTCACGAATTTCTTGCTTCTGCATGTCCATGCCGCCGATGTCCGAGTATTGAACGTCCGGCTTCTCGTCTGCTTGGAGCATGGAAATCGAGCTATCCGCCTCCGGTGGCAGTACATCGACCAATGCATTGCTATGCTTGTGCAGGGCTACGCTGGCCGAGGGCTTTAGCAGTTCCCGATCAATGGTGGACAAAATGCGCACATAATAGTTGGAACCCGTCGTCGAACCAACAATTCCGGTGTTCTGGTCGACCGCTTCCAGGAACTGGCCGATCACCAGCGGTACCGACTGTATGCGTTTGACTTCTTCCTGCGCGTGTAGATATTCCTTCTTTAAGTTTCGCTGCTCATCCTTTATGTATTCCTCCTGCACCTCTAAGAACTCCAGCATCTTTTGCAGCTTCTGTATAATCCCGGAGAACGACCCGAAGCAAGATATAGTAATTCATGTGTAATCAATTCTTTTTCAATGCACAACTTACCTTATACTTAATGTAAAGATCTTCCTCGAGAGGCTCATCCAGCGAATTTACAGCGTCTTTCATGGTTCTGGTGTCTGATTCGTCCTGTTAACGTAGCACACAAGCGAAGAGATAATCTCAATGACAACAGCAAAATTTTGAAGTGCAGCGACCAAGCGGGCAAATGCAGCTGCTATAGAACTTACCTTATCGGGAATTACCAGCTCAGTGTCGATCATTTTTGCAGTTTTTTGTTGATTATTAAAGGAACAACGGAAACAAGCAATGCAATGACTCGGATGATTTTTGACAATTCAAGCGTCCACAAATGATTTTGACAGCTGTTTGGTTGCTTGTTTCCAAGGTTCTTAGATCTCGAATAATTGATCGATAACTATCTTAACGAAACTGTAGGCAATAGCGTGAAATTCTTTTAAAGAAAAATATTTGTTTTATAGTTTATCATATTAACAGGACAGCTGGTATTAATTTGTAGTTACTGTACTAAAATCAACTTTCTTTTTGATGTCGACTATGTCGATTTAAACCGCATGAATTGTTGTGACTGCTAGCTGCTGTCACATCACTCTGCATAGCCTAACCTTTATACGTCATGTATCGGCCGGGAAAATAAACTCGTGCGAGAACGTTGTTTGCATTTTTGTAGTTAATCTTGTGTTACGTTATTAATAAATCCTGAAACCATGGGTAGAAAGGCTTCCTCCGAGTTGCGGTCACATTTACAGGCGATAAATGATGAATTGGAGTTTTACATTGAGCTTTTCAATGTTCCGGAATCAAAGCATGGTAATGATCGGTGTACCTAGACACGTTTCCGCGTGTTCTACGTATCCCAAACAAACAGATACAGGCGGGTAGATGTGGCTTTCTTTCAATCATTTGTTTTGTGAAATCATGTTTTGATTTTCACTTTCTAGAGGACATCGATGAATCTGAATATCTATTGGAAACTGAAGGAAAACCGAAAAAACTTATCAACAATAAACCGGAGGATTCAGACGAGGAATTGTCTAACCGACAGGACGTTAAAAAAAATAAGATCATTGGGAAGCACTTAGGAAGAAAGAACAAACAAGGAACAGACAGCAACAAATCAGAACGCAAAAAGTTGAAAAAGGAAAAGATGCTAAAGAAAAAGCTCAAGCAAATTAACCTAATGACTGTGAAGCAGGAACAGCAAAGGAGCAAACTGATCGAGCATAAACCGCTGGAGGTTAAGAACGAGAAGAAGACTGGCCAGATGTTCAACATCGATGGCAAGATGGTATTCTCTAAATTCCAACTTGATGAGCACGATAAACCTAAGAAAGGTATGTGGCTTGATTACACTGAGCTTGGTTGACCAAATCGGCAATAATGGGCTTTGTTTTGTTCAATTTTAGGTATCGATACGGACACGAAAAAGCTATTGAAAAAAGTAACCGACAACAAAAAGCAACTGTCGGAGCTGAAGCAATCTGGTGAGCTGGAGAAGTACGCCGAAGTAAAGCTGAAACAGGCGTGGGAGAAAGCGATGGCCAAAACCGCGGGACAGAAGGTACGATATCGATATGCGTATAAGGCCACCTAACTAATGGCGACTAATTGTAATTTCCTTGCGTCCCTTTTCCTTCCCACACCAAGGTACGAGATGATGCAGAACTACTCACAAAAAAACTGATCCAGAGGAAGAAACAGGTTAAAAAGTCGAAGGAACAATGGAAGGAACGAGCACAAAAGATTGAACACCAGCAGAAACAACGGCAGAAGGAACGAACTGCCAATATTAAAGAGCGGTCGCAGAAGAAGAAGAACAAAAAGCTTAAAACTATGGCAAAGAAGGGCCGTATTATACCGGGATTCTAGAAATACACGTCCTACATTTGACAAGGAAATGCGTTGCTCAAGTGTTTCAACAAAAAAAAATCAAAATTGTCACTCTACTGGCCCTAATGAGCACCTGTACCGATAGACCAAATCCTTACGGGTTTGTGCATTCCTCCAACGACAACCCTTCTATGTGTTATTACAAACTTCGCTTCCGTTTTCCATCGTGCGCCAGTTGAATGAACTCTAAAAATATTTGTTCAACGACGTGCCATTTTTTCTCGTTTCGTGTCGCTTCAAACACACGTCACGCTTGTCGGCATACGTAAAAAAACATCGTGCTCTAAAGAACACTGCAGAACCACCCAAGAAGGGGGCCACGGGTCGCGTAAATGATTCAGGACTCGTTGTCCTGCGTACTCCATCGTCCCGAGCACTCTCATTACGCTCGAGACACCGAACGGGGCATCGTACCCTTCGCCCGATCACGGACTCCATGTATCAGGAGTGGTGTGTTGACCTTTTTTTTGTTAGCCGTTTGTCTTATTTATATTTAAATAGGATGAGCTAGTTTCAGGATGTCTATTTTTACTCGTTAGGACAACAGCATGCTCTGACGCAGGCACACGCACACTCACACACCACGCTCTCCTCTCCGGCTGGAGCATGGGCGAAAGATGGTGGCCGACGGCATGTTGCAGGGTGGCGGTAAAAACAAACCTCGCGCCAAGTGCCATTTGCATTCGGCCGTTCAGCCCACCGGGCGCCTCAGGATGCGACCCTTGAAATGGCCCTTGATGGCGCCTCAGTCCCGCCGCGCTTGAGTGCGCCGTTAGTGGGCATTGGCATTGGAAAGGGCCCGCTGCGCGTTATCATGTTTACACTCCCGAGTCGCAACTGTCACCGTCGCCGCACATGGGACACACACGACTTTGTCTCCCTGCCGGTGCGAGATCGAGCGACTGTCGATGCCGAACGGCACGAAGCTTCTCCTTTGTCCTTCTCCTGCTGGTTACGATGGCCGACATTGGCGCGTTTACGTCAACCTCAGCCGGCGTGCCAAGCGTTCGTGAAGGGGATGGGCCAGCTCCAAGCAAAGGCAACGGGCCCGCCAGTGCGCATGCTGCAAATCCCGATTGGGCGTCCCGGCGGCTAGCGGTAGGGCCGGGAACACGGAACACGGACCTGTGCTTTGATGTGTGTACACTGTTGGCCGTAATCACTGGCACGGAGTAATTCGGGCCACATTCCCGGCCACCGTTCCCGGCTGCTCTGACGTCATTGCGATGTTACGGGGTTGCTCTCGCTCTCTTTCTCTCTCTCTCTCTGGTGCGCGCGAGTGGGTCGCCGTTACTTCCGTGCCGTGTAACGAGAGGAGGGAACCGTGCCAAGGGAGGCGCCTAGTATGGAGCGCGGTACCATGCGCCTCCATCGTGTCAGGCAGGTTGCCCGTGAGCGAGAGGGGAGAACCGGAGCGGAGAAAGCTGGCAGTAAGTAACGAACACGGATCGACATAATGCAGGAGAACGAGATAAATGGCGCACATTGCGCGCGTTCGTCTGTGTATGTGTCCGTTGTTTGTGTCCATGGGTTGGGAGCGAGTGAGCGATCGGTGTTGGCCGTTCGAGTTGTGGTTCGGTTCAGTTTGGGGCTATTTAAGAGCATGAGCAAATGCCAACAGATAGCGTGAGCGGCCAGACGACAGCGTGATTGAAAAGCGCCTAGAACAAAGGCACGGGGTGCGTAAATGATTGTTCATCGCAAGCTGTACGCTACCTTTGTTAGCGCGGGGTTTTCGCTAGTAAATCACGACAAATGGAGGTCGACATTAGGCGCACGTCGCTTTCAAGACCATTGGTGGAAACATGTGACGGAATGTGTCAATCCACGGAGAAGGATGCGTTCGTAGCAACAGTAGGCTTGGAAAAATAAAACAAAAATGGCATCCATATTCCACGGTGGGCATGAATTGAGAAAAAGCAACCATCTTCCCTGCCTGAATGGGGCTTACATTCTCTCCTTCGTTTTCTCTCTCACTCTCTCCCTCTCTCTCTCTCTGACAGACAGGTCTCTCTCGCTCTCGATTAGATTGCCACCTCCTGGCGTATAGTAAATTCAAACCCAACATCGTGCGGGCGTACTCGCAGCCAGTGTTGTTGTCTGCCGCTGCGACTACAGACGGTTGGCGAGTCGGTCCGCTCCGGGGAGTGCCGTGAAAGAATCTTCAGCACTTCATCCCCAACCACCCACCTCCCCGTTGGCGCAGGTCGGTGGGCACTTTCGAGCCTTCGAGCCAACCTTCTGCCCAGCCTCTTCAGTGCAGATTCAGTCGTCGGAGCCCACTTAGGGAACTTCGTTGCAAGCACAGGGCCGGCTCACGTGGATCAGCCTCGCAAACGCGCCTAGGACTACGCTAGGACCTCCGCAGCTTGCCCAGCATTCGTCTGCAAGGCGCTGGGCATTAAGGACGCCTAAGACCTTGGACCGGGACCGGGCTTCTTCGGAGTGCAGAAAGGAGCCAGACTAGTGCAACACAACGAGCCAGTGAGTGAGTTTGTGTGCGAGTGTATGTGTGCACGGGAAAGAGAGGAAACGGTTGGCTAGAGGGAGCAAAACGAGTGCCCACAGACCTCGAGACGTTTTTCGCTTGCTCTGGCCTGGGATTTTCGGAATGCGCTTGAATATTGTCTGTGGAGCCATTTTTCCTTCTTCTTCTTCTTCTTCTTCTTCTTTCGTCCTTTCCAAGCCCAACCCGCGCGTACTCGTTTCACGCGTTCGTTTGTAGCATTCGTTTTGTTTAACTGCGTGTGAATCCTTGGGTCGTAGGCTCGCAGCCATCGGGCTTGGGACGAGAAAATGCGCTCCCAAGAAAGCGAACGGAGTTCTTGCGGTTCGGTGCAAATGAACACATCAAAGTCGTCCTTTTAGTTGACGAGCCGACTGTAAGCCGGCCTGAGCAGAAGGTTTTTCTTTTCTTCCGGGGACGGTAGTGACAATAAACCAGCCTTCGTCCCTTATTTCCACCGTCGTGCGTGTGTATGTGTGTGCATTGTGGTGTGACGGCAGGCGCGTCGGCAAGTGGGTGGTGAAATTATTGCGTGATTTATCCAGTGCTAAGTGTAGCGAACAACAAAGAGAGAAGAAGAAAAAAAAACGGATGCTAGCCCAATTTCGGCGAACAGTGGTGAGGGCATTTCTGGTAATGGTGGTTAAGTTTGGCCATGACGTAAAAATGTCTGCCTAAATCGGGGCTGTCGCTTCATTCCACCCTTCTTCCTCCCCCCCAACACAGGACTGATGATTTTCCAATCGCGTCCCATTCGCAGGTCGGCTTTGTCGACCCGGTTTTCGTGTTCCAGGTTTTATTTTTCTCTCGCTTGTTTCACCACGGACCGTGACAGAACAGCGCGCCCTGTCCCGTCGATTCGCAATCGATTTTCCTATCCATTTTTTCCGAAACTCACTCGCCCGCTCCTGTGCCCCTTTGACCGCGCGCACTAATTCGCTCGGTTCTGGTGGTCCTCCCCCCCTCCCATCCCCCGGTTTCACGGCATGTCTCGTTCACATTTTGTGCTTGATCTCGATTTTCGGTTGTTGGCTCGTGTACATCTCCATTCTCCGTTCCATTTCCACGCGCGCACACACACACATATTCACACAATCCCCGCTTTTCCCGCAGTTGTCTCCGTTCTGTGACTCACGGTTGGGCTTGCATTTTTCCAGCACCTCATTCGACCTCGTTAGCGAATTGAAGGGAAATTAAGCAACTCCAAAAAATGGCAAAAAAAATAGCTCAACAGCAACAGAAAAATAATATGTTGCTATCGTGAAATGCACAAGAGAGCAGGCACGCCAGGGAGTGAGGGAGAGAATGAGAGAAAAAGAGAGAGAGAGGCATTCGAGTGGGTGGAAAAAGTGTAGGGAAAACGTGATGGGCATACTGAAAAAGGCAAAAAAAACGCTTACGCTCTCCATTAGCGTCTATCTCCCGTTCTCGTGTGCTCTTTCCAATGCTGGTGATGTTTGTGGGTGAATGTGTGTGCATGCTTTCTTTTTCGCATAAGTTCTTAGCCTGCTATGATAGAGCGGGCTGGAAATTTCATGTCTCATTTCCCACCCGGCGGGTTTTGCTGGCAGCTCTATGAGGGGAAGGCAAATTTTGGGTTCAATTTCCCACCCCGATGGAGGTGCCTGGTGGCGCGTGAAAGTGGAAGCGGAGCGAAAAAAGAAAACACACACACACATACACGCACGTACCATTTACAATTCTGCTTGCGTCGCTCCCGCCACCATCAAAACATTCTTGCGATGATTCACAAGTGTACCGTTCTGTCTTCAACAAGTTTTACGCACTTCGCTGTTACGGCTAAGGGGGAGGGCTGAAAATTCGGTCGGGGGCGAGTGTCAGTGTGGGGGTGGGTTATTTTTCTTTGCCCCTTCTCCACACCTTCCGCCCGTCCCCAACTCTCCCGCACAGTGTGTGTAGTGGCTTTGGTAACGTTGTTACGTTAAACCTCACCGGATGGGCGAACATTTGATGAACCACGAGGCTTCGGAATTCAATCCACTCGAAAGTGGAGCCTCCGGAATGCCGGAGCCCGTGTTATATAACGTTGGGAACGTCGGTGCCACACCACCCGGTGGTGGCGTGTGATTGTGTCCCGTGCATCACCACAAGACTTTCCACGATCTTTCCCGCGTAACGCCTGCAAAAACTTTCATCCCCAATCCGGATCGTCTTCGCGTGTGGGAAGGCGACAGCACCACGGCAAACGTAACCACGATGAAACAAAAGGAAAGCCATCCCTTTCTGTGCCCCTTTCAGGCCACCCAGGAAGCGTCCCTACCGGCAAGGGCACATGTTCGCACCGTGATCCATAAACACGGACATGAACGCGCGTCAAACCGCGAATCTCAGCGTGTGTTTGCACATGCCATTTTTTTTGTGCGCGCTGACTTCTTCTTGTGAGCACGAACCCTGTCCTGGTGCACACATACACACGCGCGCAGACACACATCATGCACGCTGGCATGTCCCTGCGCGCGGTCAATCTGATACCGTGGGCTGAATGTTTTGTAAAGCAAAAAAAAAGGGAAATAAAAATTGTAACAAAAAAAATGGCGACAAATGGCGATTGCAATTGCGCCGGCCGCAGCGTATTGATTGCTTCGTTTTGGATCCAAGCAAGCCAAGAAGGCAACCGGCGTAACGCTGCAATGATTTGAGCGCAATCTTGACCGCGCACCGGACCGGAGCCGACCTGAGCACGTGCTCGCCGGCATGATCGAAGATGGCGTCGCCATTGCAGACCGTGAAACGGAAGGGCCGATGGAGGGATTGAGCAAAGTAGAGGCACCGTTTGTTCGAAAACTGGAGGCTGGAGGTCGCTTTACGTATCCGCGACCGCATTCGATGATCTGTGGAGGTTTTCTTCTTCCGTGCAGCGTTTCAATTTTTCCTCTTATTTAATTCGGTTTCTCTCTCTCTCTCTCTGTCTCTCTTTCACTCGATGGAACCATGCGCTCCATGCTGCCTGACTCACTCCACCGACCTGACGATCTCACCCCTAACTCTAGCACGCCATGGTTTGGTCATTTGATCCCGCATCGCGCTTTGTTTACGTGCGCCAACGGTGTTGTACGCATGTGTGTGCATGCCGTGTATGTGCGTGTCCTGCTCCCCGCGTCCGAAAGGCCCGTCCGCTTTATTTTTTCTCGCTCCCGGTTTTTGGTTTGTTTAGTTTCGCGTGGCATATCGACTGACGAGGGGAGATGACCGTCCGAGGCTGTGGCAGTGACGTGGGGATACTGAATGGAGTGAAGAGGGTTGGTGGGGGAAGGGGGGGCAATGTCAAGTAGCGCGGAGACAGGGGAACGCAGTGACGCAGTGCCTCGACCGCTAAAATCGTTTACCTACGTCAATCGGGGCCGCGAGTCCGCGTTACCATATCGTCGGTGCGCGCATTCGAAGAGTGCACAAATGTGTGGGGTATCCCCTTCCCGGTCTACGGAAGGGGTGTGAAAGAGCGAGACGGTGAATGGGGAGCAAACAACCCCCACCCCCCCCTCCTTCCCAGCAATTTCCACCACGCCACCCCATGCACAATGTGCGTGTGTGTATACAATTGCGACGACGGGAGCCCCGTACGTAAGCGCGATTCACAACGCAGAGAGAGCGAGAGAGAGAGAGAGAGAGAGAGAGCGCGCGTACACACACGAACGGGAGAGCGAGATGAGAGTGGTGCCACGGTGCAGGAGAGTGACGCCTGACCGGCAAACAACCCCCGTGAAGGGGTAGTTAGCAGGCAGCCAGCCGGTCGCAACCGCGGTCACAGAAGCCGGTTGCGTGAGCAATTAGACGCGACGTGCTACCCGGCGTGTTTTGCGTGCGTACTTGCGTGCGTGGTTGCGTGCCGACGCGTGTGATCGATCGCGACAATTCCCCGCGGTGGCGGTTGTCTATCCCGTGGGGCTTTTGGGGTGTTTTGGGAAAGCCTTTTTCTTTTTCACCTGAGCGCGGGCGATCAATTTAAGCGCGCGCAAACGGTGCCTTCAATTCGTCGGAAAAGTGACCATGTAAGGGAAGGGAAAACCCCGTGTTGTGTGTGTGGAGGGTGGGCGGGAAGGAGGGGGGAGGTTATTTTTGGCACCGCTTTGTTTGACGTCCCCAACCCCGTCGGTCGATTTCCACTCCACCCGCCTTCTACACACATCCACACACGCTAAGCTGTCGCGCGCAGATGATGTTTTCATTATTGCCGTCCGCTTCCTAATTGGTTGCCAACACAAAAAAAAACCACCACGATGGTGGGTGGTGTAGTGGGGTGGGCCAGAGGGCTCGTAGTTTGAGGAAAAACGTCAAGCACGATGGCGACCAACGTGCAAATAGCGCCACCGGTATCACATTCCAACCGTAATCGATATTCGATCTGTCGCCGTGTATCACTCCTGTTACCTTGACCGTATGTGTGTGTGTGTGTGTGCGTGCATGCGTGCGTGTGTGTGTGTTGCTAGATCCTGACGTTGGTTGTCTTGTTTCTTGTGGCCCCATTTCACCGTCGGGACGTCATCGTCCGCATCGTTGGCACCTGCCCCGTGTTCGTTCGTCGCACCATCTTGATCCTGAAGAGGGGGTGGAACGGCTACCACCCGATGGTTTCTCCCCCCCCCCCCCCACATCGTCGTCGTGCAGGTGAAAGGGACCCATGAAATCCCCGGCCCGGAAGGGCACATCTAGCTGACGCAAATCAACGCGAACGCGTGCCATATAAATCACCCCCGAAACGGCCCACTTGAGTCCCGCCATCGTGCTTTAAATGCTCTTCGATGGTCGTTTGGTATTCCTTCACTGCTTCTCTCGCTTTCTCCCATCGTTCTTCTTCGGATTCCACCCCTCCGGTGATCGTCCTGCTAGCCGGGAAAGTGCCTCGACCGGTCAAAGACCATTTAAAGCCAGTAAATCAGAACATCGTTGCCGCGCCGCATACCTGAAGCACCCCGTTTGGAAATGCAACCCCCAGTGCTTTTTTAAGGGTGGCTTGTATGGACTTTTTTTTTGTTTTCGCTTCAACCCCCATCCATACTTGAGTGCTCGCACCTTACGGCTCGCTCCGATAAGATAACCGAGCACCGAGCAGGGCCCCGGGAATGCTGCCTGCCGCCGAGAGGGATGAGGTGTTTTGTTTTGCGTTTCGGAGGAAGTTCGAAAAGGAAGCGCAATCGGGGTGCGATAAGGGACAACAAAAAAAAACCTGAGGCCCGCTATCTATTTGCGGTGCGGTGTGTCAATATGCGATCCCCGGGTTTTGGGCAGGCCAGGGATGGTTCTACCCCGCGCAATCGGTCGCAATTGCCATAAAAGTGATGACGCGGGAGAGAGAGAGAGAGAGCACTATAAATGTGATATAATCTCAAGCACGCGTGTGCCACCCTTCTGGATGTGGGGACAATATGTGCCCGTACTATTAGAACTTAAGGGGTTCGCTAGTGGAGCATCATTTAAACCCGATTGAGGGATTGTGAATGCGTCGAGAAATTCGTACACCTGTACGAGAGCTGTCAGTAGCAGATTCCTTGGCGTTGAGGGTGATATAAACTTACCATAGTAGGCTATGGTGATTGGTGATCTTGAGTTGTTCAAAGCCCGTTATACAGAGTGTAGATTGATGGCACTTGGGTTAAAGAAATGTATTATCGTGCTATTTTGCTAAACGTTCTAATATCCCCACCGTGACTGTTCCCGTTCTCCACCGTAGGTAACGCAATGGAACGTATCTGCAGCAGAGAACCGAGCGACATTTGAGCCACGGGCACGCGGAGTTGTCGGTGGTTGCAAGGATTTAACCAAGCAGAACGCCAAACAGGTAGTGACTGATCCACCGAACCAGCCGACCATTGCAGGGCTTCACAGGACCGCAACAGGACCGAGAGAAAGTGAGACAGAGCAGCCCAGAGTATCAGGCAACGGAGTAGCCCCTTCGCCACACGTCCCATTCGCCGAAGCCCTTTCCGTCCGAAGGCTTCCCCAATCGACCGATGGGCGAATATGGCACACTGGACACCAACACCATCACCAGCAGCAGCAGTGCGTCCTCTGTTACGTCAATTCTGATGCCGATGCCGATGCCGATGGCGGCAGCTGCCGTTCCACCGGGTTCCACCATCACCGCAGCCGCCATGTCGGTGACGGCCACAGGAAAACCTCCACCATCTTGCTCCTCATCGTCATCCGGCGGTAGCGGACCATCGCCATCGATGGTGGCAGCAGTGGCCGCATCGAACGTCACCGCGAACCAAATGCCGTGCAATCACGTCCTAGCGTCGGTGTCCTCGTCCTCGGTTGAAGCGGATGGGTACCATTTCTACCACAAAGCTGGCGGTGGCAATGGATTGGCCGGAGTCGTCGGAAGCACGTCCGGAACTAGCCCTGGAGGCCACCACAATGGGACTGGTGGCTCTAAAGGTGGTGGCCGAATGAGTCACGAGTCCTCGTCGTCGTCCGGAATGCCACGGCCAGCTGGAAGTGGAGCGACTACCAACGGTAACGGGAGCTCCGGCAACGGTGGCAGCGTGCGGGTAAAGTGCAAGGATCCGATACGTGTCGGTTTCTATGAAATCGAGAAAACGATTGGCAAAGGCAACTTCGCCGTGGTCAAGCTGGCCCGTCATCGAATTACCAAAAATGAGGCAAGTATCGTTGCGTGTGGGGAATGACTTCCTTGGAGGGTTGTTTTTGTTTTTTTTTTCGTCCATGGTTCGGTCATATATCAAACGGCATCGATCGCTTCGGGGATGAAGGAAAGGTCTTGTGTTCTCTTGAACGCTTCTTCCCGTGATGGAACGCTTCAAGGAGCCAACGAAATCCGCGCCCTGTGTGCCCTTGGAGAAGCTCTACACAAGGTGGCTCGGAATGGTTCGCTCGGCCGGAAGGCAGGGCTTCATAATTTTCACTTTTCATGGCCAATCGGAAGGTTTAGTAACATCCGGTTGCTGGGCCGAACTTTGCCAGACGTTGCTTGATGGCGCACCGTTTGCGAGAAAACATAGGAATGTAATTAACTGGACTATTTCGGGAATGCCGTAAGGTGAACCGGCGAACTTTCATGCCCGTGCGGGAACGCTGCTTTTCTTCGAACGAAACTTCTTCTGGCGTGGAAAAGTGAAACCAAGACGGATGGCCTTTCGCCGGACCGTGCCGGCTTCTGGTTTGTTCGTGTAATGCTTATTGAAGCACCGAAATTCGTGGCCATGGTGAGGCTGTTGTGTAGTGAAAACGCCTATTAGTAGCCGGTCCTCGTTACCAAGCACGAGAAGTAAGGTTGATGGAGAAGGACGAGAACACAAAAAAAAACCCTACAAAGCACCACTTTTTGTCCTTGATCGTGTCCTCCTTGTAAGCAAGCGAGTTTGAGTGATGCCTAAAACATACGGAAGAGCACCAGATTCGTGAAAATAAAAACAGGCCTATTTATGACACGAACTTGTGGGAAATTTTCAGAATCCGCATCGCTCAGGCGGCTAATCTTGTTTCAATTGTTTCGCACTACTCTTGTTACAGGTAGCGATTAAAATTATTGATAAGTCTCAGCTCGATCCGAGCAACTTGCAGAAGGTGTACCGTGAGGTGGAAATTATGAAACGCTTAGACCACCCGCACGTCATTAAGCTGTACCAGGTAGGTGGGACGAAAAGTGTCCAAGCGAACGCCGAGTGGACGGTGCAGACGGAATTTATATGCAACCAAGCTGTTCTCTTGCAGGTGATGGAGACCCAGAGCATGATTTACATAGTCTCGGAATATGCTAGTCAAGGCGAAATTTTCGGTAAGTTCCACTGTAAACATAAGGCGCCACGTGGTGACGGTCGGGCAAGGGATCGATAAAGCTGGAATTATGGTCGAATATACAGAGAATTCATACCGATCTGAATATCAGATTATACGGTCGAAAGCTCACCACGAATGGGAGCGTTATTGTTGAGACAAGTTTCAGCTTTGTGTCGCGTTCGTCAGATGCATGGTGATTAAGGTCAGGGTGACCAGGTGGCGCCACAAAGTCTGTTGATACTGGAATTAATTTGGGCTGCTGGTAAAAAGGTGCTATTTTACGACCCGATCATTTTCATGCGATTGACCAATTTCATGGACTAACAGCTTCAGACTAACGGACAAGTATTGTGCTCTCTATTCGATTTCAGATTATATCGCGAAGTACGGACGGCTTAATGAACGTGCGGCTAGAAATAAGTTTTGGCAGATCCTATCCGCCGTAGAATATTGTCACAATAAGGGAATAGTACACAGAGATCTTAAGGTATGCAGTTGAATATGTCGTTTATTAAAATCGATCCTTTCTGACACATTTTTCCCGTCTTCCTTGCTGCAGGCTGAGAATCTTCTGCTAGATTCCAAGATGGACATCAAAATAGCAGACTTTGGGTTTTCTAATTTTTACAAAAAGGGCGAATTGCTTGCCACCTGGTGTGGCTCTCCACCGTACGCGGCTCCGGAGGTGTTCGAGGGAAAACGCTACACTGGACCGGAAATTGACATATGGGTAGGTAGACAACACCAGACACCCGGCTGGTTCTTGCGGTTCCTGCGTACTATAAACTGCTTCTTTGCTCTTTTGTGTAGTCGTTGGGAGTTGTGCTGTATGTGCTTGTGTGTGGTGCCCTTCCATTCGACGGTTCCACGCTACAGTCGCTGAGGGATCGCGTGTTATCCGGACGTTTTCGCATCCCATTTTTCATGAGCTCAGGTAAGTTGTCTTAATTTTGTCCCACTACTAGCAGCACATAACATTTTCCCCATTTTCCTTTTTTGCTCCATAGATTGCGAGTCGCTTATCCGCAAGATGCTCGTGCTGGATCCTTCTCGACGGTTCTCCATCGATCAAATCAAGCGACATCGTTGGATGATGGTCGAAATAATCGACACACCGAAGATCAGCAGTATCGTCATCAACGGCAACGTGAGTGACGTCAGTGCCCTCGACACGGAACCAAACGAGCAGATACTGAAGATTATGCAAAATCTCGGCATCGACATCCTCAAGACCAGGGAAAGTCTAAAGGTGAGCTACGCCTGTCAACTCTCGTACATTTTGGGACAACGCTCATGTGTTTGCGTTTTTGGTTGTGAATTTTTCAGCTCCACAGCTACGACCACTATACGGCGTTCTATTTGCTGCTTCTCGAGCGATTGAAGAGCCGCTCGGTGACGCACGAGGCTGGAAACACCACCGGAAGTGCTGTCGGGGTTGGAAAATCGGCCATGCTCGAATCACAACGCCGTCGTCCTAGCAACGTAGCCGAGCAAGCCATGAGAAAGCTGGCCATCAGTTCACAGCACAAGTAAGGACCTCGAACGAGAATGATCTCAAACTCGTGCGCCCGATCCTTTTGCTTACTAATGGATGGTTCTTTCTCCCGCCCCGTGCTTTAGAGCCGATCAGTCAAGCTCACCAAAGCATCAGCAAATGCCACCCGCAGTGACATCGGGCCTGACCAACCACAGTTCCGAGACATTGCACAGTCTGCTGAGTGCGCCAGTTGCCACAGGTCTCCCAACGATGTCGACTGGCGTGATTATGTTGCGAGATACGAGCATCCGCGAGCAACAGCCGGTCCTGAAGGATAGTTCCTACTTCCGTGGCGTGTCGTATACGTCTAGTTCGGGATTTGCGGATGCTTCGCTGTATCAACTTGGGTCACTGCGTGAGCGAGACTGTAGTTCGACATATCTAACCGGACCGGGCGCTATTGGGTTGTTGCCATCGTCGCTTTCCTCGAATGTGGCCGGTACCTTGGCGGCATCGGCGGCCTCACGAGAGAACAACTCGATCGTACTGCGTGAGTCAGGCATCCTGTCAAGTCGCATCTCGTCAACACGGCTGCTTTCGAGCAGCATTGACAAGCGCATCCTGCAGCAGAGTACGGAGGATTGCCGACGGTTGCTGCAGCAGGTAAGCCTCTCCTTGTAGTAGCCAGTGAATCGACATTTACGTCGTTTGAAGTGTCTATTTTGAGTCGCATACTTTAAGCGCACATTTTTGGAGATTGTAATGTCCGTGTAGAAGCTAAACTAATTATCTGTAAGTAAGGTAGTCTGAGGATACGATTTGGTGCTATTTAGCTGCGGCCCTTAGCCGTTGAAGCAGATTGTAATGTCTACACCAGTTAGCTATCGTACAGGTTGTTTGAAGGTACGATTTGGTGCTATTTAGCTTCGGCCATCTACCTTAGCCTTAAGAGCATAGATTAGGGTTTAGTAAAGAAATAAAGCCGTCTTTGATTATTATTACTTTTGTTTGTTTTTGGTTTATGATTATTTTAGGATTAAGCTCAGGTTGTTTCGTGATTGGTGAATCGTTAGAAATCATGCTCTATCGTGTTTAAAATCGCATCAATATCACCATTAGAACCGTTGAGTAGTGTCTTTCTTCTATCGTGTTCTGAATCTGTCTTAGAATAGCACGTTAAACCGTCCCGTTTGTTTGTTTGCTCCTGCAGGCTCGCCCCGTTTCGATGGGTGAATCGAATCGGTACACAAAACCACCGTCCCATTCGCCGGTGAACAATGATCTCCAGCAGGCAGCCCAATCACAGGCGTCTCCAGTGCCGGCATCGATGCCACAATCCCAACGCTACTCGGATCCACTAAATGGCTTCAGCAAGGACTATCTCACAAGCACATCCGCTGCGTCGAACGAAACATCGATCACCGTGCCACCGTTCAAAGATTACATCAACAACATTCAAACTTACTCGTACCTTCAGCACTACGAGCCCAACCTCACGGTCACGAGCTCGTCCGGAAGTGGTCACACTCCACCGCCACCGACGTCTATCACGGCGCAATACAGTTCCAGCACCGACGAGGGCTGTGAGACTGATTTGGGAGGTGAGAACCAATCAAATAGTAGGTGGTGTTTGTGGTTGACTCATTTTGTTTTCTTGCTTTATTTGACCCACCGCCAGACGACGACGTGCAGCAGTCGATAGACAAGTCGATCCAGCGGTTGAACTCCTTCGCCAGCTCAAGCTCGTCCAGTGGCGTAGTAACGAACATCCATCCGAAGAGCCTGAGCCAGAATCTGAGCTGTGATTCATCCCGCAGCAACTTCTCGACCTTCGAAAGCCTGGATCTCAACCTGTCCGATTGTGCGGAGCTCGCCGGCAGTCTACCATCCTGCACGGCCA
This sequence comes from Anopheles nili, assembly GCF_943737925.1. Classification (NCBI taxonomy): domain Eukaryota; kingdom Metazoa; phylum Arthropoda; class Insecta; order Diptera; family Culicidae; genus Anopheles; species Anopheles nili. The sequence continues at coordinate 30,802,613 of NC_071291.1, forward strand.
CGACGGAAGCGTACGAAAGTGTTGTAAAGGATGAAGGTTACTATTTGCTCCAGTTTTGTTTGTCCTTCGACCAGCAGCAGAAGCTTAGATGACGAAGTTTTTCCCTTTTCTCTGGTTGCAGCTTCATTCCGTGCTGTCACGAGCTCAGTGTGCATCAATCAGCCACAATGCGTGTACGCCATGTCTGAGAAGTCAGCTGGTGGTTCGTTCCTGAGAGCCAACACGGTGTACCAAGACGTGCACAATGGTGACCATCGCAGTATTACTCGATCACCCGTTGATTTTCGGTAGCGTATTTCATTGTGAGGCAGCTTGTGGCATTATGTCTAACATATCCTTCCTCCCACTAGTGAGGGACGACGTGCTAGCGATGGACTGGTCACGCAGGGTCTGGTCAACACCGCGGATCATCCACTAAATTCCCCGGTCGCATTCAACAGTCAGCGCTTGAACGAAACCTGTAAAGCGAAGGGTGTGCTAGAGTTGCACCTGCTGCAAAAAGAAGCCGCCCAGCTAAAGGTGAAGTACCAGGCAAACGTGCCCCAGGACGAAATTAATGCACGTCAGATCCAGCACAGCCAGTTCCGTGTGAACCCTCTGGACGGGCTCATACTGAAACCATCGGTAGGTCCTTCACACGGTAGCGTTTGCCTGGAGCAGATGAACGGAGGCAATGCAGGGTACTACAACAAAGTGACGGACTACGTAGGGCTTGCCCTCGGTGTGAAGACGGCAACGGTGGCGACCACCGGAGTCACCGAGCATCCGGTGGGAAAGCTGGATGCGGAACAGCTGCTGCTGCGGGCCAGTGTGGCCCGCTCGGACCAGCTAAGTGCTGCCGCCGCACAGCAGCTGCAGCAGAAGCCTCCGCTGCAGCAGCAACTCATGCAGCACCGGTTGCTGCAGCAGAAGCGCCAAATTCTGCAGAAGCAGGGCGCCATGGAGGCGGGCCTGAGCCGGCGGCAAATGCTGCGGCAGCACAGCTACAAGATCGCACAGCAGACGCAAATCCTGCCACCGCTACCGTACGGTGACATGGCCGAATCGCTGGACGGTGCCGGTTACCCGACGCTTCAATCCGTCCGCGAGTCGGCGATCCTGGAAGCGGAACCAAACTCCACCCTTGCGGATCCGCTCGATCTGTACTCACACCTACATGCCCATCATTCGCACCTGCATCATCATCACCACGCGCAGCAGCAACAGCAGCAGCAGCATCTGCTTCTTCAGCAGCAACAACAGCAGCAGCTGAGTGCCGGAGGACCACATGCCGTTCATTTGTCCACGGATCGGACTTCCCTGTGTTCGTGGAGCACGCTGCCGAGTTCGATGAAAACGTGCCAGATCAGTGAAGGGACACCCGCACCTGACAGCCCGTGGAATGTGGCGGCACTCTACCACCAGGTACATACGACACAGAAGTAGTAGTAGACGGATGTGTCGCTCACAGTTTCATAATCCCCGCCATCGCCCGGGTCCGATCATTAGCAACCACCTCATCCAATCTCCGGGCGGGGTTTTGCGGGTCCATTTGCTAGTTATTGAGTCTCATCTGAGCCACGTGCTTCATCCGTTCCTTCGCTGTTCGATGCCTCGCTTGTGTCCGCTTCGACGGGGGTTTTTGTGCGTGTGGCCAGCAACAACCTACTGTTGACGGTTTATCTGGCACATGGGACAGCGTTTAGGGGCTGGAAACAATACCACATAGTCTGCTTATGCCCCCTGATGTAGATATAGAGAGTGTGTTTCTAAATGATAGTCGTCGTATTAGTAAACCGGAACGCCATTCTTTCGTTTTGTGTTTCGTAACTAAAATTATCGTTCACTAGCCGCCGTAGATGCGCTGGCGGGATAGTTTATTCGTTCGTTCGTTCGTTCATTTATTCGTTCGCATTTGTCAGGAAACAATAATCAAATATCTTAACCATTTTGTATCGTAATGGTAATAACGGAAGTAAGATATTGGAATTTAATTCGCTTGGAACGAGTTTTGGAAGGATATCGCGAGAAGGATGAAAAAGAAAAAGTAACAAATACGTACGCTCGTAGGTACATAGAAGAGAACAATACGATAGAAAATAACGTTTGTACTGAAACTCTAAAGCCATGATGTTAAATGTTTATAGGAATATGAACCTACTTATAGCTGCTAGAAAAATGGTAAAAATTTTTGAACAGCAAATATGAGACAACATCAGCTCTGATTAACCATTCAAGGATAACATATCTATAAATAGCTTTTTTCGCTTTTACCTCATAATTTGTACACTTTCATTGTAATCTTTCGTAGCTGTTTAGTTTGAAACAAATTGTAAAAATTATGGTTTTTAAACATTCCTGCGACGAATGGAAAGTATTGATTTTATGTTTCCCTGCTTTAGTCATTGGTAGGGTTTTCTTAAAAAACGAACAACGCTAACTTATAGGCTGACAATTTTTCATGAAATGATGTAGAGAGAGAGAGAGAGTGAAAAATTAGAATCTTGCCGCTAGTGTTTGATTGGCTTTTACATTAGTGTAGTTGATATTTATTCATCTACGTTTTTTCAACCCCATTTGTTTCCGTTTTACATTGCACGAAAATGGTTACTTTCCTGTTCTGTACAAAATCATCATTCTTGCTGGTATGTCGTGTTGTGTTTCGTAAATTAACAAAAGAAGTATGCGCCATCGTAGCGGTGACAAAGCCACCCCTTCTAACAAACGCTAGTGTTGCCTTAGCCATGTTTCCGTAGCTTTTGGTGTGTTTCGCTAGGTCTGTGTAAAAGTAACCTGTCCATCGTTTGCTTTAGAAGGCGAAAATAACCGCGCAGTAACCGGCTTGAATAGATAACCGTAGCAGTATTACAAAATCAGCTTCTCATTATGAAAATCCGCCAATCCGCAAGTATCGTAAGCGAGTGTTCGTTCGTGTATCACCCTCACAGAATGTGCCGCCTGGTCCGCTGTACTCGACGCCGCAGTGGATGGCACCGCACGTGTCCTCGATTCCGCACTCAATGCAGCTACCCTTGAGCGAAAGTCCCATACCGGAGCTTGCCGAGCAGATGGAGTCTATTTGAGGCGAGCCTGTAGACGGGGCTAGCGATACGATCGGTTGCCCGCCGTAGGTCCAAGCCGGATAGGGCAGATATAGCAGGACACTATCCAGGCAATTCGTGGGCCAAAAACCATGAATGTACATTAAGGGTGCGCTACGGTAAGATCTCGAACGAACGCTACTTTAGAGATGCTGTATGGATGCCGAATGGAAGCCACAGACTCATATAGTTGTTACCGTTAAAAGGGATAGGGATAGGAATAACAGCTCATTTACACGAAATGTTTCGCCTAGCATTTCCTTATTGCTGGACTTTTTTTTTCTTTGTACAATTGTATAAGAGTAAGAAGCACAGCGAGAACGAGAGAAACAAAAATCGTGCAATGTGCAATAAGAGAGAAGATGCAGCGGAAGCAAATTACTACTGAATAAGTCAAAGAGACTGGTTGACGTCAATTTAATGAAATTGAAATAACGTAACACAAATACACACACACACACATACTTACACATACAAAAAATTAGCAGATAATAGATGAAGCTTTGAAAAAATTACAATCATATACTCGCAAACCACACCGCAGCACCGCCAGAAGCATTGACTATGTTCACGGATTTTGAGCTTTGACATTTTTGAACGAAACTTTGGAATCACAAACGGTCTCGAAAGCTCTGCGACTGATCCAACATCCTTTAGGAATTTGTCAGCTTCGAGGGAAGGCGTTAAGCGAATAGTTTTTTCTTACGAGAGTAATAGCGCTGTATTAGCCGCAAAGGACTTGGGTGAGATGTTGATGTTTCTCGTTTCAATGGTTTTTTTGCGTATCTACGCGCTCGCTTGGTATAATGAAAAACTGAACCGATCCGTTGGCCGACGGATTGATGGCGGCACACGAAAAGTAAATGTTTGGATGGACTGTATTGCCCTTCTGTTTGATTAGATAGTCGAGTAAACAGAATGATGACAAAAGCATACCAACATTTACGGTCGGAATAAGATTGGATTATTTTGCGATGTGATACACAAACTACTAGTCAATAATTGAAGTTTCCGCTGTTGCGCTTCTTGTCTCACGATGGCGATGGTTTAATTAAGCGTCCTAGAGCAAAACATGCAGCTGAAAATTTATCATACTATCCCATACGTTGTTTGATAAGCCAAAAAGCTACAATTTGTCAATAGCCAAACATGATGGGCCTTTGGTAACAATTTTGAAACGGTCTCCGATATGCGGTGATTTGATTTTCGTTCTAGAAAACTCGTAAATCTGCTGCTATCTCTGCTAAAGCTAGTTGGTAAGCCCGTATAAGTATAACGGACTGTAAAAAGGGCTGATGCAAAGCTCGTATAGTTTAGCTATTCTCGGTTGATTGCAATTACATGCTATATGTTTTATTTCTCCGTTTGTTGTGGTGTATTCGGTTTCCAATGAGACAAAGAAGGCTATTGGTTTTCAAATCATTGCAATACATAACAATCATTACAATCTTCAACTTGTTGTAGCACTGCAAACCGAAGGTGCGCTCTAAATCAGAGGATCAAACTTTTCCTTCCGAATAACCCGGTCGCCTTTAGCAGCAGTAGTGCGTTCAATTTTCGACATTAGCGAATAACAGACAACTGCCAAGTATATACTTAAAACGAAAAAATAAACAACATAGCGTTGGACCCGCGCACTAACACGAACTGCCCATAGTAAGGCGATTTGTAGGGGGGTCTCATGGGCACGCCGTTATTTATTTCAAATTTGTGAACCTCGTTTCGTTAACAGCATACATGCACCGCAGCAATTGGGCATCGATTAGAACACATCGAATAGTACTGTATACACGCCTAAGTGGAAGCTATTGTTTATTGAGCACACGTGAAGGCGATTGTTAATGTCATAGAAAAAAAAACAACATGGCGAAATCGTTGCGAAACGGTTGGCAGTAATGTCGTATCGTCGCTTCAATAATACCTATTGTTTCGAAGCAATGCGAAGAAACGAATAACCAAGGGACCGGACAAGATCGGTTTGAGTTCGATCGTGAAAAGGGTGACCAGACAAAACACACTCATACAATAACTCTGCTAAGAAACCACGGGGAAGTGCAAATTGAATGGATTCAAACCATGTAAAAAAAGAAGAAGAAAAAAGGAGAAAACTATGTTAACAGAGCGAAACGATTACCGAAAATCATTCATGTGATTGTGCTCTAATTGGAATAAACATTAGCAAAGTAAAAAAAAATGATAGTAAAAGAACATCAACAGCCACAACATCACCAAACAAACAAAAGGAATCGCGCCAATTCTATATCTAGTCATATCAATCATACACGTGCACATATACATATTACAACAAAACGAATCGATAGCAGGGGGACGAGTTAGAAGCAGTAAAGCATATTTGGTAGCAGTTACAATTCATCACATTCGGTAGGGCATACATATTCGCATAGGCGTCAATGCCGAATGGCAGTGCATATGTTCGCACACCATCGTGCATAGTCCAAGAAAGCATAGCGTCGTCCACTAATAGTGCAGCACGAATCGTAATATAAGTATACATATATACCACGAATATTGGGACAGTGAACGCTGCCGAGGAAAACATACAATAGCAAGTGCGCAACCAGGCGCCCTCTAGCATCTAGAGTAGCAACCAAATGCAATCAAAACCGACAACGAGAGTGAAGCAATCGTTTGATAGGGATTTGTGGAATTAACACACCATGTAATGTGGTGAGCAGCTAGTTTGCGGAAGAACTGGAACGATCCAGAAGCCGTCCGATTTGATGCGATGCACGTGGCGTGTTTGCCTGAGGCTGAACCACCAGGCGTCTCCATCGCATCTGCCGAGGTTGTTGTTTTGGGATGAGAATTCGCGACCGTAATGGGCGTGAATGCTGTAGTGTTCGGCTTTTATCATGGCGTTTTCAGGTATGTCACGTGTCGCAAATTACTCAAGTGTTGCTTGAGCGATTGGATGAAGTGAAACTTGCAGTATTTGTTGCGATGAGCAGAAAGCTTTTTCGATCGGGGGACGGATAAAGTAGCCATAACTTGAGTTGGCACGTCAACGTTGCTCGAATAGGAGAAAAAAAGGCAAGATAAATAAAAGAACAATGTAGATAGTTCAACCGCCCACCGTAGGCGTAGCGTTGTTGGAATCGTATCTATAGAACACAATTATTAAGTACATTCAACACATCTACTATGCAAGCAACGCGGCATTATAACTAGAGGCAATCCTAGCGAATTTAGCGTACGTACATCGCTACAATTAGTCGAAAATTAACTACAGGAATCGTGTCTAGGGGAAATTTTGTTCAATTTAGTAAAAAAATCATCAAGGCTAACGAACGCAGAGTTGAGGGGATGAATAAACTGTATATTTCCGCAGTAACTTAGTCTTCGGTGGCATAGTTAATAGCAATACCAAGTATTAGCAGTCAATAAACGAGACCACCCCAGAGTGTGAGTGTGTTATAACAAAAGCACATTGCACACGTTGCAGAACGGTCGAAATTTGAGACTCATCATTTACGAAAAAGTGCATGCGTAGAAACAACGAGTATCAGAACGCATGCATATTTAAAAATCATTCCTACCAATCAGACGCTACATAACACCCTAACCGAATGTTTGCATTCTCTGCAATAGCTAGAGGTCGCATATTTTTCACTTTAAGTATTACGGATAACGCTGTCAGTTTGTTCTTCTTCATCTGGCTTGTGATCGCGAGATGGCTCACACGTTTCGCGAAGAAATAATGCGGAACACGATGAGAAATAATCAGTGAAGCAAAGCTCTGCACAAATATGCTCTAAACAGTTCAAAATCTAAGATTCATGCATTCGGCCGTATCATCAAAGCACCTTTAGTCACTGGGCCAAAATAGGTGCACGTGAGTGCGCATTGAATTATTTTGTGTCGATTCTGCTGGAAGCAGAGGCTTTCGTGATGCAAACTGAGCCCGCGGGCTTAAGGCACAAGCAGTACTCGAGGGTTGATTGAGTAATCATGAGACCAAATATAAATAGCATCCCCTAAAAGAGATCCGGTAATCCCGTAACAGAATCCAGCATAATTCCAATGTCCCACAACAAACTGTCAATCATGAGTGATAAATGAAACATTTACAGAGCAAACGGCACCCGCAAAATGGTTGGACTAGACGCGCTGTGGAATAGGGCACAGAGAAAATCAGCGGAATGGGAAGAAAAACGGAGTGATGGGAAGAAAAAAGAATGGAAGGGAAAGTAATGGGCAACGTAATACAAATGGATGTGAATGAACACATATTGATTATTTATTAACATTACATTTACAGGAAACGAAAACAATAACATTATTAGATCATGTTTGTAAGGAAAGAAACAAGAAAAATACAATTAAACCGTAGACTAGCTATAATTACTTGATATACATTTTTTCACAAAAAATATACTTATAATCACGGACAAATAAAGAAATATTGTGAACGACAAAAAGGAAACACAAATTTCGAATAGTGTGCTGCGAAATGGTAGAAATTCTTTCGTATGAATTGAGAAACTGTTAATTCGGTATAGTTTGGAGTACACTTTTATTCTCTTGTCATTGCCTTCCTATATCACGTTCGAAAATTCCTGTATTCTTGTATATAACATCTAAATTTGTCAACAAAAAAGCATTTAGATCTACTGTATATATTTCCGTTTCCATCTCATGATTATATTCGTTACGGTATTTCTTGTGCGTGTAGGAATGAACTGAAGCAAAGAGTACTGTTATGAATTGATACAAAACATATTGATGTATTATACAGCAATTGTTCAACGAGATTCTTGTCCACAGTTATGGACTTTTCCGGTAAAAGACGATTATTGTTTGGCACGATTATTTAAACTACTTTAATACTTGAATTGCTAATACTCACATAATGCCGTGTACAAAAATTTAACCTACGCACGGCCTATAATAGCGGTTAGACCTATGCGCCAAGCAACTATGTTCTAAGACAAAAATACACAAATATACCGACATGCATCTTAAGAAATCACTATATAAAAACGGACTGCAATGGATCCGCTAGGGAATCAGTTCGGAATGGGGTTTGTTATCAGCCAGCTGGTGAAGAAGGCGGTTAAACCTACCCTAAGACGAACGGGCAGGTCTTCTTCATTTACCTCGGAATCGTGGTTACACAATGTTCATCTGTATCTTGATTACCACCATATTATTGTCGGCAAATTTAGCCAATATATCTTTGATTTTTGCAAACTCCAAAAACCCGAAACCACGGGGGCTTATTTCTTGGTTCGGGCGATGAAACGCAAGAATTTCGGGTTTGGACATAATCGTGTCGTGCTGTGACAACTCGGGAGAGCGCACGTTGAGCAGCGTTATTTTGATGCGTCCTTTGAATGGCCACTCGAGGTGATAATCGTTCTCCGATTGCATCAGGTGCACGTGCAACCCGATTGAGTCTTTAGTGCGTGGTGATACATTGATGCGAGCGCAAAACTTGTACCCATGCGGTGAGGTGTACGCTTCGCCGCTGTAAAACATGCAGTTGCTGTTCGTTAGCATCGAGTCCATTTTGTTCGAGAAATCATCCAGTTTCCACAGCAGTACTCCACCGCTATACCGTGGGTCAACAGACTGGTTCACCTTGGCCAGCTGCAACTCCTGCTTGGACAGTTTGATGCCGAGAATATGCACCTCTTGCTCGAGTATAACGATACGCTCGTACATCGACCTCACAAGATCGTTCGTACTCATTTCTGGCACGCTATTCTTGGCCGGTGGATCCCAAAATTTATACCGTTCGTGGCATCCCGTGTATGTGTCCAGCAGTAGCTATAAATTGTATGACAAATTTTCGATCAAATTATCGTTTTTGCAACGGTGAATCGATTGTACCAATTTTCACATACTTGCAAATGCTTCTGACAGTCAGAAGTAATGTGCGCATTCAGCGTAGCATCATCCTGAGCGACGAATGCGCATTTTACGCGTGCAAACGGACACGGTTGGCTTTGACGGGACATTGCAAACGGGCATTGGTGCAGGTGGGTGTCGATTTCGGTGGGTGAAAATTGGTCCGCGCAACCTCGTATCGAGTTCGGGCAGGGTTTTTTGATCTGCGATATCTCCCTACGAGTGCAATTATCCGGAAAGATGTCACTCTTAATGTCCAGCGGTTCGTTGTCCAACGGGCAGCTGGATTTTTTCTCACTAGAAGAAAGATAAGTTGTAGTGTGGTACTGTGAAGGATGTAATGGTGCTAATCGTCCAATACTCACTTCAACCAATCAGTGATGCATTTTCGGCAAAACCGATGTCCGCATTTTGTCAGAATTGGCTCATTTAGCCAGCAGTAGCAGATGGGACATTCATATCGTGCTTCCAATCCATCGTCTACCCTAGCACCACCCTGGCGTGGAACATATAAAATATCGATCATTGAAAGTTGAGCGTTCACATGTTCGAATTAAATGTAGCATTCCATGCTTGTTCTTTTGTCCCTCGTACACTTGTGCTCAGTCGCTTCAGCATGAGTCATCCGGGCATATCCGGGATCATCTGCCGACCATGTGCTCGTTGCCGTTGAATATTTCTCACCTGAAGGCAGTTTTCCTCCGCCGATACTTCTCTTTTCACGGGTTTACTCATTTTGCCTCATAACTATGCGTACTAAAATATTGCACAAAACAAAACTGTTTATATATTTTTTGCCATTGATTTGTTTGCTGCGTTCGATTTGTCAACCGCCTCAGTTGTCAAACAAAATAGCACTTTTGTTCGCTTGACAATGTTAGGGCCTAGTTTAACGTCAGTATCTCTAGGATGTATAAAACAACAGAAATTGCTATGTAAAACGATTATAAGAATCAAGATATTATTGATAAGTAAAACATTATGGATATAGATATTATTGATAAGTAAAACATTATGGTTAATGTTTAACATAATTAAAACGCTGATTTCGGAATTCTGCATTGAAGCAATTAATGATAATTTGCCGTGTAGCTAGTCCCTAACTCCCAGTTGGAGTGCGTGCTGACAACTGTCACTGAGGACGTGTACAGCTCCGTTGTTCCTCTTGCCACTGCTTTCGGAATTGGCTAATCGGTAAATCTGCAATCGCACCGAAATCGTTCTGCTATACCTGCAAACTGTCCTTCGGGAGCTTCGACTAGAATTGGTCCGCGCCAGTTGTGCTTCGTGTTTGTGCTATCGAAAGTAATCCAGAATGGCAGGGGCACTGACACCGGAGGAGAAGGAACACCTCATCACCCGCAACTTGCAGGAGGTGCTGGGACAGGATAATCTCCGAGCGGTTCTGAAGGAGCGTGACCTTAAAATATACTGGGGCACGGCAACGACCGGCAAGCCCCATATTGCTTATTTCGTGCCTATGTCAAAAGTGGCAGATTTCCTGAAAGCCGGCTGTGAAGTGAGTGACCAGATATATTTTTTAATTGTATCATTCAACATCCGTCGGATGCGTTTCTTAACGATCGTTTTTGAAATGTTATCTCTCACCATAGGTAACCATCCTGTTCGCAGATTTACACGGCTATTTAGATAACATGAAGGCACCCTGGTCTTTGCTGAAGGAACGTGTCAAGTACTACGAAGCAGTAATAAAGGAAATGCTCATTTCGCTCGGTGTGCCACTGGACAAGCTCAGTTTCGTGTGCGGTACAGATTATCAGCTCTCGAAGGAGTACACTTTGGACGTGTACCGGCTGGCGTCAGTCGTGACCCAACACGATGCTAAAAAAGCCGGCGCGGAAGTAGTAAAGCAAGTGGAACATCCACTTTTGTCGGGTATCCTGTACCCTGGACTGCAGGCGCTGGACGAGGAATATCTGAAGGTGGACGCACAGTTCGGTGGCGTTGATCAGCGGAAAATTTTTACCTTTGCTGAGAAGTATCTTCCGCAGTTGGGATACGGTAAGCGTATTCATCTAATGAATCCCATGATTCCGGGTCTGGCTGGTGGAAAAATGTCATCGAGCGAAGAAGACTCGAAAATTGATCTGTTGGACAGTGCAGCGAAGGTGAAGAGTAAGATCAAGAAAGCGTTCTGTGAGCCGGGCAATATCGAGGACAATGGTCTGCTGAAGTTCCTGAAGCACGTAATTTTCCCGATGTACAAAGAAGGAGAGGTGTTCACTATTCACCGTAAAGCGGAGTTCGGTGGCGATCTCGTCTTTCCCCAGTACGAACAACTGGAGACTTGCTTTGCCGCACAGGAGTTGCACCCTGGCGATCTTAAAGCAGCCGTAGAGGTGTGCATTAATCGTTTGCTCGATCCGATTCGCAAGGCATTCGACACTGAAGCTCACCGGGAACTAACTGAACGTGCTTATCCTGCACCGGTAAAGGTACTCGGTGGAGGGAAACAAGCCTCGGCGGGAGGCAAATCTCAACCAGCAAACACTGGTGGCACAAACGCAGCAGCGGGTGCTGGAGCTGTAGGAGAAAATTCCCCTGATAAGCTTGAGCTCAAAGTTGGACAGATCATGGACGCTATCAAGCACCCGGACGCAGACAGCCTGTGCGTGCTGACGGTGGATATCGGCAATGGTGAGCGCAAATCAATTGTTAGCAATCTTCTCACGCACTACGCGCTGGAGCAGCTTCGAGACCGGTTGGTTGTGGTGTTGACAAACATGAAGGCATCAAAAATTCGTGGCGTCGAGAGTGAGGGATTGGTGCTGTACGCGGCTGGAACCGATCGATGCGAAGCCTTGGCAGTCCCGGATGGCTCGAAGGTTGGTGAGCGAATCATTGTGGAAGGATTTGATAATACAAATAACCCGGTACCGCCACTCAATCCGAAGAAAAAGGTTTGGGACAAGATTCAGGCGGAGCTGCATACTGGCACAGAAGGAGAGGCACTCTGGAAGGAATTTTCACTTATGACGTTGAATGGCGATCGGGTGACGAGTACACTTCCTGGATGCAGCATCAAATAGGCGAAGATGGTTAACGACATGCGCTACTACGTAGTGAAAGTTGGGTTTACTGAGGCATTTCGCAGCTACTCTAGCTTTTTTCAACTCATTTACAGCAAGATCAAGATCATTGGACGGTGAAGATTTTTTTATACTCGTTTAGTTTTTCGCGGAGTAATTTATTAAAGTTTGTGCTGCACGTGATATGAATTGTTTTTTTTATTCATCGAGTCCGAAAATTTAATAATTATTCTTAAAACGATACGTACGAGGATATTTAATTGTAGCAAGGATACGCGCATCTGTAGCTTTGTTATTGCTACTGGCAACACTGCGCATTTGCGGTGCGCTGGAATGTAAACATAAACATTAGCACGTGCGTTGGAAGTAGTCAAAAACAGCTGATCGTGCTAGTTGCTGTGCTGGCTACGGACGCCCGAAAAAGGGCGGCATAGTTTTTTTTTATAAAATAGTTGTTTTGTGGATGCAATAACTCGCAAAGAAAGAAAAATCATGGTGCGCGTGGAGTTATCGAAACTTCTGCAGCTGCAAACGGAAGCGAACAGAGTGCGTAACATTTGCATTCTGGCACACGTGGACCACGGAAAGACGACACTGGCCGATAGTTTGATTGCAAGCAATGGCATCATTTCTACGCGACTGGCAGGCAAGCTGCGATACATGGATAGTCGCCCCGATGAGCAGGAGCGTCAGATAACGATGAAGAGCAGCAGCATTGCATTGTACTTTCGACAGGATACAAAAGGAGCGCTCGCATCCGAGGAGGATTTTTTGGTAAACTTGATTGATTCGCCTGGTCACGTTGATTTCAGCAGTGAAGTGTCAACCGCAATCCGGTTGTGTGATGGGGCCATCATAGTCGTCGATGTAGTAGAGGGTGTGTGTCCCCAGACGCGCGTGTGTCTCCAGCAAGCGTACAACGAGCAGCTTTCAACAGTGCTACTGTTGAATAAAATTGACCGGTTGGTGTTGGAAAAACGTCTGGATCCCACCGAAGCATACCGTCACCTGGAACGGGTACTGGAGCAGGTTAACGCGGTTGTAGGAAACCTCTTTGCCACGGACGTCCTGGCCAGGGAGCAAATTAGCATGACTGCTGATCAAACGTCCGCCCTCGAAGAGGCAGATGATTCGTTTCTCTATTACTCCCCCCAGCAAGGCAATGTTCTGTTCGGATCCGCGCTCGATGGATGGGCTTTCGATCTGGCCACGTTTGCACAATTTTACCATGGAAAACTGGAAGGAGTAACGGACAACCGCGAGCTGATGAACGCCCTGTGGGGTGACTATTTCTACTCGCCGCGACGAAAAGCGATTGAACCTGGCGCCACCGAAAAGGGTCGTAAGCCGCTCTTTGTACAGCTGGTACTGGACAACTTGTGGAACATTTACGGACTGGTTGAAACGCGAGACGAAACAAAACTGCGAGCATTTTCCGAGCGGTGTGGCGTAGTGCAGAGTCCTCGTGATTTGCGGCATGCGGATGGTCGTGTTCCTGTGAAGAATCTTCTTTCCGGCTGGTTGCCAATAGAACGTTCACTACTACGGGCAGTTTGTCAAACTGTTCCTGATCCAGCTGGCATCACCGATATGAAAGCCGAAAAATTACTATGCTCTCGGTTGGTTGATTTCGAATCGTATCCCCCCGAAACACAAGCCCTCAAGCAGGACATCATGCGCTGTGACGCCGACAGTGAGCGGTTGATCGTGTTTGTATCGAAAATGTTCCCGATTGATCATGGTGCTTTGGCGGGAGCTAAGGACACGTTGGAACGGTTAGCGAAATCGCTTTCCATCAGTGGCCCCGATGATGATGGAGGGTCAGTAGATGGGTCTGGTGGGTCATCAGAAATATTTCTTGCTTTCGCACGGGTTTACAGCGGAACTCTAAAGAGAGGATCTCGCGTGTTTGTCATTGGGCCTAAGTACGATCCCCGTACAATGCAGTTGGACGCCGAAGTAGCATCAACTCCGCATCTTGTAGAGGTTGAAATCGACAGCCTGTTCGTGCTGATGGGTCGGCAGCTCGAACCGGTCGATTCCGTGCCGTCGGGGAATATTGTGGGCATTGGGGGATTGCAAAATGTGGTCCTGAAGACGGCGACGCTTAGTAATTCTCGGTACTGTCCACCCTTCGTCGATCTACCTCTGATTGCGACACCAATCCTGAGGGTGGCAGTTGAGCCGAAGGAAATTTCAAAAATGCCTCATCTGGTACGAGGCTTAAAGCTACTTAATCAAGCTGATGCTTGCGTCGAAGTACGAGTGCAAGAAACCGGCGAGCATGTTCTGCTCACGTTGGGTGAGGTGCATCTCGAGCGTTGCATCAAGGACTTGCAGGAAACGTACGCCAAGATCGAACTTAATGTATCGAAACCAATTGTTCCGTTCAAAGAAACGATTGTACCATTCGTGTCAACTTCGGAGGACAACGCCGAGGAGGAAATCGCGAAAGATCGCGAGAAGGACAAATCCGTGACACTTCAGACACCGAATAGGCAGTGCACGATCAAGCTGGTGGCTGTGCCGCTTTCGCAGGAAGCAGTAGATCTTCTAAATGACAATGAAACCGTGATGAAAGCGTACGTTCGCATACACGAAGCGAAACAGTCGTTGCCACAAGCACTGCAAGAATCGATTGCGGAATTACAAAACAACCTAAGGAAATTACTGCCGGATACAATATCTTTCGAACGCATATGGTCATTTGGTCCGAAGAAGTGCGGCACTAACTTGTTAGTCAATTGTACTGATTTCAAGCACACATCCGTGTGGCATGAACTTGGATCTGGTCAGGGAGCATCGAACGATCCGCGAGCACAGTATGAGTCATCTTTTCTGAACGGATTTCAAATGGCCTCTCTGGCCGGTCCACTTTGTGATGAACCGATGCAGGGTGTTTGTTTTATGGTGGAACGTTGGGAACTTGATACAACGATTGGTGTAGACCTAGCATCTGTTGCCTCACATGGACCACTCTCTGGTACGTATATTTCGTTGCATTGTAGCTCGAAAAGATTGCTTCGCTTTAGGACGATGCATAATGCTAAATCTTTTTTCAGGACAAATAATGTCCGCCGTGAAAGAAGGATGTAAGAAAGCATTTTTGAATCAACCTCAACGTTTGGTTCATCCGATGTATAGCTGCAGCATAACCGTCAATTCCGATGTTCTCGGTAAGTACTATTTAAAATGTTTGATGACTACCTGGGAATTGCATATATTTTATGTAATTTACATATGTTAAATGCGTGATTGATATTCATATATTGTAATGTGCAATATTTCAAATATTGTTTTGGCAACACTGTGTTCTTCATATGGGTTCTGTTGCCTACCCCCCGGGAGGAATAGAGAGCTGTCACTTAGGGGGTTGTTTTTCTTGTTTACGGTTAAATTGCTGTCAACGTTGTCAAAACGAGCACATGGTTTGTTGTCGATGAAAACGACGGCAGCCGATGCGCTTCTTTGGCCGGTTAACAAATTAAAAGCGTGATCAAGTATACAAAACTAACGTTTCTTAGTGTCGTGCATGATAATATTGTTGTTTAGAAGGCAGATAATAAACGTGAGCAGTCGCAAGCATGGGTAAAAAAGGAAAAGTAGGAAAGGATCGGCGAGATAAGTTCTACAAGCTCGCTAAAGAATCGGGCTACCGATCGCGTGCCGCTTTTAAGCTCATCCAGCTTAATCGCCGCTTTGGCTTCCTGCAACAATCGCAAGTATGCATCGATTTATGTGCCGCTCCCGGCGGATGGATGCAGGTGGCCAGACAGAACATGCCCGTTTCGAGCATCGTGATTGGTGTGGATCTGTACCCGATAAAAAGCGTGCCTGGCTGTATAAGTCTTATCGGCGACATTACTAGCGACAAAACTAAGTTAGATCTGGCAAAAGAGCTGAAAACGTGGAAAGCCGACTTGGTGTTGAACGACGGTGCGCCGAACGTGGGTAAAAACTGGTTGCACGATGCTTATCAGCAGGTCTGTCTGACGCTCAGTGCCGTCAAATTGGCCACACAATTTCTACGCCCTGGTGGGTGGTTCATCACGAAGGTATTCCGTTCGAAGGATTACAACGCACTGATTTGGGTGCTGAAGCAGTTGTTCCGCAAGGTGCACGCCACTAAGCCGTCGGCGTCGCGTAAGGAATCCGCCGAAATATTCGTCGTCTGCCAGTACTACAAGGCGCCGGATAAAGTCGATCCTCGCTTTCTCGATTCAAAGTATGTGTTCGAGGAGCTCGATGTCCAACCGACGGATATTTCTTCGAACAACATTCTCAAGCAATTGGAGCGCAAAACGGTGAAGAAACCGAAGGTTGAGGGCTATGAGAGCACAGACGTTCGACAGATCGTAACTGCTATGGAGTATATGCAACACGAGAAGCCTCTCGCGCTACTGACGCGTGCAACGGAAATTACGTTCACGCCTGCCGACGAAGCCATTGCGAAGCATCCGCGTACGACAACGGAGCTGAAAGAATGCTGTAAGGACATCAAGATCCTTGGCCGAAAGGATATCAAGGAGCTGCTTCGGTGGCACAAGTTGCTAAGCAGCGAATTTAGAAAGCCATCTGAAGAGGTAATGGAAAAGTCAAGCGATAAGAAAAAGAAACGCGTTGAGGGAGATGAGGACTCGGAAGAGGAGGAAGACGTGGCAGAGGATATTGTAGAGTTGAAACAGCTAGAGAAAGAAATCGCCGCTCTGCGTAACGAGGAGGACCGTAACTCGAAACGAAAGCGCAAGAAGACTAATAAAGAACGTACGAAGTTGAATGAAAAGCTCAGCCTGAAGATGGTCATCAAGGGTGATGCGGGACCGACGGAAGAGGGCGATGATATGATATTTGCATTGAAGGACGTTGCCACCAAGCAGCACTTGGAAAACATACTGGACCAGCCGCCGGACATCGTTGCCGAAGAATCATCGGAAGACGACGAAGAAGAAGATGTCAAATACGTACGGTACGATCGTGAAACGAAAGGGGATCTGTATGAGGACGAAAAATTGCTCGCGGCAGGATCGGACAGTGGGTCGGATGTAGATTCGAACTTTGATGAGAAGGGTCTAGCGTTCGACTCTGATGAGGAGGAGTTAAGCTTCGATGAGGATCTGGACCAGCCTGATCTGTCGGATGATGAGAACCGTAATCCGTTAATCACCGATCTGGACTATCGCAATAAAACCGACAAAAGGTTGCAAAAGGCTCAGCTGTGGTACGAACAGGAAGCTTTCCAAAAGCACAACCTCGCTGCAAATGACGAGGAGGTGGACTACGACATGGACCAGCTGATCGATGCGTACAAGAAGGCTGGTGTGAAAGTGATCGGAGCCGATAAAGATGAAAAGGATGGCGAGAAGGAATCGCTGGGTAAGAAAGCACGCCGGCGGGCACGTCATGATCTAGACAATGAAGAACCGTCGAGTGATGAGAGCAGCTCGTCGGACGAGGAGGATGAAAAGCTAAAAGCAAAGGTAGGAACGCTAGTTCACAACACAGTGGAGAAAGTATCCGATAAGAACGGTGGATTCGAGATCGTTTCTTCTGAGAAGGTGCGCAAACCGAAAAAAATAAAGCTGAACGAGAAGGAGTTGGCGCTTGGACAGATGCTCGTGATGGGAAAGAAGATGCGGCGTGACATCATGGACATGGCGTACAATCGGTACATGTTCAACGATTCCAACCTACCGGATTGGTTCGAGGCCGACGAACGCAAGGCGATGAAACGCGATCTTCCGGTACCGGAGGACGTGGTCGACAGTTACCGTAAGTCCAAGGAAGAATTCAACGTGCGTACGATCAAGAAGGTGATGGAGGCAAAGGCGCGTAAAAAGCGCCACGCGACCAAGCGCCTGGAAAAAATCAAGAAAAAGGCCGAAACGATCATGGAGAACGTGGATAATACGAGCCAGGAAAAGATTCGGCTGTTGAAGAAGTAAGTATCGAGGTGTAATGCAACAAAGATGGGTGATTGTAACGCCTTTCCTTCCTCCTTCGCTTTTTTACTAAACCCTTGTTGTGTTTACTCTCTTTTAGACTCTATAAGAAGGCGGATGCCAAGAAGAAGGACGTGACGTACGTCGTGGCCAAGAAGACGGGAGTTAGCGGTAAGAAGGTTCGTCGTCCAAAGGGTGTGGAAGGACGGTTCAAGGTAGTCGATCCACGTATGAAGAAGGACCGGCGAGCGGAAATGGCAAAGGAAAAACGCGCCCAAAAGCACGGCAAAGGCAAGGGCAAAGTGAAGACAGGCGGTGGCAAAGGTGGTGGAAAAGGCGGTGGAAAAGGCGGTGTTAAAGTCGGTGGCAAAGCTGGTGGTCGAAAGAAGTAAAGAAAATACGAGCAAAAAATGCTTCGATTTGAAGCAATGAATATAAATAAACAAATACATTTAAAGTTATATATCGGGTTGATCAACTTTCTACGACATCCTGGCGTCTCCACTTTACTGGTTCCAAGTTAAAACTGTATCTCCGGTCAATAAGGAAGACTAATGGATTCGTCAAATTCAGTTGAATTTATTGTGATTATGTTATGATTTTGTAAGTTATACACGCAAATCTAGGAACATCTTAAAATTGGCAAAATGACCCAGCATATTAAGAGCGTCTCTAGTTGAAGTGACGAAATGCTTGAGCCCATGTTTTTGGACTGAGATGATTTGCTGGTATTATTCGTTCCGTGGCCATTCGTAGTATTGGTGCTTGTAATGGGAAAGGATGAAGTGGATTTCTCCGCACCAGGGGTCGTGCTCCCAGGACTATTTCCGGCTTTGTTTGATTGCGAAAATTGTGCAAGTGGCATGGAAGTTGACGAGGTGCCCAAAGGTTGCGACGGAGATCCGCGTCCAACCGTAGGTATCTTCTCTGTGCCACCCGTTACTCTGCACTGAGTGCGTTCACGCCATCCTTTACAGATGTTGGTGGTGGCGAAAGTGCAACCCATCTGATAGTTCCAAATTCCGTTCACTGTGTAGTTCACCTGAAAACACTGATATTGGCCGGCCGCTGGAGCAACTTTCTCGAGAGACGGATTGTGCATGGCGAGCAGGAGGTGCGTCACGTTTACGAGAGGGTCGTTACATTCTACTGGGCCGGTGCTTGAATCGCAGTTGATGTAGCTGCTATCCGAGTGGCAGAAATTGCAGCTCAAGCTGTGTACTAGAGTGCAAAATTTTTAGCGCGATTGAGGTTGATTTTGCATTTTTTTCTCTCTCATGCTTACCTCCATAGTTTATCGTAATGCACGCTAATGGTAGCAAAATGACGAACCAAAAATTTAATTTAAATTCCATTACTGAAAGTTCGTCCAAACTCGAGCGTTTCTGCTGAAAACTGGCTTCTCTTCGGTGTGGAAAGTATTCTACGTGTCACAGAATATGATTGTACTTGTTCCTTTACATATAATATGAATGAAATCGATTGTTATCTTCTTGTTTGGCTATACGAGAAAGAGAACAATAAGTTCTGTTTGTTGCAAATTAAAGGAGGGTCGACATACGCTACTGTCTCAAATGTTCAGTTGAACGAAAACCACGTGATATGCATAAAAGAAGTATCCGTAGAGCTTTTAAATGTATCGATTTTGTTTTATTAATAATATTGTTACTAAAGCTACGTACGTACTCTTACTGTTCTAGCGCTGGAATTAAATAGTTGCGTGGGATTCTTCCGCTAGGTCAATGATTTGTCTCGTTTCTCGTGTCTCCTCACGTAATCATAGTGGTAGAAAATGTCAGTAAAATGTCCCCCTCGCAGGACTCGTCCAATTTACTCTACATTGATTATTGAGCTCCCGTTCCTCGCTGGATTATACTTTAGTTTTACTTTAACTACCGCATAACCGCACATATAGCTCCACCGACTTTCCCAGGGCTGTCGGGCTTGATTTTGGCCTCCGTTGGGCAAAATCGTTTGAAAACTATTTACAAAAAAAGTATACTACCATCCTAAGCGTCTTGTGTGCTGGTGCACGGATCGGTCAAAGTACTTTAGGCGGTAAAACTAAGGCTGTCGCGTTTAAAAAAAAGTATATCCACTGTCCGGCGAGCGTTCAAATAGAGCTCGAGTGAATCGTTTGCTAGGTTCGATCGCATAATGTCTCATCCCACACTTGCAGGATCCGTTGGTATGCTTTTAAATCGTATTAAAAATATGTATATAGATCTCGTAATAAATAGAAAGGTTACAATAAATAAGCAAGATTAACGGCTAATCGTTGGCCGATCACCGAATCCGAGCGTATCCCGACGGGACCTTTTTCTACCGCCTTGATACCGGATCTCGTTCTTTCCATCGCTGGTGGTGGCCATCTTTTGTCCAATCCCAGCAAGCAAGGCCTTCGCAAGACACAGTGTTAGTACGGTTGCTAATTGCCGTTGCTTCAGTTGTTTTAACTAAACTGCGCATCATGGGTGGCATGTTCTGTATTAGGGCTCAGGAGCGATGAAAAGAAAAAGATGGCGGCGTTAATGTGGCGGCAGCGTGTCGTCCATACGTTGGAGGGACCGGATGGTGTGCTTTTGTTAAATGACGATAAATGTCCTTAAATGTCCTTCCGCTCTCTCGGCTGGGTTGACTCGAGTTCTAGTGATCTCTTTCTGCTCCCGCAACTGTCGGTGTCCTAGCTTTGCCTTACGATGTACGATAATCGGATCGGCAGAAAACGAACAAAACGATTCCAAGATGGCGTCCGTTCACGCACGTTCGTGTACGATCGCGATCGCGGAACCGTTTTCGGTGGTTCCCACCCCTCCGATTCCAGCAGTATAATGTAAAAGTGTAACGGGATACATGGATGAGCGTGGAGGGTGTCCTCGCAGGCGATGAGTCGATTAAAACGCTAGTCGAGAACATTACCGACATTATCGGACACGGCGTTCCGGAGTGTCGTATTACCTACGGGCAAATAAATAAGGGATCGATGGGAGAGAGGGTGTTTGCGTTAAATCGCAAAAAAAGGCCCGATTGGATCGGGGTTGCGGATGAGATGGGGATGAATAATAAATCATGAGCGGCTGCCCGGAGTGCGATCGTCGGATCAAGGATCCTCTGCGTGCTGGATCCGCCGGATCTAGTTAGCGCTTCCGGCCGCAGTGGCATCGGTTGAGCTCTGGTACGATCGCGAGATGGGTTCAGTTTCCGTGTCAACAGCCGCAGTGATGGAGGCGGCTGAATTCGCACGGTACGACGAAACCGGCTGCCGGGATGGGACCTTCCACTTATTGTACACGTTGGCAGGCGTTTTGGCCGGCTTCGAGGCGTAGTAGCTGGAGGTTTCCGGAGGAACGCACAGCATACCGTACACGTTGATGCCTGGAAGGCCGGCATACGTTGGCTGATCATGAGCCAGTGGTCCCTCTAAAGATGCGTTTTGGATGGGGCGAGAAAAAGGTACCAAAAGGACGTTAGCTCTGAGGGCGATTCATGGCAATCTGGTTCGACTTACCGAGTCGATAGTGCGGTGGGCACTTGCAGATGACCAGATAGTGCGATTTGCCGGTTCGCGTGTTTTGCAGAGCGAGAATGGACCAGTCCTTTGGTGCGCGGCAGTCCCGCAGCTCGTTCGTATTTTCGCACGTCTTGGCCAACGTGATCGCTCGCTTTTGCTGGTTACCGACGAGCTTGATCGTGTGGTTGTCGTCCTCGTTCAGGCTGGCAGAGCACGGATCGCGGTATCTGCGGGAAGATAGAGAGAGAGAGAGAGAGAGAGAAGAAGCATCTCGTGAGTGAGGAATAATTAACGTCAATTCCGCGGTAGATGGAAAACTAGATAAGGCTTGGACAAACGCCCATGCTCGGTGTAAGTGCCGTTAATGAGTGTCGGTCTTGAGAAGATCATGTTCGTTGGGGAGGAAAAAACCTCTTACGTTGAAGCCATTTCCTTTAGCCGCTTGGTGTCAACGTTGGCGGTTCGGTTTGAAATTGTTTTTCACACGATGAATCAACATTGGAATGGGGAGTTGTGTAAAGGTGTACCAGGAAGCTGTAAGACCTGAACGATAGTTCAAAGGGACTGATAACACATGGGATTGATGGATGTCGTTCGCTGGTTCAATTTGTACAGTACACATTTTTACCCTGTCATGTGGACGTTTTTTCACCCCCCTAAAAACCCATTTTCGAGGATGATTCATGTAGCTTCTTGCTACGTGTACCGAACGAGCTGCTGTGCAAACAAAGTGCAATATGCCAGTGTTAGTTTCATTCTTTCCCATTTGGCTGTCTCTCAACGCAGCGACGCAAAACCAAAACGAGTCAGTTTTCCCCAAAATGTCTTCAAAACCGCATGTATTTCGAGGTCCAGTGTCAACCCTTACTTTACACACACTTCTTGCGACGTCGCTGTTTGTTACCGTGTGTTGTCTCGTTGGAAATGGTTAGTTTTTCTGAGTTTGGCGTAGTTTTTCCGAGCTGACATTATGCTTCCATCACACGCTCGATTTGCAGGACTCGCGCTAAACTGCAGGATATGCCATTCGACTGGGGACTACGAGGCCTGTCTGCGCAGCTCCTCGGCCCCATGCACACCCGCTCTCGTCAACACAACCCATCTGTTCCTGGCGTCAGCCAATCCGACGCTGCGTAACGTCAGCTTGCCAGGTGCCGTTGCGCAATTCCAGTGCTTTCAGGTGAACTACACCGTGGGTGTGTTGTGGCATTATCAGATGGGTTGCACATACGCCACTACCAAGATTTGCGAAGGCTGGAAAGCGGCTAGTAAGTGTCTTACGAGCACTTCGAACGAGATGGGTGTACCGACACGTGTCAGCGTTCCACGGATTGCCGATTATAACCCACACGGGCCACCTTTGGTTATCCATCCACCTCGAGGACCTCCAGTTATGGGCGCTCCTGTACAGCCTACGGTTGTCGTCGTGACCCGGGACTATAAACCTGGCAGGGGAGCAGCCGAAGCGATCTCAAGCCATCGAGTTTGGATTGCGATTTTCGCCGGATGGATTGTGGCCAGGGTGTTGGTGTTTTGATCGTTGCCTTGCGTGGCTTTGGTGTAACATATTTGAAATACATCTACTTTTTGTGACCGTCCAGTGGAAATGTTAATAACAACATTTGTGTTTTTATGCTACGTGCTACGACCTGTAAGTGGTGATCGATCTATTTGTTTTCCTTGGGTACCCGGATGTGCTTCAGTATCATGGGTGAAGTTCTCTGTTACACTGCTGCATGCGCTAAATGACGCTAGAGTACGTGTGATTATAATGGGCTTCTTTGTAAGTTCCATGGCGCCTAATGGCTTATTACGTTCTCTTGCAACCATTATGTTGCTGTACGAGCTAAGGTGCTAGACGCACGGCGCTAGCTTCCTAAAAAAACGGCAGCTTGATTGTAACGGATGTATTTAAGAAGTGTTTGTTATGCTTTTCGCCGCAAGTGAGAGCTACTTACAGGCACACCCCAAAGCTCCGTTGCACAATGGAAATGAAAGTATTATGTTTGTTTCTCGATCGCTCGAGCCTCCCAATCCGTCTAACGCCTTACGCAGCGGTTCTATCGTTCGATCGGATAACATTTGATCCAATTATCAATCAATATTAATCGACCGCTTTCTTCGTGGGGCCGCAGTTTTCACGCGTCCAACCCCCTGCGCCGCCCCCTCCCCCCTCCCTTGCACCCCTAGGGAACCGTGTGTTTTCGACTTCATTAGCAGGTGGGTTTCGGTGGAATGTTCGGAAAAATGATACGTCTGAGGCGTGTACCGGATTCCAGGTCACCGGAATCGGATTCGGCCTATCAAACATACTTCCGGGCCGTCGGCTTGTGGGCTGTGCCGGTGGGTGGCACCCACCGAAATGAAGGAATTCCATCACTCGCTCCACGGCACAGGTGCGCTGCGGTGGAAAATTCTCCCCTTAGCATGCGTGCATAGCCATGGAGAAAAGAGCAAGCGAGAGAGAGAGAGAGAGAGAGAGAGAGAGAGAGACAGTGAAAGAGCTGCAGGCCCAGTAACCCGGTTGGTGGGACGCGAATCGATGCGATCGAAGGCAATTTTCCACCGGTGCACCGTGCTGGGGCGTCTTCGAAACCCATTTTCCCAGAGCCGCCCGTGGCGTGGAGGCCAGCTTGTTCGAGTCGGTACCGGCCCCAGTGGTTTTAGGGAGAAATTTTTGCATACAAAACTGCTGGGCCGGTCGGTCGATGGCACACTCTAATGGGCACTACTACCCTGCGCGCGAGTGATCGAGCGCAATTCGATTCGATTACGATTTTCCACCGAGATGAGCGATCGATGAGCGATTGTTGTTGGGTGTCCGGGTACGCGCGGGTCCGCCATGAATATAAAGCGAATTAAGGGAAACAATGTGGCCGGCGTTTGGGGCAGGGGAAAGTTTGAAGTACCATTTTTCACCCCCTGCGGGTGGTGCCGGTACCAGGGGCATGCGGTGCAAGAAGGGGCACTTATTGAATAGATCTTTCCGTTAAATGCACCATCACCAAATGAAAAAGGCGAAGAAAAAAAAAGAAATCTCCGATAAGTATCGGTAGGTTTCGATGGGGTGGAATCGATAACGCGTTGCTGAATGGTGCTCGGTGCGAAAGAAAAACCACGAAAAGGGCACACGCGTTGTGTGGTTGTGCGTAGTTGATATTCCGCGCGGTTATATTCCACCATTTGGTGATATGGTGCGGGAATAATGCGGGAATAAAACAAATTCACTGCGCATTTTCCATCCCACTGCAATTCGCTTCCCATTCGCGTGCGATTCCTAATGAGTTCCCTTTTTATTATTTTACCATCCTTGAAGGGCGGACAGACTCGTCTCCCGTAGAGGGCGCGCAATTATTACTCGACGATCTATCATCTCCAGGCACCCTGCGGGAATCTGAGTGCTAAGGGATCATGTCGAGTGGAGAAAGTACCTTTGATTCGATGGGAAATTGCGCATCTGAAGGGATTTATTTCTAGTGATTATTTTAACCCAACATTGGCTCACTCTTCCGGCCTGCAGCCGGGAAAGCAAACAGTCTCGGCTCGGCCCTCTAAGGGCTGATAATTGTCCTCGAGTACGCGCCAGCAGTTGAATCAGTCGGTCGAGGGTGGTCTGCTGCATTTTCCACCCATTTCGGCGAGAGCGACGCAATCGAACCAAGCGGCCGTAATGGCACGTAAATGTGTGAATGATGTGGCACCCTTCTCACCCCAACACACAAGGGGTGGTCCTTCCCGAGGTAAAATCGAACCTTTATGATGATGATGATGATGATGTGCGCCCGTGATGATTAATCGGCCGTGCAAGTCCGCTTTTGTTCGCCCGGCATACCCAATAGGCGGCCCTGCAGTGCAATTGATTTTCCTGGCGCACTTCACCCTGGCGAAAGTTCGTCGATGGGAGGTTAGACTTACAGGCCCTTTTACGAGTACAGTTACGGGCCCGGCCGGTGGCCCTGTTGTTCCGGTCGACGGGTGTTTGTTTGGGGCCGGCTGATCGGCGATTAATGTTGCGCGTGTTTTATTTTAATGAATTTGATCCAAAATTCCATTCCCCCATTCGATTATGCACGATCGCTCGATCGATCGCGATATGGTGCGGGAGTGAACCGGTGAAAAGAGAAGAAAAATGAGTGAAACCATGGCGCCCTGAAATTGAGTCATCGCCCTCTGGTGAGATTGCTGGTGCTGGAATTTAATTGGCTAGCTCTATGTTGTAGGCGCCATGGGTGATATAGATCACCAAACACCAACCAGAAGTGCCCAATCGAAGCTATGACCGTGCCACCTTACGATCGTGTAGAGTTTCCTCGACGAAAGTTGGCGCTTTTCCCGGCCAGATGTAGCCCTTCGTATCGTTTACACGCGTGCAACGGATATGCTAATAAGCGAGCATACATTTGCACAATCGACGGCGCATGGTGCCCGAAAACACTCCTGCCGGACACGACATGAACACCCGTACTAATCCCCAGGGTCGACCTCGGGCTTGAACGGCTTGTGGAGCCTTCGTCTTTGCTGGGAGAATCGCTGGGAGAACAGCCAGGGATGCCAGGGAGCTCAGTTTGAAACGAGGCTACCCGTGTTCAGCGCTCCGAACAATTTTCATTATCTGGAAAAGCCTGTGGGGGAATGGCGCCTGTCTCCTCGATCGTGTTCTTATCCAAGCGGGTATGTTCTTTGTCGCTCCCAGCGGGGATAGAAGCAAACATATTGCATATTACATAAACAGTACCGAGCCTCAGGCAGGGTCCGTGGCTGGAAGGAACAATTTTTCGCTTCACGATTTCGAACCGACACCGATCTAGAGATCGTCCCAAGGTGCTCAGCATAAGCGAGCCTGGCAGGGGGTTTCTTTCATTAGACCATTGCCAGCAAATGGCACAAAACCCACCAAGGCGATCGGAGAATGCTTCACGGATGACCGAAATATTTAAGCCAAGTCGGTTGGATCGACAAAACGTGTGCATGCGGGAACTGCTGGGTGGCCACCGAACCTTGGGGAATTTTCCCGCTGGCTTCCATTGCCGGTTGGCCATGTTTCCTGGTGATTTAATTAAATACGTGACCGCTCCATCGCGAACTGAGGATGCAACGGGGAGGACCAAGTCGGGAGGCACTACACGGCCATATAATGCTAATAAACATTGCAAACATTACAATAGACGGAGAGGCTTTTCTCCTGTCTCCCTGCCGGTTGTGGTCAACGCAACCAGCGCATGATCGCAGCATGATCGCGATCGAATTTATGCATAAGGTTAGAAAATTGTTGCCCATCGAAGGGCAGCATATTCCAGGCAGGGATTCCAGGCATCCCTCCAGGACACCCGATACTCGGCCAGCTGTCGATGGAAAATTGGTGGTCCACTGCAACGTCCGTTGTTCGGTAGATTCGATACAATAACAAAAAAAAACTCCAACACTTCCTACCGGTGTAGCATTACGGTCTGGTGCGTACTTTGAGTTCATTGAAGTTTGTGGACCCACGGGTTGTAAACCTGTCCGACACTGATTCGATTGCCGTGTAAGATTTATGGGTTAAGCCCCCCACTCGCTCAGAGGCTCAGGTGTGCGACGCCAGACACGATCGGGTTGAAATTCAATAAACTCTAACAGTACCACGCGGCGGGAGGGAGTTGGTGTTGTTTTACTTTTTTTTTGCTCGCCCATTCGTGTTGCTGCACCACCCATCGAAGGGCTTTTTGCGTTGCTCCGAAGGAACGCCGTTTGCCGTGCGCCTGTCATACATCATGTTTAGCAGCTTGTTTAGCTTGCCAAAGCATAATGAGACGCGCTGCAACGGGTTTCGAGAGTGCGCTCGGGCCTTGAACGGCTGATCGGGCGCTAGTGTCCGTGGAGGAAAGCAAACGAAGGGCAAAGATACCTCAACCGAAGGGACCACACCGCGATCGGTGCATCGAGCAGACGAAGCACGTGGTGGAAAAAAAATAAGGTACTGGAAAACCCTCGAAGCATGATTGATGAGGGTAATTGCTTCGCTTCGCCATCCGACCAGCAGCCACCGTGACCGAGGCGTCTTCTGATCGCTGGCCCTGCTGGCTGGAAGTGATCACTCTGGAAGGGCTCCGATGCGTTCCCTTAGAAGCGCTGGCCAACGGCAAAACAGAAAAGTCTGCAGTGGTCATGGCGGAAAGTGAAAACCAATTACCAACGTTGGTTCCCCTGGCACAAAGGATCCGCTCGATTTGTACAAAGCAGCCGGAGGTGTACCTGTTTTTTTTTGGCTCACATTCAGAAGAACGAATCGGCGCAGTTCCGGACCGCGGGTGGGACTTATTGGCGTGTGAATTTCAGATCACCCGCCCGTCAATGACACCGACACTGCGATCGTTGGTAATCGGAAATTAATCATCGCCTCAAGACGCCCTCCGAGACCTTGCGTGGGCCCGGTTGCTGGACGTGAAATTTCCCGGTCCGGAACTCCGGTGGCCAGCCAACTCACTGATCAGTCGATCAGTGACGAAAGCATCCGCCCCCGGAAAGTTTTAACAAGTCACGGTAGTTGATGACGGAACCCGGTGTTGCAGGCCATTGGCCCTCCGGTAGCTGGGAATGCTAATGAGCCCTGGATGTTTTCCAAGAATTAGAAGATCCTCCAACGATCCTCCAGCTAGAACGAGGTTCTATTTCGCGCCAGATGGCGTTTGCGACGGCCAGATCGCTGGGCAGGTTGATCTAGTGCGGACTTACCGAGGCGGACAGGCACACAGAGGCTGGGTGTAGTTCAGGCGCACGTAGACGGCATTGCAGACCTGGCACGAGAGTGAAAGAATTTGAATATTGATTAGGTGTACGGTGGCTTCTAACGGTGTGCCGCGGATGCAGATGCCGAACCGGCAGAGCGTTAACGCGATCTTACCTGCTGGATGGCGCACTCGGGCAGGAAGTAGATGTGCTGATTGTGCGGGTAGTAGTGGTACTTGGTCGGTGCCAGTCCCGTCTGTAAGAGAGAAAGAAAGAAGTTGGGATTGTGTTTAATGCCTCATGGTCTAAAAGGGGTGGTTTTGGGGTTGGAAAACGTGAAGGCAATCCCCTAGGGGGGGTGCGTTTCTGGGATGATTTTTCATATTGCGCTATTTTGGGCCCCCGAGCTATGGAACCGTTAACGAAAAAGAGGCTCGTCTTCACTAGATTGTGATTAGCGTTCGCGGGAGTCGGTTTCGCTAGATCGTTCGCTGGTAGGTTTTCCATTCTTTCGATTTTTTGTTTCATTTTTTTCATTCGCCACAGCTAATACACGACTCGATTTCACCCCGTAGGAAAGCTGTACGCCGTGATCGGACGTCGGCACGGGCGCATCCAGTCAGCTGACTTGATCGAGGGCAGCGGCCAGTTCGACGTGACCGCTGTGATTCCAGTGATCGAGTCGTTTAACTTCGCAACTGAAATCCGCAAGCAAACGTCCGGCTTGGCAATGCCACAGCTCGTGTTCAGCCACTGGGAGAAGGTCGACATCGATCCACATTGGGTGCCGTCAACGGAGGAGGAATACCTGCAGTATGGCGAGAAGGCTGACTTCACGAATGTGGCCCGGGTTTACATGGACGCGATCCGTGAGCGTAAGGGTCTGCCGGTGGAGAAGAAGTTGGTGGAATTTGCGGAGAAACAGCGCACACTTTCCAAGAACAAGTAGCAAGTGTACAGCAGCGTACCGTCTATTTTAGGTGACAAGGATTGCAGGATTGGAGGAATGCAAAGCATAAAATAATAAATACTGAATTCGACAAATTTTCCAAATTTTCTTCGCCTCCTTTGATTTATTGAACACAGTTGCAGTAGGAATAATCCTATCCGAAATGGCCATTGAGGGTATCTCTTCAAAACAGTGGGAAATGAAGCAGCTTGAAGTCTAGCTAGCTAGTAAAAGCGTTTGGCTAAAAGCACCGCGCGCCAAATGAAGTGATCTGGGTCGAACATAATGCATTTGTGGTGAAAATTAATTCCTCCTCGTACGATGTTCCCTAATTTTCGCACACATCGTTGGGAACAGGCACAGAGCGGCACGGAATAGCACGTTCGCTTATTTGGCCAGCTCAGTAGCACTCCATTAGCCAGCGCTACAGAGCGGTTCCATTACTACCGAATGTAAATAATTTCACAAACTGATAATTTAATCGACCCCAGAGCCCAAGTCCCAGTTCCGCTGCACGCTCTCCATTCATACACACACAGAGGTCGTATTGAGAACGTGGAACCGTCGAACGCCGCCGTGATTATGAGTTAGGGTTTTTCCTTCGTCGAGCCAGCCCTCGATTCGTTTTTGTGTTACACGGGCAAAAGAAATGATATAAAATAAAAAAAACGCCACACACTCACAAACTGTGCCCAATAATAAACCCCTCGGTGATAACCTCCACCGGGCGGCTGCTTGGGGGTTGCTGTGGGTAATCGAGCGACGAGTGACTGTCCCAAACGCGAAAGTGAAGCGTGTAAAATAGATCAACTTCAGCGGTGGGCTGAGGTTCAGGTGTCGGCTTTCGACGTCGTCGTCACCCAAGTGGAAAGGCATCCTTGTGCGGTGACCCAAAAAACGAAGAAGAAAAATATAATAAATACAACCCTCCCCCCTTAAGACCACCTCCCACCGGGAAAACCGTGCCGAAAGCCGATGCCCACAGAAAGAAGATTCGCTTTCGACTCCGGTGCGATTGCGGTTCGTTCTCGGATTAGAAATCACTGGCGTGTGATGTGATATGGGGGCCCTACCAGATGGGGCTAATTACAAGTACACGGAGCGTGTCACCGTGAGACAAGCGCCCTGACAACCTCCACGAAGCGCTGGAGCACGCCAATTAGCGGGTTGCGTACAATGCACGTGCAGCCACGAGATGCAACCACGCTATCGAACGTATTGCAGCACACGGACGCGCTGTGAGCACCCGATTCCCACACGCAACCCGATGCGACGGAATCCTTCCCTCCCTGGAGCGCGTGGGAACGTGGTTAGGGATAAGGTTAGTTACCCTCGTGGCTTAACACGATTGGTTTCACTTTCACGTATCGGCTGCACGGATTTACATGCCTTCCCGAGTGGGATGGGTGATGGAAACGACACGCGAATTGAGGTTGCCATGGCGACCTATCCATGCTCCATGCTCACTTTCATGTTCGAGGATGGAGGTTCGAGATTTCGCTTTCGTCGCAGGGTGCATTGAGCGGGTTTTCTCCCTCAAAAAGGGGCTTCTTCGTTGACGTGGACGGGGATTTATCTTGATGCGCCACAGACGCGCGCTCGGAAAGGAACCATTTCCGGTGGAGCGAAGGGTTCGCTTTCGTTCTTCGAAAGAATCGCACAAATCACGCGTCGTGCGTACGGAAACGCGCAGTGGCAACTGTCCACCTCGGCCGGACGGAAGTTTGGAAACCTGATTTCCCTCTGCGAGCCGTGACTTCTGTGGGCGAAGGTATAACAAGGGAGGGTGGGCAAAAAATCCCCCACAAATGGTGGTTGAAGGGAAAAATGACAAGCGGTTGCTGGCGCCCTTTGCTTTCCTGCGCACCCATTGTACGGGTTTCTGATTTTCCGCTGGGAGCGATGCCAATTAACGGAATGTCGTGGCCGCATAGTTGTCTCCCGGGCTATGCTTTGGCTAATTAATGAGCTGCGTAATTGGGTGTAGGTTCCATGTTGGGCCGCTGGTTAACCGACGTCCAGTGTCGCCGTAGATTATCGTCACCACCCGGGTATGGGGCGGTCGTGGTCGTGTTTGCTTGAACCGGAAAAGGGAAAACCTCTCGCACGATGCAACCCCGATCTATGGTGCGCGGATCATCCGCTCGTACGCAAACAATCGGATTCTTTCGTCTGGTAAACCTCATCCAGCAGCCGGCACGAATTTGGCGACGGACAACGGACAAAGTGAAAAGCCCTTTTTCCACCGCGTAGCAAAGCTACAACGAGATGGAATGCAGCGCACCTCGACTACGGTGACATTCCACCTTCTGCTCTCGTTTCGATTCCCGGACCAAGCCGTCTGCGAGATCGATTCGCTGCGGATCAATGTCCGGATCGCTTACAGGCATCCATGTCGGCCACCGGGGCCACCCTCTCGAGCGCCTCGAAGGGTGGCTCGTCACGCGGTGGAAAATTACAAATTTCACACCCCCGAAGCGATCGCGCGATCGTGAACTGAAAAGCGACCGATCGATCCGACGGGTTTTGTCTCCGCGATCACGTCTCGAGATGAGGCGCTCTGAAGATCGTCTTCCTTGCGATCGCCTGGCCAGCAAGCGTTCCGGTGGGAAGAAGTAAACCGTGACCAACGTTGCGAGGGAATGAGCGCGATGGGACGTCCTCCATTACGTGCGATCGGGATCGAATGAGGTCTTCGGAATGGTTGACGAGAACGACCTGATCGGGACGGTGGGTTTGGGTGATGGGTGACAGTGATTGGCAGGGATGGCGGTGATGGTGGCCACCGTCGGGATGAAATCTGTGATTGATTTATGCCGACTCACACCGTGGCGCATGTGTTTGTGGTGGCTAACCGTGGCCAGGCAATTCCGCAAGCGCGATCCGCTTCCGATCGCAGCGAGTCTAATTAATAACGGCCACACGGCCGCTTGACAGTAGCCGGCGCTAGTGTCATAATGACAGATCGTTAGTCAATTATTTGATTAGCGAGTGGGCGGTTTGCGTTTGACCGCGATGCCGCCGTGCATTTGTGGGTGGCAAAGGTGCACCTCAATCGTTGCACCGCTAATCCCGCCAGCAATGAAGCCGCAATGAATGACGCGATTCAAGCCCTCCTTCTGGGTGGAGAGCGCTGATTTAATGATGTTGTATTTGATCCCCGATTGATTGGCTGGCGTTGCTGTTCCAGTGATCCAGAAAGACGGAAGGCCCCTGGGGCGCGAAAAAGTAAACATCGGAATCGCGTCAAGCCTAAAGCAGGCAGAAATGCGATTATGATCGCAAGCGATCGGTTGGATATTGATCTGCTGGATTCAGGCCCAAGCCCGAAGCAGGTTGCAATTCGATGCGGATGATCCGCAGGCCTGTGTTTAACCTTGATGGAAGCGGATTACCGCGGACCGTAGCGAATCGCGGCGAAACCGGAACGGAGCCCCGTCGCGGCGACGGAGGTGACAGTTGGTGGGCCACACTTTCTACTCGTTTGCCTGCGTTTGCAGCTTGGCAGGCTCCGTGAGTGGGCCAAGGTAAGACTCCGCGTTCGGTCGGGTCATTGTGCCATTTCCGCGACGATAGCACGGGCGGGCATTATCGGTGGTTGGCGCGAGGCTTTCCATGTGAACTATCCGATCGTTCGCGCATCGGTCGTGTGAAAAGCTAGCTGGTGGGAAATGGTTGAGACCGAACCGCGATGATAATGGCGGTGCGAGCAAATCACTAGCTGCAGGTGTCGGTGGCGGCGGTGCGAGAGAAAATTGGATACATTTTCCTCCGGCAGGTGAGAGTTTCCGCACCGCGCAGACATCTTCACACGTGCTTTTTTTGTTGTTGTTGCTTTCCTCGAATTAACATGCTGTGCATTGGCACTTGCAGCAGAGCATGTGCAACGGAACGAGCATGTGAGCAGCTGGCACATACTCGCGTACCTTGTTGGAAGTCGCTAAGGAAAAGCGAGCCCTCGGAACAAATCATCGAGATCTTGGGAGGAAAAAAGGGGATGCCTGAGCTGTCCATGCTGTGGCTGGGAGAACGTGTTGCTCATAGTTCATGCCTATCGTGGCTAATTTATTCTTGCCGTTCTCACGGAGGAGGGCTGGCGGCAAACTTTTCCTTTTGTTATGCTCACTGGGAGCCGGTGTAAATTTGTTATAAATCATTCTGCCCTTCCGCCCGTAGCGGGTGGAACTAAAAAAAAACGGCGCCTTTCTAGCCTAAGATGCGCCCCAAGACGAAGAAGACGAAGAATAGGTTCTCAGCTTAAGCGTGTCATGTTTCCCGTGGGTAGGCAAGCGTTATTTATGATGATAAGTCGACGAAATTGTTACTGCGATAAGGCAAAGGGTGTGCTTTTATAGGCGAGCGATGCCACGCACCGATAGCGGAAAGAAAGTTTCACTTTCGGATGTGCAGCAATGCCCCATTTCGTTTGTGCGGCATTGCTATCAACGGAAGCGTTTTGCTTAAATTAGGGATACGTTTTTCATCGCTATCTGCCATTGCGACGAAAGCCAGATGAATGGACTGAGTAAATGACCGAAACCACACCCCATGTGTCGAGGAATTATCACGGGTGTGATCGAAAATATTACTGAGCAAGCTTTCTGCATTATATGGCTCTTTGGGCTCGCAGCTCTCTTGTACAGCTGCGCCTTACGACATCCACGCGTGCAAATTGCGGTGTGAATGTAAAATCCGTGTACAAATCGTGTCCGGAAGGTGGTCGGATTTTATTTCAACCGATGTAAACTTCTTCCAACCCTACTTCTTTGTGCTGATCTGTTGTTCACTGCAGTTTGTCTTCCCGGTGTTTCGCGTGTACATCCGGCGAGAAAAGATTGGGGTCCGATCAGTTCCGTGGGGCTGTGTTTGTCGATGGTGGGCCAAATTACAACCATGTTTGCACCACTCGTGTGAGATACGGACCATTTGGTGGGGGCTCATTGCGAGCGAAAGGACAATTTATGCGGTTCAATTTTCAATTACAAACCCTTTCTCCCGGGGTGGCACCACGAGTTGGGGCGCGTGTGGGTCAAGGTTTGACTCTTGTGCTGTCTCCCTGGAGCTAGAGCGCGGCAAATAAATTTGTTCGGCTGCTGCGCTGGGCAACCGAGCCAAAGGTAAGCGCTGGACTGGTGTGACCTTCTCCGAGCGACTGGCGAGAAGGATCATGGGCAATCAGCAGATAAGCTAGTGAAAGAAAATTGTGGTTAGGAAAGGCAAGCGAGCAGAAAAAAACCGTCGTCAGCGATAGTATACACTAGGCTGTGACTAGGGCTCAAACCTACAGGCCCTTTGGGAATGTACGAGGGTTGGACACGGTGAAGATTTATGGTGCCAACCTGGAGGCTTTCGGCCTCATTTTGCCGGTGTCGTACGGCATTGGTTGCAGTCAATAAAAAAGAGACTGAACGAAGCTTAGCCTTGTTTTGTTGATGATGATTTCTTACAACATTAACGTGCTCAGCATAGCTCCGCTGAAATTGGTGGCAATATAATTGTGCTACAAACTGACGATATCATCACACAGCAAATTAGTATGATATTGCAACGCCATAAAGGAGTTTTTTAGAATCCTAAAGGAGGCAAATGTCTTGCGAATGAAACTTTTGGCAGATGACACGAACTGCATTAAGCAGCTACTCAGAGAGTAGCAAAGCAGCAGAGTAGATAAGACAGCAAATGCGAGCACACCATCGCAAACCATCAATCAGCTGAGCAACATTACGATCGATTCGGAAGGATGATCACATGCATGCAACCGATCATACACCAGCCCGCGGTTCTGTCGCATCGTGCCAACGTGCATCAATGCACCAGCGCATGCTGTAGGCTAGCGGATCCTCACGAGGAAGGCTAACGGATCGGGCGCGCCTCCGCAAAGCGATGGACAGAAGAATGGGCGAAAGAAAATACCTTGCGGTTGTTGTTACTTTTTTGTTGCCGTTGTTGTTTCGTTTGTTCTGTTTGCTCTTCAGCGCTCCGTTCTCCGGCCGCAAGGAGGAGGAATTTGTAATTCTAATTTTCCGCCAGCATCGGCACGGCCGATTCACGGCCGGCTGGACCTGCTGCACTGGGCAGCTAGCGGAATGTTTTATTAATAAAATTAATCTTCCGCGGTACGGTAAGATGGAATGAAAAAAAAAAAAAACAAAAAAAGTATAACGAACATTACACCGATCAAACGTAACTCTCGCAGTCACTGAGGGAGAGTGATAGAGATAGAGAGAGAGGGCGTGGGTCAGTTTTAGTGCAATTTTAATTACATTTCCGCGGTTATGACATGGGAAAAGCTGCGAGCCTTCGTCGCGCATGCCTCAAGGGTGGTTTCGTTGCGAAAGAATGTTTACCGGTCGCATTCTTTGTAGAACGCTGACATTCTGATGAATGCCGGAACAGCATTCCATCCAGCTAGCAAAAGTTTGACCACTGCTAAGAAAGTGTTCTGGGAAAGCTAGCTTTAGAGCACATTTCCACGCATAAAAGCTCCCCCAGCAAGCATGACTTGACGTGGGCAAATGTGTGTTGTCACCAGATGCTCCGATGAAGTGCCTTTTGAGCTTACGCTTTGGCTACTGTTTCCCGTTTCCCAAGGGTGTGCACGTTTGCGAATGGTTCCTCGGTGTACACAAAGCAGCATGTTCGAAACGAAAAACCGTTGGCTTCGGGAATTCCGTGCAGAACAGCTCGTCAGCTCGTCTGCCGCATCCAAGTGGGGTGAGTTGCCTGAGATTGGGGTGCTTCCTTTGCCCGTGGGCGAGACATTCGTTGGTCGGAGCGAGCGCACGAGGTGGGACGAGCCTAACGAGCTCCGGTGCATCGTCGAAGGGTTTTGTGCTGAATGCACCGAGCCTGGGCCGGGCGCTAGAGCATGCTCGAGGGGTGATTACAAGCTAGCGATAGCCAGGCCGAATCACTCGAGAACATGGGAGGGAATGGGCATGAAATTAATAATTAACTGTCCATCAGTGCACGCCGCCACCGACGGACAGGGATGATCGCGCCTTCGCGTGGAGTTCGCAAAGTTATTGCCGATGGAGTCTCAATTACCGGCATTATTGCGACGATTACTGTGGCGGAACCGATAAAGCGAGGGCTTTTGAGTTACACGGCGTTCGCTGGGGTGCGTTTTCATATATTTATGAAAGGGAAACAAACGGGCAGGGCTATGGACGGTGTGACTGAATCGTGGAAGCGATCTCCTTCACAGATCGCGCACTAATGTGCAAGTTGTGCTGTGCAAACATTCGAACAAATTCGCTAACTTTGTCTCATCTTGAACTTTGGAAAATTGTCTCGCTTGCTCAGGCTGTGAATTCGAAACAAATCATTATTGGGTGCGGTTGCAGCGATCGTTGAATCGATTGCGAACGCTTGCGTTAGGGAATGTTGTAGAATTTCACCGACGACCACATTGTTTGGCGAGGCGGCGAGGTTTCTTGCGGTTTTGTTGACCCACAATCGCGCCCAAGGCTCGATCCCGTTTGCAAGAGATTCCGTGTGCAAGGGAAGTCATAAATCAAACATTGTAACCGCCTCCACGCTTTCGTACGCGGGGTGCATCGCTAGAATCTCGTGCCTGCGGGGCGGATCCTCGGACAGAGCCATGTTTGCGGACGATCACGTAATGAAGATCTGCATTTGCTTGCGCGGGCGCGAGACACCGTGCCGATAGCCTCGAATCAACCCACTGAACTTCGAACCACGGTCACACGAGTCCGGGGAGCATATTCGCGTCATCCGCGAGTGAAGGGCCCTTGCGGCTGATCCGGGGAAAGCCCTCTGAAAAGGGAAGGGCGCCGGCGAAATAAGTGGAATCAAATGTCACGATCATCGCAGCGCGGGTTTGCGACCTATCGAGAGACTTTTTTTCTCGTAGCTAGGTTCGTAGCTGTTCGTCACCTGAAAAAAAAGGGTTCGTCGCTTACTCTGGCGCGCAAGTCTTTCGTACGGATTCACGCGAAAGCGAGCTGCTATGGTTGGTGGGAAGTATTTTTTGTTAGAAAAATAGCAATAAAAAAGGGCTACCACAAAGAACATTAATATTGCCTGATGGGGAAAATGAGCAAAAAACCGAAGAAATAGATATCGATGCAATACATTCACCCCCGCGGCAGTCGCGGGTTGTCGGACGGCTTCTGCTTCGTGTTCGGAGCGGCGTCAGACAAATGAAGGGAGTTTGTTTTTGCGATCGCAGCAATAAGCTCAGCCTGGTCGATGGCATGGCAGACCCCTGCAGGGGGATTGTTAGCAAACACAGCACACGATCTCTCCCGTCTGATCTGCAGGGCCAGCGAGATCGCCCTTTTTTGTCTCCGTTAATGAACTTTGCGCTTGACATTGGCGCTGGTTAGCTGTTGCCCGTGCGGTATGTCTTCACGCAGAGTGAAGCAAAAAGACGAACAAAAAAAACAGATGTTACAGCATATCGGTGTGATGTTGCTGCTACTCTTTGTCGTGAGGTTGAGCCAGACGTGCATTCGAACGCTTCGATGCAGAATATGTTCAGACGGAAGTTCATGATACCGTTAGATCAGCTATGTGAATTCCCCATCACCTTGAAGTTGGCGCATTCGTTTGCTGTTTGGTGAAGTATTGGCCAACATAAGCATGTGATGCAGGACTGATTAATGCATCCAAAAATCTCACTGATTTATTTTATCTTCGAGTAGAACAGTTGCGCTGTCAGCTTTGTATCCTTACGTCGCTTAATGATTAGTGTTCACTTTCAAGGATTTGATGATTCGAAATGTGCACATCATTTCATTTTATGATGGTGCAATAAGTGAACAAAAAATATATATACCACACCTGTGTGCCTTGCATTAATTTGTACGTGCGATCTGCTCTAGAAACTCCCTTTCTAATAGTGGCGCCTATAAATGCTACTTCTGTTTCACTTTCGATGTCCACCCTGCGGGAATAACTTCCCTAATGACGCGGCCATTGAAAGCAGCTCTTAAAACATATGAATTACTTTCGCTGACACCGACAGATCAATAGCTTGGAATCAGGTTTGCTCGACTCCCGATCGAAGACCGCTTCTCGCATCCCCAGGCCAAGCGAAATATCGGTCGATCAGTAGTCAGCTGGCCCGTGCGACCTCGGCCCATTGCATTCAGATTATAGTCTTTATCTGTGTGTTAATAATCGTCTTCCCGGTTCTCTGCATCACCTGATCGCACCTCTTAGAAAGGAAG
Source organism: Anopheles nili (assembly GCF_943737925.1). Lineage (NCBI taxonomy): Eukaryota > Metazoa > Arthropoda > Insecta > Diptera > Culicidae > Anopheles > Anopheles nili. Next base: position 30,840,915 of record NC_071291.1, read on the forward strand.
TAGATAGGAAGCGTGGATAGAGGTTGAATAAAAAAAAAACAACCAGCTGATCAGGCCTCCCGATCGGGGAAATCGATCCTGATCATTAGCGCAGAGAACTCAGTAGCGCGGGAAATTAATTATCCGATGAACTTCGTCCTCTCTTATTATTGGGAAGCGATCTGTCCTAAAGGCTTATTAGTTCATCGCCATCGGCAATAGCGCACGATTGAAATCGATCGAATGTCGTGGGTTGGTTTGCTTGTCTAGCAGCGGATGTGAGAAATAAATTGGTAGAAAGATTTGACCACCGACGACTGGCACGTGAATCGTGCTCGGTAGGAATGGGCAGAGCTAGAGCCGCAGGGCGAACACCAAATCCTCTTCATCGCGTGCCGACCTGATGTCTAAATTAGCCACTTTTAAGAGGCGGTTAATCAGCGATCATTAATTACCGAACCGGTCCGCGAAGGCCGGCTAATTGATGATGGAGCTTGAGTTGAGATGTTTTTGTTGTGGTGGTTTTGCGCTTCATTGGCACCTTCGCTCTTTTGCTGGCCGGAAGGTACTCGGGCCGGAGGCGTAGGTCCGGTGAGCTTAAGTTCCCGGGACCAGCTCCAGCCCGGGGTAAAGGTTTTGCTTTTTTTATGCTGCCATGCATTCGTTTTTGCCACTTTACATTTCTTTGCGCTCTTTGATCTAGTTGGCGGAACATCGGCTACGATTGAGGTCAGGCACGCAGTAGTTCGATAGCAAAAACAAACTGCTTGCAAGTGCTTAAGCACACCGTAAGTTGCGGGTTGTTTAAGTAAAGAGCAGCGCTACCACATGGCAGCAGGTTGTACCGAAAACACACGCCTCTGCGGACGAGGGTCGAAAGTGCAGGCGTTCGAATGCACAAACGAGCTGTTCGTGCCTAAGTACTGCATTGGGCTGAGAGCCGTCACAATTACTGGAGTAGTGAGTAGCGACAAGAGGTCTTAACCAACGCTCTTAACCCACAGTCACAGCAACTACGCTATCATGTGGAAACTGCGGATCGTTTTACCGGAATTTGGAGGGTCGATTTCTCGTTCGCTTGCAAGCGGCATTCGCTTCCAGATTGTCCGGAACTTGTTGGCTATTTTCTCCAACTTCACCAAAGCCACGTGTCCCCAAACGTACGAAGTGGACGTCCTAACGAGTACTTGTGGAAATGGAATGCGGGGAAAATTTATTGCTATCGGTGAATGCGAAAACGAACTTGCTTCTCTTTTCCTACTGGCCAGCTCGCGATCGGCATCGTTATGGGGATGCTGTCACAACTCGATTCGCTTCGCGGTGCTAATTTATTTTCACGCCAAATTTGGCCACACACACATACATACACACACAGGTTGTATGACCCTTCATCCACCAAACGGTGCAAACAATGCTCTCGACTGCAACGGGTGCTACCTCGCGCTTTGGTTAGCGCCAAACAAACCATTAATCAACCGTTTGGCGGACACGTGACGGCGGTCGTTTTAGGCCGTCTTGTGGAAGCAACAAAAAAAAATGTGAAGAAGGAAACCCCGAATGGAACCAGAGATAAATTAGACAGCTAAGGGCTTCCGTGTGCCGTTCCTGTGGCCACCCTGGTCCAGCCCTGTGGCACGTGTTTAATAGTGGTTTCGGTTTCGGTTTGTCTTTTAGTTCACATACGCGCCACGGTTGCCGCAGAATGGCCGGGTCTGACGATGTCAGATAAGATCTCGACCCTTGGGGGCGAAAGATCGCCGGCCGGGGTCCATAAATAGCGGACGAATTTGTTGCACGAGCCTGAACAACCGGATCGGGAACGTGCTCAGCAGAGCTCGTGGCCCGTTGGCGAAACGGCTATTCATGTTTCCGAACAGGGTGTTCGAGGTGTCATTTGTTAATGATATTGCGGACACAGTCTTTTATATTTTTCTGATTTCGCGATCTTGCATGATTTATGGTACACTGGTTCCGTGAAGAACGGGGTTCGGATTCAAAATAGACGAATGTTGTGAACATCACTGTCAATGGACGCTATTTTAAGCCATGGCATGGATTTACAGCTATTCGGTAGTGGTGCTTAAATTCGATTGGCTACCGGCGAACCGGCGCTCTTTAAAAACATCACAGTGCAATTTCCATGCCGTTCACTTTTCATTTTTGACATTTTAAAACGGCACGCGAGGAACAGCGCGAGAAGAAAATAAGCCGAAGGAAAAACTGGGCTAGAAAAGCGATCAACCATAATCTGCCGCTGGGGCGACGTTGGCCGATCGAACGAAAGTATGGATTAATTTTTCGCCATATCCCGGCCCCTGGAGTGGCGTCCAACCCATCCATCACGGGAACAATAATCCCCCACCCAATCTTGTTGATTAAAATAGAGCAATTTGTTGCGTGCTTTTTTTTCGCGGCCCCCCAAACCTGACGGCGTCGTTTTGTAGGAGCGATCGTGCGCGAAAAAATAAAAACAAATTCCCTTCAAACCGACTTATCGGCGCTTCATGTCGTGGGCTATATTTTCTCTTTATCTAAGCCACATGACAGAGAGAAAAAGGCTACACTACCGTACTCTTTCTTGACTTCTGCTGGAAGTGGTTTGCAAAATTTGCCGACCCACCGATCGCAGCCGCCGTGTGCACGTCGGAACACTCGAAACAATCGATCGGCATTTTGTTAGGATTTGTTGTAATGCTGTTTGTTTCCCGTTTCCTCTGTTTCAAACCGACGGATCGCCAACGACCGAACCGGGAAATAAGAAAGCAAATAATCCAACACAAGACCTCCTGCTTCGTTTCCGCGAGGATCGATGATCGCGGCCAGCCTCGGCGCACGGTTGCTCGGTTCTCTTAACTATGCTAATTTATTTATCTCCTCCTTAGCGATGTGCATAAGAAAAGGAGATCATTTCGTTTCATCCGCTGGCATGGTGGAGGAGCGCATGCGTACCGCGCGTCCGCCACAGGTCGGTGCAATGACTCTATTTCTCTCTGTTTCCGTTCGCCACGGTTGATCACCCCACGCCACGAGACCGGCCGTGTTGTGGTGGTGAATTTGCATCCGCCAAAGCAATGAATTGCAATTGCGATGATAACGATCGGTCGTAGCCCACCGCCACTGCCATCTGCGATCGATTGCCACCCGAAAGAGACCTTCTGGCCACTCTCGGGAGTACGGAGCTGCGATCGCTTTAGGGTGCTAACTGCGGAACCGCGGGAATGCCGGCTGATAGCTGTATTACGATCAAGAGTTGAGTGAGATTTTGCACGCGATCGCCCTCAAATCACAGGCGCCGTAACGGTTCTGCTTTTGTCCGTGCGGTCGCAGGAACAAAGCAGCAATAAATGGAAAGCTTCGGTACCATTTGGAGGCCGAGATCGTTATTCTTTGCAAGCCCACGCGCGGTACCGATTGTGCTGAAGGTATGGAGGGAATGGTTTAGCCTCCAGTCGTCGTCTCAAGGGCTAACCAAATAGATCGGTAGCCAATTTCATGTTTTCCGCCTGTTGGAGGGAGCCATATTAGCGTAACATGAAAGGCAAACATCATCAGCCGAGTAGGGGAGAAGCTTTATTGATTGTTTGATTTATGGAACTACATGGCGGCGAATGAAAGCTAAACATGGCACGATGCATTATGAGGCGTTGGTTGTGAGGCTGGATCTATTCGCCAGTTGCATAGTTCACGATCGTATTGTCCTCAAATACACGCTTCTTGATCTAGTTTTTTTTAAATCACTCCCAAAAAAAACTCTCCCAGCTACTGCTCGAGAGGAAGCGAAAAGAGTAGCTCTTTTGAGTGATGAAAAGTGGAACTTCCCAACCGAATTTCTTGCCCTCAACCTATGCCCCACAAAACTTATGCCGCGTCATTGACCCCCGGTCGGTGCGATTAGATTTCGCGATCAAAATTCAATTTCCCAATCATGCGTGACGGGCCTCCCGGGGGCTTCGATGAGTCGGCGAAACTGACCCCCGGTAACCCGATCCGGCTAATCGAGTGGCCGGGAATTTGTGTCAGGTGATTGTTTTGCGCGCGGAAAGATTATAATACCGCCGCACAAGGGCTCCGGCTAGCCTCGTTAGGCTGTACGCGTGCGAAATCGAAACCACCGGACGGTTGCCGATTTGGACGAGCCTCCAGCAAAGCAAACCGACCGCATCGATGAAATGAAATGGGAAAAGAGGAGCAAAAAGGGCGTTACATTGTAATGCTGGTCCGCGGCTGGGCGGTGATCGTTTTGCATAAATCGAATGCACCGCAAGCGCACGAGTTAGATCTTCGCCGGTTGTGCGATTTAATCGCGACACGCCTTCGGCACACACGATGGAAAGGCAATTTGTATCCCTTTGCAGGACGATCAAGCGCGTTTTGGTTTGTGGTTAGTGAGTGGAAGCTAAGAATGGTTGCATCAAAATGAGTGCTGCATTCTATCGGCAACGTGGCCGGCAGCTTGATCGAAGTGTTGGCTAGAAACCGCACATTTGCGCTGATGCTCGATGTTGCGGTGCTATTTCCCGCAGGAAATTCTACGATCTTTGGTGCGGAAAATGGACTCGCCAATCTCCGGCACGCCATCACCGGCACCACCTGTTGCAGTTCAATGGCAGGGTTGCAGATTTTTTTCTCTACGCGCCCGTTCCATCGCTGGCAGGGTTTTTTTGCTCCTCTTTCTGGTTGCTTATCGCCGATCGATCGATATCGCGAGTCGAGTTCAATCGCCTGGTTTGGGTTTGATTTGTGAAAGGTAGAACGAAAGCGAAACAAAAAAAGCTTTACGTGAGCGAGTTTTTCACCGGCAGCCGGTAAAGGTACGCTAACCTTGCGCCGGCTCAAAATCGGCTACTGTTTCGAACCGCGCCCTGTCTGTAATGATGCAAATTCCACGGCGTGTGTGTGTGTGCGATTACGCCTCCAAGGGGGTGGTAGGAGGCTGCTAATTTCGTGGCGGGTTTGAGCGGGAAAGCACTGCCCGAAAGTAAGACCGCAATGAAAAGGAAATCTTGAATGAGCTTCAAAGTGCGATGAGATAATTCAACTGCACGAATTTGCGCGCGAGCTCTTCTAAGACAGCCGGTGCGTAGCTGGATGATGTTATCGGAACCGATGTTTCCGCACCGATGTCAGAGAGAAGCTGGAGTGGAGGTGTTTTCTCTTGTCCGTATCCTGCAGGTCTGTAAAAGGGCGCTCCAGGTGATGGCTGGTAATCATGATCCCGATCATCATATGGCAGATCAGAAGGGTGTTTTGGCGTGGCGCGAGAAGAAGGCGCGTCTAACGGGTTTTAGCTTTAGGTTTAAGGCGAGTGTTTTGCTCACCAAACCTAAAGAGAACCGAATCTGGCACTGGCCAACACGTTGGAGTCGTTTGTTTGATTGTACTGTGTGTTCTCGATCGCTGGCTGATCGACATCAGCTGTTGGGTTGTCTTAAAATAACCTTTCCAACTGGTTGCGAGCCTTTCATTTGTGGCTGCCATTGGAATGCTTCTGTTTCGGGCGTAAATGGCTGTCTGTTTTTTTTTTTGCTCCAGACGTTTCTCTCCTCCCAACGCGCAGTGGAAAGTTCTTTCAACCAACGTCAAATTCAACGCGCACAATAAACAGCAATCAACAGGCAACCCTTCGAGATCATGCTCAGTGGCTGCTCGAGTGTGTTGCACTTTCTACCATGTTGAACAACGGACGGGAAACGCCATTTGTCGCTCGTCCACGCGGCACCTGACACTTTGGCTGGGCGGGTTAAGCAAACATAAGTCTCGTTCGAAACGCGCCAGGCCCTTCCATCAGACGCGTGCCCTTGACGTCGAGCCACGACACGCGCTGACGAGTCGTTAATTTATGGCGCTGAACAACCATCCCGGCTGCACAGCTCGTCGAAACGACGGACATCATTTAACGTGTCCGGGCCATTTCCCGGGCAAAATTACGCCTCGCAGCACGCCAACGGCCAGTGGCCTTCGCGATCGTACGATCGACTACCAGCGAGCAAGCGTACTGATCTCGCGGAACTGCAAACTTGGCCTGGAATTGCAGCTACGATCATGTCTGCTCGATTGGCACAGGTTTCCGGTGGGATTTCAAGCTTTGGGCATTTTTTTTGTTTCGAGACCCATTTTCCCACACGCCCGACCGCTTTGTTGCACCATTGAAATTGGGCGACCGCGAATTTCGAGCTGCTGAACGCGCACACTGCACTTGCAACGCGTCCGATTGCTCCTGTTTTCGCAGGGCGTTGCTTTTTTATTTCTTTGAACTGAATTAAAGCGGCATTTTTGTGTATCCGCCGTTTGGGCCGCTTATGGGGGGAGAAAATTGAAGCGGCAAAAAACTAAAGCTGCCTTTTTTCCAGCACATTTCCAGATGTAACTGTAGAAAGGTTGGGGTGCTTTTTTTGCCACCATTTTTTCCACCATCCAGCCCACTGCATGTAGGCTGCGTTTCCTGCAGCGGTAATATTTAGCCGAAAATTGATCGATGATTTCCTCGCACCGATAAGCCCGCTTGCAGGGCAAAGCATCTCGTTCCCATCGGGTATCGGACCCAGCTTGGCCTTTTTCGCAAACAACACCGTCCAAACGGCATCCGGAAGGTAGCCTTAATTGCACCGGCCGCTACCAAGACCCACTACGACCTTGTTGCGACTTTCCCTCGCCATGGGGCTCTTAATTTGCAGCACAAATAAAACGATTCAAATTGGTTTAATTTGTGCGTCTTTGCGGTGGGGCGTGGGCGCTCGGTGAGCGTGATTCGCCCTCCGCGTGGTGGAAGGGATTAATTAAAATCGTTTTTGCTTGTATCACTTCCTTTCGCTCAGCAACCTACTCTCAATGGGGTGGAAATGGAGAAGCATAAAAAACACAAGACTCGAGCCATGTCTCTGCATCGTCAAAAAGTCCACAGCGTGCGCACCGGAAGGGCTATCCCTTTCTTTAGACCCGATCGCTCGATGTATGATCGTTCGGTTGTATGTGCGTGTGTGACTCGTGCGGAACTGCTTTCTTTCTGTGGCCCCTGTGGCGGTCGTTTCCTTTTCCCTCACACCCCCACAGCGACGATGGGGGGTTGATGCAAGGGTTAAGATAAATAGCAAAAAATTAAATGAACAATTTAGCGGCAACCCGAGTCCGCAGGGGCCAAATGGAACGTGCACACGCGGGAAGCGCTTCGAGGGCACTTGCACTCTAATTATGTAGCTGCGTCCGGTGGCGGTGGTAGGCAGGAGTGCAGGGAAGAATCTAAATGAGCGTCGAGTGGAGCGAGAAAATAAAAAAATTAAAAAAAAAAACGGCCAAATGAAACAAAACCACCGCCCTTGGCGTACTTTGCGCGCGCAAGCCATACGCAAGCCATAAACGCACGCGCGCGGAAGAGAGGGCGCCAGTGGTACGAGGCGCGGAAGAAGCTGGAGGTGATTAGGGATTAGGCTGAGAAGGGGTTTTGTGGGCGGTGCACAATGCGCTCACTAATGATGGTTTTTTGCCCTTGGAGCGTCAGACGGGGTGGTTTAGAATATTCCCGTTCAGTTTCCCGGAGCGGAGAAATGGTTCGTCCTCGTCGTCTCGTGGGGTTGGCTTTCCTGATTTTGTTACTTGCTGCGGTACAGGGAGAGAGGCCGGTGTTGGTTTCTTTGCCGGGAGCTTCCCCGTGAAAGCACGCCGGTTTTGCTTTCGTTCCAGGGCTTACCTGTAAAGGAAGCATAAAAAGCAAACATAAGTACACCGTAAGGGCGGCCGCGGGTAGATTACAGTTTTCCTTTCGAAAGGCAAATAAAACAAACGGCCCGGGCGTGCGCTCGCGCTCTCGTACACATTAATGAAAAACACAAACAACAAGCGAACAAACGCACAAACGGAAGCGTGAAAGGAAAATTCCAAATGCACCGGAAAGCATCGCGCCGACTAGCAGTAGCTAATAAACTCGCCCTAGGTTTGATGCTAATGCGCTAATGATAGGGATTCTGGCAGGTTGGCAGCAATTGAGCGAGCATCGAGGTTCGATGCCACGGTTTGTATCTTCGTCTGCGTGAAAGAAAGTGGTTCTTGTTCTCGGGCGTTCATCCCGTCCGTCACTTTCGTTCTGAGACCAGGATCTAACGAAGTGCCTTCGACGAGACATAATGGGCCAGGCTAAATGAAACGCCTCGTAAGCGGAGAAGAATCATCCCGACATTGCTTAGGATGCTGCATTCCGTGGGGATTGAGTAATTGTTCCTCGGTTCTGGGCACTAAGCAGCTGAGAGGGTTCGAAGGTTTTTTCAAATGGATCGAAGTAAGCCACGTCTTCGTGTGGGCTTAAGCCTCACGAGCGTCCGTGAGTTCTTCATTATCCATCTATTGATTGATCTCACTAGTAAAATGGTGAGAGAGTGCGCACGGATACAGGTTGTAATTGTAACTTAGATCGAAATGGTAATGGTAGTGCTTAATTTGCGGGCAAACAGTACTTAACATCCAGAGGAAGCAATATAAAAAAAAGGTATTTAGCTGAGCGTGATATTTTCATTCGTTAATCGAGTTTGATTGCGCGTAGACGTGTGCAAAAACTTAGAATATTCTTAGACTTTTATTAGAATACAATCAATAAATTCAATTGTGTGTGTTCAAAAAAAAAATCAAACAAATGTTTTTACTAAATCAATAACAATATAGTTTGAATAACACTATAGAACGGTTGATCGGTTGAAGAAATAGCACACCAGTCCGTCACATTTACCTACTTCCAAACACAATCGTTAGGGCACAGCGAGTTAGAGCCATCGTTAGCCGCTTCTAAGGGTGGCTAGCAGCCGAGATTGTGCTATTTCTGAGCCACTTTTCGTTACATCCCAATCAAGCGGCTTCCAGCAGCTGGCGCGTAAATTTTTGATGCCCTCGTGGTTTATGCTTCAGTTCCGTTCGGTTGTCTTGCTTTATCCAACCAACGGGCGTGGGTTGTGAATGTACCGAATCTAACAATACCCGTGCTGGAAAGCAGCCCGCGAAATGGGAGAAAGGTGCTAATGATCTCATCATCATGCCCACCAGCAGCACCAGCAACACCTTCATCATCATCGAAGTGATGGCTTCAATATCTCGATGTGCGGTTACTAAGTCAATTACCATCGAAATCTGAATAGGCGATCGCCAATCGAGCGTGGATTCCGCCGCCGTGTTGGTAATCTTAGGGGGTATTTTCGAATAGCATGCTGCAAGAATGGTTTAGTTGCAGTGGTGCCGTATTGAGAAACGTCTGCCAATGCATGGCTCTCTCCTTCTTTTGAAAGTCATCCTGATCGGTCGTCGTCGATCACCCACACGATGTATGAAAAAAAAAAAGCACTGCACCTTGGGGTTTTTATTAGTGAGCTTTCGAAGGGTGCTCCGGACACGGAATGTGACCACAACCAGGTGCGATCGTCGTGCGGTGGACCTGCCACATCTCATCCTAAGCCTTACACCTTTGTGGGACGAACCACAGCGGCTTGGCGAATTATAGCTTGTTAATAGATAAATTTCATTAGAGTCGCTCCCATTTGTCTTTCGTCGTACGTTGCCAGCTATTACGCGCTCCCGATCGTTCCTTTTTCCTTCATCTAGGACCGATCGCTTCCTTTCCGAGCCACGGGTACTGGCGACTTGCGCGATCACCACCATCCGGTCGAACAATAAAACTAACAGTACTTCCATCGGAGGACTACCTTGCTGGCAGGGCTCGCGAGAGTACGCACGTGTAAAGGCGTATTCATTGAGATGATAAGCTAGCGGCGCCCAGGGAAGCCCCACGGGACCACGGAAGGCACGGATTGGCAGGCCGATTGTGGTGGAATGAAATCTTTCCTCGCTTCGCGCTCATTGAAGTCTTTTGGCGCCGATCGGTGGCGGTGGCAGGACGCGGCTGAATTTAATGATAATCGCCCGGAGTCATACAATCAATCAGCTCGTTGGGATGGCTGTGCGGCGCCTTGCCGCTCGTAAACTATTCCAAATTCCCTTCTCTCGTTCCATCGGTTCCCTTGGTTCACTCTGCTGTGTTTTTTTGCTCATCGCTCTCGTTTCGCTTCCCGGGATTTCCTTGGAACTGGAGCTACGTTCTGTGGTAGGAATCCTGTCCGCGGTTGTTGCCCGGCATTTCTCGTGTTTAATCGAACCTGCTTCGAGTCGTCAGAAGTGGTTTTCGCGAGTCGTTTTCCGCGGACGAGTCTCCGGGAAAGCGCTGAAGTTCGAATCTCGCGATGGTGTGAAGGGAAAAGCGTGCGCAAGCACAAAGTAAACAAATTACACGGCTGTCCGGTTGTTGATTTGTGCGATTGAATTTAATCGCACGCTTTTTTCAGGTTGCATTTATTAATTTTATACAAATTTCCACGATCTTCAGTCAATGGACGAGTCTCCGAGTTTGAGTACTAGAAATTGCAATAATTAATCCGATTAAGTTGATTTAATTTCTCGGTCTAACGTTTTTGCAATTAGAGAGCCAAACCCCTCAATTATGAAGCACCAGCAAATCAAACGCGTTCGGGTCGATTATGTTGTCCGCTCTTTGGCAATAAATACGCATAATAAGCCAAAATTCAATTCAAACCTCTAGCGAAAACGAGATTTTTCTTTTTTAGATGGAGAAAACGGCCGCACATCCGATCGCCTCGGTGACTGCGTTAAATTATTATCTTTCGTTTGTAAAACGCGCTCCATCCGCACGAGAACTTGTTCCGCAGGGGTGCATGAAAGTGAAATGGAAAGGAAACGATCCTCTTGAGGTTTGTTGGCAAAATATCGACGCTGATTCGGCGGCTAATGGCACCAGGGAGATTATCAGAGAGTGCGCTTATCGCTCACCGTGACCGACGATCCCGCCTGTTTGTGGTTTTTTTTTCGGCCTTCAGGGTCGATCGAAAGGTGGAGCAAAGTCGACGTAAAAAACATAAGCCATCATATCACCGAAGAATGAAAGTGAGAGCACTCCATGCGCGAGATATCATGCGGTGTCGATAAATTTACCGATTGATTTTCTACCAAATCCCTCATACTAGGACCGGTTTCGCCTCCCAGGGGCGTGTTTCGTCTCGCAGCAGAATCTTCGCTCTCGGATCCGCGTGAAATCGAACCTCCGGAACTGGGCTCAGTTAGGCGATTCCGGCAATGTTCAATCACGCGCTCTGCCAGCCGGTTTTAGCCGGACGTGCTGTATCGACATCTCAATAGCCTCCGCAGAGTGCCCCATTGTGCTTATGGTAATTTTCACACCGCACACATACCGTCCCAATTGAGCCGATCGACTCACCTTTCGATCCAGACTACGTCCGCACTTTCGATCGTAAATCAATCCACCACCGATCGCCGGCAAAAAGGGGCCTTCGCAAAAAACGATTCGAAAGGAATCGAACGATTTTAGGGCCATTAATCAAGCACCCGGTTTGCGTCCGTTCGGCCGATAAAATGGACAATGAAACATCCGTATACAATTGATGAGTTGGGGGTGTTTCTTTCGCCCTGTCGACTGACCCCCCGATAACGTTCTCAAGCTGGTCCGTTGATTGATTTCGATCCGGCTGCTAACCGGGTGGGTGAAATCGCTCATCGAATAGGAATGCCCTTGCCCGCTAGATGATTGAATGATGAGCACCGATCGGTTGGGCAGCTACCGTGTGAAGGGTTATCGTACGATCGCACGATGACGGTGCAATCCGGATGCCAATACTGGGCTCCGACCGTTCGTTCTGCGTGCTGAAGGCCGCTAAATTCCGATAATTTGCATCGTTACCATCGGGCGGAGTTAACTTCGTAATCTTTGGCGTGAAATTGCTTCCGACAGGAGCCGTTCTTCTTAAGCCCGTGAAGATCTGTGAGATGGACCATCCTCCATACTGGTTGGAGTAGAATCGTTTACCGATCCCGGTGTTTATGCTCACCCGGCTGTCTGCGATTGATTGGCGATCGTTTTGGCAACGTTTGAGGCATTACAACGATGCCCAAAAGCGCGTTCGGTGGAAAGTGTAGTGATTTGTGCACTACATGTAAGTGCTGCTGACTCTCGACCATTCATTACCATTTCCCAAAATCGAACACCAATCGTCCCTCGGAGTCTCAATTCGGTTTCACTTTAATGCGTGGCGGGCCGAGATTTTGGCATACGCACTTGGGTGTGGAAAATGCTGTTTTGGGTAATTTTCTCGTAAAACGTATGCACACGACTCCGAGTGCGGCACGGTTTTGGGTGGTGCGGGAAATGCGTCCATTGCCCTTCCGTAAATGAAAACCGATCGCTAGCCGATCGTTTAAAATCCGCGCCATCATTGCGTACCGTCATTTGCGTCGGCAAGCGCGTCCGATCGTACGCGGGCCAACCCACGAAGGGGCACTTTCACTGCCGTCGATCGCGCGGTTATCATACGCAACGCTCGGTGTATCACTTTTATTTCACTTTTCATACGCTCAACGGCGTGTGGGAGGCAACATTCACTGCTGGCCGCTTGGTGCGTCAATGGATCGGGCTCGGGTTGGGAAAGTTAATGGGACTATTTGTCTCGAATGAACCGTGAAGCGGAAAATGGATGCGGTTCGCGTTGAGACGCACGGCAGAATTTCTAATCCAGTCGGGCCGCTAATCAGACCATTAGATTGAGGTCTGCCGCAGTGGGAAACGGGCGCTTGAAGGCGCCTGCACGTTGCATTACACAGAGCGAGCTTTATATGGATGCGGCACGAGTTTGGGTCGGGAATTCTGGTTTGCTTGGTGATCAATTTCCTGTGATAAAGGGTTGGATCGCTTCCCGATGCAAGCGCCATCTCGGTGGTTCAATGTGACCCGACTTAGTTAGGCAGCATGAACCGCGACTCTCTCAAACGTCTCGATCCTTATCATGGCCGGGTTTTTTTCTCGCCCCGGGGGTGCCAGCACGCCGATAACGGTAACAATGATCATGATCCTTCAGCAACGCGCTCGAGGGCCAACTCACGACCGAAAACACTCCGGCTGACCTTCGGTTGATATTTTATGCTAATTCACCCTGGGAAAGGGGCCGGCGACTGCAGTGGCAGCAAAAATGTGGAAGCAATCATAATCGAGATGGTGTATTTTTCTGACTCGCTTTTCAGCCCCACTCCCTTCGGAAGGGTGCATTCACGCCCCACGGTCGATCGACGATCCATCGCAACCCGTCGGTTTGGGACCGACGGGACCGTTAATTTGTGGAGTGCTGATTAAAGCGAGATAATCAGTGCGGCAATGGGAAGCGGAACCCACCGCATCGGGAAGGGTGCGCTGCAAAGGGTGCCGTATTTTGAATGTATTTTTTCGGTGTTCCTTTTTCTTCCGTCTGAAGAGGGGGATGTTTGGATAAATCGACCCAAAAACCTATTCCCGAGACGCAACGGGAACAGCGCTGTCCACTTGACGGACGCGAGAGGCCACCAGAACGCATGGGGTGTTGGGCCACGATTGGGGTGAGAACGGAAGGGATCACATTTTTCATGACTCAATTACTTCATATGCGTTTCTAGGCCCTAACGCTGCGGGTGCTGAAACGATGGTTAGGGATTCGTTAGAGGATCCCCGAACCGGACCCAATCGAAATGCCCATTCGAATGCAGCCGGGAAATGCGCTGTTCCGTTCTCTTTGGGAGGGCCGCGGAAATGCGGCAAGGGCGAGAGAATGGAAAATAAACAGACTCAAATGCTCGATGCGTTCCGTTTGGTTAAGTTCCGTTTAGCACCGGGACCGGTTCTGAGCCGTTCCCATGAGTGTAGCAATAACGGGCGCGTGTCATGCGTGTTGCCGCGCGAATAAAAATTTGTTCTAATTTTTTGTGGTGGATTTTTTTTTATGTTCATTTTTCTCCTAACGTGGAACATCGCTGAAAGGGTGTAGAGGATCATCTCATTTTCTGATCTGATGGATTTTTTTTGCTTGGCGTTCATGTGAGCGGATTTTGCGATATAGCTCTATATCGGGTTCGTCGCTTACCTTCCCGACAGCTCTTTCTCGTTCTCTCGCACATTCATTGTCGGAAAAATTGCCCGTGGGCAAAAACTACCAAAAATCGCACTCATTGCGGTGGGAAAGAGTAGCAAGTAGGCAGAAAAAATGAAACATTAAATTAAAAGCAACCTTAAACACCTCGACCGGCACTCGGTCGTACGATGCAGCAAACCGAATAGGTTCGATGTTTATGATCTAACCGCCGCGTCGACCTGGAAAATGGGCGACGGATGACGGGCGGCGGTTGGCTGGACCCAATAACGGGGCCCGTCGGTCGAAACCAACCACAAAACTGACCCCAATCTTAATCACCTTAATCGCGCGCCCAGCCGAGGTGTGGAAATAATTGTTCTGTTTGCGCACTTTGTTTGATTCGCGGCCGCGCAATCCGCCACGAACCCGCTAAATATTTATCCCGTCTAAACAATGGCCCTCGCCCCGACTTCCTGTCCCCACCGCCACACCGCCAGTGGCACCGCCTCGACCATGACCGTGATTTAACGCTTCCCCGGTCACTTGGGGTCCATTTTTTGGCTACGGTTCGCTTGGGTCAGCTATCGCCCGGTGGTAAAGTTTTGCGCGCGCTTTTTTCCTTCACCCTTCGATGGGTGCCTTGTTCCGGCCCTCTTGCGAACCATTATCGAATCAAGAACGATTTTCACTTCGCGCTGGGTTCTCCTCACGCGATGAAAGGGGTAAAACGGCTTGGAGGAACGCATTTGGGGTGGGCATTTCGTTTTAATTACCGTTCCGGCCCGGACAAAGGCGATGTGATTGTGGATGGATCGAGATTTCGAGTCTTCCTTGTGCTGCGGTTTTTTTTTCTGCGCTCTCGCCCCTTTTGGCACGGTTTGGAAGTAGCTGTTCTTTCCCCCGCATTGTCTGCACGCGAGAGTATCCCTTTACCATTTCAGTGGGTCAACGGATTAATGGTACACATGCGCGCGAAGTGCCCACCACAATGGCCTTGGTGGAATTTCGCTGGGTGGCCATCGACTCGGAACCGCTACGTTTTATTCTGCCAGCCCGCTAAGGGGGGAAATTCGCCCGCGGGAGTTTTTGATTATTTGGATTTTTTTCTACTTCGTTTGCCGCATTTCGACATCGGCTCGATTCACCTGGCGCCGTGAGATTCTAGCCCGCTAGTTCGCATGATGTTCGACGTGCGCTTTCTCACGGCTTGCTTCAACGGATGATGGATTGAGCCGTTCTGTGTGAGATTCTTGTGCCTCACAAAAAATGGTAGTTCTGTGAAGTGATCTCCAATCCAAAACGGTTACTTCAAGGCAGGGATGGCAGGAGTGCGCAAAAATTGTCCACGAAAAACGATCTTCCGGCGAGCGGATGGTAGAACTTCCGCCGGGGGACAATTTCCGTTTCTTTACGACGGACTTTTCACGATCGTATTGTTGCCTGCAGATGACGCTAATTGATTCGTTCTGTGCTGTGTCCCGCTATGGCAAGTGGCATTCGGTGGAATGTTTGTTCGTCGCCCGCTTGAGCGTTCGAGAAACGATTTGTCATCACACTTTGCGACAGAAACGAATCTTCCTGACTTGGGGATCGTAGGCGATTTTTCTTCCAACTCAATCGCCACATAACGCTCGGTACATTCACCCACCGATGGCATAACGTACTGGCGAGCACGACACGCCATTTGTAGATGACAAAGAATGTTCTGTGCCTCGAAAAAGGGGACATTGACAAAGGTGTGAACCCAGCTGGACTTCGTGGTGGAGTGTTGGGACTTGTCCCCGGGAAGTTGAACGTTGCGAGGCTCTTATCGTTTGCCACGCCGCCAACCATCATCATTAAAGTTTAATTTCGATCGCCCGCTGCAACGTTAATAACGGTTGCTGACGGTTGGCAACGACAGGATCGCGCGGGAATCGTTCCAATTCTCGGGCCCCAGCTTCGCGAATGCCGTACAGCGGGTATCATTTAGATTTGTGCCCTTTTTTTTGCTTGCAGGGAGAAGATTGCGTAGGGAAAGACTCAAACGACGCGAAAGTGACGAACCCGGTCTGTCATCTGGCCGGCTCGGAGTTAATCGATCGCACGCCAGGACTGCAGATCGACGGGGTTTGCGGAAGGAATGAGAGACTGGTGTGTGTGTGTGTGTGTATGTGTCCTAGTGCCCAAGAGCTGCCAAGGAACGGTTACGCGGTAGATAAACATAAATCATGTACCCAGGGCGCATGCTTATTACTGCCATTATCATCTCTCTGCCGATCCAGCTTCTCCCGTGACGTGATCGTCAACTTCATCCGATCCTGCCATTGCTTCGATGCTGGGGTGTGGAACTATCGTTCGAACACCCTTCGGAAGGGCTTGCAGGGAATAATTATTGGTAGAAAAATTTTCCAACCCCATGCTGCCACCGTTGCATGCTTCGGCCATTTGAATTGCTAATCATAACGCTTCTGGTCAGAAAGTCAGAAAGCAATGAGTAGCTCATCTCGCAAACAAAAAAAAAGCGTAAAAAGCTATAAAACGGAAGCTCTCAAAACTATGTGGCATTAAAATTCCTGCAAAAATCAATCCGCCAAGCGGCTACAAATAGACAACCATTAAGATGTCGCGGGGAGTTTGTGGCTAGCGCGAACGGTGTGAGAAAGGAAGCGCCTTTTTCTTCCCATCACGATAGCCATGCCGTTTCGGAGAAAAACTATCCAACATACCCAACAGAGCTCCACCCGGTGCTCGCAATTCAAGCCACTTTGAAAGGGAAGTTGCATTTAGCGTGCTGCGAAACCAGATGCCATTTCGATGCGGTTCAAAGCTCGCCCATTTCTCCGGGGCCAGTCCTTCGCCATTTCGAACGGGAATCACTCTCAAACTCTCACTAATGTCGCCCTCAAGAACGGGAACAGGTCCAAAGAACGTCAGTGGCAATCGTTCTTGGCGGCCGTCGATCTCAACGCAATGACGGTTGCGCAATCGATTCCCACTTAAAAGCGAGTTAGAGGCAGAATCGGCCCTCCGGCGGACATTAAGCCGCTGTTTGAGGGCTATTAGGGTCTCGTGGATACCGTCACGCACTACCACCGGGAGCGTAATGCGCGCGCGCTCGTCGATCATCGGCCGGAAGCCACGCCAAACTTGTCTTGCAACGGCAACTCATCGCGCTGAATCTCCACATCGTGAAACTGGTCTGACAGGGCGACCACACCCGGGAGACCGGTTCGCTTGTTTCACCGCGATCGACCTTCGCGATCGCCACTCGCGAAGGACGACGTACACCAATGAAGCCATTTACGGATGCGGGTTTAGTGCGCATCCATCAGCGCCGGACTGCCAGAGAACAGAACGTCCAAATGGTGGCTCCGAAACATGAACACCCGGAATGGTTCATTCATCCACGCGAGCTGCCGTTCCCGTAAGCCTTTTACGCTTGCAAGATCAAGTTGTGTAACACAAAACGATCGTGGAAACGTCAGTCTTGCCGTCTGACAGAACGACGGCTGAGAATGACGCTGGTTTACCGCTGCTCGGAGGTCACACACAAAACAAATGCAATAATTAAAAGAGTGTGATTTTGATGGACCGTAATCGCCATAAAACTGGACCGCCACCAACGGATGGTCACTTCCCAAGGGGGCAAGGGCTCCATTCCCACCGCGTTTATGATAAAACGTCAAGTTTTATGCGCTTCCCCGTGGCGTGTGAAGTGTGTCAGCCGTCACTTGGGGGTGCGTTTGGCGCGGTACCGAAAACGAAACGACCGGAGAAAAGCGCCCTCAGGTGGCCATGGTGGTTTGCTCGTCACGTTTCCGGCCCGAGGGTATGACGCTACCGAAAACGGTGCCATCGTCCTCATTGCCGGTATCGGTGGTTGTGGTGATGGGCTCGAAGGGCCGGAAATTCGACACCGCGACGTGCGATACCGTACTCGAATGGAGTGTGGGTCTTTGGACACTCTGTGTGTTTGTGACACTCTGTGGAAAACCTCAGGTAACTGTACCAGACAGACGTCCTCTTCAGCCTGTGGGTTTGATTATCACCGGTTGGCGTTCCGGTTGGCTTCGATCGGCTGATTGACCGCGTTTGGTCTTGCGATTAGATCATCCAATTTTGTTTAATTAAATTTAATTCCTACCGGTGGCTCGGGCGTGACGTGGTGGATACGGGAACGGCTTAATTTTGGGGTCGTTTAGCAGGGTTGGGCGTTTGTTTTCGGGCGTTCGTTCTTGGCCACTCGGACCGGTTCTAATCGGTGTTCTTTTGGAGGCGAAGACCTCCAGATGTGGTCCGGGTGCGGTCATTATCCAATTAGCTGGTGATGCCACTCGCGTCCACCCGTAGTTCCGCGAAGGGCGCTGGGCGATCGTCAATTACACACTTCGCGGACCGATTCGCAAATGGTTCCTAGTCTTGCAAGGTGTTTGTTTACACACCCGAAGCCTGAGGTGTGCGCGATAATTGGACGGAAAATCCATGGCTCGCGGTGCCAATGTCTAGCGTAGTCGACGGAAAACAGGTGAGCTAGCAAAAAGGCACACACTTTCCCGGTCTCGGCGTCTGGGAGCAATTTTGGGCGATGAATGGAAGTCAAATTGCGGACCCACAGCGAGGATTAAAGGCATTTTTGACAGGCGAACAAGCTGACGCTGGGAGAACCAGAGGCGATATCTGAGAGATTGCGATTAGCTGTCAATCGAGAGAAGAGTGATGGACTGCTGGGGTTCATTACTCATCACGATCAGCACTATTGATGTCGAAATGGGGGCTCTTGATGTAAAATTGAGCAATTTGAACGTCGAACCATCTGATAAATGCTCTAACGTTGTGGGGAGTTGGAGCCTTGTTTGGAGTGGCTTCAACCAAGCGCATGTACGGTGAGCTTTTCCAGGCCAAGATTCATCCCCCAAGATCAAATATATGCACTAGAATCCGAACGTTCAGAATTTATAACAGGCCCTGGCTCGTTTCGTTGGCCATGTCTCATAAAACGTGAACATCATAAATTATGAGCCCCTCACTGGCTCGTTGCACGTTTCGGACGTTCGGAGAACTACAAATCAACCAGCCCACGTGTAATGAGGGGGCCGTTCCATCGAAGGGGTTTATTGTTTCGTTCAGCAAATCGCCATCGATATAAGCTCCAAGATCGAGCCAGTGGTCTAAGAGCCAGCTAAGCACCAGGCAGTGATGAAAGCACTACATCTTGCGTTTGCATAAAGACCATCCGCCAGACCGCAAACGTTCTCCCGGCGAAGGTGACACAAATTCTCCATCCACCCGAAGAACCTAAGCTCCAGAGTAACCGCAGAGTAACGGTTCGTGTCAGCACCGGGTTGCGCGAGCAAATTGCAGGCGACGACGGCCTGCATCGTAAATCCCGCATCACTCTAGCTTCCTGGACGTTCTAGAGTGGACACGCCCACGGGCCCATTATATGGAGCTCAAAATGCGCGACATGCGGAAGACATTCTCGGTGTTGCTTCTGGCCGCGATAACGCTCTAGACACCACGAGATAATGGCGATTGATGGCGAACCGCCGGAGGACGCTTTCCGAGAGAGATTTATCAGCCCGTCGTGTCCGAGCTCGCCCTTTTCGCGAGGGCGATCGATTAATTAGCCTATCTTGGATAGTGGATCGCGTGTGGATCGAGCGTCCCGTTGGCCAATGTGCGCCAATGCAGCCAACGGCAGCTTTACTTCCTGGTGCACTGGGCAGCCCGAAAGCGAACGCAACGGCCAACCCGGCGTGTACATCGGCGCACGCGGCTTGTTTGGATTTCGGACGCGGCCGAGAGAAAACCGTTAAGGAACCGTTCGATGGAGCAGATCTAACGAGATGGTAGCTTGTGATGGGAGAAAGCCTTCAGCAACCAGCCGCCAGCTGTACGGTACGTCCATGCCGCAAGTTCCAGCTAGGCTAGTGCCCGACCAGACTATCCGGTTGGGTTAGTGCCGGTGGGAGTAGTTGGGCGCTTTTTTTCCTCCCTCCTCGTGTTAAGGCTTGTTTGTGAGGCTTGAAAATGAAGCCCGTGCGAAAAGTAAACCCCTTCTTCAGCCTCCCACACCGACGCCATGGCCATAAACCTCCCATAGTGCACCGTCTGCGGTCCGTTTTAGCCTACTTTTGTGGCTAGAATCGAAGCCGCGCGTTATGTAGGTAAGCGGGATCAGCTTCGTTCTATATTTTAGCGGCGCCGCCGCTGCCACACGCCGGTGCTATCAATTGTGTGGTTTATAGCGACTGGCCGCGGTGTGAATTAGAGTGCTTGCGATGCCGAAGTATGTCGACGAGAACTAGCGATGGACAACTACGGTCTTAGAACCGTATCTAACTGTCGAGCGGCTATTGAGGTTGGTGTCTTACGCAATTGCCTCATCATCAGAACCGATGCGTTTCCTGACCGGGTTTTCCGGGAAATCCAGGGTTGGCTGCGTGAACTCAGCCTGCAAAGCCCGGACGTGACATCAGGAGCGCGGGAACGTGCATTCGTGGCCCTTTTCGTGGCTCGGTGTCCATGGAATTAGGTCAAAAACACCATTCAAGAGGGCTTGTGTCCCTCTGTCACCCTGAAGCCCACAAGAAGTTAAACGCGAACACAAACTGCCTTCTCATCACCACCTACCTTGTCTTTGTTGTTTCCAGCCGGTCCGGAGACAGTTCCGTTTTCTGGCGCCGGTATCGACACTGCCGGTGGGCTCTGTTGCGGGCTCGACGGGTTACTGCTGCTGGCCACGGCATTGCTGCTGACACTGACCTTGTTCACGTTGACTGAGCTTGGACCCACGGTTGAGGGCTTGCTGGAACCGGCTTGAGCTGCGGCTGCAGCAGCGGCTGCCGCCAGTTTGTTCTTGTTCTTGTTAGAGCCGTTCTTGTGGGATAACCGTCTCGGTGTGCTGGCGCGAATCGGTGCGGATGGTGTCGTCATTTCGAGCGTGGCGTTTCGGTGGTTAGCTGACGATTCAGTTGATCCTGATGATGCCTTTGTTGAGGTCCCGGTGGTCGTTGTGGTACCAACTGTGGTGGTAGTGGTTCGCGTAGACTCCTTGACTGCAGGACTCGTTAGAGCGGCCGCCTTTGGCTGGTCAGCTGTAGTTCCCGAGGACGAAATGTCCCGGTTTGACTCCACTGGAACCGTCTCGTGGGTTGTACCCGTGGAAGTGGAGCCTGTCACAGTGGTGTAGGAAGTCGTCGTGGAGGAGGACGTTGTTGTCGTTGGAACAGTGGAAGCTCGAGGTGATGTCTCGGTTCGAAGCGCTTCCGGAAGCTCGTTCTCGGAAACGTCTCGCTTACGACGCCAGTTACTGCCAAAAGTGTGCGCCTGTAGATCGCTGATCAACTGCCGATACTGCGGATTGTTCAGGAAAAGCTGATCGATCGACAGGAAGTCGTACCCATCGTCATCACTTTTCAACTCCCGATCATCACCGGTGTCGGAATCAAGCTGCGTGTCCTCAACAGCCGTTTCCGGTGCGCTTGGTGAAGGCACCGCAAATACTCCCACCGCCAGCAGAGCCAGCAACACCAACATCACCCACTTCTGACAGGTCACCATCGTTGGCGCGATCGCTTGAGACACGGATGAAGTCGCAACACCGAAATGACACTTTTCGCGGGGTTGGCAATTATTTCCGGACGCTCACCGTGACCGTGGCCGGGTGTATTCTACTGAAGTGCAAGGCTGGTGAAGCTGGCGGGAAAAGGTTGCGAAGGTGACGAGCCGGTACAGGCTTAGCAGTGCCACATTGTCCCACGACCGGAGGGATTTCTTTGTTTTTCCGTTTTTTTGCGGACGCGAAGTAATAAACCGACCGTATCTGGAATCGTTCGCTGATGGCTCGCTTGTTCCCGTGGGTTTTCTCTGGGTTTCCCGGTGGAAATGGGGCTGGGTTGAAGGGCTGCCGGAGTTGGTCGAGCTGAAGATGGAGAACGAAATTATGGGGTTAGTCTTTGCTGTTAAAAATGATGATGTTGATGATGATGAGGATGATGACGAAGCGATGCACCCTGGCAGTGAGATAGAAAATCAACTTTTAGGACGCGTTCTTTTTTCCCTATTTTTTTCTCTCTGTCTGTCTCGCTCTTCTTCTAGGTTTCAAGATCTTATCGAGGCGCATTGTGTCCATCAGTCTTGGCGTGGTCTGAGTCCGCGTCAAAACGCACCGTTTATCGATGCCATTACGATAAGATAATGAGTCTAGGAGGACGTTGGACGAGAGAATAAATAAATTAAACACCCCAACCCCCCGGTTTATGTTTTAATTTAGGCGCGGAATCGAGCGGGATTAGTTTGGGGTTGTTTTCCACGATCTTACCCCCGTTTAGGGGGCGATGATGGTACGAAAAAAAGAGGGAGTGATCCGAATGGGGCGTAATTGCTGTGCTGCGTGCTATTATAGGCGTCATTTCCATTTAGATGAGCTCTGGTTTATGGGGACATGTGGAACGATTCAATTCTACACCCAAACGTGCACTTTTTCAGCTCAGCACGATCGTTGCACATTTCGTCAAGGCAAGCAAAATGCTGCAGCACACGTGCGGTGACATTTTCGAACGGGAGACTGTGCCAAGCCAGCGACCTAAATGGGATCTTCTACGCATTTTCCAGCCCCGCGCTGGTTGCAACGATTCGCTCCCGTTTTGCTACATTTTTACCCTCTCGTTTGCCGTTTCAACTTAACCAGCGCCATCGAATCGCTCGATCGAGCTGAAGCGGAACCGGGCTTCCACGATCAGGTTCTGCCACCGGAATCACCACTCCAGATCGGGAGCCATTTGCGTACTCCAGTTGCTTAATTGACTTGTCATGCTCGCGGGCCGCCTTGCGTTGAAGTTTGCTGGGGCTTTTGAGGTTTCATCCCTACACCGGTTGGTATGCGTTTGTATTCCTCCCGAGGTGAGCCACCGATCGAATGGCACGAATTAATGGTGCTCTGACGAAAGTGTAAAAACGAGAGCACTATTAAATGGGAGCGGTACCGTCTGTAGGTTGTGTACTTTTTTAAAAGTCCCTGCTCGTCGTCATGCCAATCGCGTCACGTGCGTGTGCTTACTCCCATTCAAATCAACACGTTAAAGGTATGCCTCGCTTTGGTATGTGTGCGCTTTTTTTTTGTCAACTCTCACCATGCCATCATTTTTGCCCTGCACTCCAACCTTGACACGTGAGCTTGGAGTGCCGTGAGTTGACCTTATTTCCTGAGCATTCCCACCTTCTTGGGCGGGTTCGCTGAATGCGCATTCAATCCGCGTCTTCTCGGAAGGGTAGGAAAATTTCCACTCTTTAATTATGACCCCAAGAAGCTTGCATGCCAGTTGATGGCCAGAGGAGAGAAAATGACAGCAAAAGGGTACGGTGGAAAATAAATGATAAAAACTGGATCAAGCTTCGTTCCCAAACACTCCCTAAAAATTGTACAGCACACGATCGACGACCCGGTCGGTAGGTCAACCGGAAAACGCCCCATTTTCGCACGTTGCAGACGTTAGGGTGCTCGGATTTTCCACCCACTAGCAACGGATGGGTTGCACGATGCAGCGGGTTTCTTTATTCCGTCACTAACCTTCGGATCACTACGGCATAACACTAACTCATAAGTCTGCTTGTCTATCAGAACCCAGGGAATTTTAATGAACAAAGTAAAGGGGTCTATTTTGAATGAATTACGTCTTTCCGTTACGGGTAACCTGCGATTCGTTTACCTTTTAACCGATACACTTTCCCTGATCGAGCATCTTTTGCACCAAAGTATAAACCTTCCTCACTAATGGAGCTTCGCGGGAAAGTGCACGTTGCGCATCCTTCGGGTAGAAGGAAACGTATTTCCTACGACCCACATTTTACTCGCTGCCATCGCTTCACTTTGCGCCGATGAGCAATAAATCACATCTCCTGCATCGGCACCTGTTTCGGTGGAAGCGCAAAGCAGTTACGGTCAGAGGAAAACACAAACGGAAGAGTAAACGGCCAAGGTGGTCGAGCTGACGGCATCCTAAATCCATCCATTATCCCTCCACGTGGACACGTTTATGGGTCTCTTCGGCTCTTAACGATGCCCCTGTGTGGAGGAGCAGAACGTTAAACATCGGTGCCGGTAGCACCGGTAATAGTTTCGTTTATGGCCAGTCAGCCGTTCGTCGGGTTCCACCAGTCGATCGATCGGTGCATCACTTTCACCATTGGGTGGTGATAAAAAGCTCGAATCAAGCCCACAGATTCATCCTGGCCATGGTCGTGAAGTCAACAGGTGTCCATCCATGGGTGAGACATTCGTTTTGACGCGTTTCATCGATGTGAGAAATCGAACAAATTAAGACAACCTCTCGAACCGCAGGTGTCACAGATGGAATAAAATATGCTGTCTGGCCATCTGACCTGTTTCGAGAGTGAGCTCATAAATTTCCTCCTCATTCGAGAGGGTCCCGTTTAGGTCTCTAATCGATCGATAAGGCTAAAGCTTTTCGATTTGACTCCCCTTTGCGTGATGAAGTGAGAATTAGCAGAGACAAGTCCCTTTCCCAGGTGAGGATCGAATCGCCGCAGAATCGCCTGGGGAAGGTCAATTTATGATCATTTTATAACAGCACCCATGTTGAGCGACACCGCCGTTTATTGCCCATGCCCAGCCTAGGTTTTAATGATCCATCCATGTTAACCAGCTAGCTTGGCCGCCTCTGGCGGGCCCCATAAATATTGTTATAATTTTATTCCCCATTTTTCCACGCTACAAAACGAATCCGATCGCTTGATAATAGGAACAAAAGTCGATGGCCTGCTGGGTGGTGGGTGGGGATGGGGTGGTGGGTTAGCAAGAGGAAGAAGAGGAGAGTAGTTGGAGAGGAAGGGGGGTGGGGGAAGGAGCAAAATAAAACACCGCAAGATAAAGATCCGGTTCGGCCCTGCCCCGGGTCGGAGAAAACGAAGCGCCGCTTTTCTCAGCCACGTTTGGGTGTTTTGGGTGGCGCATGGGTGGTGCCATGGGGAAATACGAAAAGAAGGAACCCTCTTCCTCCTTCGACCCACCCGCACTTGGTGGTCAATTGCGAGGGCGCAGCGCAATTAGATCGCTGGTTTGCGCTCTTCCGCTTCGAGGCCTGCTGCTCGATTTCGAGGCCGATTCCGCAGCAAACCTCGAGCAGGGGTCTCGCCTGGCATTTGGCGCTGTTTTGGGATGGGAAAATTGGCTTTTCCTCCAAGGGGCCGGGCGAGCGAGTGAGCACCCGATGACTCCAACCAGGCGGTGCGAGATCGGCGAATTGGTGAGATGAGTTTTTATGATCATGATGATCATGATTACGGCCACGATGGTGGGTGGTTCGTTCGCCTTGCAGGGTCATAACTCGGAATGCAAGCGCAACCGAGTGCTGGTGTGGGTTTGGCTATGTATGCGAAAGCAATCCGAAAACCATGCCAACGGGGTTTGGGGCATGTTCGTGCCGCGTCTCGGAACGACAGGAAGCTTGCATAAATCATAAAGTCATAAAGCCTTCATCGCCCTGTGGGCTTCATTGCTTGCGAAACTGCGATCTTCCGGTGGATGACATTGCCAGCCAGGCCGTTGTGGAAATGGGGTAGAGAGTTGCGTCAAATCCAGCGCACTGGATTCGAGAACTTCCAACGTCTTCCCACGAGAAAAAAAAGCGAACTGTAACTCGCGGTGGCCAGATGAAGCACGTTTGTGGAGAAGCCACTGTGTACCTGAAATGCATCGCGGGATTATATCTCGAGTTTTTCCATATTTCCCGATCAAATAGATGTAGGGTTTGCCTCGGTGGGAACGTTAAATTAATCTGGATTTCAATCTCCACCGTCCGTGTGTGGCGCCAGACCGTGCGTGTGACTTTTATCGTTATCTCTAATCGTTGGTCATCGTGTTTTCGGATGCACTCAACACCTTTTAGGCTGCCGATTCGTTACGGGACGAACAAAAGATGTCTTTCTTCTGCCTCAGCGAGCGAACCGGTTGAACCGGAAGCGCTCGATGATGTGTGGGCAAACAGACAACCGGTACGAAGCACTCGCAGCAGTGGGCAAACATTGAGATGTCAAGAAGCGACGCTTCATTCCGTGAGATTTTGGAACCCTTTGCGTGCACAAACCGACGGTTGCGGCGTCATTGCGGTTGTTTGATTATTTTTCATGAAATCCCACGAATGAAGGGCTCAAACCGTAGTTATTTATGTTTGCCCGTTTTTGGAAGGGGTTTTTTTTTAACTAAACAATCACCGAATCGTACGAGACGTTACTCGTGCGGTCAAAATTAACGCAACAGACATCCAAATAAAATTAATTCCCCATTCAGCTCTGTGCCTGCCCAGTTGGAGCCTCCACGCGATCGCTCATGTGCGAATGTGGAGATTTATGCCTGTGCCAGGATTCTCCCGTTGGCTCTCCCGGGGTGGCTAATTAATCCCTGTTCCACGTGGCCACCGTGGTTGGGTAGGGGTTTTATCATGTTTACGGGATCATTAAAACCCGATATTTGGATCGTCGTTTGGCGAGTGGTAATTAAAATTGTAACGAAACAGAACCGTCCACGGAATGCAGAACGAGCCCCGGGGAGAAACGAACTGGAATCTTGGGGCCATTACGCGAGGAAGCTTCTCCAGATAATGCGACCCGCCGAGATAACAACGAGTGGCCGGAGTTGGTCGAATAAATTATTCATAAAACGCATGCTTGCCAAATGAGCAAGCTTCCCGTTCAGTTTAATTGATGAACTTTGGAACGAAGTAAAAAGAAAAACAAACTTTACAAAAGGCGCCCACTTTAATTCGCTTTTAATTTCGTCCGTTCCGCCGTTGAGCTTTTCTGCTGCCACGCTCCGGCGCAGCAGAAGTCCTTTGCCGCGTGTTTGCAAAATCTCTCCCTTCGAGCACCGCTTGCTTAAGGTAATCATTTCGGTTCCGTTTCGTCTGCCGAGCCTGGTTGCGTCAGCGTTCGCTCCAGCTAAGATTGACACCTTTCGGAAATGGGTCCGGGTTCGGTTTGTTTGCGATCAGCCGCATTGGAAGGTGATTTTTCGCGGCCATAAACCGATCGTGGCCACCCGCGAAAGCTCATGGATCGGGAACAATTTGTCGTCTCGAATCCCGTTTGCTGCTTTCACCAGCTGCCATGTGCCGGAAGAGCGGTCCAGCCCGGCGTGGTGGCAAACATTGACGAAATTCTGTGCAACGATCCGTTCTTCGGGGATGAGGTTGTTTTTTTTTCTCTCCATAATTTATTTTCTATTTGCAGCCCTCTTTCATGTAGGTCAGCTGGTTTTTTTTTCTGTCGCGCCTCAAATCATGACCCGGCACTGAACGTTTGGCGAAAGACTTTACACAACGCTGTGAGCGACTGGTGGGAATTGGTGATGATCGCTTTCCCGAAATTGGCCTGTCCAATGTATCACCGTCATAATTAGCTGCCCAAACAAACTAGCGGCACATGGGGTGGCGCTAAAGATCGTATGAAAAATGAGCTCATTTCATCCACCTACTCGGAGGTGGAGTTGTTTAGCATGATCACCTGTGAGGATCATGTTTTATTGTGTGTATTTTTTGCCACTTGTAATGTGGTCCTCCAGGAATGCATACATTTCTAATGCAATAATTTCAGCGTCTTCTCAAAGCCTCAGTCGGTTTCAAGGCAAGGGTTACGAAAAGTCGGTCAACGCGTTTCGAGCCCACGTGCCGCGTTCGCCAGATGTCAGTCGGTGAGTTTATTGGATCGAAACAATTGCAACCCGGCACTCGAAACGGTGGCGCGGAAAATCGAGCGCAGGGAAATGTGTTTTTGGTCGGAAAACACCAACCATCAACCATCAAAAGCCCCAAATAAAAAAGTAAAGCCCAAAACCAATCGGACAGTGCGTGTGCGAGGGACGCAGCAACATTTATGCTGCGAGTTTTGCCGGATGACGCTCGTGTTTCTCTTTGCCTTCCTCTCCCACAATTTTTCCAACCCTCCTCAACCACCCCCTTGGGCCACATTTCATTTTCCCGCTTACTGTGCGCACTTTCCACGCCACAAATCGGGGACAATTCCAATATTGTCCGGTAGCGGCCTACCGAACCGAAAGGCGTGCATTTTGGGGTGGATTTTTTCCACCCTCTCTCTCTCCGTTCTTTCATCTCCTTGCTTCTTCGCCCATCGTGCGCCCGCTTAGCCTCAATCTGCGGATCTTGAAGCCCGGGCTGGACCTACCGCACGCGGTTGAAATCGTTTCCGCAGACGATTAGCGTGAGGCTCAACGGACGCGCTGGCGGTCGTTAGGCGGATTTTTAGCAGATCTGGTTGAATCCGCGAACGTTAGAGAACCCCCTTGCGTAAAGCAGGTGAAGCCACCCTCCTGGTGAGCATTTCTCTTCTTTTCGTCTCGACTTCTGGCTTGGTAATCTGTTCGATTTAGTTCCCGCCAAATGGATCTGCAAAAGCGAACGAAGCCTCTAAATGTGTGATGAATTTTGAGCACCTTTTACGCGGTGTGCCTGCCTCTGAGAAACCTGCCGGATTTCGCTTAACCGGTCGCAACGAATTTATGATCCGTTTTACGACGATATGAACCGTTTTACATACGCCTGCGCGGGAGATGAATTTAGCTTCTTTTTTTTCGTTTTTCGCATCCACCCCCTCGTTCATTTGACGAACGTTCGAACGATCCGTGGCTTCCGAAAAGTCTGGTGAAAGCGAGCCTTCCGCGGAAAACGCGAGCATCATCCGCGAGATGTGGACCCGGGAAGCATACTGTTGACCGTTTTCAAAACATAAGTTATGCGGCATTATACCGTTTTATCACCGGGCAGTACGGTTTTAATGGCGTCTCGCGGCTGTCCCGGGTGAAAGTGCTATTACCGACGGGGCCGGTCCGTTTGCTTTTATAATTGTATTAAAAGCAAACACTCCTGGCGGTGTATAAAATTGTAAAATTTAATGTGCTGTTAATTCCCGCCCCCCTGGTTTATCATCAACGCTTCGTTTTCCATTGATTAGTGGATGGTATAAAAATGCAAAAATACGATGTAAATCAGATTGGGAAATGCGATAAAATGCGCTCAACCAAAGC
This sequence comes from Anopheles nili, assembly GCF_943737925.1. Taxonomy (NCBI): domain Eukaryota; kingdom Metazoa; phylum Arthropoda; class Insecta; order Diptera; family Culicidae; genus Anopheles; species Anopheles nili. The sequence goes on from NC_071291.1 coordinate 30,869,865, forward strand.
ACAAAAGAAAACAGCTTCCCCTTGGTCGAAGGTCGTTTGACAAATCGAGCTATCGCTTGTGGCATAAAATGGTTATGCGATCCTCGTAAAATGGACCGATTAGCCTTGGGACCGATCTTGTGTATCATCGGAAGCGGGTCTTTGAAGCGGCGTCGTGTGTGTGCTGCTTCTCGAGTTCTCCGGCGGATACGCCAACGACCTGGGCCAGCATCGAACTCCTAGTAATAGGCTCCAGCAGCTAATCGGGGAAGCGCGGTCGGATTCGACACGATCCGTTGTGAGCACAATTTGCTCCCACTGTCACCGGCAGCTGCTCAAAGAAGTCAATTTTCTGCCGCATTACACGAAATGAACCACGATGAGGATCGAAACTGGATCGATCGGCTGGAGCGAGAAGATCGCTTCGATAAATGGGTGAGGAAATTCAAATCCTCCCTTGTGCTCGAGGACACGGTGCGCATTTGGATTCTTCCGAGGGCGGCTTTCGTTCTGTGGCGCTTTGTTCAACGTTCCAGGCACAAATAGCGTGATAGGGAAACGAGACGAAAATGATCTCGGGGGGATGGTTTTTTTTCTGAGCTTTCTCGTTCTTTATTTTTTGAGCTCCTGGTGCTCGTGTGCATGCACAATTGCGAACGAAGCTGAAAATTGATTCTCGCGGGATTCCGCGGGCTGGGCTGAGTGTTCTTTTAAGGCGTGTGGTTTTCCCGATTCCAATTCCAGATGGCCTTTGCATGCAACATGTGGCACATACCGGAGGTGGTGGATAGGCAATTGAACTGCAAATTTATCTGCCGACCCGTGCGATTGGGTGAAGATAATCGTGAGCAATGAAATTAGTTTATTTCGCGATTTGCCATTCGCGAACGTTGCGAGGAGAAGTGGTGCCTATTGACACGAGCAGTGCTGCCGTTTCATGCCAGCTTAAGATGTGCAAACCACGGAACCTGCACGGAATTACCGGCAGAGGAAGGTCAAGAAAATCTCATCGCCTATCGTAGCAGATAGAGTGCATCGAAGGCTGCGTGATGTAAGCTGTAAAATATAGCCTAAGTGGAAAACTGCCGCTAACTGTGCTGTTCATCCGATCGATTTATTAGCGTGGTTCGGTTTCCAAGATTTATGGTCCGATTTGAAATCGCTGCCTAAACGATAACATGTGTCTCGATTAACCGAGCAACGCATTTACGGGGCTCGGAGTTCATAAACCCACTGGCAGGCGGAACAAAAGCTTAGGTATTAATTGTAATTGTTCTGTCGTGTATTCACATATGAGTATGTGTACGTGCGCACCCTTAGCTATCTCATCGGGTGCATCTTAAGTGCGGTTGCAATTGATTTTTATTCGTGCCGTCGTACCGCGCCCGGAACCACGGACATAGCAATTAATTAAGATTGCTCGCATCGATAATTCTCGCCTGTCGACAGCCGGTTTTAGTAAAAATCGTACCACCGAGAAGAACAGCAGTTTTCGAAGGCTCGCTCGGATATGGGCGTTGAGATGGGGGTTCGTCACTTGTTACCGTACGTGAAGTCTTTCGTTTCTCGCAGGGGGTGCCCTTGCAACCTACCTCGATCGAGTCGTCTGCTGGATGGGTGCGGTTCGTGATGTTCCAACCGGAACGCTCAACCTGCGTACTGCTGGCTGATAAAGGCGAAAGGCGCTGGTAATTGAACACCGCGAGCAATATTTTGTTTTCTCAACCAATTAAGCACGTAATTCCACGCTCAGTACAACCAGTCGGTACTCCTTCGGTGAAGCTGCAGATCGATTGCACTTCAAAGGCAGCAAAGGGGGATTTCGTACGCACGGTTAAATTAACGCACACACTGTTCACACGCGCACGATCGCGAGTTGAAAAACACACAATTTTCCTTTCGTTCTGCACTCGACACTGTTCTAGTGAGACCGAAGGAACGTTTGCTGCATTTTCGAAGGCGAAGATGAAGACTTGCTTGTGCCACTGGAAAGGTTCGTGATCCGTCGGAATAGGAAACCAAACTTCAGCTCGTGAAGCACGGATTTTATGCCACTCTTGGAAGCGAAAACACGTCCTGCGGTTAGAGCTGCAAAGGGCAACAAACCATGAAGGCAAAAGTTGAACGGGCTAGCTGGGTGGCAGGCTCGGGCGGGAAAAAGTCCGGAGAAAACAACGCGCGCACGTGCACTCGGGCCAACGACAGCTGGAAAACTGAAAGCCCGGTAGGTTCGCGGTTCACCGTCCAGGGTTCCCGTGCGGTTCCGTCCACCGTGATGACGGCGTACCCCGTTAGCTTACGCTCGATGACGTCGTCGATGACGATCGGCCGCACGATGACGGTTGTGGTGGCGCTACAGCTCCCCAGATCCCGCGGGGCTGCGAATCATGAAATCATCACCGCGAGAGCGGGAAAGTCAGGCCTAACGGACTGGCTGCCTCGAGTGAACACGAATGAACCTCCCGCGAGCTGCGACGGTGGATGGGTAAAATGGGAACAAGCACTACCTCCCGCCGGGTGGGGTGGGAAGGAACGAACCACGATCTGCCGATGAATGAAAAACTGTTCCTGCTGATGCAGGAGCATCTCGTTCAGTGCGATCTTCGGTTAGGTCGCTTCAGTCCGTAGTGAGGAAAACCATCAGAGGAAAAAAGAGAATGAATGAGAGAAGTAAATGAAAGAGACAGGAATAGAAAGAAAGAGAAAACATCAAATCACTGCCTATACGATCATCGGTCCGCTCTTGATGATGGTTAATGATCGTTAAGACAAAAAATCGTGCGAAGCGATAACGATGTCGAGCGTTTGGAGAACATGAGAGGGAAAAGCATATTTTTTTCTCTACGAAAATGATAAAAAAGAGATAGAAAAAGTGTATGTGAAGCAATGAGCGGTAGAAAATAGAGAGAAAGAGAGAAAAAGAGAAAGAGAGACAATAAGCGAAATGAGATGGAACGAAAACTAGTGCACATTTGAGCTAGAGTAGGACTGTAAACTTGGCGCGCGATCGTTACTGTGTCTGGGTTACTTTCTCCCTCTCGATCAGCACTTGCCCTATCTCTATCGCTACGAGCAAGAGCTATTCGTCCTTTTCACTTTATCTTTCGTGCACTATCAGCCCGCTCGCACAATAGATCGAGTACGGGGAATGCTGTGCGAATGATGATCGTGCGCTCTCGACGATCCGTTCTCTCGGTGCATAAATAATGTTCTCACACTCTCCTTCTTCCACTTTCATTTCAGGATCTCTCTCGCGGCGCTACGATCATTCTCTTGAAGCTGATCCAGTTGGCGATCGGGGCTGAAGGCTGCACACGCACGTTGGAAAAACACTATCCAGTGTCAAAGCTCGGCGGGAGTCACGCTTGAAGTGGGCTTTCGAGCCCGTCGTCCAAGGGAAAAATAATAGAAAATGGCACTGGAGCGTGGAATGAAAAACAAACGCCCAAATCCACTCGATGCCACCGCGCGGGTATTCTTCACCGAGTTCCTGTATGAGTGCAAATTAACCTGCTTTTCAGATGTCAAAATTTGCATCACAACGCACCGCAACAAGCTCGCACCAAGGTGCCGTTTTCGTGCGGGAATGTGAAGATCGAAGCTAAGACGGGCTTTATCCCGTTTAGCCGTTCCTCAATGGCATTCGCGTTTGTGTCGATCGCCATGTGACGAGGGCAGATCGCTACTTTAGACGAGTGGGGTTTTGGCTTGAAAGGTATCCTGCGTCGAACAGAAATGGGAATAATACCCATAATTACATCGTAGCACATTCGTTTGGCATTTTCACTCGTTTGTTTTTTGAACGGCACTGCTATTCCTGTGCGATGTATACCCCGCAATTTCGCGAGCAATATAGCCTGTTACGCCGATTTTGCAACAAACAATGCAGCAAAAAACTAAGTGCCCATAAAAAAGCCCAACCACCAGAGGACGCCCCGAAAAGCCCTCCCAGAGCCCAATCATTGACCCAAACCGTTGTTTGCGTTCTGTCGCAAGGTGCTTTGGTTTGGGAATGGCACTTTCCAGCGGGAATTTTTAAGCGGAAGTACCCGTTTTTAATGTTCGCAATATTTTAAGGGCACCGTTCCGGGTGTGTTTCGTTTTCTCTCACCCAGCTGATATGCATCTTTCGCGCGGTTTCTCCCCATATCTGCTCCTTGGTAAAGGTGGCCACCGTTCCGAGGTAAATCGCACCGTTAAGTGTCGCTGAAAGTGCTCGATTGTATGGAAATGCGCTCACGGTAAAGACCCTCTGGAGCTGCGGTTCCCGGCAAGGCTCGCATCGGAATGTCAAAACAGACACAATCTTCATTTGCCACTGGCGGGAGCGAATTAACGGCGCTGCATTCGACCATTCGGGCGGGACATCTGTGGGATGCGACACCACACGCCCCATCGGCTGGGGGCGCTACATAAATGAATCATAAAACGACTCGCTAAAAAAAATACTGATGGAAAAACTACTGCGCAGCTCAAATTACGCGAAGCTCCGTTTTCAACACCACGAGACGTGAACAGGAAGCAATGTCACCGCAATCGGAACGGATTCCGTTTTTTTCTGCACAAGCGCACGCTCGTGAGCTTACATTTCAGTTCGATCGAGCGTGGGTCCTCCCACCGATCGGCGCCATTTCACGCGGCCATTTTGCGTACCGTGCGCGTGGCCGATGTCACTCGGGTGTCCCGGTTTCCGCCGCCGGGCTTTTGGTTTCGTCTTCGCCTCCACCGCGGAAGAGAAAGTGTGAAAATGCTTAGTGGTTTTCGCTACCGACCAACCCTTTTGCCCAAAACCCGCTTGGCTACGGACGGGCGAATTGTTTGTTTGTCATTAAATGGAAGCCATGCAGGCCGGGAAAGTGTGGGTGTCGGAGGCAAACAAAACGAAAGGAAACAACAACAATAACAAGCCAGCCCTAAAAGAAAAGAGCACGCGTTGGCGTTGAGATCGCGGGATCGCACGACAAAGCGATCTTTAAATGCAGCAGCTGGCCCTTTCGAAGGTGCCTGGGCTTGGGTGCGCATTCGGCAAGGGCGAAAGTAAACGGTTGGCTCGTGCGGCTTCGAAAGTGCAATTCCACTTCCATTCAAACGACCGGAAGCACCCTTAAACGTAAGGGCGGTCGATCACGTGCATCTCGAGAGGATGCCGCAGGCCCTAATGGATGAACCAGAGTCGGAGGGTAATGGCCAAAAATGGTACCGCAAGTTTATTAATTATTCTTACATTACAATTACATTTCACTGCCAGGGGTTTTCCGCGACACCCTATTCCCAACCCTAACGTCTTAGCGGCCAAGCAAGTGTTCCGGGAGAGCTCGAGGTCGATTTATGGGAGGAATTTTCACGTTTGGACTTCGGCGGAAGGCGATCCAGATGGGACCACGCTTAATTGTCCGCCTTGAGAGCTCATTAGACGCTGGGGAAGGTGTTTGGTGGATTGTACGCAGCCAGCCAAAATTGCAATCATTACGGCCAATCGTCCTAATCGGCAGCTGCCGGGTCGCGAAAGTAAAAGCAAACAGATGGCTAAACGATTGGTGCTGTCCTCGCAAATGAGCTGCCTTTTTTCACTTTCCGTGGGGTACTTTCCACGCCACGGCTTAGGAAACTGCGAAATGAAACACGTTCTGCAAGGGGAGTTAATTTGCGGGCTTCTGTGTGTGGTTTTTCGCCCCCGTTTCAGTAGCCAATGTTTGTTTATTTGGTGCTTTTTTCTCCTTCTGCTTCTGCGTTCGTTTGAGTTCGCTCATTGCCCTTTCCGAGCAGGGCGAATTCGCTTCCCTTCGCAATTGTGCGCCCGAAATCGCCGAAATGATTATCCACCGGATGGAGCCGATCAAACGCCGGAGAGGTGTTTTGCGTTTCCGGATCAAATGTCACATCCGGCGCACGATGGCTGGCGATTAGCGTGATCTGAAGTAGGTGAGCTGGCTTTTCACTCTCGTTCGGGCTCGTTCTACATCCATCGGCAAATGGCACTGCTTTCATTTTTATATGGCCAAAAATCTTGTGTAAAGATTCGAGGCTGAGACTCTGATGGCGTTGGTAGCGGGGCAATAATTGTAAAAATCTTCCGCTGGTTCGATCGGTGAGGAAAGTGATTTTCCATTCGCCTTTGCGATGGTTTACGATAACGTTTTGCGTTTTCATTAGCAACGTTGAACTGAATTCGCATCAACTAAACTGGCGAAGCATGATGAAGCTTTATGATGAAGCTGATTTCGTAAATTCAAAGTAAACGAAGTCGTTTTGCTTCTTTCTATAAAACAATTGACATTTCTCACTTTATAGTGACTTTTAGCTTCACTTGGACTTGAATCAGTGTCAAGATTTGTGACTTGTTTTATTTGCCTACGTAATTATAGTGGATAAAGACTGGTGATTGAGGTATAATTTCTTTAAAGCTAATTCCAGTTGAACGAAGAAAGAGCAAACCAACGGTGAAATTAAGCACAGCCGTGAAGGAACTTCAATAAACATGAATAATTATCAAGTCATTCTAGGCTATTGTGCGAGCCTTCCTCGTATCGCCGCGTAACATCTTTCCTCCTATCAGTGGCCACTTCTTCGCCGCACCTGCCAACGGTAATAGATCATCAACTACTTCCATCGATCAGTTTAATCGGTTGTTGAACGATACTGCCACCCTGCCGGCGATACCCACAAACCGGATCGCTTTCCCGCCCGATCACGACGGCCTCTTGTTTTCCCCCAAGAGCATATCGGAATCGGAAATTGGCCGCGCCATCCAAGGAATTCGGCGCGTCCTCCTCGTGTTGCATTTATGCTGTTCCACCCATTCATCGGCTAACTGTACTGGGCTACAACATAACGCTACCACAACGTGCCGCGAAGATGAGACGCACCTTTTTGGCGTTTTCTCGGCCGTTCGAAAACGGTGCGAAACAATGGCCATTCCGGTGCTAAGGGCCACTTGCCAGTCCGGGCCATCTTCGAGCACTTGCCCTCTCATGTGGCGAGTGTAATCGAGGCGCATAATCGGAACTTCCTGACATCGATAGCAATAATGGCACACTTTTCGTTCCGGTTCTTCCCAACGCGCGCTTGGCAGCTTTATGGGGCTAATATTTTGCTGTGCTTTACCGGCGCAGCTGCCTAGAAGCGTGGTTGAAACAAAAAAAAACAGTCAACCCGAGATCACCACAGGTGCCAGAGGGACCTTGTTAGATGCGTGTATGATACCGATCCACCTCGAGCTGGTAGTTCTAACGAGAAGGAAATGGTTCGGTAACGAGAGAAAATCGGATCGCAATTAATTAAAAAGAACTTCCTCATTTAACAGAACATCGGCGTTGAGACGTTCGCACAGTCGGTGTCTACTTCGATCTACCACTGGGTACTGGGAATAAATAACACAAGCCTTTTCTAACGTAACCAACACCCCACAGGAAAATGTAATAATTGATTGATTCATGAGGGAAATAAGTAAAGAATGTTCAGGATCAGCTTTAATGGATAAAAATGTTTTCCGTAGGCAGGCTCGCTAAATTTTGCTACACACTGTAGCTGTTGGCAAACACCAACCGGAACGTTAGTTTAGCAGCGTTTTATTCATGCTGTTAGCTCGCAGAGGGAAACCGGCTGCCGGGAACCTGATCGGTGAATGAAGAACGTGGCTCGAGAACCCGCAACCGGTTGGGAAGGCTGAAGGCGAATTAATTTCTAAACTGCTGCCTCATTTCTCTAGTGTAAATTGCAACCACCACACCGGAATTGGCTCAGTTTAACGCATCGCACATGCGCCGCAAACGCAGCAATTAAGCGAAGTGCGAACATTTAGCTCCGTTAGCAACATTTAGTTCCGTTCCACTATTGCCTGCTGAGATGGGCACGAAAATGAGACGCCCTTTTTTTGGGGGGGGGTGGATTTTTCTACGTGACTCTCGATACGGCCGGTTTTAAGCCGGTCCTCACAAGTCACGAGAGCACGATCGATCTGAGGCCTCTCCGGGAGGGATTCGTATTTTTATAATTGATGCTATCGCGTTTCGAGATCGACCGGTTCCTTTGCCCAAAGGGGCGAGAAGCCCAATCGTGCTAGGACCGCGGGTACTTTCGATTTTTCCGCCATCCCAACATCCTTCTCAGGTCGCGTCACGGCGTAGAAAGTGGACCGACCCACTCGCGGTAAACCCGAAGCACGCAAACTACGCCCCAAACATTCGGGGGAATGAGAGTGTGTCCATCTCATAGCTCACCGAGGGCGATAAGAGGGATGCATGAGAGGATGGCTAGGGTGGCTTCTTTAATTGAGCCCTTCAGCGTGCGGCGTCTTCAAAACGCATCCCATTTGAAGGATTCCGTTCCCGACAGCGACCCAATAGCGAAAGGTCATCTGGCAGGCCGTCTTCCCGGTGGGCCTGCCAGTCGGTGTGATTGCATCGCATTTTCCCGTTCGGCAATTTCCCGGCTGCATCACACGCCAGTGTCAGCGGACATCCGAGACTCCAAAATGTCATTCCACTCCCGAACCAGGCGCACGTTTCCGCGTCCACGGCTCGGGGTCGGAAGCGTGCGTTTGCTGCGAGATGGACACTCCATAAATCCGATACGACAGGTAATTTGAGTTAGTTCGAGAGCTTGCGGTTGGCCGCGCGACCGGGCTCCATTGCGCTCTCCTCGATGGTCATTAGCATTGAAATGGACTTTCCACTTTCCGGCCGCTAGAAAGGAGCCGTCTGGGAGGGGCGAAGGCAAAAAAAAAGGCGCCATTACGCGCGGTAGAAATGGAAACGGAGAGGCTGCTGCTGCAATGGAAAAAGCTCGTACCAAACTAATGCTCGAAAACATACGTACATCGTATGGGATTTCGAGTAATGACGACTGGCCGAAGAGGAGGCAACTAAATTGACTGTTGTTTTTCTAGCGGTTTTTATTATTATTATCTGGTATATTTCATAGGTGCTTTTTTGTTATTTTTTTTTTGTTTGCACGCCGGCCTTTCTCCGGCGGCTCTCGGAGGTAGAAGGTCAGTGCGCAACCGGCGCGATGCGCGGAATAAACCGCCGCCGAACATGACGCGTCTCGGAGGCTGGTGCGAGGAAAAACCCATCTCCCTGCGGTTTGGGATGGCAAATTTGACTCTGAGAAATGGTTACAATCTATCAAACCTGACCCGCACGACCGACGCGAGTGGGATTGTGATACTTTCGAATCAAATTATTATTATCTTTGTGGTCGTGTGTGTGCGTTTTTTTTATTTAAACTCACAAGCATTAAAAGGATTTCATTTCATCGGCTCGCTTTGCGTCCGAAAGCCCGTTGAAATGGTTCGAAAAAATGCACAATCGTCTGTCTCCGTCGAGAGAGAACTTTCAAGGGCTGTGTTCCTTGAATTTTCCAGACTTGAGGCACGTTCCTTGAGAGTAGTTCTGTGTATTCTTTCGCGACTGTCCCAGGGAGATGCGCTTTGAGTGTGCAAAATTCACTGCACCCAATTTGTTCCGCGCAAAAGAAGCCATCGAGCGGAGCACGTGTGCGGAAAAACGGGCCCCGATTGTATGCCAGCTGGTTGGCCTAGACCGTAGAAAGTCCCCTTGTCACCCTACTGCCCCCCCGAGTGAGCTATCCTCAACCCCCCGGGAGAAGAAGTGAACCCTCGAGTGCGCTCGATTCGGGGTGACATTGTTGAAACGGGCAATTTAACTCGCTCATTGTGAATTGCTCCCGTTCGAAGTGCTTCATGGGGGGTTTTCCTTCCTTTCCTGGTGCCTTTTTTCTCCCTTCCCATGGACGTCTTCTCCTCGCCCGCTTCGTGTGCCGGCGCGTGCCACAACCCCTGTGGAAAAATTGCGTGAAAGCTTCCCGCCCCGTTGAGATTCGCTCGCCGAAAGGTAGGGGGTTATTTTGAAAAAAGTTTTAAATTAAATTCATCTCTCCGCCTAGTAGCCCTTCCTTCCATTCGGGTGCAGCCACCGATTCGACGCACCCAGGTCGGGAGGGGGCCACGGCAAACGGGGCGATTTTCTTGCGGAGTTTCGCAAACCTCCCTCCCTGGTCCGATGTCAATCATCGTGCTCAAAAGGCCGATACGATAATAGGCAAATTACGCGAAAGTGAAAAGCGCGAACAATCGTGCCGGTGTGGAAGGGAAGGGCCTTTGCCCAAATTCGGCCACCGATGGTGAGGAAAATGCGGCTCCTCCTTGCCCACGGCGCAGGGTTTGTGCGAAATGATCGACAGATTGAACCGGTTGCACGAGGCGTTTTAACGTTGGACCCAGACTTGGCTACGGACTCAGACTCTCGAATTACCATCGACGGGTTCAATTCTCTCGATCCGGTTCGCTTCCGACGAATCGGTTCCTGTGCTGACAGGGCCGTTCGAGGTAACGAAGAAAGTGTTCCTTCGTTGGATAATCGCGACTTCTTGACGGAGCGTGTGTTTCTTCGTGCCGTGGTTGTTTGATTACACGTTCACCTCCGAGTTAGCCCTTATGTTGTTTTTTCTCCTCATACATTTTTGCCCTTTTTTCACCCCTCTACGAGAGCGGGAGATTAACGTGCCCTAAGTCTAAGACACGTGTGACGATCAAGCGTTCACTGCGAAGGCCTGGAAACGCCCCAAAATTCCCCCCGAAAAATCGCCTGGTTGTCTCAGGTGCCGCGTCAAGGTGACATTGACGAAAATGGGTCGGCGTGGCCGGTTGATGATGGGTCGCGATCGTTAATTTATGTTCGGATTAATTGGCATTAGGGTGCACCCTAGCCTGGACGGTGACGATTGTCACCCTCCGGTCGCCCTTATCCTCAGCGACACGCTCCAGCGAAGCGCGCAGCTAATGACGCTTAGATCGCAGCCCGCGGGTTTTCCTTGCCGTTCGAATTAAACATCACAATCGAAACCACCGTTGAACCTTCTCTCGGGTCTGGCTGGATTAGCTCGCTTTTCGGGCTTCGACTGCGGGCTAATGGCCGCGCACGCCAGCGACATCACGAACGGGGTCGATTCGATTTCGATAACCTTTCGCCTTCGGAAAAGGCTGGCGCGCTGCAATCGGTGCTGGTTGCGATAGAAAAGGAACCACATTTTCATAGCCGCATTACGATCCGGCTGCGCTGCGTGCACGGAAATCGAATTCGGAAACGGCGCTTTTCGATCACTTTCTTTGGATACAAATTGCGGGAACGATTCGCTCGCCCCCTTCCATTTTCATCCCTTGCACGCGCAAAAGTTCGGCCATTTGCGTTCGGTGCCTTTCGCGTGGTTTTGCGCTAATCCGTTCGCCCGTTTGCGCTGTGTGTTTTTTTTTCTGCCCATCTTACCTTTTTGCGCGATATAATTTCCTATCAATGCTCGTGTTCGCCCGTCCCGTTGGTGGAAGCGTTGAGGCATGGGAAAACGCAAGAAACGGTAATGAAGGCACCCGCGAGGCCTATGGGTGACCCTGAATCGTGGCCCCAGATTTTGCACTCACACACACACACACCCAGGCTGGCCGCCCAATCGATTAACCTCTGGCAGCCGGATAGTGGCATCCGGTCTGGATTGGGGTTCTGCAGGAGGCAACGGACACACGGTGGAAGGGATCGTTAGCGAAGATCGCAAAAATTCGCACCGCGCAGGTAGCATCGCCACCACGCAGCAGCTCTTCGGGGCGCCATTTTGACGTTTGACCTCTTGGGGAGCGAGACTGTAACGCCCCGCTAGAGTCGGTCGGAAATTAAATATCCATTTCCGGAGCAGCCATGCCTCGGTGGCCGTGGGCTTTAGGCGATGGCCAGGGGTTTCCTTGTGCTGGTGAAAATGACACGATTTCTACCGCACGAGAGACAGGCCACATTTGTGAGGCTTATTTCCTTTATCAACCGATGGACCAGCGAAGCTCGTCGTTTGGGGGAGGTTTCGTTCAAGATAACAAACGAGATTAGCTTTCCTGGGTCTAGCAGAAAGGGCGCTTCTGTAGGCGAGAACGCGTGAGTGGAGGATTATTACGGTTATTATCTCGAAATAAACCAATCAAACTTTTGTGGCCGACCGGGAGCGTAGTGATGGCCAATAAAGAGAAAAACCACCCGACCAATACGACCCAATAAAAGCCCTTTTGGTTTGTGAAGGGCGCTCGCTAGCCGGTTTTGCTCTCGCGCGATGTCAAACAATGTGTGAACCATTGTTTTAGGGTGGCCAGCTTCCCTGGAGCAGCTTTTGGGCAGGTTGTAACTGCAATGAATGGGTGGGTTTGTTATCGTTTCCACACCCGACTCTTTGGGGTGTTTTATGTACTTTCTTCGGTTTATAGAGATGCATTTTGCCCGGTGGTCCAGCTGAAGATCGGTGTTGGGCGCGGAAACAAAACCCGTCATTGTTTCGTTTCGTTTGAGCCTAGCGTTCGTTTCATGGAGAAGGGTGAATGATCGTTGTTTTATTTTTGACAGAGAGTTTTCCCTTTCTTTTACGATCACCGATCTGACACGTGCGAAGGGACGGCGACGCATGGAAGAATGGCTTAAAACAAGGCAGAATCAAGTATTGTTTGACAATTCATTTGTTATCTTTTGTACAAACATAAAAGCGAAAGCCCTTGAGATTATCTGGCTTGCGCTTGGGTGTAAATTATGTTTTTTGCTTCTTTGAAAATTAACACTGAAAGGTGATTAAACGATAACTTCATTTAGGGCTACGGCATGCTGAAGGATCTCTTTTTTTTTGAGTCTCACTACTCGTCATATTTTCGACGTGTGAATGATCACAAGTCATAAAGCGAGATCATCTGATTTTTGTTCCTATATTCTTACTTTCTTTTCCCTTGTTTAAAGCACATCAAATCACGAGAAATGCTAGAGAATGACTACCTTTCAAACGAGCCGTTTCAATAAATCATATTGCATCCAATATCATTAAAAAGCCCTTTCGATGGTCAATTTGTAGGTCTCGTTTCCATGCCGCTTGAGGGTGCCCTACCAATCCTACCAGTTTATGGCCATTTCGTTTCTCCTTCCCACGTTTGACTGCTGTCGTTAAATGACATCGATCATTCACCTGTACCGTGATTGTTCTGAGAGGGAAGTTACAAAAAAGGAGAGCTCAGAATCGCCCGCACGACGTTTAAAAACCACTCCCGTTGAGGTGGAAAATTGGCGCCCTAGTGGGGATCGCTTTTCCGGCTGGAACATCGTCAAATGGTTTCGCATTTGCGGTCACCCATTTGTGGGTTGGGAAGGCAATAAAATCGATTTCCTTCCAGCGTCATTCCTGCCACCGATGAGCCCAAACCTACTGGCCTAATCTGCGCCTCCGGTGGACTTTCTCCCAGAGCCGGGCGTGTCTGCCGGACTTTAGTCGCGTCGATCCAGATCTAATTGAAGTCCATTACATGTGGGAGCTGGGCTTTGGACTGGGATCTGGCAAGCGATATGCCCTACGATCGAATGTCGCGTAGGTCGTGAGTATGTGAAGGAGAGAGATAGAGGGTAGGTGTCTAAAAGAAAGACACCAACACGAACGTCGGATGTGGTTTTCCCGGGAGCAGCAGCAACACGTAGATCGGTGATCAAGCGGTTCGCATGCAAACAGAGAGTGTCCGATTTTGGTTTCAGTCCGTTCGAGGTTTTTCAAGGAGATAAAAAAGTTCAGTTCGCTAAGAGAAGCCATCCCTGGTACGCCATTCGATCGCTCGTTTAGTGGCATTTTCCCGCCTTCGATCCAATTGCCATTCAGTGCAGAGGTGCGAAAAATTTGCACCTCGTTCACCCGAAGGGTGAGAGTGTTTTTTTTCTCGACCCTTTCCACCCACCAACCATCTCGCGCTCTGATCAGATGCATATGATTATCCGCCTTGGCAGCTGGAACACGTTTTTGGTGCGCAATGGCCGCGTAAATCGTGCGGCACGTTGGCCAAACCCGGCTCGATGCCGACGCCGGAACGATATTATTAATGCCAGGTGCGAATTATGGTCCGGAACACGCCGTGTGCGTTTCACCAACCTCAACCCGCACCTAGCTTCCAATTTGTAAGGCCACCCTTCGGAACCACCCGGTGGTGGGTGGTGAATGGTGGAACTTTCGCACGTCGACTGGCGGATGCGATCGAGCGCAACGGGAGATGAAAAATTCGTACTGACATTTTGGCGTTCAATTTCACGCCCGGCAAGGTGTGCGATATGATGCTGCTGGCGCGTGTGCTCCGCGTGCCTGGACGCTTTTCCGCTTTCCCTTTTGCGATTCTCGTACGTGGCCGGAACGGTGGTTAAACGTGTCTCTTGGGGAAGTGGGTGGATTTTTCTCCCACCGATCACGATCCTGCTGACGGCTGATGTTAAGCTTGATCATGCTTTTGTGCTGTTTTCATTTTTCTTCCCTCACGACGGCTGGGGCATTTTCTAACATTTCAATTCCAGCTGAGCTTTTTTTATCATCTCACTGGCGACGGATCTAGCGGATGCTGGCTTGGAGCCGAGGTCGAATTTATCTCCGAGGAAAACGCAGCAGCCACTTGGGTGAATTCTAGAAACCAGTTATTTTGATGCCACCAGAAGAGGCGCATTTAATTCGGTTAAGCAAATAAAACAATACCTACAAAAGCTCGCGCTCCCAGCAGAACTCCCAGCGCCACGTCGATGGCACCGACGGGTACGGTACGGGTGTTTCGGGAAAATTAGGTCAAACACATTTCCACCGCGCAATCGCCCGAATAAAGAAGAAAACACTAGACCGACTTTTGAACAGTTTAATCGCTTTGCCGTGCACGCCGTTCGTTTCTGGCAGCTTCCCTTGTCCCCGAGAGCGCGGGCCAACGTTTCAATCAAACCTTCCCAGCATTAATACCTCGATCTAGTCCACCTGTCCACTCGGTGGACCGGCACTAGCGGTTTGCTCCTTTAAGTCACTCTTTAAGCTACGGTACGGAGAAATTCCAACGGAAACCAATTAACCCGCCCGGGCGGTTGGCGCTGGCATCCGGCACACCGAATGCAACACGTTGCGTAAGCTTTTGATAAATGATTATTGTTTTGATGTTTCGCGCTCCGTGCTGTTACTATCTGTTCGGTTGTCGAAACAGTTACGATGAGGGATGAACAGAGGCGAAGAAAAACAGCCCTCTCACCCGATTTTTCCCCCTCGAGGCTGGACCCTAAGCCCTGGATGATAAATGAAGAGGGCCAGTGTGCAGCTCTGGGCATTGAGTAGCGTAAAACGGGCCAGAGCATGCCATATCGGACCTCATGGAGAGCGTCCGTTACGAGGCGGAAACGCACACTAGCGGAAACATGAAAAACGCATGACCGAAGCGCAAGCCTGACGTGCGGTGAATCGATGTAAATAGAGGACAGTGCAAAGGGCTCGCAAGGAAATCTGGCCCGAACGTAGGCACCCATTTGGATCGGACTCATTCACCCATCACTTTTCATGGTTGACTGCATCAGGCACCTTTTGGAGACAGGTGGCTGTTAACAAGAAAAAAAAACTAACCGAACCTTTGAACCTCTGCTCACCCGAAAGCGGATACAGAAACGACCCAAGAAGCCATCAGAAACGTGGATGTAGGTTAGGAAAGGCGTGGATTTTGAGTTTGCAGATCATTTTCGCCGTAATGGTGCCACGTCGTGCGATCGTTTCTTCATCGATTCTTCCGGTTCATCCCTCGTCAGTGGCCGGCTCACATTGATGACATCGGTAGATCGATTTTTGATGACCATTTTCCCATTTTCCTACCGCTACAGCTAGCGCTAGCACTGATCATTGAGTGAGCATTTCCACCACCGGCGTGGTGATAATAAATTTCTATTCCTCCGCAAACCTCCCCAGGGGTGAAAAAAAGCGTTTCTTTCTTCCCAGCATCGTGGCGACTTTTCACCAACCCACTAATCTACGGGCGACCACACGCAATTCGCGCTTGCTCATTCTCTCATGCTCTCGTTTTTTTTTTCGATACCTTTATTCGGCTAATGAGCAGATGCATGCATGGTCGTGGGGGTTCGTAAGGGATCATTTTTCAATTTCCGCAAACCCTGTACGGGGCATCGGGAGGGAAATAACAGTATCAATTGCCATAACGCCGCCGTCGGCAGCCGTTTGGCGGAGCTGTTAATTACGCAATCATTTTGAAACGCGTTGCCAAACGGCTGAGAAATGGGCTATTAATCAGCTGATCGGGCTAAGTAAGTGCGAATTGTGGAGCAACGTACGTGTATGAAAGTGTGCCAAAATACCGCACTGGATAGCTGGACGGATAGAATACTTGAAATTCAATATTGAATTAATGTTTTTATTGACTTATATTAAATCGCGCAAAAGTCCGTCCAGTGGTATCATGTCATGAATATTGATGATAAACTTGTAATTGGGAAAACTCTCCTCCTGGCAAATCTGCGAACGCATGAGCTCAAATAAATCAACTGTTCGTTGGATGCTGTGCTTTCATCGCTCCAAATTGATAATTATGGCGCAGAAATGATCTAAAACGATCCGCTAACAAACGGTTGACAAGAAAATCCCGACATTCGTGGGTGGAGTGATTTAAAATGCTTCCGAGGAACGATGGCCCACGGTTCTGGTGTTTGTGCCACGTTTTGTGTCAACCGGCGGTACCGCATTGTGCCGCATTATGTTACTATTCGACGGCATGGCCACCAAAAGATTGAGCGGGAGAAATTTGTCCGAGAAAACCGCCGAACGACAATTAAACAAACAATAGGCCCGTACCGGTAGTGAAGCGCCCGAGCCACCCCCGTCTCGGTGGGTGATTTTCCTCTTTTATAAACAAACGCTCATTGAAACCCCAAATTTAATAGTCACTCCCGTGGACGCGGCGTGCTAAAAATGCCCGCAGCAAGGCACCCCGAAATGCTTCAGCAATGGTGGGGCAAGATCGTTAAGGTGCACAAACGGCGTGGGCTTGCTGACGTGCGTTCTCAAATTCATCATTTCCCCGTCCCATTCGGGGGCAAATGTTTTGTGAAAAGTTCGCCATAGAAAGTCCACTTTCCCACGCACAGGAGCAGCTAGGTAGCCTGTTGGTGCGGCTTTAATCCCGCCAGGGTGACGAATTTCGATTTCATTCCGCTGGAGCTAGCACCGTTCGAGAAGGAAAGTGAACCTGAAGGGTCTGCTTGGGTGACGTTTATGCTAAGCAACCTAGCTTGTTGTCATGGCAACGGCGACGGAACAAGCCAAGAGATTCCAAACATCCAAGGGATAGGTGTTCATTTTTGTCCATCCAACTTGGACTGACTAATTGGAAAACATAACAAAAAGATGCTTAAAGGGAACGCCATACTGTCCGAATTGCTTTTACTTGTCTGTCACTTTTCCTTCTCGCATTTATCCACCGCGCACATCTCGCACACCAGGTTCGTTGTCTTTCGTTCGCTGAAGTCACTTGGCGCGTGAAACCGATCGCAACGGGCCGACTGCGAAGGAGCATTTTGCGTTCATCCACGAAACGGACGTGCGAAATCGGAACCTGATTGCATCGGCCGTACGAATCGTACCGCGAGCCCTACCGTGCCATTTTGGTGCCGATCCGCGGAATGTGTGCCTTACGGTACCTCGGGGTACCCAGGCTTGTTGCACAATCCTCGCCGTTTGCGGCCATTCGTTTCGGCGAGGTGAGAATTAAGGTCAGACCCCTAGGAAGAGCGGAAGGTAGGCAAAAAGGGTGCTGCCACGAGAACTGAATCAGGGTCCTCGCGGTGGGTATGGTGCACATTAGCGGGTTTTTACTCCTAACTCTCGGGCGCTTTGCGGCCATACTGATCCAACACGCGTGGAACAAGAAGTGAGTTATCCAATTACCGAATCTCCATTAATTCTCGTCCCGCAGCAGGAGGACGCCTGGGAAGGCTGCGAAGAATCCGGAAAGCGTTTCAGGGCGCACCTAATGGAGTCGCCCACTGCGTGCATCGCGTGCACTGGCGTCCGGTCGGTTGCCCTTAATTTTTCCGTTCGTTTCACGGCCAGCAGCGTTCTGGAGCATTGATTTTGGTCTGGAAGCTGTTTCGTAACATTTTTTGTGTTAAATAATATTTTTCCCCAAAAAAAGCAGGCACTTCAAATTAAGCCCACGGTTTTTGTGTTTTAAAAAATGAATAAGCAACACTTGTGAGTTGTACATTTTTTTTCTTGTGCATCACTAGATCTAAATTAGTTAAAGCTTCCATCTTCCATGCTATGAGAATAAATTATAAGTTAACCCCTTCACAGTCCTTCAATTTAGAAAAAAAGGGTCAAAAAATTGTCACCCTTTTTTATTTCTGGTTTGAAAAAAACGTACTCTAAAATTCATATATTTAAAAGTTTTTAATCTTTTTTATTGAGACTTTATGCGAAAAAATGACAATTGCTTCAGTGTTTCAGAAAATTAGTTAAAAACTGCTTGATTTTTTTCAATATCAATGAATACTTTTTTTTAGTTATAACATAATTTCAATTTCATCGTAGTTTTCTTTTGCCTGGTGCAAGGAATTCTATTCAGAGTCTAATAATAATATTTAATTTCTTTGCGTAGCTTTTTACCGCACTTGCTTCTGCACGAACAACAAACTTTGCACTCTCGTGACTTGAGTCAAAAAGTTCATTTTTTTAAATTTTAATGACGACCTGGCCGTATTGTTGTTGTTCTCAAAACTAAATTTCTAGTTCATAAATCATAATTTATTCATTCTTATTCTATAATTTCGCATAGGCCATTGCTAGTGGGCATTTCCTTCAAAACATTGTAGTAATTTATAAAAATTTTACGATTTAAACATAAAAGTAAAAAATCGCAACACATATATTCATGAAGAATCTATGCATGCTCATAATAATGGAGAAATAACAGTGCACAAGGCAAATGAGGAAGAAAAAAGCTTAATCAAAACTGCCAACTGAGGAAGAAAATGAGGAAAAAAAACTTAATCAAAACTTAAGCTAAACAATACCTTTCCAAACCCCCCACAAAAGCCACACGAATCCGTCAATCCGATAGTTTTCAGTAATGCCAAACGCCGGCCGAGGTACAACAAATGCACAAAAATCAAGCCCACGTGGCTTTCGTCGCTAAGCGGTATCAATTCGGCGTCGGATTTTAAACGCTAAAATCGCCAAATCTGAATTCGCTAGTAACGAGAGATCATGCGTCGAAGAGGATGCATGTACCAGCCGAATTCCGTTTAGAACATTACTTGTCACTCAAGGGTTACCATATTTATTGGATTTCCCCTCCTAATGTTATCAGTACATATCGTCGATCCTTCTGGCGCGTAATAATCAGCATCCCATCTCGTTTACTCTCGTTTGCTTTCGATCGCATTGCTCTAAGCACACTGTAGCATCTTATTGAGCGTCTTATCTTGCTGGTCATAATTCGGTCGCAGTATCTCGCCGGTCATAATAAATTGTGTGGATGCATACATTCAATCGTTTTTTGATACAAAATAAAGCAGCATACAGTGCGCGCTAAATTTCTGTTATTTAATCCACTGTTGCCCATATCATTGAGCATCTTTATATCACAAAACTATATGAAAATAGCGGGTTGATCAAACACGGTGTCCAACTAGCACGCATCACTCCATAGTGCACCAATGGTCACCTTCTAAGCTCGCCTGGTACAAAAATATAGTAGCTTGTCCTTGTTGCGCTCACGTGCTGCTTCCGTTATCCGAAATAGTAATCTTTAAGCCCATGGCGCACGATTTTTATCATCAGTGCCAAATCTGGCGTCGTTTCGCATCGTTTTTGCGCTCGTAGATTTCAGATTACGTGGCGCACGCGGCCATCGGGAGAATTTCGACGACGGATTTTGAACGCCAAAAGCGACAAATTTGAATTCGCTAGTACCAAGAGAACATGCGTCGAAGAGGTTACAGGTCCCAGCCCTAGTACCACACTAAATGTATTGGATTTCCCCACCTAATGTTATCAGTACATATAGTCGATCTTTCCGGCGCATCATAATCAGCATCCCATCTCATTTGCTCTCGTTTGCTATCGATCACATCGTTCTAAGCACACTGTAGCATCTTATTGAGCGTCTTATCTTGCTGGTCATAATTCGGTCGCAGTATATTGTCGGTCTTAATATATTGTCTGGCTGCTTACATAAAATCCTTTTTCGATTCAGATCAAAGCACAGAAATGCATACCATTAGTTTCTGTAATATCAACAACTGTTCGCCAAATCATTGAGCATCTTTTTACCATAAAACTATATGAAATTAGCGGGTTGATCAAACACGGTGTCCAACTAGCACGCATCACTCCATAGTGCACCAATGGTCACCTTCTAAGCTCGCCTGGTACAAAAATATAGTAGCTTGTCCTTGTTCCGCTCACGTGCTGCTCCCGTTATCCGAAAAAGTAATTTTTAAGCCCATGGCGCACGATTTTTATCATCAGTCCAAATCTGGCGTCGTTTCGCATCGTTTTTGCGCTCGTAGATTTCAGATTACGTGGCGCACGCGGCCATCGGGAATTTCGACGACGGATTTTGAACGCCAAAAGCGACAAATTTGAATTCGCTAGTACCGAGAGATCATGCGTTAAAGAGGTTGCAGGCTAAATATTATGGATTACCCCACCTAATGTTATCAGTACATATAGTCGATCTTTCCGGCGCATCATAATCAGCATCCCATCTCGTTTGCTCTCGTTTGCTATCGATCACATCGTTCTAAGCACACTGTAGCATCTTATTGAGCGTCTTATCTTGCTGGTCATAATTCGGTCGCAGTATCTCGCCGGTCATAATAAATTGTGTGGATGCATACATTCAATCGTTTTTTGATACAAAATAAAGCAGCATACAGTGTGCGATAAATTTCTGTTATTTAATCCACTGTTGCCCATATCATTGAGCATCTTTATATCACAAAACTGTATGAAATTAGCGGGTTGATCAAACACGGTGTCCAACTAGCACGCATCACTCCATAGTGCACCAATGGTCACCTTCTAAGCTCGCCTGGTACAAAAATATAGTAGCTTGTCCTTGTTGCGCTCACGTGCTGCTTCCGTTATCCGAAATAGTAATCTTTAAGCCCATGGCGCACGATTTTTATCATCAGTGCCAAATCTGGCGTCGTTTCGCATCGTTTTTGCGCTCGTAGATTTCAGATTACGTGGCGCACGCGGCCATCGGGAGAATTTCGACGACGGATTTTGAACGCCAAAAGCGACAAATTTGAATTCGCTAGTACCAAGAGAACATGCGTCGAAGAGGTTACAGGTCCCAGCCCTAGTACCACACTAAATGTATTGGATTTCCCCACCTAATGTTATCAGTACATATAGTCGATCTTTCCGGCGCATCATAATCAGCATCCCATCTCATTTGCTCTCGTTTGCTATCGATCACATCGTTCTAAGCACACTGTAGCATCTTATTGAGCGTCTTATCTTGCTGGTCATAATTCGGTCGCAGTATATTGTCGGTCTTAATATATTGTCTGGCTGCTTACATAAAATCCTTTTTCGATTCAGATCAAAGCACAGAAATGCATACCATTAGTTTCTGTAATATCAACAACTGTTCGCCAAATCATTGAGCATCTTTTTACCATAAAACTATATGAAATTAGCGGGTTGATCAAACACGGTGTCCAACTAGCACGCATCACTCCATAGTGCACCAATGGTCACCTTCTAAGCTCGCCTGGTACAAAAATATAGTAGCTTGTTCTTGTTGCGCTCACGTGCTGCTCCTGTTATACGAAATAGTAATCTTTAAGCCCATGGCGCACGATTTTTATCAGCAGTGCCAAATTTGGCGTCGTTGGGCGTGGTTTTTGCACACGTGGATTTCACAAAATTCTATCGATAGGCCACCAATATCGGAACGACTCCAGCAGGAACACGCAACCTCTTCGAGCACTGCTCGAGCAAACTGTTAAGGGGTTAACAAGCGTGTGAAATACTTTTCACATCACCACTAGGCTAAGAAGATGCAACTTGTATCGCATTCAGGAATCGACAACTGCACCCCAAAAATGGTCTTCAATATATTATGTAATGTGTGGAAGCCGGAATTGATCCGGTCCTATGGAAAGGTCCACCAGATCGTGATGCACGTGTAAACATGCGTGTAACTATTTAGAACGGTTAACTTCCGTCGCCAGAAGACTGCCCGTAGAGCCGTCTCACACAAGGCCAGCTTCCGTAATAGTCCACTGATGATGGAGAAGTGAGCACCGTGGAACGTTGAAAGTCGTCCGTCGTTTTGCCGTTGGGACAGCGATTAATCGGTGTACGTTAAAAACGAGCCAGGTTCCACGATCTTCATCACGATCGTCGAAATTGTGTCCCCCAAAGCGTGACCCAGAATGTTGCTGCAGGCTGTGGCTGGAAATGATGATATTATTTGGGCCATTCTTCCGGACCAATCATTTGAAGTCAGTAGTTGCATCTTTGGAAGCAGTTTGTTCGTCTAATTGATCATATGAAAGACAGCATGGGATCAAAGCGTTTTGAATATGAGACTGGAGCTTTAAAGTGAGCTCCAAGAAGTCTCCTCATAGTGTACGAGCAGTAGCATCAATAAGAGTCAATGTTTAAGTTTCTTGAAGTGATCGCCACATTGGATATATTGATGAAAATCGATCCATTCAGGATGATTGAGTTGAGATTCGCTATCAGCAAACCCCACTTGGTGCGTACTTGCAATCAAACGATCTGCCAGTCTCTCGACGCCTTTTGAAATTAACATCGCACGAGAGTAGCCGCCCGAAGGCGGTTGAAAATCGTAAAATCTGCAAATTATCATCCCTGGAATGAGGGGCGAAATTCATCACCCCGTGCCCCGTTCACCAGGGCCCGGTGTCAGAGGTCGCGCAGAAGCTTCTCAAACCCAGGCAGGAGTGGAAAGTGAAAACCCTAATGAGCGGTTCGACAAGACTGGCGCACCTGATGGGTCCGGGTTAAAGTTGCCCGATGTCACGGTCGATCGTTCCGCGGTGATAAAATCGCTCCGCGATCTGTGGGAGCTTTCTTTTTAGCGGATAAGCCTCACGAGAAGCCTCACGAGATGGATGGGTAAGGGCTCTCGTGCTGGGCTCCACGATAGGCGTTGAACGGACGTCTTCGGTTGGCAACCGGCAATTTGCAACGCCGGCTCGTAAAAAAGCCAATGCCCTCGTAAACCCTTACGACACCGAGTGCGGAACTAGGGCGCACGCTAGGCACCACGATGCGCTTCCCAGCACTTCTCATTGCCCAATTGAGCTGTTCAGCTTCTGGAGACCGAGCCACAAACTGACAAGGAGTGTCAGTTACCGCCACTGGGCAAATGGCACAGGAGCCATCGATTGGGTCGGAATTACACGGCGGCCCAACAAGCGGCCGTTATTCGCCACCACGCGGAACTACGGAAGCGTGTCACAGCCGTCAAACGGTAGGCTCGATCGGATGCAGATCAAGCCCTCGATGCGATCACCGACCGATGCAAAGCCCCCGCTAGAGCTATTAATTGCAATAATTTCGCCCGATGAATGGACACCCGGTTCGTGCTGAAACGATGCCAATCCGTGTGCTGCGTGGTTATCGCTTGGCGCGCGATCAAATCACGGACCCCGAAACGATGCCACCTGCGCTAGTGGCACAAAATTACCATCCATCACTCCTGCAATAGGTGACGGTTCGACATCCGGTCTTGCTTACCGGAGTTGCAGCGCCACACATTTTTCACTCCCACATCGCGCAAAGGGTGGCAAATCCCACCCGCTCGATGATCGCGTTTTCTAAACAGCTCGAATCGGCTTGGGGCTTGCGGCAACTCTTCGTGCTGGTGTGATCGAAAAAGGGTCGCTAGTCCTACGCCCGGTGAGGGAGCAAGCTTATTATCCCGTTTCAAGCGTATCTAAGATGTGTCGAACGTCAGTGGTCGCTTCACCCAATCCAGCCCAGACCGGTGAAAGCGAAAGGAAATGTTAAACCAGCCCTCGTTGACTGGATTGTGGCATGGGGTGGGTGGATTAATTCGCTAATTTTTGCAATAAATTGTGAGTCAACCAAGCGCCTAAGCGGGACAGCAACGAATGCATCGCGACTGTGGCGTAGGATGGCAAGATTGGTGACAATTTATTGGTGCACGCGTGCGCTCGTGTGGCCCAATTTCGCACTGGCGCCAGATTTTCCGGTTCGATCGGAGGAAAAACGATCGTCTCGGTGGCAGTTTGACAGCGAAAAGCGCGAGAGAGAACCTCGGACAGGTTGCTTATCGGCCGGTTTGGGTGGTGCTGGGTGTGCAGAATCCGGAATCGAATTGAAGGCCGAAACAGGCTCCACCCAAATGGGGCCACCCTTTTACCAGTTTATTTGGATTCCAGAAGCCAAATGGATTGGAATTGTGAAAATGAAACCCTTCACGGCAGCTCACTTGGGTTTGGGGTACATTGCCACCTCTCTGAAGGTAAATGAGCGTTTTCCAGTTGCCGAAAGACAAAGACAAGCCGCCCGAAATGAAAGGGAAAACACATGCACAGATACTAGCGCTCGCACCCACAACAGCTTCTCTTGGTGAAGAAAACCGGGTGCCGCTGGGAACAAAAATGCAAATTAACCTTTAACGGTTCGCGAGCTCGTGGAATTCCCACGTCACGCCGTCAGACGGTAGGCGAACCATTTAAGGAAAAATGTCAACCGACACGAGTGACGTGGAAATGCGGCAGATTACGCTCGCGTTCGGTCGTTCAGATGCATCGAAACATGCCACCTTGGTTGGTGGTATAGGCTCAAAAGGCGGCCGTCGTTGGCGCTTGAAAACAAGACAGGAGAGAAAGACGTTCCGTTTAATAATTTCAGATAAATTCTCCAACACACCGAACGTGTGAAAACTCTCGACGATAAATCGATCGGTTTTAGGCCACGAGTTTTTTTTGCTCTCGTTCTGTCTCTCTTTCACAAGCGCGCATGAAACAACCGACAAGGCATAGTTTCCGAGCCGCGTGTCGAATATTATTCAAATTTATTCCAACCCCTTCCGGGGTTGTCACCCCTTGCGGTGGAGCATCTCCTTTCCCGCAGGGGTGCATACACATTTCACTCTTGTTTTCGATCCGTCCGATCTCCGTCGTTCCCGGGGATGATCCACGGTGTAAACATGCCAACCTAACAACTCACAACCCGCCTGACCCGCTCGGGTACGCAAATGGATGCAAATGGATCGCTGAACTTAGCGCCGTACCGGCCCCAGGAACCCTGGGAGCCTTGGCGTGCGACAATGGGAGCGCCACCGTGGGACAATGCACGTGTGTGTGTGTGTGTGTGTGTGTGGGGGGGGGGGGGGGGCCGCCCGGGGGGTTGTGCATGCCCAGCGTCGTAGAGTGTCAATGTCAAAGGTGGGAGGCCTCGATGGGGTGGAGAGAAGAGAGAACCAAGGAAAAAGCATCCCGCGCGAGCCCACTGGAATTGGCGTTCAGGCAGGTTTTAGTTTTTTGTGACAGTATTCCTGGCGCTCCCGTGGGTCGGGTAGGTCGATTGGGAAATAATGACGAGCTGGCCGGAATGGCGGTGGCCTAATGAACCCCCTCTGCCTCGAGGACTTCAACACGGAGCGAAGGTAAAGAGTTAATGATTTCAATGTCACCCCGATTTGGGTTAGCGCTGGGGGTTTCGAGCTTTCGCTGTCTCGTGTGGCGCGCGGCACAAAAGGGGTCCCATGGCGAGGGGTGGCCCTGGGCTGGTGATGGGAAAGAGTGGAAAATCGACTGCCATTTGCCTACCGCCAACAATTATGGTTCGCGAAAGCCACCACTAATGAAGACATTGCGAGCCCTCCCATTGTGGCTTCGCTCCGGTAGCCGTCAGTTGCTCGCTCCTTCCGGGAGGAGTCTCGGTTTGATTCGGTTTATTTTTCATCATCTTGGGCACCTCGCATTCCCGGGATGGCGCGTACCAACTCGACCGACACACACACACACGCAGGCACACAATCATAAGGGTACAAATGGCAAAGGGTTGGCGGTGTTCGACAAATTAAGATTTCGAGCCCACGATGTGCTGGGAAGATGGCGGAGTGCGATAAGAGCGCACTTGAGGGTCGTGGGTAATGGGCTTTTGAACGAAGAGTTGCACTGGGGACATGCAAAATGCGATCGAGCTCTGCGTTTGGAGGCGCATATATTCATTAGAGTGAGCGTGTGCATGTGCATCTGGTTTTGTGGGTTACCATTTCACCTGTCGATCGACCGATATGGGTCCGCTATCGTTGTGATCTAGTTTCCTACGGCAATAAAACACAGATTACTTATTTCACTCTTAATGTCGTAAATGGCATTTTAAATGGAGAAAACCTGTTTGGTGTTTTGTGGAAAAAGAGGGCGATTTTCTTCGAATGGGATTGATATACAGTGAGCATTTTCTTCATGCAATAATGCAAATTATTACGAGAAAAAAATGTAAAAAAAGTGTTTAAAAGATATTTTGTTTCATTTATTGTAACGTTATTCGAATGTCAGCCATAAAAACTAGTATCGATATACTGCTCTACGTTTTAAGAATTGTTCTAGAAACATGTATTGTTCTCATTAGTTCATGTTGTTGAACAAAACAGTTGGAATTTGAGGCGGCTCTGTTCCCTGATCTTTAACTTCTAATACGATTATGCTTACGGCTGGCCTGGTTTGCGGTTTATATAAAAATAAACGCTCAATCAATCGCTGTATTTAGGCGTTTAAACGCTCGGATTATCTGCTTCCATCGGCGGCTAACCCAAGCTCTTTCGATAGTACAATAAATTGATAAGCGCCCACATCAACGCCCCATTTCGTTGGCCTCCCGCGGCTTGGCAGGAAAAACGGTGGAGCAATCGGGCACGCGGCACCTGCTGCTCCATTGTCCGAAGGCTACCCAAAAGCAAAGAAAAAGGAGGACGAATCACGCATAAACGGGTTGAGTGAAAAACCAACCCCGGAGTGAACCGATTTCCGCCCAGGAGACTAACCGCGGGCGATGATCGATCGGGCACGATCAGCCGCACCAAAAAGATCGCCTCAAAGACAGACCGACAATTGGGTGCTACCGTGGGTGTACGCAGACGTCACAAACCAAGATAGGCGTCCGTGGCCAAGTGCGATGAAAAGCTTCAACCGCCAGGTTAAGCCTCAGCGGGAAATGGGTTAATGCTTTGGTGCTGCCCGAGCCATTTTCCGCGCCATTCCCGGCCAGCGTGGGGCGATGAATTTCGCCTGGATTAAGGCGCCAATCAATTAAAGCCCCCAGACCCAGCCTTGGCTGCATCGGAAGGCACTGGGGAGGCGCCTACAAGTGCATTCTCATCGGTAGCTCGTCTGAGGGGCGGCTTCGAGTGTGGTAACTGTTCCCGATTCGACTCCACTCGAGATGGCCGGAATTTGGACGGAGCCACCACGGTAATAACCGGCTCCAGTCGCCACCATCGCCGCTTCCCATCCTAGTTTTCCAGCTTCCCCTGGTCGGGTTGTGGCACAAAATTGGGTAATCATAAAAGCGCCATGCATGCGCCCAGAGGAGGCTCTGCCGCCTACTGCCAGGGGTAATTGCGGGGCCGGACGGGAAGGTTCTTCGGCAACCCAAGGCCGGGAAGGCGACCGAAAGGCGTCGATTATCCACCTGCCGCGAGAAGCCAACCCGAGGCGCTCATTATGCGCCGACCCAGCGTGCTAGAATGGCCAACAGGCAGGCATCCCAGGAAGTTATGTTTAGGGCTCTGTTTTTTTTTTGCTCCATACTTCGCCAACCAGCTGTGGGTCTTCCTTTGAGAAAAATCGCTAATGGGAGCGGGTTCGGATCGTCTTCACCGTGTGCCAGTTACATGACAAATGATGTTTTGGTGGATGTGCAGGAGTCGATCGGAGAGAATGGGAAGAGGTACTATGTTGGTCAAGGGCGGTCATGGATTGGAGAAAATCGGCGCTTCCAAACAATACCATTTGGATCGCTGAGGTGCGCGTTTTGGGATGATTCGAATTGTTCAAGACGAAATCGATTGTGTTCAAATAAAAAACGGGGTATGAATTATCTAACAACTGTACATAGTTTTTGCTACCAGCCATTACATGCGCTATTCAAATAGATTCAGAAAGATATTACAAATGTAACAACAGTAATCGGAGAGATAAACTTTAACGTGATAGGAAAAATGAAGGTATTCGAAGATTAACTTGAATGGGAATGGTTGAAGATGAAAAAGTTGTAATATATGGTAGTAAATATAATATATGGTAGATTAACTGGGATGTAGGTGGAGTTTTAGTTGGTTTCGCAGTAAACTAAAAAGGTAAACTATTATTGGTTCGAGACATTACCTATTTAAATTAACCATTGAAGCCTAACAATTAAACCCGCTAGGTGGCGTTCATGCAAAGCGTTTGTCGGCAACTCATGACAGGATTGCTGTGACAACAGAAACGTTAAACGTTGTGAGAAGAAACATGAAACAAAGATATATAATAATATAATACTGCATACAGCTATAGTCTTAATTGTTTTGTTTATAATTTTGAACCATAACATGTGCTGTTGTCTGGGATACGGAATTCAAAAACGCTCACTTTTGTATTCTCACGTGAATACTCTCACTCTCTCTCTCTTTGTCAAATGAAACGAAGCGTTTTAAGCGTTGCACGAGAGTTCGATTTCGAATCGCTCTATTTTTAACGCCTACTCTCTCACATGGACTCTCTCATTCTCTTTCGTTTGAAATATTTCACATGTAAACTTCCCGCTTTTTTTTGCTAGAACAATTACGAAACCAGTTGTTAGTATCGTCGAATATTTGTTGTGAACAAGCTGCGTCTTCTAAACATAAAAAATGTGATCATTGAAGTGCTGCTTTGTGTTACCTGTGACGAATACCACACAGTGTACCCTTAATTCCATGCTAACTTATGAAAAGATCTGTGTTTATTTGAAAACATTTTGTTATTCACTCGATTATCAGTGGCATCAGCTTAGTGCAGACAGTACGTACAGCCACCGTATCGTTCGAAAGTATTCTGCTGAAAAGTGTAATCTCTATGTGGCCTTTTACAGCAGTATTGCACTCACGACACATTCCTAGTTCAGCCAGATTGCAACAAAGTAAGAGATTGCAGATAATTCAAGTGATGATATTGCGCTTCTGTGAAGGGTTCAGCTGGAACGTGCTAAGATAAAAGGATGTTGTTTGAGCAAATGATTTAATTGACACGTATCGAATATACACAATCACTCAGTAAGCCCATCAAAAAGAAGGTTATCATTGAATATAATAGCCATTGGTGGGGTATGAGGAATACAGGTTAAAGAATGTCTTTTGCATGCATTAGATAAGCTCAAACTGTTGGAAAACAAACAAGCATGTTGGCCCTCTTTTGACAGATTCAACACGTGCGTGTCACGTGAGACCGGCTTGTCAAACACCGACTTGTCAAGCGTGTGAAACGAAATTGATAAGACCGTTTACAAAAGGATATTATACACAAAGCTCATGTTTCGAAGCTTGTGTGTACGGTTCAGGTCGATTTAGAGATGAGTTGCTTTACAATTAAATTACTTTAGTGTTAAATTAAGCTACCCTTATTTCAAAACTTCTGCAATGAACATGCTTACAACCGTCAGTGACGCGATTTGTTTTTAAAAATCAAATTGCTTTCCATTTCTAGCAACCCTTAT
Source organism: Anopheles nili (assembly GCF_943737925.1). NCBI lineage: Eukaryota > Metazoa > Arthropoda > Insecta > Diptera > Culicidae > Anopheles > Anopheles nili. Next base: position 30,899,412 of record NC_071291.1, read on the forward strand.
CAGCATATCAACCACACATCGAAGTCCGTGCCGCATAGAACGAATTTCAATACCAGCCCCAATAATCGGTGGCCATCGAAGGGAGGAATTGAATGAACGCCACTCTGGAGCGACCGCTAACAGCTTCAATTAGAGATTGTGGATGCTTCACCGACATCAAGCGTCACACAGCATCACACGCGAGGCAGCGTTATCTCGAGAGGTGTAGCCGACTGGAAGAATGGCTTGGTAGAACGAAACAGCTGGGCTGGAGCAGAGGAGCTTTTCTTTTCTCGCCCGTTGCCAGATAGTACGCCTGCGTCTCTCTACGATAAAGACCTTCAGCGTAATATAATCATCCCGGCTCGTCTTGCTTTTTGTTGTTCCTCGAGCCAAGGCACACATCCACTGGTGAAGCGAACAGTCGTCAACGAGCCTGTGATCGGGTCGGACTGGCCGGGTGTGTTTCGCATAAGAACGCTAGCACGATGGCAACGGTGGCCAACGAAACTGCTAAGGTAAGCGAAAAGTTGTTTGATCGCAACGAACGAAAACACATCACATCGATGGAATGTCAACCTAACCTGCCCGTTTGTCTGTAATTGTAGCCGGGACGGAATATTCCGACCGCACAGGAGCAACGTGATCGCAGTAACAGCGTCGGGACGGAACTCTCAAGCGTAGACACTGTGCCGGTGGTACGATGGTACGAAAAAATATCCGTCGAACCGTCCATGTTCCTGTACATGATGGCATTCATGCTGACGTCGGTCGTCGAGCAGGCGTTCTTCCTGTACAAAGCGTGCACCGTCAACCATGGCTACTCGCACGAGATTTGCCTCAACATCGAGCAGTATCAGGACATCAAAAAGCAGGTGCAAGTGACGACTTCAACCTTCCATCAGTGGAACAACATCGCCATGTACGTGGTGCCCATCTTTCTGGCGCTCTTCCTCGGAGCATGGTCAGATCGGCGTGGCCGCAAGTTACCACTGATCCTCGGTCTCTGCGGAAAGTTCGTCTACTCGGTGATGATCGTGGTGAACACGCGCATGCCCTCGTGGCCAGTCGAGTACATTATCTACACCGCGACCCTACCGAGCGTGCTGACCGGTGCGGACATTGCCATCTTTGCGTCCTGCTTTGCGTACATCTCCGACATTACGACGGTGGAGGAGCGAACGCTGCGCATTACGATACTGGATGCGACCTATCTCAGCACGATGCCGATAGGTGTCGCCCTTGGGAATGTGATCTTTAACCATACCGGCAAGTCCTACACAATCATGTTCACCATCAACGCCTCGCTGCTGGCCTGCTCGATCCTTTACTCGGTGATAAGGCTCAAATCGCGTACCACCGAGCGGCAGTGTTCGATCCGGGAGTTACGCTGGTACCGTATGCCGTTGGACTTTTTCGATCGACAACACGTTGTGCGGTCGGTTTATACGTTCGTGCGGAAGCGTACCATGCACCGGCGCATCTACCTGTACCTGCTGATGGTGGCCATGTCATTCTACACGTTCCAGCGCGATGAGAAACCGAAGATGTACCTCTACACCCAGCTGCGGTTCAACTGGGACACGGATCTGTACAGCTACTTCAAGACGTACCAGTCGGCGGCGTACGTGGTGATGATGTTCCTGGGTGTTCCACTGTTTACGAAGGTCCTTGGGCTGAAGGATACGCTCATCATCATGATCGGTGCGTTGGCCCACGCCAGTGCCCGGTTTGTGTACATTTTTGCGCAAGTTGGCTGGGTGCTGTACATCGGAGCGACCATCTCGAGTGTTGGTCCCGTGGTTGCACCCGTGCTACGATCGATGATTTCGAAGATGGTGCCGGCAAACGAGCGTGGAATCATATTCTCGTTTCTGTCCGTGTTCGACAACGCGGTGCCCCTGTTCAGTGGCGTACTGTACACGCAGGTGTATAACGCTTCCATCGACACGTACCCGCAGGCTGTTTTTCTCCTTACGATGGGCACGCAGATGGTGGTTTTCTTCATAGCACTGTAAGTCATTCGTTTGCGTCTTGCGTGGTGGGGAAATGTATCAACTAACACCGCTTTGTGTCGTTCCATTTCAGGGCTATACACTTTTCCATTCGTGGACGAACGTTGGAGGAACCGACTCAGAGCGAGAAACCACCCGGTACGGGGTTGATAGAGGAGGCCAAGTCTCCCGGAGTGGATGATGAGGTGCCGAGTATTTCGTAACCGTGTAAATTTACTGACTGAGATTAGGTTAGTTCGGACTGTGAAGCCCACACAAGTGAAGCGTTTAAAGTGATAGATTTTTGCCCTATTGCCTCTGAAAGCCAAAATTGCTTGGTGCTACAAAACCAATTAGGGAAATAGAGTTAAACCGCAACGTATTTTGTTGTCTTTTCATTATAGTTTGTAATACGAGAAAATTGAGTACGAGGCAAATTGATTAGGAACAAAATATTTTTGCTCTTGCCTAACTAGTATGTTCTCCTGTTACTTTTGTGAAAAACTGAAAATTTTGCGAAAAAATAACAAGAACTGCATGCCCGTTGGGAGGTGTTACTGCAAAAAAAAATACGGTGCCCAACTGGTCTAAAGCTTACAATAATCACAAATAGATGGCGCTCTCGTATGAAGCGTTTGAAATGTTTCAAGAGCTCAAGCGTTTCAAAAATTAATTAGCGCCATCTGTGAGCGTATAGTGCAACTAATTTTTCTCCTTACCGTAATTAGCGCCATCTATTAGTCAAATAAAAAACGCTTCATGATTTTCACATTTGAAACGTTGCAATGGTTGAAATGTTTCGGGCAGTTTTGGGGGTTGAAACATTTCACACGATCATGCGCTCCTGTTACTTCTGTCTAAAAATTCAGTTTTTCTCGCAAGTTCAGTTTTTCGCAAAAATAACAGGAGAGCATACTCGTTAGGAGTATCATTTTTTTTTCATAAAACGGGCAAGAGCGTAGGATTTTTATACATGCTGTTATGGATTAACGGGGCATTTAATAAGCATGTTCGTCATACTTTCGCGACATCGTGCGTACATTTATTGGTCGGATATTTCACAATGATTTTGTAAATTGTAAACACTTTTTGACTCGAATGTAATAAAGAACTTCCGCTAATTTATTTTTTGACTCTCTTTCATTTTATTTCAATATTTTAAGAGCATTGTTACTATAAAACAAAATAGTCACCATTGAACTAATTTAACCACAAGACAAGAGTTTAAATAACGATTTTTCGATATTTGAACTATTTTGAAGCCCCGAGATCGTGAACCAAAATGGGACGAAAAAAATGCAATCATTCGATCAGTTAGCTCTGTTGTTACTTTTATTTATTCCGCCCGTTTGGTTACAGGACTACGCCTCGTAACTCTTCCTAGTTTTACTCCCAAACGTTGCATAAATGTCCTAACTCCTACTGCATCGTGCACCATTTTCGAGCGTATGTTTGATCATTTGAGTCCCAAATCATGCGCATAATGATGATGATCTGCATTAACAGTTCATTAAAGAAACCAAACCACTACTTATTAAACTCAAACTCCTTCTTGTTCGCACGTGAATTTAAGTTTCCACGGAATGCAAACCGTTTCGCTGCACTTTTCATAGAATCTTTATAACAATTGTGTAGTGATTAGGCTGCACTGCTCACTGGCACATGGAAGATGCTCACTGTCCGCGTCGTTAGTACCGGTTGGCATTACCTTTGTCGGCGAAACAGGACCGCAAGGATTCCTCGGCCAGATGTATCGGTTTATGAGGCGGAACGGCCACTTGCGAGAATAGACTGATGCCCTTTTTCAGCAGTTCCACCGCTTCATCAACTCGTTCGTCCTGGGAAGGCACACGTAGAAAAGGAAAATGTTAGAAAATTAAGCGCTTTTCTTACGCTACAAAGCATTGTGAAGCATTGAGAGCATAAATCGATATCCATGCGGTACGACGAGCGATGGCAAGCATATATCGGAGCTGCGAAGAAGCAATTACCAATCAATATACCTCAAGCTGATGAGACTGCAGATAGAGAACGAAAAAGCAATGACGGACGCTCATTAAATCAACGATAAATCAGTGCAATCAAAAGACACGGACACAGAAAAACTTAAGGAGGATTTGGGACTTCGAAAAAGGATTCACGTGCAGCATTAGAAGACAGATTTCCGAGAGTTTAGCGAGTGTTTCGTTAGCGAAGCTTTGTGCGTGCACAGTGAGCGGCCACTGAGCGGGCCCAAAAAAGGACACACTTACCGCCATCATTTCCGCACCGGAAGTGCACAGCTGCTCACTCGCCTCCACCATCTTTGCGCTTGCCTCCAGATTGACCTGCTTCTTGCACTTGACACACTTCGTGTTCCTTTGCGAGGGTTTGTGTGGAAAAGCCAGCACATTCTCGCAACCTCCAGTAGGACAACGTAGCCTCGGTTTCACCGGCAACTTATCCATCTGTGGCCAATCCTCGGCGCACGCACGGCAATCACACTTAAACCAGTACCGTGAACGTAGATTTCGCTGTCTCGCAGGTTTCGGTTGACGCAGGAAATGTGGCCCATAATTTTCAGGCACCACCGAGCCAGCGAGGATCGGTCGACTCGTGTGAAAGATGATGGAAGTCCCAAGGAACGTGCGTGTTACACCCGGATAACACTCGTGGTTAAACATTGACGCACCTCGGTAGATCCCAACACCGATGTACTGCACCTTTGCCGTGTCGAAACGATGTTCACCTCGAACGCGCGTCTCATACACCTCGTGAGCGTTGAACTGCAGCGATTGAAGAGCTGACAGCAGAACAGTTCCAATCTGCAGCTCAAGCTCAGTCGGTTCGGGAGACTCTGTCGCACGGTAGCCGAAAAAGTCCGCCTTTTGCAGACACCGCAACAGGAAAGCCGTCATAAGCGTACGCTTAAAGTGATCCTCCGGATCGCGGTGTTCCGTGTGAGCACAGAACGTATCCTTCAATATTTGACCCTGTTCCAGTGCTTTCTGAGGCGTACCGGCTTGGGTGACGATGCGTAACGCCACGTGACATAGGATCGACATACCGGAACCGATCATGAGATCGAGATATTGGCACTCGAAGCGATGATACGTGGCACACGCTTTATCACGGCATGCAACTGAGCAGAAAGCCACTCCGCAGCATTCAGGACAACCGACAGGTGCTATAAGTCTGTTGGTGGATTGTTGAAACGGTTAAAATGGTGCCCTTTTTCAACGGATCTATTCACTTATACCTCGCGAAGCATCCGTTGCAATGTGAGCCAAAAAATTTCGAATACAAACAGGCAGCAAAAGCTGGCTCAGTTAGAACGGCTTCTCCTGGTCCGATGTCTTCAGCAGCCACCACATAACGACCTCGTGGATCCTCCTTACTTCCAGTGAGCCGTATTTTCGACGATGCACCCGCGATATCCACGTTCTCACCTTCTCCGGCCAACTTCGGAAGCTTTCTTTCCACCTCATCTGATGGTGTTTCTTGCTTCAACACGCACAAACTTTCCATGTCCTCCTTTAACCTGCTCAAAGCGTAATCATTGTAACCGGACAGCTGATGGAAAACCTTCGCTGCTACTTCAGCACGGCCACTTTCACCGGACACTGCGAACGTAGCAAAAAAAGGATAACGATCAATGTTAGCCGTAGCTTGTGCGCCAGCAAAAGGACACTTACGAGCGTAACATTTCGCGACACGTGCGTAATAATCAGCGTTCTGTTTCACGGGCAAACCACATTTAGCGGCAAGCTGAAGATCCTGAAGTGCGTGCTTTCCATCCAGCATGCGAATGAACACCTCGGAGCGTGTCCAAAGTGCCAGTGCAAGTGTTAATCCCTTGTCAATGAACCGATCGACACCCTGTTCGGGAGCTCGCATCACCGCCTGGCAAGCCATCATTAGCGCTTGTTGGGGTTTGTTTTCTGCCAGCAGTTTGAGCGCTTGTTCGCGCCGTTGCCAGGAAAACTTTGCATCCTTTCCTCGAAACACCGGCTGGACGTGTTCGAGCGTACCTTGCACGTCGTACGTCACCACCGGATCTTCGTACACGAGACGTAGTCGATCGATGTCACTTGGCAGCTTCTGGTAGACCTCCGTCAGCCAGCGAGCGTTCGGGCCGGTGAAGTTTTCCGCCACCGATTGGTAGAACTCGTTGAAAAAGCCCTCCTTCTGTGATTGGAGTGTTTTTTCGTTGCACAGCGACGTGAACAGTGGGTCGTTGTCGATCGTTGCCATGCTGTTGCGGTGCCTATAGGCTTTCGGTTGCAGCTGGGAATAGGTTTGGAAAGTTTACCGGAAGAAGAAAATCGAAAAACACTCACACCGCGCTGTCCGCCAAGCCGTCGTGTGATCGCGAGTGATCGAAACGAAATGAGCATGGCACAGTGGCAGAGTTTTTCTATGCTCGAAGGCTGACTAAATTTAGAACGCATCTCCCGACGTACTTTTGCTCCATTTTCCATTCAAGCAAAAGAGCACGCACGCGTCGTCCATCGTCTTGTGTCAAAATTGCGACGCAATTGCGCAAACTCAACGCTTATTTCGAACGCCAACGGTCGAGTGGCCTAACGAAAACGTTTCTTTCACTGCTTTACTTCGCTTCGGTTTCGCAGTTTGGCTTCCGTTTCTTGGCCTGGGGCGTAAATCGGCTCGTTTATTTGCGTTTTTGGTTGTCGTCTATCATCGAGTTAAATTCCATTCAGAGTTTGTAACATCATCTTTTTTCAATCTTTGGTTTCAATAGTAATACGGTTGTATTCGTTTTCGCTTTTGTATAGTTTTGTTTTACATCCCTGCTTAACGCTAACACTGCCGCCTCTTTCTCTCTCGTTCGCTACTGGTAGTATTTAATGGTAATTATGGTCTCACTTTGCGTTTGCTCCGGTTTTGTATGCATATGTAACGTTCTTCGATCCCTCTCGATCTGTCTCGATCACGAGCTCCGGGTGAGGGAAACATTCACACACAACACACTTCACATACATTTAGGCGATGTAAAGCGGTCCCTGTGGGGCAAAAGTGTAGTTCTGTTCTCAGTTTCTGCTGCTGCCCGTTGCAACAGGATTTGGCTTGGTCATTTAGATCGCATAGGTTAGGTTTCCAAGCATTTTTCCAAACACTGAGGGAAGGAAAATAAAACACTCTTTTTTGGTCATTTGCTAGAGGGGTGAAAATAATCCATTGTAGCTTTGCTGAGATAAAGGGAGGTAAACATGTATCCAAAAATATATCTTTCCACCTTTCGGTATCGTTTCAATGCTAGTCGTTCTAGTTCTGTTGGATATCGTTCCTAACCTCCATTTAAACTACCGTTGGGCGAGATAGCGAAATTGACTACTTCTACGTTTTCGCGAAGAGGTTTTTTTTTTCGTTTGCACAATCGTTTCGATAAGCCGTACACGTTTCCAGTAAAATATATTCACTCCGACGCAGCGTAGTGAATGGGAATGATAGTCGGCTCATGGTTGCTTCTCTGTGAGCTAATTTCTACAACAATCTAGCTTCTTGAGATTCACGCGAGCGCACTAGATCCAGAACTACTGTACCAACCTTCTGATGAGCTTCTCTACTTGTACACTGCAATAATACTGATTCCGATTCGATTGTTTCTTTTCGATTGCAACAGGTAGTTGAGTGTCGTGTCGTGAGCTCGGAACATTCCGTTTTCCCTGCTTCTGCTAGTTCTGTAAATACTACGGGGCGTTGTGAACTTTGTTCGTTGGGTTCGGGGTTCCGGAGATCGACACGTATAACCAAACTTCCGTTCAAGCGTCTCTAGGAACACACTGATGGGCCGCGGATTGAAAGGGTTCGATGCGCTTTTTTTTTCTTCACCGATAGAGAGTGAGATAGTGAGAGACTAACGCGACATAACCTACATTGATATGTTCTGAAGGATAGAATAGCGAAACCGAACCAAGTGGTGTGTCGGCAGAAGGGACCGTCTAGTTGCTTTGCTCCTTGGGTAAACCTGGCATCAGGTAGGTGATCATCGTGCCTTTGCCCTTAACGTTGACCGTCCCGCGGCAAGTTAGGTTGTATCCGCGATCCTTCACGATCTGGTAGATGTCCTCCGTGACCTGGATGTGGTCCATTAGGCCGGTCGAGTCCATCCGTGAGGCGACGTTCACTGCATTACCCCAAATGTCGTACTGTGGTTTTCGAGTGCCGATCACTCCTGCCACCACTGGGCCGATGTTGATTCCTGCACGTGTTCAGAAACGACGTCAGTTAAGGTTATCATCGATCGAGCTTTACCGTCATTCTGCACACACTCACCGATACGCATGCGGAAATTGTTGAAGGAATGTTCGTTGACGTCCGTGATCTTCTGGAACAGCTCCAACGCGTAGTCGAGCATTGCGAACACGTGCTGGAAGTCGTTCTTGTCGCTGCTATTCGCCGTCAGCCCGGATGCAGCCATATACGTGGAGCCAGTTGTCTTGATCTTCTCCACGAAACGGAACCGCTCGAGTCCGAGCAGCTCGTCAAAGTCGACGATGATCTCGTTTAGCAGGCGCAAACACTCGACACCTTCGTTGTTGCCCTCCAGCTCGATGTAGAACTCGGAAAAGTTCGGAATCGAGGCGAACATCACACACGCCGTGTCGCACTGCTCGTGATAAATCTCCTGTGGGGTGGAAATCGATCGCAAACGATCGTAAATGTGACAAACACCGAAAGCGAGCCAAACTCCAGTGACATACTTCAATGTTCTTCTCTCTCATGAGAAAGTGGTCCGCAACATGCACCGGCAGGATGTTTGCCAACAGCTTCCGATTGTAAGCCTGCAGGTGTTCCATGTCCTCTTTCTCTTCCGTCGCTTGCAGTTTCCAGATAAAGTCCAGCCGACGCGTGATCTCCGTCTGCTGGCTGTGCATAATCTGACCGATTACGAACACCACCAGAAACGCAACGTCGATCAGGAACCGTTCCGTCGTCAGGAACCTGTCGAATGAAAGAACACGATGGCGATTAACTTACAATAGAAGACAAAGAATGGATCAATATCAATGTTCCAAGCTTGGATAGGCTTCAACTGCCATTACCCATTCTAGCTTTCAAATGGCTGTCCCGATAACAGCTGGAATTTGGAAAGGCAGCCCAACAGGCCGGGCTAGTAATAGGGCTTTAATTCACCTAATGGGCATCTCGATTACTCTAATTGACCACCCTCAATCTCACCGGTACCCTTGTGAACTCGCAGACTCCACATGTTCTCGCGCGCGCGCGCGTGTGTGTGCTGAATTCGTAATGTGGCCTATCGCGAGCAAAATCAACTTCCAGGATACGTGGATTTGTGTCGCTTCCTGTGTCGAATGCAGCACAGTAATTAGTAACTGATGAGCATTTACCTACCCTCGGGGTGTCCGGGATGGATTTTAGATTGTGGTAGGATTACAGCATCATATTGAATGCTCGCGCCAACGCGACCAACACACAACGTGCGAACGGTTCGGATGGTTGAACGCAATTAACGCTCACAAACCGCCATTTGTCAATATCAGGGAACTTCTTGCCAAACGATGGGCGAATAATATGCCTCAGAAATAGGCTTCGGGGCGCTGAAAAGCTGTTTGAATTTTCTATCTCACTCTTTGCTCTCTCGCTCTCTCTTTTCTGCGCTCTATTAATTAGAATTGAAAATTTACAACTAATCGCCATCGCCATCGATAGCTTAATTCGTTTCGTATCGCAAAATGGGTGAACGGGTTGATTAATGAGTTTGGTGACAATGTCTAAAGGGGACCACTCTACGAGTGATCCCATCTCTACCCAATTAGGGCGACCCAGCCGCCATGGCCAGTAGCAACCGGCTTCGTGGTTTGTTTTCCTTCCTTTCGTCAAATTGCACCGGTAACAATTAATAAAAATACGCACATACTGTCCTCGACCTTCACGAAAGCGTATTGACCAAAGTGGAAAAGCCGACAACCGAACGGTTCGAACTTTCCCATGATTAAGTTCGGAAAGCTCTCAATCGAGCCCATAAAAACACACACAGCTACCCCACTTTCACTCCCAACTTGGGATGGAGCCCGGGAAGGAAAATCCAATACAAATCCCTCGGTGGAACGCAAGAAAAACAGAAGCGAAAGATACAGGAATTAATGAATCACTTCCGCGATTCCGGTGCGTACGGGCGAGAAACTTTTCCCGTCGGGTGATTAACAAGCTGAAAGGTAAGTTTGGGGCCAATTTTTCACTCCCACCCGGGAAAACGTGGAGCATCCGCGCCACTTGGCCACTGGGGTAGAAAGCGATGGCTGTTAAATCCTCATTATGTGACCGGTGTGCTGGCCGGGAAGTTTTTAATCCCTGCCAAGGCACCTCGCAGGGCAAAAGGGCCGTGTCAAGGTGGCCGTAAGTCAGCTTCTGCCGCTAACTTTCCCCGACATGCGGCATTATTGGAATGCAAACATCTTCGATCGATTGCCGGCGGTAAAACTTTTTTGGACGGACAAAAAACCGAACATCTCGAAAAATAATCTCAAAGGCCGGGAAGTTAAGCTGTCAGGCGGATCGTTTGCAGTTATGATTCAATTTCGTATCCACCGTATCGACCCTTGACTTGACGAGTAGCTATTTAATTTGAGGTACAACCGGAAGTCGTGTTTCAAGCAGCATAGTACACGATTAAGAACGCTGCGCTTTCTGCGGTGATAAATCAACTCTCTGCTGATAAAAGCATAAAACACACAGCATAACTACGTATCGTGTGAACAAACACGCCATTGGTAATTCCATTTATGGAACCGCATCCTGATAGGTTCGCAAAACTCCTGATTGATTTCCCATCCATACGTGGCCGAACGAGGAAATGGGATTTATAGTCATTTATTTCCGGCACGGTGCATTATCACGTGCATAATCGGATTACGCTGAATTGCTGCCGGGGTTGTGCACATTAAACATTGCGATGGCCATTTTTTTTCGTTTTCTTTCTCATTCGTTGGGATTAACATTTGCATGTCGTCGTGCGGCGATGGTGCCGCTTTACTGTTGCAATTTAAATTAATGATGCGTTCCATCATGAACTCAGGGCTGGATTACATATGGTTAGCTCCGGACGTGAGCCGGATGTTCTCACTTACCACGGTTCGCAGTGACGCTCGAAGATGAGCGCCAGGACGACGACGGATGCCACGTACAGCACGAGGATGGCAATCAGCAGTAGGATTTTGAATAAAATTTTGATAAACTGATGCACCGCACAGGTCAGTAAGGCAAGCAAGGTAAGCAATAGCAGAATCTGAAACGAAACGTGAAACCGTGCATTATCGTGTGCGTTCGCTGTTTCGTGTTAGCTTTTCCGGTTAGCTTACATTGATAATTTTCGACTCCTTACAATTACTAGGCCGCACGAGCGGGTACTCGTCGTATAGCGATAGATAAAAAATTAAAGTCTGCAACAAAAAACGAAGAACATAGACATAAGAGGACAGTCAAGAAACATGAGATCCTAACTCCGTACGTACCAGTTTGTAGTAAGATAAAATTATCACAGTAATGACGACGCAGAGCGATATCACTTGGGCAATCTCTCGATGGCCGTGGATTTTTTGCGACAGCGTCCGAAAGAAGGTGTACACTTTCTGTGGGAGCACGGAGAGGACAAGGAACCGGAAATTACTCACCATCAGTCATCGACCCGGGAATCGACCGTTTACTTACCATATCCTCCCGGGTGAACACCGGCACGCAGGACACGAGAAGCGCTAGCGTCAGGATGCCGTACACCCAGTAGCTGTAGTGGTCCCTGAGATGCGAGAGAATTCATAGATCAAACAAATGCGGGAAGTGATCCTTCACGAGGATACGTACAGCGAAAATACGAGCACCTGTATCGACATGATGCCGAAGAAGATGATGGTGCTGCAGTAGAAGTAGACGTTCAGCATCGGATCCGGTTCGAGGCAGTACTTGCGCTCGATGTCGTCCTTGATGAACGTTAGGTGGAACCGTTTGCAGTGATCGAGCCGCAACCGATCGATGCTACGTGCGTCGATCGCCTTGATTAGATACTCGTTCACCTCCTCTTCGGTGCTCTTTGGCTCCGTTTTGTCGTTGAAACCCATCTTCGACCAGTGACCCATCATGCGTAGTTCCTTCGACACATTCCCGTTCACCGACGACGATTGCTTCGACATCGTGTGCTGTGAAGGACGCGTAGACATGTAAGTTGATGGCGATAAGAGTGCCACAACGAGTCAACTTACCGGTCGGTACGAGGCGTCCTTTGGTACGATCAGATACGTCTGAATCTGGTGATCCTTCAGGTAACTGTTCCGGTCGGCACCACGGCCCTCTTCCACGTCGTAGTGATCACCGAGGCATCGCAACGTTTCACGGGTGATGTGTACTCGACCCGGCACGCCACCACTCTCCATGTAATTTGCCAGCGTAACATCATTCGACCACACGTCGAACTGCCATTTGCGCAACCCAAGCACGCCACAATGCACACGTCCGGTGTGGATACCGACGCGCATGTTCACGTTCACTGCCATCACTTCACGCACGAGTGCGATCGCGTCGATCATGTCGAGCCCCATCTCGACGGCACACATTGCATGGTCTGGTCGTGCCTCAGGTAACCCGGATACGCAGTAGTAGCAATCACCGAGCAGCTTGATACGCAGACAGTGATGTTCTTGCGCAAGTCGGTCAAACCGAGCGAACAACTCGTTCAACAACCGCACCAACTCTTCAGCCGTACACTGATCGCTTAGACTCGTGAAACCGCAGATGTCCGCGAAAAGGATGCTGACGTTTTCGTGCCGTTGGATGTAGATCTTGTGGAACTGTGCCTCACGTGGCTGTCCTGCGATGTCGTTCTTCATCTCCATCGCGACGTGTCGTGGTAGAACCGATAGCAGCAGTTGCTCTTGCTTTTGGTTCTCGCGCTGGATTTTTAGACGCGCTTCGACGCATTGACGCGTTTCCATGAATGCTTTTCGTTGGGATTTCTCCTTCGGCCAGTGCAGCAAGATGCCGGTTGCGTTCGTGCAACCCAACGTGATCAGATCGCAGTACAGCTAGAGGTAGAGGAGATGAATGGCGTGACTTTGTTGTGGAGGATTGAGAACCGATTACTTACCACGTCCATGTCGTCAGACTCGTTCAGGTAGAACATCAGCACGATGTGTGAGATGGACAGTAGGCTGCCTCCGACGACGGCTTCACGCAGTCGGATTGGCAGCATCGTGTAGATGATGTAGATGGCAATTACTGTGCAGCCTCCAGACGAGGTGAATTTTCTGCCCAAGAAAAGGAGGAAAAATATCAAGGAGACTTATTTACGGCGCCAAAACATGTGGCCATGGAAAGCCTCTGACAAAGCAAAGATAGAACAGTAAGCTTTTTTTCGTGACCTGCCGAACAAAATGAACGATCGTCCTGGAAACGTTAAGAGCCTATTAAAAATGCCAATTATTTTTGAACACAAAAGCGTCAGCAAAACTAAGCTCGCAATATTGGTTAGTGGAATTTTCTGACAAAATTCCACTCAGTGTAAATCAGTGTACACGTAATCGCCTTACACATTTGCGCTGAAGATCCACAAAACATTTTTATTCGATTTGATACCGAGGAAAAGGCTACTCACTTTGCCGACGTGGTGAAGCTGAAACAGACGTCCAGCACGAGCAGCGTCACCATGATGACGTACGACACCTGGAACAGGTAGATCTCGTTGATGCGCTGCTTGTACAGGCACATCAGCAGCAAAGCGTACACGGTGGCGCACACTCCGAGCACGATGATCTGGGTCATGTTGTCCTTCAGCAGCGTAAAGTAGTCTCGGTTACACAGCGGAATCTCGCCATCCTCCGAGTAGTCGCTGCTAACGTTGCCGACGGTAGTGATAATCGACGGTGGTGAACTTTCGGTGTTGGGATGGGCGGTCGATGGGCTCTCGGTGGGTGCCGTCTTCCTGGGTAGATCCTTGTCCCTTGATTTGCTGTCGCTATCACGCGCCACGTTGTCAACACCTTCACTGTCTGCGAAGTGGCCACTGTCGACGTGGTTTCTGGAATGGAACGGAAATGATCGTGTGAAAAACTATTCTCGCCTCAGAGAGCAGGCTATGATGCAAAATTGGACATCGTAATTATAATGGTAAATGAATGCGAGGAAAAGCTCTGCTTGAAATGGCCATCAAGGGGGCAAAAAAATGATGGCTTTATCTGTGACTATAATGGTGATGCGTCAGATATTTCCATAAGCAGCTGGATACGACGGAAGCGGCTCTCTTTGGGTGTCCTGCAATGCGCCGGGTTGTGGTCTCGTGTAGTTTTCAATGGGCGTATTTTAATTATCTTCTCCACACCATTCGAGTCGGGCTACAATAGTTCCATTACGTGCCACTACGACGGAAACCCGACACCCTCCTTTATGGTTATTGTTTTCGTTCGCACAGAATTCCATTTTTCAGGCACACTAAACCCATTAATGGATCAATTAGGGTCCATCAAAAGAGGACAGCATCACTGGACCAAACGCGACATGAGCCGGCGAGATGTCCTTTTCACCGAACAAACACTAAAGTGGATCCCGATCCGGCCGTTGCATGCCATTCGGGCCAATAAGGACTCCGCAGTTTATCAAGATTAATTATGACAATTTTGGTCATAACTTTGGCCACCAAGCCCCGGTGTCCAGGGGGCGCCTGAGTGGTGAAGGGTCTTCTTAACCCCCCAGCGACACCTTCGCGCCCTTAAAGTTGTGTTTTTTGGGTTGTGGTGGTTTCGTTTTTCGTTCTCTCCATCCATTCGCGCTCCCAAGAACCGGATCTGGGAAGTGTCTTAACCGCGCGCCAACCAACCTAACCGTGCTAATTAAGATGAAACCATAGGAGATGGAAGGGGGACCTTTTGGTCGGATTGTGGTACGGGTATGATTCCCCGGGTTTGGCCACCAGTAATCGGTATTTATTGTTGAGCGGACTAGCTTTTTTTCTGCTTCCTCCCCAGCATCCGTTCGAGCTACTGGACTGGGTTCAAGTCCTTGTTGGGCTCGAAAATTTGTTTTCCAATGACCCTGCTCTTTAAATGGAATTCCATCTGCTATTTTTAGCACACCACGAACCGAATAAATGCCACGTCAAGTGTATAATTAGCTAATTTCGTTGGGTTCAGCAGAATTATGAACGTGTTGTTTCGCCTCCAGATGGAGAGCGATTAAACGGCAGTTTCGCTTTAGGCCCGAGAAGTCTTCCGACGAAAACGGTGAAAACTTTTCTGGTTTCGATCGTTAATCAAGAGGGGAAGAATTTTCATCTATTTATCTGATTAGCTATTTATTCAATAAAAATGAATCTTTGTTTGAATATTTGTTGCTTTGACAACGGATTCCTCGTAACTCAGAGGAGCAATGATTGAATTCAAGTGAGATCACGGGCTCGTAACGATTATGGGTTATGTGAATGGGATTTGTAATTTTTATTGCCCTTTAGTAGGAGAGGTATTATACAACCAGTATAACTCTGTACAAATACTAGCTTTAGAATACACGGGAATTGCCATCCCTGAAAGAAGGGAGAAACAATGACCTAAATCATAAAGCTCCCAACACAACCACACAATCAGCTAGGTATTGTTGCATATTTAAAGAAGCAAAAAATGACACACAACACCAGCACAAATCCGTGCAGCAACATCTAATCTTTTAAAACCTTCCAACAGCACTCGTTTCCTGTTCGTACGATGCTATTCTCATACAACTCAAAAAACTAGATTACACATGCTTCAGAAAAGAAAGACTTTGTTAGGCGCTGAAGATGAGAAATGCGTCCACGGATTTAGCTAAGCAAAAACGTATACTACATGTATAACATAAAATGTTTATAGTTGGAAATTGAAGAGAGAAAGAGCGAGTGAAAAAACTGGCACATCGATGTTTTCATTAGAGAGTTGAAATATTTGTGAAAATGGAAATCTCCGAAACCACAAAAGATTGGAATCGTTATTAATTTTCTCGGCATGTCCTTCTGAAAATTAATGACTGAGAGAATCGAAAATGTAAAACAACATCCACCCGAATGAAATCGGATAAATCAACTAGAGATTTCCAATAACAACGAGAATTCGGATGAATGTGGACGAATGATAAATGGTCTTATCCAGTTTGGACGGGGGTGAAACAAAAAAAAAGCAAAGATAACGTGGTGTTGGGAAAATAACGCTCCCAGCATTACATTCATTACAATTTGCAAAAGAAAAACCCGGCCCGAAGTTTTTCGTTTCGGCTAGCCAACGGATTGTATTCTGCCGATTGCCTCATAAAAATTCAGCAGCCTGTGTCGTTGCAAAGCAGCACCAGTACTTATCTTCCATCATCAACCCAACCGGTTCGGAGCAGTTTTTCGCTCGAGTGGTGCACGATTCTGCAGCACCCGGTTGTAAGCCACAGAATTCTGGGTTGTTTTGTTGGCTTCAAGGATTTAACGTCGGTCTTCGGTCGAAAAAGCAACCACGCGATGATTATCTGCCCGAGCCGCACACGAGCGTTCCGGGAATTCTCATCGCACAAAGAAGCCCGCTCCTTTTTTTTGTTTGTCGAATTGTTAATGGAAAACTGATGGGCATCTCGTTAACCGCGCGAACTTTTCCGGAGGGTGAGAGAGCAAAAAAGTGATTTCCTCCCTCACAATAGTCGCATCCCGCCCACGGATACCAGTTGCACCGAAACACGTCACGATATCCGGTTAGAGCCGCTAGAAAAGGACGAGTTTTCCAATCGGTGCGAATATCACATCGTCGTCGACGTCGTCGTCGTCTTCGTCGTCGGCTCGGCCAGATAAGGCTTTTGTTCAGTCAGCCAGTGATCGCGCCAAGAGCAAGACAAGGCACATCGAACGAATGTAAGTGAGTTTCTACTTGCCGGAAAATACGCCGCCTAGGCCGGTATCTGTCACCGTGCCCTCGTGACATCGGGAAAATTCAATTTTCACAGCCGTTTACGACAATTGATTGCACAGCTTGCCGGCACGGCGCGAGTGCCGGCACAACGCAACAAATGGATGTTTGTAGCGAAAGAGAACGACACCGCTGGTTAGGAAGTGGAAGGACTCAATCTGAAAATAACCCTTAAAGTGTCACAATAAAAGCTGGAGTACCTCACCAATCGTGGTTCTTTTTCGATAATCGATCGATTGGATTTCGGTTTATAACGACGAGCGTGGTTTCGGTTCATAACGGTTTCGATTTCAGGCATACACACCCGCATGCACCAGAAAGATATGAAAACATCCAGAATAGACCCCTCGTTCGGCAATAAAGATCGTATTTCCGTCAAATTCGGCATTCCACTTACCTAGGATTTGCGTGGCCCCGCGTCCACCTTCTGTTTCGATTTTTCCCGACACGGTGTTGCGCTTCCTGGGTGGGTGTATCTGTTTGACCGGAAGCCTGCCGCGTATCCACCGATTCCAGGGAGTCTACTTCGCCCGGGTTCGCTCGAACACCTCCCGGGTCGTCCTGTTCGTTGCCTTGGTAACCGGCCACAGTGGCTCCGTAGCTTTCGTTGCTTTCGTTGCCTTCTCGTTGCTCGCGTTGTTTCGTTGCACCGTGTCCTTCGGTTCGATCAGGCGGCACTTCTTCGGACCTGTTGCCGCCGAGCGGATCTTCGTATGCTGCGCCGCCGTTCCCAAATGCGATGGCAGCCAGCATGGTGCTGTTGGTGGGTTCTGCGAAGGAAGCAAACCATCTCGGTTACAAATAAGCGTGGAAAGCCGGCTTTTCCTGTGGGGACGGTGGACGATGGATTTGGAATGTGACCGACATTGGCCTGCCCGAGGCTAATACGAAAAACTGCCAGGAAAGTGCCATCCCAAGGCACTCTCTTTTGTGGCACCGATTGATGTCTGGATCGTAGATCGTACCGAGATTGTCAGCGAAATGGGACAGAATCTTCTCCATGCGGCTGTAAGATGCGTGGGAGAGGCACATTCTGGGTCTACTGGTGGGTGTAGCGTTTCATCTGACGGGCTATCAGTTTTTCGCATGGTTACACTCCCATCACGCAGAAGTTTGGCAGTTCGTTCGAAAATCTGAACGACGGATATCCTGGAAGAGGGTCAGTACGGCATCCGTTGAGGTTTTCGGACACTCATCCGTAGATAAGCAGTAGGCTGTGAGGTTTTATGAGATCAGCCTTTTAACCAGAAAAAGAATAAAACAGCAGAGGAAACGCTGGACTGTGCAACAGGTCCGATCGAGCGTCAGAGACGGGCTGCTGATAAGCGATCTAATACGAATCATGAAATGCGGGCAAAGCTTCCAGTATGGATACAGAATTGGAAGTAACTAAGGGTGGCAGTTCTGCTTTCGAGATGAAATCGTAGACACTGGGCAGTTGGCCCAGAATTATTTCCGCACATTGATTTGGTTCGGTTTGGAAATCAACTGAAGCAAAATGATTTTGCGTATAGTTCTTCAGGAGAAAATTGTGGAGTTCATTCGAAAAAATATCTTCTTTTCCCAGCATGCAATGTCAGATTTCCTAGGAAAATCTAACAATATAGCACGCACGCGAAAGCACGATTGGCACTTTCGTTCACTTTATGCACAAACCACAATTTCCGGCCCAGAAAATGGACAAGTGGGGCGAAAGCAATCCGTTAAAACAACAACGAAACTCCAAAGCACCGACAGCAGGAGTTCTGAGCTAACCGCAGAGGAACAAAAAAAAAAGCACCGGAAGTCCAGTGCATCCGCACACCGGAACAGGGAAGGTAATTTTCCTAATGGTGCAGTACCGCTCTCTGGTGGGGGTGCAAAATTAATCGTTTCCAGCTGCTCATCTCCGGGGTGCTGACCGCCGGACTGCCGGACGGAAACACGTTCTAAGGGTAGATTTTCTGGCGTCGGCTCGGTGCAATGAAGATGATGAGCTGCAACTCGTGCTGTGGAATGCGTACGTTACTGTTCGGCGGAGTTAGATAGTGCCAGGCCTGGTTGGTTGGAAGTAAATCCCTATACCACCGTCATGTCGAAACACGCCCAAGGGAGATCGCAGCTTGTAGTGTGGAGTCTCGTTATGAATCCTGGTGCGACCGAAGTACGGGACGAATGAAAAATTCCGCCTGCAAATCGGATCGAGTGCATCCGGGAAATGGACGACCTAAAGAAGGTTTTATTCTACTGTCCTAGCGCAGTACATCCGGTACAGCTAGAAGCGAGCTGTAAGCTACACCGCGGGCGACCGTCAACGTGTGACAAATCCGCTCCCACATTGCCACTCGGTCAGGGCTTTTGTGCCGCTTTAGCCTCCAGGAGCATCTTTCTGCGGGTTTATGCTCCACCGCCGTAGCTTACCTTGTTGGCCGACGTGCGCTACGTCCAGGGGCGATTCGTAGCAGCTTTCCAGCGACTGCTGCAGGATGAACGTAAACACGAGATGTATTAGCGCTAAGATAAATATTAATCCTAACAGAAGCCACACGATGTGAACCGCATTGCTTTGATTCATGCGAAGAAAGTATCGCTGGTATAGCATTTCCACCTGTGGATAAAAACCAAAGAGAGAGAGAGAGAGAGAGAGAGAGAAAAGGAGAAAAAGAAAGAGAAGATTTGATAAGTTGAAGAAAACACATCATGAGCGAAAATCTCATTAGTTGTCACCACCGAGACCGGGTTCGCGGGTGGGATTGTGTTATGGGGCGTATTTTCATGGCCATGCTCGGGACATCGAAGCACCCGGTGCAAGCAAAATGGTGTCAACTCGTCGTGGGAGGGGTAGGGACTTGTCACGACCAGCGGGATGTATTTCGATTCCATCGACTAATGGTGAGGACAAATTACGGTGCCTCCCGAGTGTTTCCCTTTTTCCAAGCTGGCCTGTGGTAATGGTGTGCAGAAACACGCTAAAGGTGCCGTGCTTTTGTCCCCGTGGGATTTCTCGGGCCAGCGATACGAATAACCACATTGGATAGGTTTGTGTGTGAGTGTGTGTGTGTGTGTGGGTGTTGATTATTACATCCTCTTTGGCAGATCGCTTGAGGAAGTGATTGAACATTGATTGCTGCACCGGAGGGACTCGGGCAATGAATAAACAAGAAGCCGAACGAAAGAGAGAGAGAGAGATAGCGAGAGCGAGATCCTCAAGGGAAATTGGAATGCAATCAACGAGGAGCTGATGGGTAAACAATACAGTAATAAACAATGGCAGCTGAAAAGGCAGCTCTCTAAGGACATTTCTCTCGTAGTTTAGGCGCCCGCCAGCTCGCTTTTGCGTGCCATGATGGTGGGATTTAAGACGTCATGTCTGTTAAAGTGTCGTTTGTTGAAGGTGAAGCAATTACGAAGAAAGTAAGACGTTATCTGCGACAAGCCGCTAGCTGATTGAGAAATTTAAACAAGCGATATCAATTTTCGCTCCGTTTATCTCGAAAATCTCCATTCTAAACAACCCCTTCGCCGAGGTCTTTAAAATGGTTACCGTTTTAGTTCGTCTAACTGAAATTTGTGGGCTTTTCCCCTTTTCCATTAGGCGTTGGTCGGAGTGTGGACCTGGGAAGGTGGAAATCTTGAAAGCGTCTTTCAAAAACTTTGCCTTATTCCAGCAGTAACTTTCATAGAGCGCTGGGAAATCATAATTCACTTTAAAAGAGCTCTTATTTGGTTGTGCAGATTAAGTTGAAACATATTCAGTATTTGCGATTGTTTTAAGAATAGACCGTCTAGAAGACTTTATCTCTTTAAGCTAGATGATAACAGCAATTTGCGTGGGTTTGTGCTGGTACGAGATGAGCGCTCTGCTCGAGGCAAGCTTTAGTGAAAAGCTCAGTCAGAAGCCACGACTTCACGCGATTTTCCACCCAAATGGCCATCAAAACGATCTCCGATTACAATCGTAGCTCATCAGGCACCACCAGTTTTTCCCAATCAGATTTCATGCCGTCCGGGTTCTTCTCTGGAGCATATACCACGCGTCTCTAGGAAATCCGATTCATGAGTGCGCCTAATACACCGATACTAATTTGTATCATTACGCAGGACGTGTTCTCCTGGTGGGACGGATTTTCACACCCTTGCCTTCTCAGAAGACGCCTCTCACAGTTTGGGCTCGCTAAGCACCCAGCTCTGCAGGCGAACGAAAATTCCTTGTCCAATGAGGAAGGATCTTTCCGTTCCGCTTTTCCCGTTCACCGGGCCCTTTGTTCGGAGTAGGAAATAGATAATGGTTATTGTTATTGGCATTCATTTGTCGGCTCAAGTGGTTCGGCTCGAAATCTCGTCCCTCGACGTTCCGTGCGAGGGCAGCAACCGGAGCCACCACGGTGCTCGAAAAGCAGTGAAGAGAATGATGATGTCCAAACCGATGCCCGGTGGCGATGCAACAACATAATTGAATCGAATTAGCCTCAATCTCCTGCTGCCTTTTTAGGGGATGAATAAATGTTGAGGACGCGATTACTGAACCGTGGGTAGGAAGTTGCCTTTGGTGATGGCTCGTGGCACAATTTCGAACAAGAGACGTGTGCAAAAGCATCCTAAGATGATGAGAGGTTTATAGCAAATATTTCCCTGAAATTGCTTGGCAATCGATAAGGTCCCCTAGAGCGAATGCAGTGAAATTTGGCTGTTGCGTAATGTGTAAGCTGAAGATGACAAATGAACATGGCTAACTTTTAACTAGAGTGGTTCTGACAGGGATAGTTTGGACGTAGAAGGCTAACATTGAGTCTTCTGGCAAAAGTTCAAGTTCAGCTAAATCGAAAGTGCCCGGTGACGTACGGAGACTTACTTTATCGCGGTTCATGCAGCGAGCGATACGGAGAACGAGATTATAACCACCGCTCTGTCTCGTTACTTCACCGACGAAACCGCACCAGCGAGATCGCCCAATAAAATGGCACGCTTATTAATATCGAGTGCACTTCCAAACCACCATCCATAGGTAAAAGCCAGTACACCTGAAATTTGCGACTTTTCCTCGGACACGACAAACTTTACAGAGCTATTCGGTTGCGAGCACCAACATAATCTTGCAAGTGGATAAATTTACCTTCCCGCTCAGTGCGATATAAGTGCCGCTTCGGTGGCTAACTTGCCACAGCTCAAACTCAAACCGGGTTCTCCATTCGGGGCTAGCGGGAAAGAAAGAACTTTCGCGAGAAAAAGTTCACGAGAGAAACTTTCTGTGCGGCCAAGCTGCCCCACAAACAAACGACAATTGCGGCAGGTCGTGAAAGTTTCGCCGTGTAATTCGTTCCATTTTTTAACGTGTTTATCTTTGTGGCAAGGAGTGATGGATTAATGGTTAAAAAAAACCACTCCCTTACCTAGAAGCAAAGTTATTATTTTTAATTTAACAAAACGGACAATGTTAAAAACTGGGAGCAAAAATAGGGCAACGAGAGCTCGGTTTGGCAGAAACGAGCGCGTTACAAATGGGTTATGTATTTTGTCGTTGGTAAGCGAAATGGGATGCTCGTTCATTATTAACTGATTTGGGGGTTGAAAAATGAAGAACCGAGTGCGGACGCTTCAGGGCCAGCGACCCGAAATAACATTTTCACAACTGGTTCCACGGGTTTGCCTGTATCAAGCGGCCATTGGGGATGCAATCAGCAGCGAATGGAAGCCGAACGGGAAAGCGCAACCCGACCGTTCGAGACATTAACAATGCATGTAGGCGAAAAATGTGTACGGTGCGTCCTTCGATGTATCCGGTCAGATCCCCAGTGATGGCCCGTCAAAAAGGGGCTTGGGGAAAATATGATGAAGTATGCCAAAGAAATCCCATCACTCGTCAAGGCGTGCTGAAGCTCGGTGGTAATACGATGAAATATAATGTTTACATTTCATCTAGCCGTCCCAATGCAATCCCGATAAAGCTGATCCCTTTCGCTCCAAGTGGACAGCTGACTGATTACTGATGGAAGGGAAACCATAAATGCCAGAGTTGCTCTTTCCCAGCGCCAGGCATTGCGTTTAATATCATCTATAATTGCGCATTTTTCTCCTCGGTGTGTGAAAACGTGCTGGCTGCTTCGTGTTTTGAACCAGCGTAAATTCTTTGATGCAAATGTGCCTACATTTTCCTACTAACCGGGCTTTCCTCATCACTCGCTTTTGACGATTTCTAGAAGCTTAGGACGGTAAAGCTTTCCCTTCTGGGAAGCACTCGTCAGGTTTAAAGACAGTCGGCGTTGTCAATAATTTATTACTTCGAAACTGTGATTTTGAGCGATGCCGACAGTGATCTCACACGGCTTTGTGAACGTTTTTGCGAAGTGAGTTTTACGGCATGCGTAACCGTTTTTGGCATTTTTGAGAACGGAATTCACTTTTGCGAATTTACATCGCAAAAGAATGTCACTTATTTTGGTGCGTTCCAACCGGAGGCAGCATGGCTGGGAACCAATAGATAAAGCAACATGATTTACTTTACAAAAAGGGATTCACAGATCACAAAAGGGTCACAAAATAGTTTCGTCGTACGCAAAAATTCCTGTGCAAATTGAACTTTCCTTACCATTTTTATACTTTGCTGTTCCGATACACACGTGTCGCCACGCTAGATGACGAAAACGCGCCTTCAAGAACCTGCTTATTTGCTGCAATGCATGCTCACCTACCTAGCCACTGCCCTGCACGTTTCACAAACAACAGTAAACGAAATTCAATCGGTAAATATTTAAGCACAGTACTGTCCAACGGTGTGAGATGGGTGAGGTTGGCGCTTGTCCAAAGTGACCATTGCAATTCCATCAGCGGAAGACGCGCACCAGCAGGGCACAGATTTCAACGCCAAATGGTGGCGACTTTCAGCACAGACTGGGGCTCGCTTACACCCACCCAAGTTAATGAACTCAGCCACCGAACGGAACGTGCCCCGGATCCTGTGGGAGTCATTACGGTGAATCATGGCGTGCCTTGACGATGCTCTGTACACACCTTCGAAGCCGTTCGCCGAATGCGGACAATTCGCTATTCACGATTGTAGCGTATTTGCTTTACTCTCGCTATTGTTTCCGATGGTGGTGAGGAAAATTTATTGTAATTATTTCTTGTTCCTTCTTGAGTCGCCGTGACAGAGACCGATGGAGGCGCCCAGTAGCTCACGACGCTCGAGTGGAATGTGCGGAAGGAAACGCTCAATTAATTGACGCGAACAAGTGTTGCGTCGGTGGAGGAATTTAAAGTACGGTGAGGCTTTAAACTGGCAACAATAGGCCTCGGAATTCAACTCCCGGACGGCACTGGAGCTCTCGTGTTTATTTTGTTGGCTGTTTGAGCAGGAAGGGGCCATTTTTGTGTCTGTTTGTGGAGTGGAGTGGCGAAAAATACACACAAACACAGTTTGATTTCCATCCTATCAGGTCAAATATTTTAACCTAGCAGTCCTCTTTGGTTGCGTGTTGAATTTACGAATCCCTGCGGTGTGTTTACTTTACCATCGCAGAAAGGATCCCAAAAACGTTACATGTGAAGCACAACATCAGATGCATGTCATGAAATAGGGGAACCGATTGGACCTAAAAAAACTGTTCTGAAATATTTCGCTGAGGCTGCAATTATGTTCCAAAAAGTTTGAATTTAAATTTCGTTTCATTAAGTTTTCAATTGAGTTTGAAAAGAATGCAATGTTTCACGCTTAATGTACTGTTTCTGGTTTGCTCATCAAAACCACGCGTTACGTACGGCCGTATGTGGCAAGCAAAAGTGAGTTAAGTTATTTCGCTTCGCAGATATTCTACGACACATATTTGCACTAAGTTATGTCATTACCCGGCGATCGAAGGACGGCTTGTAGCAAATGAAATGAACCAAGCAGAAAGCCCACCCAATCGAGTGCGGACCGAGCAGTTACACAAATAAGTCCAATTTTACGATGTGACAAACAGCATAACAACGGTACACGAGGCACAACAAACGGCACCCGAAATTCCAGTCCCCCCGAAAAGCGTCACGTCATCTAGAAGATGCCCCAAGAAGGAAGGGCCAGAAAAACGCCACCACATTAAGACGTTGCGCCAGGACGCTCGCTTCGTGCGGGATTGTTAGATCCGCTGGATCGGTCCTTGATCCCGGTTTGCCTGCCCGCCGGCTAGAATATTTTCCCAACAATCACTTGGGCGCAAAAATAACGAGCATCAATTTACTTCTCGCCTTGCGAAACCCAAAACCGGCCCGCTCGCGTACGATGGTGAGCCCGGTCGGTTACGCACATTTCCGCTGCTGTGTGAAGCGAATTTCTTTTTCGCTACGTTCCATCACGGAGCTAGGGATGCGGCTAGCAAAAAGCGACAAAAAGGAAAACGAAAAACCCCAACACACCCAAGGGACATTTCGGGCACGTTACGCAAACTCGCCGGCAGCTCCGAATCGTTGGCTTGGCCGGAAGGGCTCGTGGGCGATGGTGGATGGAAAATAATTCTCCACCGGCATGTCATGACGGTCGGGAAATGGGGCAGCCGGAAAAGGTTCTAAGGCGAATGGGTAAGAATGCCCGTGAGCGCGCGGGCGTGATAAAAGCACAAGCACGAGCAAGGAAAAGCTATTTGAAGCCGCCTGCTCCTGTTGCGTTCCGTTTGCTTTTTTTCTCTGGTCCAGTTTCGTCGGACATTTTATTGTTTCTATCTCTCCTGGCTTTTCGCACATCATGCGCGCGTTGCGGTGGACAAGGACGCCTTTTTATTGTCCCCTTCGAGCCTTCGCTGTCCCATTTACATTGCGCGTTAAAGAGAAAGTAAGGAACGCAAAGCCAAATAAAAATATAGCCCTTGTTTCAAACACGCAAAACATGTTTTTAAATATGGCAGGGCTTGCAGAGTTTTAAACACTTACAACCTAAAGTAACTACCAGTAACCACCGTTACGGAATTAATTCCTCGGTGATTGCTTCTTGGTGATCGCATGCGAAACGATGCCACCCAAGCACGGTCGGGCATTAATCTTGACGGTGGTTCGTACACCATCTTATTATTCAATGCGGCCGCTCGGAGGCAGCGCATCCGTTACGATGTTGCGCTGCATAAATCACAGCTCCCTGTACGGAATGGACTTGCCACACGAAACACGGCTCGGTCAGCTATAGGGCATGGTCATTCCCACACGAGAGAACTCACTAACGCGTGCCGCACGATCTTAGAATGGACATAAATTATCGAAACCGAATCCTCGGGCAGGCCGGTTGCTAGGGATCAGGAAGACAAATGAATTATTTAAAGGCTAAATCGAACCATAACTCATCCCTCGGTTGTTTCCCCATGCGTGAACTCATTTCCACGCGCTGGAAAAGCCCTTTCGGCACATCCAATCCGTGCCGGTGGTTCGTTAATTAGAATCTAGCGCACTTTGCATTAATGCGTGATTCATCCCGCCCACGCCATCCAGCTTCCAGCTGCTGTGGTCGCGCAGTGCGAGAAGTAAAATAAACTTCGGCAAAATGGTGGCAATAATAACTACAAATGAGTTGTAAAACGGAGCGCCGTTGTAAACTTTCCCAGCCCTGATTCACGGCTCTGGCTGATGAATGCAATTAGCAGCTACACAGGTTCGCGTAATGGGAACACTTTTCACTTCGTAAACGTTCCGCACGCCCGCCGCGAGGCTCCGTCATCAGTCCTGGTTGCATCCTGGGGCGAGTGCGCTCGATCGCACGTGGCAACGTCGTTGGCGGGTAAGTGTATTAAAAACTTTTCCGAAAACTTTCACCCATCCATCGCAGGCGCCTGGGGGGGTGCATTGAGGCGTTTGTGATGAGGCAGTGGAGCTTTTGGCTCGGGTAAATGGGTGGCCATTGAACCGTTTGGGAGGGAAATTGCGAAAAAAAAGTTGTTCGCAACGGTGTTTTACACTTCTCACCCGAGCATGTTTGACAATAGTGGATGTGTGTGTGTTTTAATGGGCGCGTTTGAGCATGACAAAAAAAATGTAATATAAAATGTTTCTTCACAAAAAAAACTGCAGGCAAAAGAGTAGACAAACCGATTCCTGGAAGGCTGGCACTGTATGAATGTCTAGATTATCGAAAATAAAACGTTGATCTTGATAATACTGTACTGTACTGTGTCTTATACGTTGCTTTCTTCAATTCCCTGGTCTATCTATTTGAAACAAACATATTAAATATTTGCTGAGAATTCGTTGAGTTTCTACAACCCACTGACGGTTCTTTTCTCGCAAAGTAATTCCATTTCACACATCTAGCAAACCCACTTCGAACGAGCCCACTTTAGGTGCGTCGGTGAATTTATTTTTCCGTGCTAGCCCACGTGTTGACGAAAGCCTCATTCGTTGAGTGCTCAGCTATGAGAAGAGAGCGTTTCATGAGTGGGCTGAAAATGCTATTCTGGCAGCCGGTGGAAGCTAGCTGGATTGAGCATTTAATTTGATATTTGTCCATCTCGAGCCGGGGGTTTGAAGGGTTGAAGGTTTCAAGGAAGATTATCGTGACGGACGTGGAGGTGAGCTCTTATCTACAAAGAACGCATCCTCCAGAAGCCGTGTTTTGTATACCAATGTACCCTCGTAAAGCGATGACGGGGTCCATGTGCAGTGCAGCGCTTGACAATGCAAACCCCACACAAAAGAAGGACCGAGTGCACTTGCATCCGTACTGCTGTCGTACGAGCCTGCACAGAGCGCAATCTCGACGTAATCTCTCGGAGATACTGCATTCTCGCGCGTGCAGCCAAGCACTAGTTGCAGTACCCTTACGAAAGGGCGGATGAACTCCGGTCCCCCGGGGGGATCCTTGCACGCTCACCGGGATATGTTTTCTTTGCCTCATTTGTAGCTCGTATCCAAACAAGAATCGGTAACGCTATAAATACGCCCACGCTCCCTTTCCTTGCGCACGTGGTGGAGTTTTCCAGGTAGTTTCCCTGCAGCCCCCAAGGCGAGTACGGGGAAATGGAAAAACGACACAGAAAACGACGCATATGCAACATGTTTCAACTGAATGGATCGCACACGTGGCAAAGAGATGGCTGGCCGGTGTGTGTGAGAAGGGTGTCAGGGGAGCAATTTTCACTTTATGAATTCGTCCGGCGGATTGGCGCACTCCCAAGAGCTGAATGTTTGCAGAATGGCTGTCAAATGTTGGAAAGCCACCGGCAGCTGGTGTTAATGATTCCATTTAGTTTAGCTAATCAGCTTCGTACGACAACAGCTTAAGAGCCATTTCGGGGATGAATGGTGCCACGTGACAGGAAAAAGCGTCACGGTTCTGGTTGATTCATATACAATCGTGTTAAGAGCATTTAAAATAATACTCATCCAGTAGTTATCGCTTTGAACGTATCGTAAATTAATAATCGACAGTTAACACATTGACAGGAAACAAGCTTTTGCAGAAAATTGAAGGATATTTTCGTTCAGAAACCACACGTACAGCAAATGTTTAAATTGAACTCAGCATAATAGTATACTAAAGTAGATCTAAAACAAGCATACTAAAATTGAAAAAAAATATAGAGGTACCATGTTTGACTTTCCATTTCCATCGTCGTATTGTTTCGCGCCCTCTATCTCCAGCCAAGTGTTGCTGCTCGGCACATGAATTAAGCATTTGATTACACACCACCGTACTTCATTGTTGAATAATTCAGCAATGCATTGTTGGAGTTGAAATTAAAATTCACTCTATTTTGCATGCGGGCGATGGCACAAACGTACGAAGGTGCGTGCGAAAAAAAAGCCACCCCGGTTGGGGTAAGAATGTCAAAGCGTTTAATTGAAAATCATCCGCATGGCGACCGCAATTGTGCGGCTTTCCGGCGAGGCAAAGCGTACCGTTTTCGTTTTAATTTGCCCGTCGGTTTCCGGACGAGCCACGTCCTAATTAACCTCAGTTTGCATACCTAAAGGTGCGTAATGAAGGAGAGCACCATTCAGCTCCTACAAATCTGACATCAAAACTCTACGGCTACGTGTGCGTATTGTGCATCCGGGTGGAAGCAAGATCGGTCCTTTCAACCCGTTTTTGTAGGGTTAAATACAAAAAAAGGGTTCGAAGCAGCGTTAAATTTAATTTAACTTCATTTTTCTCCCCTTTTGTGCAGCCTGGGATGCGGTTTCAAAAATGAGTTTCTGTTCCTCGGCCAATCACAACCGAAAGGACCGACAGAAAGAAAAGCAGAGGGATGATTTTTCTCATGAAAATTGGAAACGACAACCTTTCCGTCGGTTCTGCGAAATCATACCTTACTGCAAAGCGATAGTATACGGACCAAACGAGCTTAACCCTCACCGAGGGTTTCTTAGCTATGTTTCCGAGCGCTTGAGGTGCTTCGCTTCCAGGCAAACGAAAAACCACTCCTGGTACTGTCCTGAAAGACGTTCGCCGATGTGCGAGCCCGGTGCTTCCTGTTGGAGATGGATGCAAATCTTCCTCCTAACTATCCTTCGTGTGTCCTTTCGCATCCCGGTGGTCCATCAAGCCGCGCAACATCTCTCATGAATGTTACGACAAATTCTATCACACTCGGGGGCGGAAAAATAAAACAACCAACGAACAATCACAGGTTCCTGGCTACTGCACTGATAAGAGAAGTGATAGTGGCGGCGACTTCGCAGCGTGTGCATTCGTACGATGGAATGGGTTTGTGTGTTTTCGTTCCATTGCCCTCGCAGGACGCGATAGCGAGCGAGGGATCCTGGTGAATATGTCGGTCGTCTAGCCACCCAGATTGAATGTCCCGATTCAATGATTCGCCGCGTTCCGGGACGACACCCCCGTCGAGCGGGAGCGGATAGTGACGGGAAGAGACGAGGTGAAACGGGACTCTTTTGTTTGAATTTGTGCATATTTTATGTGCAGGAAGCAAGAAATACGAACGGTTTTTCCATCCCCAGTGGCCGTGGGATGCGCACCAGCGGGAAGCTGGAATAGAAATCAGACGAAGCAAAGCTGAAATTGGTTTACTTGTAAGGTTTCCGCTGGAGTGGCGTGAAGGGTAAGGGTTGCTCCTGAGAAGCAAGTAGCGGAAGCTCCCGGCGTGCTTGGCAAGAAGCACCATCGGAAGACCGGTCGAAGGAGAGGAGTGAAAAAAATATGAGAAAAATGAACCAACAATGCCATTCCGCACTGAACGCAGCTCCTTTTATTTGATGCGCTTCCCGTGCACTTCTCCCGAGCCTGCTCGAATTGACCGGTGCATTGGCATATACACTGGCCATTGTTTCCAGTGCAACCCACCGGGAGGTATCAGAAAAGTGGGTTGCATTTTTGAATTTATACGCCTTCCACCCATCTCCGATGAGTGATGGCATGGGTGGTTCGTGCGCCATAAAGCTCTCCCGGAAAACGGGTGAATGGGCCAGGTGGACGGAAGGATCGTAAAATTCAAATGAAAAACAGTATCCTTCGTCGCTCGAGCTGTTCTCGTTCGGTGATTGCGCACGGCTTTAAATTGCAATCAGAACCGTGCGGCAACTAAAAACGATACAATTTCG
The DNA here is from genome assembly GCF_943737925.1 of Anopheles nili. Taxonomy (NCBI): domain Eukaryota; kingdom Metazoa; phylum Arthropoda; class Insecta; order Diptera; family Culicidae; genus Anopheles; species Anopheles nili. Next base: position 30,929,794 of record NC_071291.1, read on the forward strand.
CAGGTGCGAGCGCAAACAACGCCGTGCGCTACAATTTGCCATTTATTTTGTTTCCATTTTATTTTCGTTCGTATTTGCACACCATCCACCCTTGCGTCGGCTGCACTTTCAGCCAAACCGGGATGTTCGAGCAAAATGGAATTAAATATAAAAACCTGCAACACGGACTGGTTGGGAAAAAAGCGAAGTCGCGTTCGACAGGCGCTGTTGCGAGTTGTGGTTGCGATTGCGAGGTTCACCAGTTTTGGGAGACACACAAGAACGCAAAACGGGGTTGTTTGTGAGTTGCGCTAGAAATTTGCTCAACTTCTAGCAGCCATTGCCAGCGGTGCTATTTCAGCTCGGTTGGCAACACGATCCCGCAACAGATGGAACCGTTCGAGGGCGTTCTCAACGCCTGGAGCCGGGTAGCGCCTCTTCGGACCGTGTTTTGGCAGGAAGAAAACTCAAAGCGCGGAAAACTTCGCCTAGCGACCACCGGCGGAAACTTCACGGCACACAACGCGCCTTTTCGAATGGCGAGAAAATGGGATTAAAATGCGAACCAACGGGGAATGGGATCCAAACGCGGGGTTTCCCACGGTAGCCGCGGCATTACAGCCTTCGCGAGCACCTTCGCGAGACGTGCGTCTGTTGGCGATTAAATGAAAATTCGCTTCACCAGCCCCATCCCAAGTGGGAGGACGGTACAATCTTATCGCATTATCCTCACCACGGTGCACCCAACGGTCAGAAGTTTGAAGCCGTGTCAAGTCCGAACCCTCACCCTAATCGTGGCTCCATTGGAATGTGCCATTTTCACAAGGCCAACTTTGATGAGCAGATTACGTGAGCCGTTGGGCGCGTTGCTATGGCTACTGACGTGGTTCTGTCTGGCGCTACATCGCTGGCCGTTTCCCGTACGACACGCAAAGCATTGACATGGCCGGGTAGGAAAATCACTTTCTGGTCCTGAAGGTGGGGCACTTACCTGGACATTTTTAAACTTGTGCGAACAGATGACACCGTTGAACAAACATTTGACCGTGTTCCAGCAGCGGGATGTATCGAACACGCCCTCGGTGGCGTTGTTGGCGTTTAGGTTGTTCAGTGGCTCGAGCTCTTCCTGGGCTGGGGATGGGAAATTAAGCAAGCAAGAAATGAGTTACATTTAGAGATGCCAGTCGCTTTTCCTTTCACTTCATAGTCCTCGTGCAATGTAACGACGAGAAAATAGGACGCACGAGCGCGTGCGGAGACACATTCGAACACCTCCGATTACGATTACTAGCACCCGAGCGGAAGGACCACTAATTGTTGGCTTTGATTGTGGGATGCCCCTACACGAACGCGTGGTGGTTGGTTAGCTTTCCGTTCAACCCGATCTCGGGGCCATTCTCAATTAAAGTAATTGGCGTTTAATTGGCGTGTAAAGTCGGTTGCAGTGAGTTCCCTTTTTCCCGAACGGATGCCACCCGAATGTGGTGCGCCATTCCTGCACCGCGTTGCATCATGAACGGATCCGGGTGTTGCTAGAATGGTCGTTCCCATCCCATCGGTGTTTTTAAATGCTAATTACCACCTTCAGCGGGCGGTTATCATGGTCACGAGGCACTTTGAGGGTGGGTTTGAAATTGAATGTTTTCTTCCAACCTACCGGCACTTGACCGTGGCTAGTTTAATTGGGAAAATCTCGTCGGCATGATTTCAGATATCCGGTTTCTGACCAATAAGTGGGAACATTCGTTCGAATCAAACGATAGCATTCGGTAGCATTGGGATTGTTAAAGCAATCCCGTTGATGCAAATACTCTATAACGGCCGTAATGTGGCCACCAAGCCAGTGCTCAGCAAAACGTCAACAGGTGTCTATAACGCTCGAACGCGTGACGAGAACGAGACAGCCGCTTCAAATGGCCCCTTAAGGGCCGCTTACCGTGGCCTCAACAATCACTAAATCGAGCCCTTGAGCCATTTCGCATCGATTTTCCCGCCGTCGAGCGAACGGACCGGTACTGATGGGTCTGTTGGTGAACATCCCCGGAAGGTTTCCGTTCGATCGGGCATTTCCGACGCTGTGCGTTTGGAGGCGATTTGTTTTTTCTTTGTTCCTTCGCGTCCCGAAACCTTCATACCCCGGAAATGGGGACTACTTACGAGCGGATGTTTTCCCGAAACGCCAAAGTTAAGCTGATTTATTTCGCCTCCCTTTGTAGCTTCCATTCGCCAAAGGGCTAGCCAAGGTTTCGTGGATGCGAGCCGCGTAGCTCGGGTTACTCGTGTTGCTCGAACCGGCCCCGGGTTGGGATCACGTTGGGTGAAATAATTCGGAGGTTTTTCGGTGTGGATGTTAGAACCACTCCAGCTAGCATAATTTGTGGGCTACTGGCTAATGTAACTTTTTTTTGGCGTGTAAAATAATCCGACGGGCCGAGAAGTTTTTGTTTCGTTCGATGGGTTTCAATGAAATTACGCGCTTTCACTGACAGAAGGATAGCGGTTTTGAAGCAAGCTGGCTTGAGCTTTTAATTTTGGGATGATCCAAAATTTGAAATAATCAGCAAGCTAGTAATGACTTTAATGACAATTTATTGTTACTGATCGTTTTGCGGAATTTAGAAACGAACTAAAATGCAAAATATGTACTGTAAATCGCTCACGTGCGTACTGCAGCTGGAAAAATGTTATTATGTACATGCTATGTGACCTCTCGTGATATTACTAACATTATTCTCTCCAGCCGCAACATTCTACGTAACATTGTTTGCATTCACCATCGCCGACACGTTGCCAGCAGCAAACTGCTCGGTTTTCAAATAATGTGCTATCATACGTGGAATTCATCGTCTTCTCCTCCGGCTTGGCAGCTAATCAGAAGCACTCGTTCGGTCATCATTTATTGATGCGCTTGCCTTATTGCGGCCGGTCGTGGAGCCGGTTCCTCTAAACAATCCTCCGGCGGCACAAACCAGCGGTGGCGGTGGTTTACTGAGTGAAATAAGACGCCACGAAGGGTTGTTCACGTTCGTGAACATAATATTTCATAACTACCGCCGCTCGATTGCGTTGCCGCAGTTGATGGCGTTGGTGGCAGGCGTGCTCGGGGTTGGACTTCCGTGAAACGCTGGTGTGAGCTTTTCCGTGTGGCTAATGGCCACAGGAATCAGACCGAGGATGAACGGCATTATCCTGCAATAATGCTGCTGAGCGGTTCCTCGGAGTACCTTCTTCGGGAATGAAATGACGCTCCATTAGCCTAGCTGAGAGGTAATGGACGGTTTCAAGCATACCGAAGCTTACCGACGAAGGATTTAGAAGGCAAGCTCCATGGGGTTGGTTGGCGAGAATCCACGCCTCCAGCAGCACGTCACCGCAAACGTCAAGTGACCTTCCGGAATGGCTTACTTGAACGCAAACTGCTCGAAAACTGCTTGCGGCAAAGACGCGGGACAACATAAGCCGAATCAGCCAGCATACAACCGATAAACACCCATGTCCTAAACACGGTACACAGCTGCCATATCGGTGGTGTCGAAATTGATAAAAACTTGCCGCAACTCGATAATCATGATGATGATTGTTACAAAACCAACGATTCCACACGTCTTCGAGAAGGAAGGCGAGTGTTGCATCCCAAGGGAGTCACAAACAAAACCGAACAGCTTTCATTATCGGTGGCATCAAGGGGATGAAAGTTCGCCAAAGTTTTACCCCTTGGGTCGACACATTGTCGAGGAGATCGGTACCGGAGGAGCTGCATGCCGTCATCTTGGCTCGCTTTCTTAGAAAGTTTGTTTGTTCTTCCGACATTCAGCTCCCACACTCACACGCGCTGTTTGCCATGCGTGGTGACAAAGTGGTACAAAGTTGTTGATCATCAGCGTAGGGTTTTCGAATGAAGTTGCTCCTTTCTGCCCTTTGATCGAGAAAAGAACGCGCAAGTTTGTTTGTTTCCTTTTTTTGAAGCACTATTTGTCACCTTTTATTCGATAAGCAATGTCAGCACTTGAAACGCTACGAAAATTTACTCACGAGTGTGGGAGCATAATGCTTAATACATCGTTATTTTCGGATGCTTTGATTTGAACGGAAGCGGGACTGGACAACTATTTTCCATTCGTCACACTAATTGCGTGGCTTATTTACAGACGTATACTAAATTGAACAAACAACGTTTTTCCACCTGCAAGCAAACAAACCACGAAACAACTCGCAGATCATGCTCTTGCTGAGCCATCGTAACTGGCGATTCAATTATTCGGTTTATTTGCAATTCCATTCCATTGCCAGGTGTCTTGTGCCGAGTGACACAACCAATTTCAATTTGTGGATGAAAAACGACTCCCTGGAAAACGGGGAGCCTGGCGGCAACCTTTGAAAACGATTACATTGGGATGTGCTGTTTGCCAATCGAGCAGTATGTTATTTGTCCGATTGCATTGAGAGAGCTTGTTTTGTGTATGGGAAAATAAAGAAAGCTCACATCGTTCTTGGTGACTTCAAAGACCACGCCATCTCCGTGGGCGAATCCACGCGTGGACACGTATGGTCTAGACAGCACGAAAGAAGCACGACACCGTGTGTCCCCGGCCAGAATTCGAACACCGTCGAACGAGTCAATAAGCTCCGAATGCTAGCTCGGTGCTCGGTTCAACAGGCCAGTAGCAAAAGCCCTGAACGAGAAGCGTGGAAAGATCAAGGTTTGGATCTGTTCGAGCGCAAAAGTGAATTCAATTACAGCCTTTTTTCCTGCTAACGGTCTCGTCTGCACCCACAGTCACCGCGCGTTGAGTGTAAAGCATGGCTCATGCCGCAAACTGGCTGGACGATGGTCCTAGATCACGTGTGCCCTTGGAAAGGGTGTTCGTGTGTGAATGTGTGGCTGAGTTCACATAAAAAGACCACCCGTGCCAAAAGCCCCAGTGAAACCCAAAGCCAAGAAACAATTTAATAATGTAGCATCCCAAACAATGTCATGCATTGCAAATTGGGCAAGCAATTCGTCTTGCCACGTAACGCTGCGTTTACACCGTCCGTTTGGGGTGCCAGATCTGGGCTCTCGAGCAAGTGTGTAACAAATTCTTATTGCGTACAACCCACACCCGGCCGGTGAGTGTTTTCCCTAGCCGGGGTGTTACTTCTTGACCCACGGGACGGTGGCTCATGAAACTTTACGGCGGGCGTGTCTACGCACGTATTTGTTTGTTTGGCTTTATTTTCCCAGCCGAACCATTTTGGGCAACACTCGACAAAAATTCTTTGTCAGTCGAAGAAAGAGAGAGAGAGAGAGAGAGAGAGAGAGAGAGAGAAGAGATAAAAAAACAACCTAGAATGGTGGTTTGATGGAGGGGAATTGGGAACGAAAAATTGGATGTACTTCCGGGAAAACTCAATCCCCGCATCGAAGGGTCCCTGATTCACCGGTGACGTCGGTAACACTGGGGTGGTAACACTACTTTTCGGGTGACCTCCACGCAACAGGATGAACCCGTCGAAAGCAATTTCGCAACGGTCCCTCTTCGTCCTCCCACGATCAGGACCAACTCAACCCAACCGACAGCTTTCGTGTCGGTAAAATTGGAAAGAATGGGCTTCGACGGAAGGCGGAGTGCGAAATTGCTGTTTATGAATACTTCGCAACAGCCACCGGGGACCAGGAAGCTAGCCTGATTTGCATAGTACCGGGAGGCGGTGACGGGTTCAAAGTTAAAATGAATCCAAACTACCGTGGTGCCAGCGAAGCACTGAAACCAAGCTGAAGCGCCATCCAGAGAGACGTCGACCCCACCAGCCGGTGATGGCAGATGGTTTATTATTAATTGATGTAATATGAATTTTTAATTATCGCCCGGGAAGGTAAGGTACAGCCGGGTGGTGCGATCATCCTCCGGTGGCCTATGACGCCACTAGGTGTTGGGTAAAATCTAGCCGGCTGTTGAAAATGGGATAAAAATGAAAGGCCATTTGTGGTGGGACGTACTGGGCTCTAGCGGGGCTGTTCTCCACCTAACATGGACGGCTCAGGTTTTGTACGCCTACCTCCCCCTGGGGATCAACGGGGAGGAAAAAATGACGCCAAAAATGTTATCCTTCCGAGCGATAATTCTATCGCATTCAATTAGGCTCGAGCGAGATGATTAATACAATTTGATAATGATTTCCCAGGCGGTTCGTTGTTCCAGCGATCGATCCCTCGAGACAGCCGAGCTTGTGGGGAGCAAAAGAGAGGCAGTAAATATCCTAACGAACCTAAAATTCGTCCATTTTCGAGTTCCCTTGGGAGAGCAATGACATTGTCGAAGAAAAAAAACCAGCCCCAGTGTTCATGGTAGGAGGATAAAAGAATCATGTTGCCCTATCGGAGGTCTTACGGCAAGAGAGATTAAACAGTTTCATCCGTGTGGTACGTACCTGCGCCTGTGTATATCTGGAAGCTCTTCTTCCGAATTGAGGGCGTGCCGGAGTAGTTGGAATTGGTATCGTCCAGGTTGAACGCTGTCACTCCGGCCTGTGAGGGACGAAACGAGAATGAAACGGAAGAAAAATACAGGTTTTTTTTCGCATCAAATTATCATCGCAAGCACACAAAAAAAGTAACAGACACGCGCCGTGAGATTTAATAAACTTTCGATGAGTTGAAGTGACCGGTCCGCCATCGCCCGAAGACTGAGGATCCCGATGGAGCTTCCCTAGGCGGGTGCTTCGGCGAGGGAGCGAACAAATGTTATTACCCAAAACATAAACGAATCCCGCAAACTCATCCAGAGCCGGATAATAAACGGCTCCCGAGTGCGGCCTGCCGACGGGGACATCGTTAAATGTTTCATAAATCACACACAGACGCACGGAAAAAGTTAATCCAACGAGCTAGATTGAGTTGGAGCATAATTTCTAAAACTGCCCACCGCCAGGGCTCGCAGCGTGAGCTTGTCTGACCGTGATGGTGAGCTTCCGCTGGCAGGCAGATAATATTCTTTTATGGACCACTTCTATCATCGTTTAACCTTGAACGTTATTACGTGAATCGTGAGTCAGCGGTGGGCGAGAGGTGAAGAAAAAAAAACACGTATACGCACAGTGGCAAAAATGCGAGTCGGTAAGATTTTTCCCTTTAATTTGCAGAGCTGATCGGTGATAAGAAATGAGGCAACTAGCAGCGGGAAGTCTCATCGTGGACCCGTGGCTTTCGCGAGCCTCTGCTGCGCTAAGAGACTGACCATTCCTTGGAGACTAGCGTTCGTTTTACTTAATTTGAGTAATGAAATGCAACCACTGGTGTATCAGGTTACAATGTGCAGTTGCAAAATGCGGTCCATGCAGTTTAGAGACTTTCAAGATTTTAATTACCGTAGCTCTTATCTTCCCGCACCACACTGCTGCTGCAGCCGGGTGCAACCTAAGTTGGTGCAAGAAATTTCCCTTTCGACACCATAGATATATGCTAATGGTTATTGGTCTGCTAGCAAACGACCGGCTCAGCGCAACCTTTTGCCGTGGTCTCGCAAGGAGCCACAGTGGAATTATGGGAACAACTTGAAGAATTTATATCAACTAGCGTTATCTTGAATGGCTAGCTCGTTGAAGTCATTTTCATGGCCCAAGATGTACGGAGATCCTTGGAAGAGCTCCTTCATCCTTGATTTGTGCAGCAAGTCAGGACTTCTATCAATGCTTTTAACCACACTCCAAACGCCCAGCTAAATCGAAGCGTAAATTACTGAATAAAAGGAGAACAAAGACGGCACTGAAATGTGAGCGGTATGAACCGATTTGAAGGATGCAATCTCTCGGATCCAGCTGCATCGCTTCGAACGATGCACTTAGAAAGGTAGGACAATTTAATTTATCTCAATAAGAAACGCATACGACCGTGCCGAGCGGTACGTCGAATAATAGACTAGCGTGGAGCTATTTGCCATCTCATTTCCCTCAATTTACCATTTGATCATATCACGGTTCCTTCTGGTTCACGTACCGTTCAACCCGGTGCAAGTGCAACCACACCAGCGGTATGAGCAAAAAATGAACCCATTCATCATCCTGATTCTGATCCTTGTTAACAGCGATGGCAACGTGCTTATCATCATTATCACATCCGGTATGGCCGTAGCTTTGTTAGGTTTTCCATCCACCTCGTTCCTTCTTCCGGTTGGCGGAGTAAATGCGTTGGAAAGGTCCCATCCCAGGAGCGGTAGCGGAAGTAGCCTATGTACGTGCATTGCTTCAACATGCAGGATGCAGGAAAGCACAGGCGAGCCTTCGTTAGCGACGTGCTTGGTTTGCTTTGATGCAAAAGAGTTGTAGAAAAAACCCATACACTCTCACACACTTAGAATGTGAAAGTGCATTTCCGAAATGTGCAGCACATGCTTTGTAGAGGTCCCAGAGAGCTGCTTTGTAGAGGTGTCTGGCATCGCAAGAGGGATGAGTTGCAGATTGCATGCATTCATCCTTGCGTTTCCTGCAAGCCGACTATCAACTGTTGCACGCAGAAAGCGAAGAAAAGTTTCGCCACGCTCATGCTGCGAAGGTACGCCGGTGAACTATATTTGCAAAGCGATAAGGATAATAGAATTTTTAGACCGGTTGCCAACGTGATGTAACGTTTACAATAACAAAAAGAGTATTTCACCGGTTACCATTTCGGCTTGCATTCCTTACAGGTGACTGAAAAGGCACCGTTTGATGTATTCTCGGAACGTTTCGCTGTCGTCGCTTACGGGCAAGAATTCTTGCGTTGTTTGTCATGTTCAAAAGCACTACGCCAATGGCGACAAACCTGAACTACGTAATTAGATTTAAAGGAAAACCTTTAAATACCGATCAAATAAGCTGCTATCACGATATCTGCCACAATGCTCTTGTGCTCAAATCAAAACCGGAAACACCACCCAAGGGGTGCTACGGCGTAATTAAACGAAACGAAACATCCACCCAAAGAATGAAGCTTTACGATCGCCGAATAGTACATGAAACAAACGAATAAAAAAAACAACAACATTACAACAACCACAGGACAGGTTTAATTATTATTCCAACACGCGGCTAGTGGCGAAGGGACGGCTTTTGACTGGCGAACTAATTACCCTTAATTGCGCGGGATGCAACCGACCGGATTCCGACATCTTCGAATGTAATAAAACGCGATAATTACCGCACGCCAGCATTCTGGCTCAAACTCGCGCAAGAATAGCCGATGATTGCCACTCGCGCGCTGCCAAAAGCCATTCGCGCGATCTGCCGCCTAAAGGGCCGTAAAGCTCAAAATTTGTCTCCCATAAACTGGCGAGCCTGCGTAGGTGGATTGGGGTGAGGTGGGCAAACACAGGACAGCTTCACCTTCTCCACCTCCTCCGCACGTTTGGGAGTGTAAAACGCTTTCCCTGCCTGCCGGAAAGTGTTTGCAAACAAGCGGCTATAACGCGAACCATCTTTTGGGCGGTTTCCTTTTTACTCCCGACAGCCACCAGCAATCGCCTTCCGTAAACATCGCTCAACCGAAAAAGCTGTGAGCGATTTTTATGGCCGCCCGCACCTTCCAGCCACCTCCCACGCAACTTTACGCGCCTCGTGGTGTCGGAGCGCATAAAATGTACGTTTTATCTATCCCTAGGCCGACCGCAATGTGACGGAAGCTAGGGTACCGTGCCACTTCCGGTTGCGTGGGCCGCGGTTGTCTCAAACGCTCTCCGCAACGGGGCGCATGGTGACAAAGCACATTAACCTCGAGTTGCTACTTGCGAAAAGTTCCCCGGAACGCCTGTGCGGGAGGGATTATTAAAATAGCACCAGCATCTACTCGCCACGTGCCCTGCGATCTACGGCTTACCGGAATTGCTTACTTCGGGCCACTTGAAGCGTGCCGAAGCGATTTTGAATAGGCCGATGGGAGAAAGCACCCACCGGGTAGGGTTCACATTTTAAAAAGCTTTGCAAACACCTCACGTGACATGCCGCCGAGGAAGCCCAAGCGCAGGTAAAAACGCAAACACGCATTTAGCGTAGGGTCGTTCGCCAGGGCGCGTTGCATCGATGGCAGCTCGTCGGAACAAAGGTTGCTCCGGTTGGGCTGGTATTTTTATGCTCGCAACCGGCAGAAGACCTGGGATTCGGTTCCACGTGTGCCGCTAGGATAAAAGACCATCGTACGCGTATGTACCGGCGTGCCGGAGTCGCGTTGTTTGCGCGACGCGCGAACCAAAGGACGAAAAACCGAGCAAAGAAGCAAGCGACCGCAGGACGTGGGGACTCTTTTTTCTTCTTCCCTCTTAACACGCTTTATCGCATCGCGTGCATAAAACAATTACTTATCTTAAACGCTTGGCACACCACACGGCGAATAAAGACCGCTCGCTTCTCTCCAGCCACCCAAGGGAAGCGAGGCGCAATCTCGCATGCTGCGGGTTTTGTGTCATCTCCGTGCGGTGTGCATGGATGCTGCTATAGATGTTGCCATCGCACCTTGCTGTCTAGTGTGCCAGGGTCGCGTTGCAACATACTCGCTCGGTCGCACTAAACGTTCCGTGCGAGCACAGCTCACTTCCGACAAAACCACCCCACGCTGGGTGGGTGGGTTGCTTTGATGCACGCCCGCCTGTTACGAGTACATCGAATGCCGCGTGTCGGGTGGCTGTGGAAAGCAGCGAAAGAGAGTGAGAAAAAAAACGCTCCCGATCAGATCACTATCCGATCTGAGTCAATTTCCTGGAGTGTGCTGTCGAAAGGGGCACCCTTTCGAAACCGTATATGGTGCAAGTCCTTTTCGTGTAGCTTTAAGCTTCACCGTCTCGAAGTATCAAGCTCTGACAACGACGCGTTGCGCGTGTTCAGCATCCAGCGTTCCCAGTTTGTTCATTAAAATTCAATCCAGCAAGTTTGCATTCCAAAACATGCCACGCACGCGGATACCACAGGCTGGGATGGGCCAGGAACGCCACGTCAACTATCGCATCTCGCGGGTTTATCGATTCTGATAACGGCTCCGTTCCCGGGCCAAATCCGCCGGTTTGGTGTTGGTTTCGTTTTATTAAATTTGAATACCAACGAACATGCTAGTACTTCGCTGCGTACATCGCCCTACTTGACATTCCGGAGGCATCCGCATGGATGGCACGGAGCCATGGCACTTGCAGCTGGTCGAGTCGAGGCGTGATTGCGTGGCACAGATCCCTTTCGAAGCGGTCGTAATTTAGACGGTGATGGGGCGAAGCACCACTTGGGTTTGCGTGTATGGATTTTATCCCTTCGTAAAGATCCCAACTCGAATCGATTCACCGTGTATGTTTCCACGTACTCTCGGGCTCGCGAGAGTGGCCTCTTGAGGATCATCAATAACTAACCAGCTAGCTGAGGTAGCGGATGAGTTTAATTAACCGCTCGCTTGAACGCGCAAGCTAGGGCAGCTCTATTCCACCGCGGCCAGTTTTTCATCTCACTTCAACGAATCATAAATCACAGTTGATATTTGTTTGACTGGGAGTGCGATATGCGTTTGCGCCGTGCATGGAAGGATGGTGGGAAAGAGAAACAAAAAAGAACATCCTTTCCCAGGACCATTGAAAGCAATTCGCAATGAAACGAAACGATACTCACCGCTATGAGACTGCTGCTGATCGACTCCTGCCCCCGAACGTTCGACTTGAAGTGCTCGATGACTTCCCACTTGGGTTTCTTCGGTGAGCTGTTCTCGTGTATGGTCATGGAATGTGCCGGCGAAGCGGACTCCAGCTCCAGCGTGACGCTGGACGTAGTCTGCTCGGTGGGCTGCTGGCGCAAGGACGAACAGCGGCGTGCGAATTTGTTCTTGCGCAGCGACGCAAAGTCCTGCGCGGTGCCGGTGCAGATAGTGTGGGACGCGGGATGAAACCGAGCGGGAACAAGAACGGAACAGAACACAAAAACACACACATACACACGCGAGGGGTGCGTCAGGTGAGATGCAAGGGTAACTTTTGCCAGGGCAGTGGTGAGAGTTGGTGTCTCTTGGGGCTTCGAGACTGCCACCCGTTACTTACCAGTTTGCCATCGTTGGCGCTCTTCTGCTTGAGGCGCAGCGAGAAACGCTTGCTCCAGTCGCGATTCTGGTTCTCGGTCGAAAACGAACGTAACAGCGGAAGCGGAGACGTCATGCTGGGGCCAAATCGTCCTGGGACGCTGGATTACGCGCACAAAACTGGCTCTGGTAAACGGGAAAGCACACAAATACGACATCCATTATTAGTTGAATTGCTGCTGGTAGGCGCTTGTCATTCACTGGTTCAGCAGTGTTTGTTTCATGCAATAAGTATGGTCTTTAATAAAGCTATTTTCTTCACGAAAGTACCTCAATATGGAACAGCATTCTGGGAAGCTTCAGCAGCGACGAGTTTTCTCTAATGGAGGCGCCTGGTTACTGAAGAAGCAAAATCAACACCCACAATTCTTACACTTCAGTAATTATTGGGTACTTCTGTCACTCTTTCTTTCTCCTATTCTCTTTCCCTCTCTCTCTCTCTCTCTATCTTTTTCTAGCAGTATAATCGAGAAAAAAGATTGTGGAATTGGATTTCTATTTTTGTCCTTCATTTTGCTACATAGGAAATTAAACGTTTCCAATGACATGGCTTGCAGGTAACTTAAAGGTGAGCTACACTGGGAAAATGCCCCACGTTTATTGAAGCATAGGCTCGTTACAAGATGCGCATCTTAATTAAACAAGATTGTAATTATGTGTTACGACTTGTCATCATGCATACCGTTTCTGGTGTTGGATCGCTTCCACCCTGGGTAGGTGGTAACGTGGCATTATAATTAGGGCAGTGCTCGTTCGCTTCGGGACGTTGTTATGCTAATTTTGCCCATGCCACGTGATTAGTAATTCGCGAATAACGAATATTTCAAGTAAAACAAAAATGCTCACAAACGACAGGGATGTTTGCCTACTTTTTACTGTGATAATTACCGTACAAAATGTTAGGAAAGTCGTATTATATGTGCCTACTTTGGTATATACCACTTGTGCACTAAATTCCACTTATTCTGCACATAGGTTTGATGTATAGTTTGCTGGAACATATTACCACGCATCTTCCTGAATTTCAAACTTGATACACACTACAAGTAATCTCTCTGGAAGCGTCGCAGAATCTTTCTGCAAGTGACACCTTCGGTCTTCCTTTTACCACCTCAAAGCAGGCAACAAAATCACTCTTCGTATCAACGCCAATGTGGCACTTCATGCTCCACCGAAACTTTCTTGAGCACTACAACATCGACTAGTCAAACACACGCCACACACGCCCCAGAACGGAAGGAGCACGTAATCGACTACTCCGGTAGCATGATGCCGATGAAGTTGTTGATTTTGTCGCCCATCCGGAATCGAAACTCGTCACGGGAGTGCGGGCACATGCCGGTAACAATAACAGCACCATTCTGTCTAATTGATTTCGCTCCGTTTCACCCGCAACTGGGTGTCCAAAACTGGCCTGGGACGAACACAACCGAACAGCTCCGGGTGCTGACATTGGTTTGGTAAATATTTGCTCCTGCCAGCCACCAGTCTCATTCGCAATCTCCAAGTGTGCCAGGCACAGTTTTCGCCAATGTCCTCCATCTACAGAGGTCATCATTATTTTTGCGCGAAACTTTGGGACCCTGTGGGAGTGCGTAAGGTTTGTTTATTTTTTTAAGCCTCTCGTTGCAACTGTTTGTTATTTTCTACCTCTTAAGAAGGTCCACTCTTTGAGCGGTGTCGTAATTGAAAGAAAACTCTATTTTAACTTCGTTAAGATCTCAATATCCTAAAGTAGATCCAGAGCAAAATGGTATGCCGCTTGGTTAGCAATGCCATTGAAGCTTGTTATGTTGGTCTTGTTTTTTTATTATCACAATCAAACAGTTTCGTCTGGGCTGGAAGGCATCAACCCGTTGCGGGTGTTTATGCAAACCCAATAGGTAACAAATTCATCAAATGGCGCCTCGTGTTATGAGGTTAACGTTTCGCTTTGAAGCTTTTAAATAGTGAAGCAGTTGCACCACAATCCTGTCACGCTGGCTGGAACGCGGGCTGATTAATTGGTTGACGGATTGTGTTCGGTGGGTTGCGTGATTGATTAAGTGTTATGGCAAACTTTGTTTATGATTACCTTTCTCACTAACAACTGCAAAAACATGTTGCCGAAGGCTTTGCTTTAAAACACCAGTTCAATCATAAAGCCATTGGGATTTAAAACCGATGAAAATCAAACCGGGATTATGCCCAGCAGTTCTCCACAGAACCAATTAATTAGTCATGCTTTTTTAATGATGATGCAAATGAATAATAGAAGTTGGTCTAAAAATAATACCCAAATTCGGTAGAATACTTGATTGGTGATGCAGTAGCACGTTACGCCCAATTATGCAAATTCGCCGGCCCATTTCAGCTTCGTTTCACCGAATGCAAAATTAATTACCACGGATATCCGTACCGTGATTGGTTCGGTTTCAAACCGCACACATTGACAGCAGTGGAAAATTTTCCGCATCACAATGACACGGCGTACGGTGGCAAGAAAAGCGTGAGGGATCGACATTACGTAAAAGACCTTTCTGGAAGGATCAGACTTCGTGGTGCACAGTGGGCACTCTCATACAAATACGGAGATAAAATTCTAGCGCCATTATTTACTTTAGAATTTGATTGAAACGTACAAATTGGTATTATTGGAAAGGATATTGTTCCGATATTGGTGGCCTATCGATAGAATTTTGTAGCATCCACTTCACATCCACTTCGGTGTTAGTTGGACACCGTGTTTGATCAACCTGCTAATTTCATATAGTTTTGTGATAACAAGATGCTCAATGATATGGTGAATAGTTGTTAATATCACAGAAACTAATGGTATGCATTTTTGTGCTTTGATCTGTATCGTAAAAGGATTTTATGTAAGCAGCCAGACAATATATTATGACCGACAAAATACTGCGACCGAATTATGACCAGCAAGATAAGACGCTCAATAAGATGCTACAGTGTGCTTAGAACGATGTGATCGATAGCAAACGAGAGCAAATGAGATGGGATGCTGATTATCATGCGCCGGAAAGATTGACCATATATGGTGATAACATTAGGAGGGGAAATCTATTAAATTTGGTAACCCTTGGGTGATAAGTGATGTTCGGATCGAAATCCAGCTGGTACATGCATCCTCTTCGACCCATGATCTCTCATTACTAGCGAATTCAAATTTGGCGATTTTGCCGTACAAAATCCGATGCCGAAATCCTCTCGATTGACATCGTGCGTCGTCATGTGGTTTTTTCATATAAATTCCGGTGAAAAAATTTAAAACATTTTGCAACCACCCCAACCCCCTTTTTTAAAAAAATTGCGTAATCTGCGTGCACATACATGAGTTTTTGAAAAGGTTTTTTTTCCAGTACCAAGTAATAAATAAGTTCGATTATATAGCTGAAAAGATCGAATTTCCCTGAAATCAGATCTGCTATCAGAGAATGGCATAGATACACTAATCGAGCCCACCCGGGATAAAGTTCAATCCGTACGGTTGATGGGAGAAAATGTCTACCAGCCATGGAATTTAAAAATGGAAAAATGAACAATTGTAGAATTTAGAACTGTGACATGAGAATTTGGAATGAATTATGTATTATGATTAAACTAGCTTTAAAAACAATACGGCCAGGCCGTCACTACAGCAAATAAAAACAACTCGTAGCGCGGATCAGAAAAAATCATTTTTATGTGAGGTAGCGAAAGGTGGCAGCAGAGTTGGTTATAAAATAAAAGATAAACAAATGTCCTACATTCTGTGATAACAACAGATTTTCAATAATCACAAATGTTTTGTTTTTGTTAATGTTTTTTGAATTTTATCCCGGCAATTGCCCAACGTGTGGTGGTATAGCTTTCTATCGCGCCATCGAACACCGAAATGAGCCACTCTGGATGGAGGTTCTAGTTTGAAACAAAGCGAAACAAAACGAACGCCCGGAAAACTTATCCATCGGTCTTGTTTGTCTTTCGGCCACAAACGAGTATGCGATCTCTCGGTCGTTGCAATCGATGGGAGAGGACTAAAATTGCTAGCCGGTGGTAAAGAAGCGTAGTATTTATCTACTCTGACCGGCTTTATTTGACGTAGGTGTTTGTTAGCGGTTCGCCGTCCGCGTGCTGCAAACCGCAGGCGCACGGCCACTTTGTGGTCTCGCAAATATTTGCTATATCCTCGCGAAGTGCCCCTTGGCCGGGCAGAACAATGAAAGTCAAATGAAGCGAAAACAAAAAAAAAATAATCGGGAATAAATGGAAACGGGAAATCGCGGGCTCCAACAGCTCGAAACGGAGCGCTGAATCGAAGAGGCGAAATCTAATTCGGTTTGTGACAGATAATACACATGGCGGCCGATATGTAGGCGGAGTCGCAAGCTGAGGAAATATACATTGACTTTAACTGTCAATCAGCGATGATGCTGCGGCTGATGAGTTTTCCACCCTTTGTCGGAGCTGGCGAGCAAATGGCGTATCATTCACCCAACTCGTTCGATTGCTCGGCCTTACAGCCACACGAACACACGCGTGACAAGCGCACTCGCAAATCCCATCGAGCAATCATCTGCTTGACGATGAAAATTTCGATTACCTTACGAAATCGCACGGTACACGGAATAGAGAGGTGGAAAAAGATCCAAAACAGGCGCTTTGAAAACCCCCGCACTCTTTCTCTCTCTCACACACACAAACCCACGTACACATACCGCTTCCAGAAGATGCGACGTGTCTTGAAACCACGTGAGCGTTTCTTCAACGATGCCGCTTTATCCGTTCGCTTTTATTCCGCCAAGCCTCCACGGAAAAGCCATCAACGTCGCGAGGAAACCTGGCTCCCATCACCCCCAGGTCTCAGTTCCTTCACAACAGACCGAGCTGAGCAACTGTTGTGCGAAGTAATCTGACAGCTAACACTCACATCCTGCCGAGCGCGGTGCTTAAAGATGATTGATGCGCAATAAAAGCTCTTTAAAGCGCGCCGAATGGTACAATCGAAGGCACCAAACCCACACGACAAGAGAGATGAAGAGAGCAAGAGAGAACGAGTGAGTTGAAGTGGTCCTATGGCTGAAGTGGCCGAGTTTTCGGCGTTGTGCATATGTGGGTAAAAGTTTTCAAAAGTTCAAAAGTGCAGCTCTTAAAATCAAATAAAGTGCAAAATTATACCCTTATGTTGAGTGTAAAACAAATAAACGCTCCGACCGTCTTTTGGCGAAGTGTTGCACTTCCAGCCACTTCCATGTTAGAACTGGTTAGATTTTTCAGAAACTAAAAACATTCCCCAACAATCTGGACTTTGACCGATTGGTTAGTGAGAAGGTTTCTGTTTAATGAATTTACTTATCCAGTCAATTTCCCAACTCAACCGGTCCCATTTGAAACATGCGAACGTTCCTACGTTGTGCTCTGTTCGGAAAGGTTCCGGTTGGTGGGATCTAATTAAAAACAAACCAATCACAACCGGTCATTAGTGCGGGCTCGCCGGTTCGAAATTTAACCTCTTTCTGTTGTTTTCTTTGAATGATCCACCCGAAAAATAATCGTTGGCGTTCCTTTTCCCTCGATGGGGCTTCTGACCAAACGAAATGGGGAAAAAAATCACCAAACGAGTTGTATTGATTGCTCTAATGAGCGCGTGCATTCGTGGCGGAAAAGATCCAAAGCGAAATGTAACAAAAAAAAACAAATGTCAATTCAATGCCAGATTCCGGCATGGAAGCAATGGGTTGAAAACTGGACCGGTGAAAAATCAATCGGTCCCGAAAACAGATATCGCCAACAATATTCTCTGATTGAGTGCCGCCGTTCGTGGATATTTGGTTCTCTCAATGGTTGGTTTAACAAGTTTTTTTATTTCCTCCTCGGTGACGCAAACGGGCGAAGCATAATTCGATTTCGTCCTGCGCAACCGGTGGCAGTCGTGTCTTGTTTCGACGGAACGGTCTGATGAAATTAGCCTCAAAGTGAGGCATGAACCGGCAACGTATGCCACCGTATCCCACGATTTGATGCCAGTAATCAATCGGATGGAAATAACGCGTTTCGCGAAACTTTGGCAGCATCATCCGACGCTAATTTTCCTATCTATCATGATAGCTGTGCGTATGGTTGCACGCGTGGACCGACTCCGCCAGGAATCGACGGCTCGATTAATAAAACATGCTCCGGGCGCTGGGAAAACCGGGTGTGGCGTGCAGGTGCAGCGTACAGTAGCTCGAATGCCACATCAATCTTGTGATCGACCTAACCGAGAGAAGGTGGCAGGTATGCTGATTCAACGGCTTGCTCGTTCACTCGTTCAATATCCCCTACGCTGTCACAGGAAACCGATTGATCGCCGGCGGTTTCATTTATCTTCGCATGATTAATGAACATACCGGACTTTCAGAGTGTGCTTAATACAATTTGCCTCAATTTTCCTGCCCATGATGAAGCGTAATTACCGGTTGTCGTAGTACAAGATTACCAAAGGTGCTGGGACAGGGAAATGTGATTCGATTCAAAAACCTTCCCTTACCCTTTGGGGTAGCTCTTGCTTGTAAGTTTTTTTACACATTTTAAACGACAGCTACATTCAAAAATCTCTTCTACTGTTAATCAATCTGTGGTATTCTGCCTCATGCACAGGACTGAATGCTTAACGCTAAAAAAAGATCTGGTTAATCACATCGATCAATTTATACAATAAACAGTCTATAATTGCTTTTTCTCTATCTTCAAGTCTCTTCATGTTGAAGTTTAAATGTACTTTCATTTGGTGTGAGTTAGTGTGGCATACTTGTCCAAATTTAAACACAAAAAAATTGAGAATATAACATAAAACCACGTTAATATTGAACGCAAACAATACGATTCCTGGAATGTCAGGATTCAGGCTTGACCAACATTGAACTAGGCTACTAAAGTTTTTCAATCAGTGCATGTACATATTCGTGTAATGGGATAGATTTCAGGAAATGCTTTCCTACACACTCAAATAGCCAATTTGACGATAAAAGAAAAATGCAAAAACACATTCCACAAACGCCAAAGCCAATTGGTGTAGACATATTTTGAACAGAGCGTTCTACGGGGATGGCAAAATTCCACCCTCGGATAAAGCGAGACGTCACTGGAATGTTGTTCGTTTGGAATGAATTTTTGCCACGGAAAACCGTCGTCTCTGGTCGGCTTAGCTACGTCGGTGGGCAGCTGCGGTTCACCGGTTCGAAGTCAATTTATTATCTCCCCTCAGATTCAATCATAGCTTGCAAGATGAAACGCTGCACCGGTGAACGAATGAAGCTGCCGAACGGCAGGAATGCCCAAAACCTGTGACCTGTGGCTTGCCGCCATGCCGTACTCAAACGGCAAAAGATGGGTGGTGGGCGGAAACAAAATGGACAACCCACCGATTCGTCCACGCTTCCCACCTCAGAGGAAAGACAATGCATAACAAAAGGTTCCCATCGAGGTTCATGAATAAAACATGTGTGCAAAGAGAGAAGGCGGAAGCTATGGAAAAACAAGCGCTGAAAGCGAGCTCGAAGTACCGGTGACCCGGTTCAAGGCACTGGTCTACATTTACAGCACCGGAAGCTGTTGATGGTACGACGTGGACGCTGCTGGCGGGCGTTTGCTGCTTAACCTTTCATGTTTCCAGCATCCTGCCATGTTCCATACGTTACAATGGTGAAGCGTACACAGCGAAGCGAAGCAACTGATGCTGGCGGGTAGTCGGAATCGGTAAAAAAATTAAACAAGATTAAAATTATACGACTCCTAGCATCCTTGAAGCTTGTGGAAGCGACACAACTGCAGGGAAGGAGATAATAAAGATTAAGCTCGTGGATATGTGGACTTATTGGTGATTGGATGCGGTAAAAAGCTTTAGTAAAGTACGGAAGCAGGAACAGGCAGGTGTTACCAATTTATCGCCACGTCAATGAAGATTTTTTAAATGATCTTTTCTAGCATACATAGAATTTTTGACTAGTTTCATTATTATATTTTAAATTAATTTGTTGTTAACTTTATTTTCTGAGCTAAAAATAAATTGAGAAAAAAATCAGTAAAACATATTCACCGATTATCGAAAGCATTGATAAAAGCAGAAATACAAAATGAACACGAATGTAGGACTGATTGAAACGTGATTTATTTTGCTTCCGGATGGGCAGTAAATTGGATGCAGCTGAGAAAAGCTATTTAATCAAATTGAGATGCTGGTTTCATCCATACGAGAAGCCTTTTGGAGCGTCAAAAATGAGGCACGAACCGGACAAATCGTTAGAGAAGAACTCTAGCGTACTTGCGACTGCTACCGAAACAAGTTTTCCTCTTGGAAATGGGATTTTCTGTTTCGCAATGCACGAAAGAACCCATACGTTGATCGAACGACAATCAACAAATATCCGGAGGGTCGACAAGGGACTAGTACCTTTTCGTTGGAGCGAAGGGCAAACACCTAATGCTAATACAATGCGAGGTGTGCTTTCAAAATGGAACGGTAAGCTCCCAATTTAATATAATTATATGGTTCAGTAACTTAATTCAAAATGCTCCAACCAAAGAAGGTTAAGGTGATTTGAGACTTCCTATAACATTCACCTTTCTTTAGCGACAATATAACAGACAGCGTCCCTTTTAAGAACACCCAGTGAAAAGAATCAATATGAGGCGTAAAGACATCGTTTCAGAAAGGGGCTTGCAAAACTTTTTGCACGAAATCGCTTTACCGTGATTTTCAATCGAACCACGACCCAGTTCAGAAGTATCGGCAGCGAATTAGTTTGGAATGGTTTTTGCCTCGTTCATCCGGCGTGCGCCAAGTGGCAGTCAATCATCGTCGCCAACCGACAGTCGCTAAAGCACGAGCGAACATTTTAAGCTCAAGATCCTAACCGGAATGCAAAAGTAGAGCACCCCAACGCGGAGGTTTATCGTGCGGCAGAAGCTTTTTGGCCTCGGTTTGCTTCCTTCACTTCGAAGTGCTTGCGGTAAGCATTTTCTCCGGAAGGAAACGGTGTGGCAAAACTTTGCACCAGTTCGTTTCATGCGAAGGATTCGTATAAGTAGAGAACGTATAACAACGATCGTACGTGGAACACCTCGCGTGGATACTGAAAATCGATGCATGATGAGGCGTCAACGAATGAAACTTTGCCACACGTGCAATTCCTCGTTCCATCGTAAATGGGTGCTGCCGCGTCGGAAAATTGGCTGGAAGAGCTCGAGTTTTCATCCTTCTCATGGTGGAATATATTGCTCATAACCATGCTTCTGCACAGAAAGCACCAAAATGCTGGAGAACCAAAGGATAAAGAAAAACATAGATTCTGATTTTAGTATCGTACGTGAAACGATTTGCCATGTGATTGGAAATGATTTATAGTTATTCTTTTGCCTGTGCAGCAATAAACTGAATCTTCTTCATACGAAAATTCAACTCTTGAATGGCATTCAGGCATTTACATGATTTATTGAAACAAAAGTTTCTATAATTTTCAAAGTAGTTTGAAATTTATTTCTTTTCTTAAAACACCATGCGCTGCAAGTATGAGGTTTTAACAAATCTATGATTTTTTCATAGAAATAATCTATGAAAAGAAACCGTTACTTAGGAGCAAGCGATGGTAACCGCTATTACCTGGTGGTTGAGTAACTATTAAAATAACATAAGCCTCGTATGATTTCTAAAACCTCATTCAGACCCTTTCCATTTCTGTTTCCTATAAGCCACATTCGATTGGAATTCTCGATCGAAGCTTATCTCGTTTTTACACTACGGGTATTCATAAACTATGCATCAAAATGAGCTAACGCAAGAGAGTGTGAAGGCATAACTCGTGCTCTCATGAGTCTTTTTCACTGCTACCGGTAGATGCATAAGAACCACACGCTCCGAAGAAGATAAGTTTCCCGGGCTTCATAGGGTAAGAACATATTGAAATCCTCGTGGATCAGTTCACAAAAACAATCGTCCAACGAAGTTGAAACACTTACTGTAGACGAAGCATGTTTCTGGGTTATGTTTGATATGTCGATGAAAAGGTCATATAACTATGATATCGAACACCAGGCACCACCATAAACATCAGGCGTCTCCATATAAATAAGGTTTCTCTATATACACCAGGCGCCTCCATCAATAAAAATTTTGCTATATTTTATGTTTTATGTGTGACGAAAGTATAAGTTTTGATAAAACAAAATGCGATTTTGAATTTTATAGTTACTTTTATCTTTTTCTTTGGCAAAATTTATTTAAATCATTACTAATCAAAAAATTCTCATCGAAGGTTCTAATTTACTTTGATTATACTTCATATCGTAGCACAATATATTTGTAGCGAATATTTTCGTCATACGTCTTCCATGAATGCTGTGAAGTTCAAGGAACTGTTAAAAGGGTTTCTAAACGCATCCCAATTCTTATGAAACCCATGCTAAAATATACTCTAACGCTTGGGATTTGAAACGATCGAACAGTGAAATCGAAATCCCTCATCTGATTCGTAAAGGTAGCAAATAGCTTTCAATGGATTTTACCTTCACTCAAAGCAATAATCAGAAAAGATTCAAACCTTTACGATTTAAAGCCGAAACTAGAGTATTTTGAATTGATTTTTTAACAAGTAGAGTAGTGTACCTTTTTTATTATGAAATAGAAGCTAAGATCCATACATTTTCCTAATGCAATTTTTTTGGAAGTAAAAGGTAGCAATCTAGTTTAAAATGAAAATGTTGTCTCAAAATTTAAAACTAAAATACAATGTGTAGCTTTATTTTATTTATAAACTAATTAGATCAAACACTTTTCCAGAGCAGAAACCATTTTTGAAATGAAACAAGAAAGAACCATTTTTTTGCAAAAAGCATTTATGCTAGCATTTTCATCTACTGAGTTCGTATACAAAACAAAATCATTCTGGAAATTTGAATTAATTCCCGAATAAATATTGGACTAACATTTCTACGCAATACATCGAAATGCTCCCATATAGAAAGTTTAAACATATCTATCTACAGTTTTCGGCTAACTGAGTTTTGTTAGTATCACGTATAGAACGGCCCATAAAACCGCTCACCTCTCTCGAAAATGAAGCACTGAGTATTGTTTTTACACAACCTCTCTTTGCATGAATTCGGTCATTAAGCCATTCGCACTGTAGCTGAACATGAACTATACTTTCGATACATGCACATCATTCCGAAAGCATAATTAAATATTGCAATTGAACTTCTTGGCTGGCAAGATCAAGCATCTGAGGGTAAGATCTGACAGCAGACTAAAGAAAGAAAAAAAGTGTATTCTATCGAGCCAGCGAACGGTACTGAAATATTTACCTATATTGGCTTGTTAACAACCCGCTCGGTTTTCTGACATGATGCGACAGCATCGGTCGGAGCAGGAAGAATGCTCCATACTGCGAGTACATCACTATGCACACGCAGCGCTTGCATGCATTCGTGTGCATAACAACGGACGACGGTTTCCATTTCCTCGCCACATTCACAACGTACTCTGTACGGTGCGCCAGTTGTCACACCATTTGGTTGGTTCGGTGAACAGATCCGGGGCACGTTCGAATCATCGTACGCGAGTGGAACCGATTCTGATTGACATTTCCGTTATGGCCGGAACGCAGCACCATCGTGCATTTTCCCCTCAGAAAACCCCTCGAGATCTACATTCCGTGGCTTTTCGCTCCATTGTTTTGGATGGATTCTATCCACGCTAGAAGGTAATCTAGTTGGCACTTGGTTGATGCTACACGCGGTATGCGTCCCAAGGATCTCCCAGGACTCACCACTAGTGGCTCTTTTCCTCGGACACTATGCGGCTGAGCTTCGGATAGACCGATCCGGTGGATAAGCACCGCAACCGAATCCGGTTACCATTGCTGTTGTCATCGTGTGGATAGCCACAACCAGTTCGTTCGAGCGGCTTCGAGGAGCGTTCGAGCGGTTCGTCCGGTGCAGTTTTGACACTGATCAAATATTCATTCGAAGCGTCCGAGATTGGGCATCCATCGTCCATCAACCGGTTCCATCGGAAACGGGATAAAGGATCGATTGACACAGGGCTAGCCGCGTCACCGACCATGGATCGACGCGAGCGCCAGCCGAGCAAAAAGCCATCTGTTTCGCGACACGCTGTAAATTAAGTCGAAACGTTGACTACAGCGCAACCCACCATGCAAGCGTTCGGGTTTCGAAATTTGGCGCGTGGCCACGCGTGGTGCGGGTTTGAGGTTTTGTTGAAGCCGTACGATGGAGGCAGGAGTTTTTTTGCTGGTCGTCACCGAGCACTTTCATCCTGCAGCTGCACCGCTCACCATTAGGCACGGATTGTTCTGGATTACGAACCGGGTACCGTGGTTGAGGTGGGAGCTTTTATGCTTGCGTGGGAAAAATTGCTTCATTGTTGGAACGGAAAAAGCGGACAGAGCCATTGTAAAAGCCGTCAGGATTTGACGAAGAGGAGAACTTTTGACAAGAGAGAGAGAAAGAGAGAGCGAGAGAAAGGGAAGCTTTTTTCGACGGTAACTAGCTATGACATGGATGTTACAGTACAATGAGCACGTTCCATGAGCTTCAGCATACATTGGGCAACCATTTTGAAACTATGATTAAACCATTACTGGCACGGCTCATTTAATGATTGATGTGTTTTTTGTGTTTGACAGAAATGCACACGTTTTGAAAGATGTTAGTGGTTATAATCAATGTTCACAATTTAATAATTCGTTTGAAAAATACATTTCATTGAAAACGCGATAATGTACAGCTCCTTCGCGGGATAAAAATAAATACATTGTAAGATATTAAAATGCATATTTGAATGGCAATATACTGCTTCATTGCTTTTGTTACTAAGCCGACTAACATTTATTGATGCTTTCCGAATCGGCAGCGCCGAAAAGATATTACTTTTCCAGTGAGTTTACCACCATCGTACGAGCAGAATTGTGGCACAGAAAAAAAAACGAAGCACATGGGACATTTTTAGCCTGGCTCCACAAATTCCTAGCAGCAAATCATATTCCGATAACGGTACCAGACAACCATAACCGCAACAATTGGTACCGTCACAAAAACGCTTGACCAGTCAACCGAGTGCTGCTCGATACGCTCGTCTTCGTTTGGCTCGATCACCCGGCAGGGTCTTGTGATGCCAGCAGCTGGCCCAATTCTCACGCTTTTCCCACATTTCGACATCCTCGAGAATGCTGCCGGACACCTTTTCCACCACGTCGTTCCTTTTGTATCTTGTGCGCAAAATCTGGCGAAACCAAGGAAAGCATTCCGGCCCGATTCGATGGGCTGTTGAAATGTGAAGATAGGTGGAAGGACGAAAAGAAAGTAGCTGAACGGGAGAAAGCGAAATGAATCATTAATGTGGCCTATCATGCATGGTAATTTTCGCTCGAATTCACCATCTTTCTTCCGTTCCGACCCACCACACCACGCGTCAGAAAGGGTGGTGTGTTTCATCATTTCATCGTTCATATTATTTCGTTTCAGTGCGATCGTCTGCTCAAACTTTGACAACCACAAGTAGGCGATGATGGCAGCAGACGACTCTCGTGTGTCGGTGGTGGAGTCATCAAACGTCAAACCGTTCATGTTGAGGGTGTGGATTGCTCGGCACGCGCCGGTTGATGAGACGTTTCTTCCCTCAGGACGTTTGATTGACATTTTCTCGTTAATACATTTAATTCGCGCTTATCGCTGGAGTATGGAAAGGATCTGAGTCACACCTGTCGAAAAGTGACGATGAGTTTCTGTTGAAGTTTTTTCGTGCCTTATGTTTCTACTGATTATCAGCTTTAAGCCGATGCAGAAGCGTTCTTTTTTTCCATGCAACTCGGAAGCTTAAGCGATTATCGTTTACAACTCAGATAATCATTTTTGGACACAGTCATACAATTGAAAAACTTTTGTAACCATGGCTCATCATTAAATCCTTGATTTCGTACAGTGAATCATATGGCTCGTCCGTTGCAGATTGTTGGTTAGATAATAATAGATAGGTAAAAAATAGATTGATTGATTTCAATCTTCAAATTCAAATAAAATATTTATTTCAAATTCATCCAAGCTGGCTGATAGATTTATTACAATCAACAACGTGCTTCAAAACTCAGACCCCAAGCGACATGTTGCGATTTCTTACCCGTCCAATAAACATGCCAAAATCGGAAAAGATTAATGACGACGGCGAGGTGGACCTACTTTTTTCTTTATTTGTTTTAGAAAAGTTTTCTCCCCTCACCCTCATCACTCTGGCGGAGCATTGCAGACCTAACGTATAGGCGTTTATGGTGAAAGCAGTTTCTGAAATTCATACAAAAATAGCAAAACAACACACACCCACTCTTCAACAGACAACGCCCACCTACGCATATGGCTCGTGCGTGAAGTACCTGAATTATTAAGTACATTTGAGGAATACTCTAGAGCAACCCGCTTGATAAGACGGCGGGCGTATGTGTGGCACTTGTTTCTTCCTTGTTGGTATTGCCTTGGTTTTGTGCGGAGTATTTTTCATCTTGTCTCAGTTCGTACCAACTCGTCAGCTTCGGCTGTGATTAAAGATATTTGCGACGCTGCCATCAAAACAAGTTCGAAAAAAACGAAGCTCGTCGTTTACCACCAGGACGGGCAGCTCTTCGCCAAGCACGTTTTGGGTAAATTGCTCCTCAACATAATCAAACTTTTTCGATCACTTTTGCTACCGCAGGCACCGTGGTTCCTTTTTTGCGTATTGCGTCATCTAAACGGCACATACATACAGGCATCGATAGGCATCTCTGGCAGGGAAGGCTAGAGCAGAACTCATGCGTTCCATCCCACTTGCTTATAAGCGTCAGGCTGTTTTGTTGGCACGTTCGTGGTTTTCTTTCCTTCGTTTTCACTCAAGGGAAAAGGTTGTTAAAAGAAAGGAGAGTAAAGTAACAGCACGAATGGAGGTTGAAATAAGCCAGGCTCAAAATGATTTAAAATACCGAAACGTGAGACGAATCCTGCAGCAAACGAAGCGCGTAATAAAACTGTGGCACGCTTTCGCGGAACACGGCGCTCAACCGTGTTCTAGTTTGTTTGCAAAAAGTTTACACTTTCCATTCCACAAAGACAATATCTGAGCCGTTTCTCGTGAATGCGTTTCATAGGGCTCTTTGCTGTACACAGAAATAAATTACTCTCCGGTAGTACGAGAGCTAAACAACGGATTGTATAATGTAAAAAGTTTTCAATTATCTCTGAAACGAACTCACTCCTTGTCGTACATTATGAAAACTTCTTTAAAACGAGAATGATTCAACTTTATGTGTCTTTGCCTGCTGTGAATCTAAGAAGTGAGCTATAATGGAAGTAGGACTGCATCAATAAACACATTCAATCATATTGATTTGGTCTTAAATGCTAATTGAAGTATCTAGCCAGCAGTCCCAATCGGAGCTTTAAGCTCTTTCGCTCTATGGAAAATTCACTTGAAATTCAATAAGGCCTTCAAAAAAGCGAAATTGATTTCGACTGCCTATAAACCTCGTCGCTGTGTAATTGAAAGATGAGCTATTATCTATCATTATTAAACACAAATCAGCAAACTATGTGAAACTTGAATCAGACATGAAAACTATCACAAAGTTTCACCTGACAAACCAGCAACAGATTGTTGATTTCTCACAACCGTTATTTAACGAAGAAAAACTAATTCCCTATCATTTGAAGCCTGCCTGTGCTTCATATTTCAAGTTCCTCTCGATCCCTAATGAATCACTAATGGATTGTTTTAATAGATCCTCGTCCGCACTATGCACACAATTTCAATCAACTTCGCTAGAAAGAGAGCAACTTTTGCAGTCCACAGTGTTTCAACATTCCTACGCGGCAGAAAGCGGAGGGTTTTCTGCGTAGTTTATCATTTCTTCAAGTTTCTGTTTTATTTTTTCATTCCCTTTTGTAGTCCGGAAGCTGAGCAGATGGGCAACCAGGCTCGGAGCAAATGGAAATAGTTATTCACTGCATCGAATCGTTTCTCGTTAATGGCGTACCAAGCTGAGTTAATGTTGACTTTAGCTGCCATTATTTTTCTACAACATTTTAAAACATTGGCTCGTGTTCTGGTTCGTGCTTACCCTCCAGAGGTTTCCCATTGAAAGCACATTTTCCCATCCCGAGCAAACACAATCGATGCCTGTGCCCTTCCTGACGTCGGCGGTCGGCCTCACCATTATTAGGACGCTAGTTTAAAGCACCCATGCCACGCCGGGGCATTGCGAACCTAAGCTCACACTATTCACGACACGGTGCGGTTTTCCGGTGTCCCGGCATGGCGCGCTCGGTTTTCAAAATGAGAAAACTTTTGCGCTCCCAAATTGGCAGCAAAACGTTCTCGCCGGGACGTGAGGATATTGTGAATGCGCCGGATGGTGCGATGCATGTACGTAAATGAGACTACCCATGTGAGTAGCTTCCTCTTGCAGGCGTGCCGAGGGTGCCGATGGAGCTTCGATGTCTGCTTTGAAGTGGCTTATGCCAGCACAATGTTGCCTAAGGTGGCGCATCTCGGGTGCGTGAAATTTGGAATATTATTACGTATTTTCTACTCCATACTTCTCTCGCTACCTCTGTGGTCTTTGCTTGGTAAAGCTCCGCTAAATGCACCCGACACCATGATATTTAGTGGGAGGACCGAAAAAGTCACACGGTGCTAATTGCTCGACAACTACTACACCGCGGGAATAATTACTTACAGCCAATTTCATGAGACTAAGTAGCATTTTATGCTAAAAAATCGGTGTACTATCATAAAGCTAATAAATAGCGTGTACTGAACACGCAAAAAAAAACACAACAAATTTAACATGCTGCAAAAAGAAAGCCTTTTCTTCAAAAGCATTGTCTACGCACCCAAATACGGTCATGGTGATCAAAAAAGCACAATAAATTTATGCTACGTGAAATTAGGCACATGTCGCTTGCGTTCGAAGATGCCGCGACCGCAAGCGCATGTTTTTATAACCCACACCAAGCGTCGAAATCAACCAGAATACGCCAGCTCTACCGACAAAACCACACGAGTTCTCTCAGTGGTCTGATCGTTTGTTGTGGGTTCTGAACTACAGCAAAAATCTCTCGACAATTTCATTAATATGATCTTCGCATAACATTCTTTTCACCGTTAGGCTGCGGTTGCATGTGAACGGTAGAATGAAAAGCTTCAACCTCGTGCGCGAGAGCACACGATAGCGTTCGGAATTCGCCCGTACCGTGCGATAGGCTGCATATAAACGGAGGTGGGGCACTCATTTCCATATTTTCAATCAGAAGGGCTTCAATTGCGGCCCAACGTACGGATGATACCTCGATCCATCTCGACGTGTTCCTCCGATGAGCGCCTCCTAGTGTAGGAGAAAGGGTAGCCTTCTCAAACGCCCTGCCGGAAGTGCTCGAACCGAGGTACAGTGGCGTGGAGCGCACATTTCCACGCCTAATTAGCATGCAGCTGCACTCATTGCGTACTTCACCATCACAGATAGCGGCCGATTGTGAAGTGCGTGCGGTCGAGAAATATTCCCATGCATTCATAATCGATAATTGATCACATCGCATGCGGCCCGAACCGGCTCGAGAGGCGCTTTTCGCTGGAATGGTCGACGCAGCAACCTGCAAACAATCGAATGATGCATTCGCAATCCGACAGCCGGGTTAATCAGCGGCTTTGAGGGAGATTTCTGATCGATACTGCGGCTCCCGGTGCGTGCCGGTTGGGTTGCACGTGCTGGCGACCGTGCGTTCGATACTTTCCGGATGGAAAACAGGTGGTTTAACTGTCCCAATTTTTCGTTCCGGCTGGGCTACTATTAGGCTGTCGTTTAATTGTACTCAGCGTCAACAGAAGGGTTGTAGCGTGGTCGTGTTTAATTACATTGACGTACACCAGTCTAACAATTCGATGGAATTGGTCGCGATCAGTGGCATAATCCTTGCTCCCCATCATGCATTATCCTTTGTCTGTTGGTTGCTCGTGTTAATTAACGTTTGTATCCATATAACAACGATGTTACCAATCGAACGAACGGGTGTTTTGTTCCCTTGCGGCTCCATTACATGAATAAACCAGATGAGTGCGTCCCTCAAAATGGACTACCACAGTCTCATCCCAACCGTCTAACAATTTTCCGCTTCGGCACCAACCTGCTGGCGTGCGCGTGAATCCATTGGGCGCTTTAGCTAAACGGTAAAAAGTGCGAAAAATAGATTCTGTTTACCCATTGCCTGTGGGTCGCGTGCCTTTCTAATGAAACCGACCGCAAGCTTCCCAACAAGCGCGCCCTGGGGGATTTTCATGCCCACTTGCCTCTGCACGATGATTCTTCTCAAAAGGGCTTGAGCTTAGAGATTTTTTAATTCAATTTGCCTTTCGGAAAAAGGGACCATGAACCCGTAGCCGGAAGATAAAATCTCTTAAACATCGCGACCTTCGCTAACCTTCTAGAGGCACGAAATAGTAGGAAGACACAAATTTAATGAAGAAAAAAGGGCAATGCGATAGAGAGTGAGAGAAATATGTTGGTACAAATTTAACGTATTTTTTGTACGCATGGAATGTGCCGTGTGCCTATCTGGTCCGTCGCTGCGGCACGAAAGCTCAAAGATGGCGACGGAAAGGCAGCTGGGCGGCTAGATAACGAGCTCAAGCTCGAAGAGTCGCTTCTAGAAAGGCAAAAGTTTTCATATTTTTTTTTGCTATTTCCGTTCTCCCAACAGTGGCTCGCTCGAGGCGCCTGCAAGCTTTGGCAACACCATACCGTAAAGTTAATCGTTACATAATGCCGAACGTAAAACCAGAAACTCGAGCAGCAAGGCGGGTTTCTCACTCGGGGTCACAAATCTATAATTACAGACTGGGGCGCCTGGCGTGAAGGTCGTGCCCCCCGGTGTCTCCACGTTGTCTGCCTTCACGACTTCTCGCTCGTTCCGTCAAAGGAGCGAATTCTTCGAACTATTTACTACCCATCAAACCCAGGGGCAAGGCTCTATAAAGTTACTCAAGCACTACGTCGTAAAGTGGGGGAGCATCGTGATAAGCAAACCTTCGCAAAGAGGCATTAGTCGGGGCAGTTTCTGAAATCAACGCTCGAATTATCCGCTAGCAGAGCTAGAGATGGGTCAGTGTCACGAAAAGGATTTTCACGTCATTCCGGGTACGGCCGATGGTATCTATTTAATGTAGAAAATCGAAACGATGGTTAAATCTGCCGGATAAACGCTTATTAACGCGCATACTTTGGTCCTTTTTGAAGCACAACCAACTCAAGTGAAACCACTGCACAGTAATTATTCGACGGCAGTGCTAGTAGACAGCATGTTAAGCATCGTTCGAAGGAGCTAGGGCTAATTTCAGAGCATGATTTTTACTCCTGCATGAAATTTGTCCCCGACAGAAAGCTCGCTCGAGCATTAGCCCGCCTTTGTTGAAGATCAAAGGTTCCGTGCGGGTGTTTCATCGTTTAATTACACGTGCTGGCAGTTTAATTGCATTTTTATCTGCTAATTATCTCCACCGCCAGAACGTTCAACATCGTCCCACGGGTACGAGAAATTCAGCCCTCGGACAACGATGAAGCACGACGCCTTGCATAGTGCCGCCTTGAGATCCTGCTCGGCAGTCCGCCCGTAAATCACTTAACTGGACAACCCTCGACGGCTTCCGGTTCCGCGCGGACGCGCGTTTCCTGTTGTTTATCCACGTGACACAGGGATTACGATCAGATAGTGGGGCTTGAGTAAAGCAACAGCCTGAGTTCCGGAAAGCGATACTATTTCACAAGAAAAAAAATTCAGCCACCAGTTCCTTCCAAATAAGCTTCCTCTGTCAAGGCTTCGTCTTTCTGTTCTTTTGCTCTAAGCCTCCTTCGCTTTGGGGCTGGAAGGATTCGCGAGACTGCTTTCGCCATGCGTCAATATCGGCTATTTTGGGGCAAAAATTGACAGCGGTAGCGTAGGTATTTTTCTGCCAAATCCCACACCGGAAGCATCCTTTCGCTCCTCCGCGCTTGGCACTCGGTCAGAGCTAAAGATAGAAGAAGCCTATGTGGAATTTTCCTTCCAATCGCTCCACCGGACAAGACCGAGTGGCGTACGAGGGGGTCTATTTGGAAATTAATTTCCGCCGCGCGATTGGCGATCCCGTTGGGGTGAGAACGATCCAGTACCGGCCATTGCGTTCAGCCTCGGGACGCCACATCCGGTTCGTACCGGCACGTAAACACATCGATCCATTATGCCAATGGACGGGTCGTTTGATTTCCGATCCGGCTCGAATTGGCGTGGAGAGGGAAATCAAATTTCGTAGCCACTGCAGCGCCCAAAAACGGGTCCATCCCGCGGGAAGCTCGTAAAACAACGGCGACCAATGGGCGGAAGTAACAAGCAAAAAAAAAAGGAAACATGCTTGCAAGGGATACCGAAAACCCTCCATCGGATGTCTGCTTTCCCACGCACGGACGGCACCGGCGGAAGTATTAATGCGGAATGGAATTTCCTTCGAAATCAAATATAAAAACGACAACTTCGACTACTTCACGCGAGTGCGACTTCGCGAACGGGCACAGAGGTTTAATTTTCAGGACGTATTTCAATTTGGCGCTTCAAAATGGCGCGTCTGAGATTGCTCTTAATTTGCTCGCAGCTTCCGGACCGGTGACATTTGTGGGGCTGGCAAACCGACGCGAGTTTGAATGACAACGTTTTGTTTAAATTTTCTGTCCTTTAGCACAATCGTTTTTTGCTACAGAGGAGAGAAATTTTACCCGAAGGAAATCCTTTTTTCATGTAAACACGATCGCTAGTGAAACATGCGCTCCCGTTACCGGTGCATGTTCATGTCGGTGAAATGGAAATGGATAGGAATGAATACCGGCAACTCGTTCCATTACTCCGCATTATGACCTTTACCGGTTGCTTTCCATTTTTTCGCACCCAGATTCGTCGTCCCTGCTGGCGTTAGGGTAGGGTGGTTGGGTTTCCATAAAGGGAACAAATACCTCTTACCATTTGTTCGAGCTCACTCATGCTCGAAGGTTCGTAAAGGAGTCAGTAAAATTGAAATGAAGGTTTGCTGATTTGATTAGATCGGAGAAATGGCTACACATTCATGGCCTCTGTTCGGACAGCCGTTTCATATTAGCGGCGGAAAATCATAAACAACCACAGCAATAGCCGGTTCTGATAGCCGGGTTGAGAGAGCTTTGGTTGAGACTGATCCTAAGGCAAGCTAATCTGCAGCTACTGTTACGATTACGGTCGGGAACGAGGAAATCATTGTTTTATATTGTTATTGAAAATTTATTGTAACTTTCGCATAATGAAAAGCGTAACTTACATGACCCAATTTCAATATACTGAAACATCGGCAGAATGTTGAATGAAAACTTTGTTTTTCTACAATAAAAAAGAATTTTATTTGCTGAATTTCACGTAAGGGTGTAACCGTAAGGTCCTTTGCATCTCCTACGCGTTTACAAAAAAATAATTGTGTGCGCGTGCTCAACCCAGGTCAAAGCTAATCCATTTTCCTAGATCCAATACGATCCCTGATTCGAATGGCACGCATAAGAACGTACGTATTGATTTTTGAGATAAATAATTTTGCCATTTATTCAACCTGTACCCTGCCAGCCAAAGCTTAAGCAAATAGAAACGCCATCGGGGGGAAAAGCTCTTCCATCTCAATGGTACACGAGCGCCTGCGAAAGCACATCTCAAGAATGCCTCTCAATCCGAATGGGTTCTTCATCGTTTTGCTCAAATCACCATCAGGTGCTTCGCTTAAGTGCTGATATTCGATTACAGCACGAATGGTTCGAATCGTACGATTAGCTGCAAAACACTCCAAGGGTACCGTTTCGTGGAAAAGTAAAATCGATTTAAAAGTAATTCAACATCAAGCGAAGTTTTCTTCCGCACAGTTCCATTTCAATTTCATTTCTTCGACACTTGGTTGATTCAACGGTGCATGAATGTGCAAAAATAACATTCATGAAGAGTTTCAGGTGCTTTTCAACCTTTTCATTTGGAAATAAACAGGAACGCAACTTAATGCCTGGCTATTAATGCACATCGTCATCAACACGTTCCAATAAATCAAAATTTAAATAAACATGACTGTGATTTACATCACTTTCCGCACACCACACCGCGATGGTGCGATCGAATGCTAATTTTCCGCGTCCGACTCCGAGCGTCCATGGATCGGCTTGCTGATTTGATAATAAGCACGTACACGGAGAAAAATAGACGCACTAATCCGCTTGTTTTCGCGAAATAATATTTAATGCCAGCGTTGCGCGTTTATAGGACCGATTTCGCGATTTAGATTGAAATCGATTTTTGCAGCATTTTTTATTTTTCCCTCTTCTATCCTGACAGCATTGTGCCTTGTTCTGTGGAATTTACTTGATCACTCAGGCAAACAATCCCGAAGCGACTGTCTTTTGTTCACCAGGGTGTTGTACTGACTGTAACGCTTCTTAACGTGGCGTTTGCTTCGTCGTTTGTTCGCTAAGCCGTTTGGAAAGCTGCCCAGGGCCATTGGGAGCACTGCCAAACAAGTCCCATCGGGCAGTCAAAGGTCACCCCACAAGCTTGGTGCAACCCATCACAACGACCTTTCCCTTGAGACAATGCCTGGCGCAATGTCTACGAGACTCTCCATCCCTGCGGTCACCGAGGCCGTCTACACTCAGCAGGATGTGGAAAAATATTCTCTATCACAAGCGTACCGGCTTTTGTTTTCCCCATCGGCGGAATGACGGCATCCCGATCGCCACGGCCAAAGGTGGGATTTATAATTTAATTTGAATCACTACGTGATAGAAATTAATCACCCACCGAGGCTAGGGCATTGCTTGGGTCGTGTCGCTGAAATTGGCCCGCAAATGGTGAAACGGCAACCGCCTGGAAAAGCGGAACATAAATTATACCCACGTTTTCGAGCGAGCCTATTCCCGGGCATTCTTTCCATTCTCCCTGTCCAGAGTTTCCCGGCTCATTGGAGTCCATTCGCAAGGTGCTATAAATAATTGCTCGCAAACCCGTCCTTTCGTCTGGCACTCAGAGCTTCCGAAAAGCCCGCAAGTGAACCGAAATGACGTACTCTGCATGCTCGCCGACAATCTGCTGGGTGCTAATCGGAATTTTCGACACGACCCGAGCAGTTCCGCAATGTTGTCGCATTGTGTGTCGCACTGCTTCCAGCCTCAATTGTCCGGGATGAACAGCTCACGGGTAGACACAATACCGGACGGCTGTGATTTTAAATTTATTGCCCTCACCAAACCGTCAGTTTGGTCTTTTATCGCTCCCGGCGGGCCCGAGTGCCGTCCCGTACGCAAGAGGGCGCTTTATCGGCCAGCCATCAAAAGTGTCTCCGTCGCCTCGGGTCACGTTAATCGTTTTTCAATGACAAAACTTCACCACCTGCCGAGAATCGCTTTCCACGCCGGCGGTTGGAAGCGGAAAACAGTTGCAAGTGAGAGTGAAATTTAATAACGCCCTGCGCTGGGGCGGTATTCCGTACCGGAGCAGACAGAAGAAAAGCCAACTCGGACCTAATCCAAGTCCGAAAAGTTGGACCAGGCTGCGATAATAAAATATCTATTATGAGAGGCGCGTCGTTGCCTGGCAGCTGAGGGACTGGCCTACCAACAATTTTACGCATGTTCGAAAGGCGAAGACACCACGCGAAGGAGATCGAGCGATCAGGTGGGCTCAATGCTCGGAGCTTATATTTGAACGACTTTTTATTAGTTTTTCCAATGGGATTTGGATGGAATTTTGCTGGAATTGGGTGACTTGCTCAATAATAGAATTGAAAACGGACTTGTGAAGGAATGGGATGCAGTTCAAGTGTGGGTTGTGGAAAATTGTCGCTGCTTTGGACTCTGTAAGCACAATCGAACGTAAATCTAACCGATCATTCTATGCTAAAGGAACGGCATGTACTGTTCTTAGAAAACTTGTTATTTTTGAAAAGTAATAGGAACAAAATAGCAATTCTCCCAATCGAATGATTGGTTTACATTCGGCTCAGACGTTTATGGTGAACTTCCGAACAAGAAACCTTTGATAAGGTCGGAGCACCTTGCAATACCTGCGACACTAATGGTGCTGCTCCGTTCCAATTATATATTCAAGAAATGTATTTCATTTTCCCATAAACGTACTCCTAGCTTCATCTAATGAGTATCTTCACGCTCGTTAAATATTCATCATCATTCGTCGGCAAGCTACGTGTTCCACATAATCCATCATTCATCCTGCGCGAACCGGCAAAATCATAAACCAATCAATTCCGTGCTCAGTGTCTTCACAATACTGTCACGCAAGCTACACCATGGCTTAATCAGATCGAACCTCGCACCGAAAACGAACGGTGTTCTTTGGTGAAAAGCGGTCTCGTGGCTTATTTTGTTTTTCGTTTCGTTTGTAAACGAATTCCAAAATGGGTTCGATCGCAGGAAAACAAAAACTCCCCCCATTCGCCGAATAGACGGAATGTGTAATGGTAACCGTTTTAACCGAAGGTACCGAGTTCCGCTGCACGGGATAGAACCGTACACGGAACTGCACTTACCCGCGCATGGAAACGACAGCGCCTTCCAGCGAAGTCACCAGCACCTTCCAGCGGCTGGTGTCAGCTTCCCGCAGACGAATGTCTCCGGCTCGGTACTGTCGTAGAGGAAACAACCCGCACAAGCCTTTCCGATGTATGCAGATGAATATCCTGCTTCGGGCGGTGGAAGCAAAACGAAGTAAATGGAGCGTACAGGAGGCGGTAAAAAAAACACCCACAACAACAACCATCTCCATTAACAATCGCATCAAGAATACGCAAATTTGTCCCTTCTGCCTCGCGTTCCAATTTTGGGACCTCCTCGGAAAACCACCGGCTCAGAAACCCTCCCACATGGAAGGTCCTTTGCAACGGGTAGCGACAAAGCGGTGGAAAATTTTAAACACCACATTATCCTGTATTTTCCCTGCCCAAGGCAATTTTCCCTTCATCGAACGCGTGGTGGAGTCTGCAAAACTGAAGGGCATCGGCAAGGGTGACACAACATGCCGGAACCCGTCGGCAATGGCGAAGGCTCGACAATGCACAAAATGGAAGGCAAAAATACTCGATCCATTCGGTGGCAAGCGTTACACGGATGTTTTTTTTCTTTTTGCATTTCGTTCTCGAATGACTTGTAGCCGTTACCGAGCAACCGCGACGACGAAACCAAGCTGGAACGCGACCATCAGCGAAAGCCAACAGAACGACGCAGTCGTTTGGGCTTCCGAGAAGGGCGTCTGGCTTCGTTCGAAATGTTACCCTTATATGGGGAAGCGGCAAGTGGCTGCCAGCAAACGCGCTCCTCTCAAGGACTCCGGATGGGAGCCGCACGTTAGGTTCACCTTCGTCGAACGAAATGATCCCGCTCGATCCCGCAGTTGGGCTGAGATCCACCCGCACGCTAACTCAATACGCTTAATGTAGGAATAAAAGCAATAACGCTTCCAGCGCATTAATATTACAGCACGAGCACGAGTTCCGTCTTGCCGACGGCGCATTCCTGTGATCCCCAAGACCTAACCCTCGGTTTTGGTTTGAGCGAGAAGCAGCACACAGAAGGGGTAGTGGACTCCCGGGACGTTATTACCCCCATTAGCACCATCATCGACATCATCGTCGCCATATCGTCGGCCTATCGGTCGGGGTGGGTGAAAGAGCTGGCGAAGGATCCTGTTGAGCGGCATCGCACAGCTGGTTGAGAATTAGGGTAACTCTTCGCCTTCCGCAACGCCAACTCACCCTACCGGTGGATCCCACGCCCGTGGGAATGCGGGTGCGAAAAGCTAACGATGAGATTTCTCTCGGCGTTTCCTTTCTGAAATGGTCTCCCGGGCGCTTTCCCGGGGCATGGTGGTAGATGACGGTGTGGCTGTTTCATTTTCCTGCTGCTCTTGGCTCCGTGGGCTGTTTAAGAAACGACCGAGCTCGTTATGATTCTCGTTGAGCCCGAGCGCACTATAAATATCTGCAACTAGCGGGATTGCCCTACTGACGGCGAATCGCTCCGGAAGTGACCGTTGATTGATTTTCCAGCTTTTTGCATTGATCCCGGGCTGTTCGCAGCAGTTGAATGTGATTCAGGTTACATTTTAACTGGAGCGTTTCATTTGTGTTATTTGTACGGCGTTATTCCAATGAGAATGAAAGATAAAAACTACCACCCAAGGTCGAAAGCTCGAGTATTTTAATATCTTCTATAGATGAAGAATAAATAAGTTGCTAAATTATTCTGCGCACGTTCAACCGCATCTGATTCATAAAATCATTCTTCACGGAGAAAATCTACTTATCGTGCTCAGACTCGCGTTCCCAGGGTGCTTTCAATGCGCTAATCCCTCTGTTGTCCAGTTGTACCGCATATGTTCGAATCACCCCGAGCGAGCGTGTGTACGATATGTTTAACTTCCACCGGAAACACCGCAGAAGAAAAACGAACACTATAATCCACAGCACACCCGGCTGTGTCGGTCTCAGCTTTCATCGGTTGCCTCGAGCTGCTGAAAAATCAACTCCAGCATCCGGTGTGACATGTCCTATCAACCCGACCGGGTCAGGATAATCTAGCCCGCTCTTCTTCACCACTGCGGACGTGCACTCATCATCCCGATTGCATTAAAGCGAGCTGCAATGATGGGAACTCGCAGCCACATTCCGAGTAATTCGCTGCTGCACACTATCCAGCTTGGGTTTACTTTATCTGCACACGGTCATGAATAAACGAGCATGGAAACACGGCTAATCCTTTCATCACGTAAATATTCCGCTCCATTCCTGACATTTACAACTGTCAGCTCGTGCGAACATAACGCCGGGACAGTTTTCATTGCAGCCTCGCTTTAAGCGTTGCTCTGATGTGCGTCCGTTTCGGCGTTTGTACGGGCAAATCACATTGGGAATTGTTTTCAACTACACGATTCGAGGCTTTGCTAGCACTAAGCTAGCGCTTTGTTTCGTAACCTTGGCAACTTGTGTGACTCAATTGGCATCTCTTTGGCTGCCAGGGCGTTGGAACCACACTCGTCCCAAAGGAGAATGGAACAAATTAAATGAAAAGAAGATTACCCTCGGAGTACCCATATAATACGTATGCCCTGCCCCGTGAACTGGTGAATGCTACTAGTGAAACTTTACCGATTCCTTTATCACCAAAATTGTGTCCTTTCCGAACCGGCGAACCATTCGGCCTTACATTCGCCTTACGGTATTCATTCCACCTACCAAGCGCGATCTCGCAAGGCAAATGATGGCATAATTACTCCACTGTTGCGAGCATATCGTTCATTGCTATGGAAACAGCTTTTCACGTTCATGTAAAGCTATATCGGAGTGAGCGGTATTTTTCATCTGTAAAAACATGAAACACAGTCAGCTTGTTTCTGCGAACGAACGCACGGCACTAGGGGCATACTTGTGCTGGTGAGGCAGTAAATACTCACGGTGAAGCGCGGAACTTTCCACTACAGAAAAGTTTCTAATTCAATCAAAACTAACTTTACGTATTCATATGCAGCTCCATTACATCACAATACTCGCAACTCACGTTCAGAATGCTTGAACTTGTAGGTTTTTTTCTATGATTACGTTCTGCACATACATACAAAATGAATTATAAATAACAACTCGGCAAGCTTTGTAGCAGTTACAATGTATTCTACATCTGATTTGCATTTTACTCTTGTTTATAGAATACAATTTGCTCAGATTTTAAATGTAGTCCTTGTAGGAAAGGTATACTATTGAGAATCAAACACTGTTTTTTGTAAATAAATACCTTCTTGAACCTCTCAAACTTTTAAAATCATTTAAATCATACTTCAAGTCACAAGTTATCCTTTTGCTTGAGTGCATCAATCACCGGTAAAAACTGCTCATATCTACTGTTGTTCGCTTAAAAATCAACTCCAGTTCTACCTTGAGTATCAAATGACAATAAATTAGCATCAATCACATCGACTGCATCCGTGAGAATGGTGTGAAAAAGATTGCCGGAAAAGCACAACTCGTTGCACAATCGCGAATGCTTGTAGAGCAGACAGTACAATGACGAACGATGGGATCAATTCTTCACTCGACTCCTCGGGCAATCAATCAATCAACCTTAGTGCCCACTGTTGAACTGAAGCTTCGCGTTGGGACGTGTTTGTCACGGACGCTCTCGATCAGCCCGAAATGGAGGCGCCCAGTCCTTCACGGGTCGACCAGTCGGAAGGGATAAGCCAAATCGGTAGCAAAAATAAAACAAAAATCTTCTCCTATTTTGACGACCATCTGGGAAATGTACTCTTTTTTCGATAGATCCTATAAATTTTCGGATTTTCACCCGTGACATCGGAGGATAAATTTCAATTTTCAGCAACTTCATCAACAATTCCTGCTACGGTACGCCTCGTCACTTAGTGCGGCTCAACCGGCCGGTTGA
Organism: Anopheles nili; assembly: GCF_943737925.1. Classification (NCBI taxonomy): domain Eukaryota; kingdom Metazoa; phylum Arthropoda; class Insecta; order Diptera; family Culicidae; genus Anopheles; species Anopheles nili. The sequence continues at coordinate 30,970,345 of NC_071291.1, forward strand.
AGCTGTAGAGTGGAATTTCAGCTACCAGCAGCAGTGGCATTAAGTATTCTCTTTCAGTTCCATGCCAGACACGATGACTGACGGAAGCACGTCGATGGAAGCGAATCGAATTATATAGTCTGTTTCAGTTCACCCATTTTTCTGGCCCAACGGTTCGCACTGTGATAATGGAGATTTGTTTGAAATGGTTAAAAGCCGAAATAAAAGTACCACTTAATGATTCAAATCTTGTAGATTATTTGTTCTTCAAAGTGGAATTGAATTTTTAAAATTTAACCATCAATGTGATTTAAAAGAATGTTTACGTTACATTTTAAGTTCGAAAGAAAATAAAAACTCCTTCTCCCTCGAGAAGACCTTCCTTAATTTAATGGTTTCTTCGACGTTCATGTTTCCAAAGAGAAACTGTGAACCACAAAACTCACCCCGGCTGGTGGAAAACCGAACCCAAACAACGTTGTGTGTTTGTTCTATAAATACTCCCCCGGGAGCAAGTCTGCCACTATCCGTCACGTCTTGTTTCCAAAAATATGCCGCTGAAACCCTCCTTCAAGAGCGTTCGTGTCGTGAACATCAAAGCCGCAAATTCTCCTACCAAAGACAGAAGGTCCTCGGAGTTCATACAAACTGGTACGTATCGAATGTCAACATACTCGCACCGAAGAGCGGCAGAATGTTATGACTTGATGAGCTCATATCTGCGGTTAACCTGTCTCCATTTCGTTTGCAGCATTTCATTGTGCGTGCTCTGCACGAGTTTGACATGATCAACGAAGGAATGGGAAAAACTTTTCAATTTCTCCCTAAAAACACACACACACTCATACATAGGCACCTCAGAGCGACGTAACATAAGACCTTCGTCCTACGGTGCCCGTCAGCCGCAGAAGCAATGCTTTAAGCTTCCTATTGGTCGATCCGGTGTATACTAACTTTAGTATTCTTTTTGAAGCAGAAAGCGAGAGCGAGCGAGAGAATAACGACGGGAATGGGAATCAATATCTGCTTCACGCAGCGATCACACTTGCCCGCCAGAAATGATTGGTTTGGAAAGGTCACGCTTACATCATGAAGTTTATTACGAGAGCACCTCGCCTGGTAGGCATGCTTTCTAGTGGCAGCATAAACTGGGATTTATTGCCCATAGCACGTGTTACGTCAATTTGAGTCGAACGTTCTATTGTTATTAAAGCTCATCGTTACCCAAAAAACCGACACGGAACGTAGATGTTAAATTTGTCGGAACGAGTGATCCTATTAAAATAAAACCAGAGATTTTAGTCGTATAAAAACAAGTTTATTGCACGTAATGTTTTACCTGATAATTAAAACACTATAAGAATTTTATGCTACCAGTGCCAGAAAGCATGCAGCGTCTTGTTTCTATCGGGGCATATCGGGGCAACACAAACCAAATTGCCACCAGTCTTGGTGAACGGACGGTAATCGATTTGGAGCTCATTCTGACTGTCTTCTTTCGACGATGCTCACAAGGATTGCTCCAAACTATCGTTCCGTTGTAGTGTGTTTTTCTCGCCAATAGCACCAAACTGTAACGTTAAGGTTTTGGCATGGGATGGTAAGCACAGGACCTCACGCTACCGGTGAACAAAGAAACTCCCATTTGTCTCTATCGCGATCACTCCGACAAACCGGGCTCCATTCTGCAACGTAATTGCAGCAATGTAGTTCCTCCGTTGTAAATGGCACACAAGTGACATCGAGGGAACAAAAGAAAAGAAAAACGTTTCCCCTGACAAATGCACCTTTGACACCGGACACAGAAACCACCCGGTCACAGGGTGTCAAACAGAATGTCCGTTTCCTCCAATCCTTGGAACGTTTCCCTTGAGGTCTCTTCGTGTTTCCTCCTGGGACCTTTGGCCGTTACTGCCTTTTAAAGGACAAAAAGTACGGGCGAACGGGTTGCACAAAAAAACCGACGCGGAACAAAGGGCACATGCATGGTCGCCGTTCTGTTCGTGGCATTGTTTTAAGATGCACTTTGTCTTTGTGCAGTACACTCCCACACCTACACGCATTCGGGAGACAAAAAAGAAAAGCCCCGACGTTCCACATCTTGCCAGGTTGAAAGGAAGACCAGCGGTTCCGTCAGACCAGCCACGTGATGGCGTGATGGTGGGAAAAGTCAGACTGAAATAAGAGAATCATTTCATTACAACTTTCGAAAAGCTACACGCCAGCACGCCAAAGCTGGGGGCTCGAGGCTGGAAAGTTGCTGAAGCCTCGGCGCTGTCCTGCAACAAAAGGCAACTTTCTCCGCCGGCGCTTTCTGACCGAAGAACACGGATTTAGTTTCGATAATGGTTGTTTCCCGTGTCTGTTTCACTCAGCTTTACGTTGCAGTTTTTGCTTATTCTCGCTCTCTCTTTCTTTTTTCCTCGTTATTTGATTCCCTTTTCTTTTCCCTCCTATCTCAACCAGCCAGGCGCTTTCTCGGACCAAAGCTGCACCTGCAACGAAAGGATGGCGAGTACTCCGTTTGGATTTGTAATTTAAGAAGTTTTTAAAGAGCCCTCGCAAAAGGCCTTATAAGGTGATGCTACAAGCTCGGTGAGAAAATTGATATACAAGCCGGAAGTGGAAAACAAAACATGAAAACAAGCACTGCCCTATCCAACGGCTTCCTCGTTTCCAGGCTCTGAAAAGAGGGTACGTACACTGAAAGTTTCCGAGATGCATCTCTCGAATCCGCAACTGCACCAGGCTCAAGAACCTTCTCAAGGCTTCGGCATTATTTCCCTGCAAACGGCAGCGAACAAACCACGGAAGAGGCCGGTTTCGGTTTCGGTTAGTTAGGCGGCTTCCTTTTCTCGAAACGGTAGAAAAGTTCGCGGTTCCGGCAAGTGCACAAGAATTCAATCATCTTTCGCATTTAGAGTTAGTTAAGATCTCCATGCCTTCGGAGGATGGAATGCGATCTCTCCTTCGTTCGCTCAATTTATTTTTGTATTTTAAACTTCACCACCACCGGTTGTGGCGACCAGTTTGTGTGCCGGTTTCAATCAACCAAGATGGTAGGAACAAAAAACAAACAGCGCACGCGGTGAAACGCGCTATTTTCTGTCGGAAAAATATGCTTAGGATGCTGGAAAGTGAATCAGTCCTAGTCGAGCTGTTTCTATGCGGCTACGACCGTGGCTGCTGTAGTTATCGAAGCACCAAGGCAGCCATTGTCAGCCCAGAAGGCTCTCGATAACCGTTCGTTAGAAGGGTGCTTTCAAATACCTTCCAAACCGTGCTGACTTTCACTCAACCGACCGACACTACGACCAGTGGAGACGAAAATCCGACCCAAGGGACGAAATCATAATGCATGTGAAATGATCCAGCTTTAATGGGACTCACTCGGGCTTCTCTGGGCTTTCAAAACACTCCCCAGCGGAATCATTTAGCAGTTCATTTATAACGCACCGCAGTGCCGATCCAGTCACAGATTTTTCACACCCATCGAGTTCGCTTCTAGCAAAAGCAAGGCTCACAGAAACCTTGTCAGTAACGCTAGCTAGGCAACATTCTGCGGCGTCTAGCGAAAGGTGCAGAGCCGGAACGGATCGGTTCACCAGAGTCTGCACCTGAGCTCGGCTGTCGGAAACGTCCTGCTACCAGCGACACGTTGCGAAAACTCACAATCTTATCGATCTTGGACCAACAGTTTTTCCATCCCCAATTTTCCGCCCTTACGCTCGTTCGAGCAGCCGTTCTAGACGAGCCACCACGACCACCAACACCATAGGCACCTGGGGTGATGCGGGCGTACCATATGCATGTGTAAAATGAAACCTATCATCGATTACCATCAATAAAACGAACTAAAAATAGAAAACACGAGACGGCCAACTGAACGAACGAACGCAACCACACCCGGGAGGAAAATGCCTTGTACCAGAGACACTGAGGAAAAAAAAGGTGGAGCTGAGGTGGATTTTTTTTTGTCAGTACACCGGTTCATTCTTCTTCATAACTCTGCTTGCCAGTTATCCCTCAGTCTTCCACCCACAAACCACCCAAAGGTCGTTAGGGTTCCGGAGGTCGGGGTTAGCGTTTCATCGCGCGTTCGCTTTTCTCCACAGCACGGTTGCATCAGCATCGGGCACACTATCACACCTGGCCATGGAAATGTTCTTATCGATGCCACCCGCTCGACCATACTCCACCCATCCCGATCCGCCACACCGTTGGACCTTGGACGTTAAGTGTTATTAGGCCCAGGCGAACGCGTTGCGCTGGTTTTCGAAGGGAGTAGCTTCAGCCGGGTACGATTGTTACTCAGGCCACGGTACACAAGATAAACACTTGCGCCGCCATGATTCACGAACCGGCCGGTCTAATTCTCCATCTCCCACGAATCCCCCAAACCATTTGGGCCCTCGCCGGCTGCCATTGCAGATGGAAAATGTTTACACTGGCGTCATGTTTTCGCTTCCCTCAGACATGCGCTTTTTTCTTTACCAAACCGGGTCGCTTTCGGTGTCCTGGAGGGGGATTCATTTTGACACACTGTGACGTCACGTCGGGCCGGGAAGCGAAACTGCTGCCTTTATTGCAAGCTCTCCCGGCACGGGTCCATCTGTCGTGCCACCGGGTTCTGAGAACGAAGTATCCAGCTTCATCTAAAGCACAATCTCATTGCCCGTCGGAAGCTTCCAAACCTGGCCGGGATTACCACAGCCTGGTCTTGCAAATGGACTGCACGCGCAAAGCCCACTGCTTGCAGCGTGTAATATAGCCTGGGAAAGAGCACCATTCTCGTGAATGGTAGCCTTAAAGACGACCACTTCAATCATGGGCGAAGCGAGTGAGAGAGAAAAAATTGCAAAGAAAACACTCGTACGAATCGTCCTGAAACGGTATAAAGGGATGCATCGAGGCGGATACGAAAGCTTACCTGTTTTGTGAAGATTGCTCTACGCTGGGAAATCGAACTGGAGGCTCGGGACTGGGAACCACGTCCAGCAGAATCGAATCCTGACGAAAGCGAAAGCAGTGTGCGTGATAAAGGCTTGATGCGTCCTTTCTGAGGTTTTCGTTGACGGAAGTTGCACTTGACACCTTATTTGGCTTGGCCACGGCACAGAATATCTACACTACCTCACGGGCCGATGAATGAGCCACGATACGCACCGGTGACCGGCCTTCGGAAATATAAAACATAAAAAAAAATTTGGTAACGGTCACAAAACGAGCACCAAGCTCTTACAAAGCGCACTAGCGTTTGCCAATACACGGGTGGAAATGGTTTAGAAAATCGTGCAAAGAGACTACCCCTGTTATGGGGTCTAGGACAACCTTAATGCCCGGTTCGTACCGATTTCACCGAGTCACTGATGGCCACACGGTTCCTGAATCGCGAGCTCACACCAGCAGTGTCCGTAGGGTCGATGATATTTCACGCTCACGGGCGATATTAGTCGTAATCCAAACAAACAATTTTCGGTCCATCCAATCAACCAGATTTTATGCCCGAACAAAACCTATACACCTCGTGCAGGATAAGAATGTACCTTTCGCTGGTGTGTTCGGGTTTGGCTGCCCAATCGATGCGCTTGCATATTTATCTTACGGGTGGAATTGATTCATCATTTCCTGGCCAATTTTTCCCGGTTTTTTTGCTGGGAGTTTTCTTCACGATAATATTCATAGATCTTACACACACGCACACATAGATGGAAAATACAACAAAGTTTCAGCGTCCCGATCGATCACAGGAATAGTGGAACACCGATCGCGGTCGAACAGAACCGCAAAAACCAGAACACACACCCGGGACCCGACAGTTTGCACAGAAAATATTTATCTTTTGGCGCGGAAAGCGCGCAAATATTCCACCCCCTGGTCGTCAGCCTCACCCTGCCTTTTCTCCACCTGCGCATCTGATGGGTGTATTTATTTGCAACCCAAGAATAGACACACGAGCTCGATCATTCGATACACGCGTAAAGGGATCTTTTCGATGCGTCCCGGGGCCATTGTCGGCCAATTTCCGTTCAATTGGTTCGATGTTCCCCTGCCACTCTGCCCCACACCCCAACGTCGGCTTGGGTGGCCACAAATACAGCACCAAAACTGAAGGAAGGAAAATGAAAACCAACCAGCGAACACCAGACATTCACTCCACTCACATGTAACACGGCTGGAACGCGTAGTAAATTTTGATTATTTACACAACCGCGCGAGGTCGGAGGCGTACGGCGGGGTCCGACGCTGCGTCGCGCACGAAAAGTCTTCTCCTCCGCCGAGGAGACCGGCGGAGTGTGAATTAGCACCGATCCGGCTGCGGGTTTTTTTTTTCTTCGAAATTCACGGTCTTCACGGGCGCTGGCGAACAGCGAAAAGAGCGACAGACTCGAGCGAACAGGACACACGTCCGGTTTGTTCGATGCCCACGGGTTGAATGGCGCACGACGTTGCCCGACCGAATCTGCCAGCCGCCGGAGCCGGAACCGGAGCGATCGATGGCGACGTGCATGGGAAGCTTTCAGGGGGCCTTGGAGCTGGCTGGCCGGGTTGGTAGCATGCACGAGCGGGCGGCCAAACTCATCGAAAGCACGAACCGAGAGTGAGGAGTCGAAAACATCGCACATCGAGGTGGGCTCGGTCACAAGTTGAATCCACCGTGAGTGTACAGAACATCCTTGCGAAGGCCGGAGTCTTGTGAGGAGTCGAAAAGAAGATGGAGTTGAGCGATGTTCTTATAAGGCTTATATGAAAAATTACATTGAACCTTAAATGGCTGCATTTCTTTTTGATTAATTCTATTCGGATTGTTTACATGAAATTTCTAGCAAAGATCCTTAGAAGTCAATCTTTGATTCGTAATTAAGGCATTCAATAATGGATATTTCAAATTACGCTATTGATATAATTCTTTTCAGCTTATTTCCACTATACTTAAATGACTGTTTTTTTGGAAAAGTAAGCCATGAGCCGTAGTAAACACATAATGATTTGTGAAACCGAAACCGAAGCTTATCTCTCGTTATCGTTATAATCATCCCGCCAACCATGTATTCGTGCTCTGCGATTGCCCACCTCCCAAGTCCATGCTCAAACATCATCAATGCGCACCTCAGATACGGGGCTGAGCTGCACCGAGAGAGAAAAAAATCGTATACAAAACTAGGAAGACAACAGGTTGGCTTCTCCGAGCAGCTGAGACCGAGCTCGGGCAACGAAATTGCCGCATTTTGCTTCGCTACCATTTTTTTTGCTTTTCCTCCGCGTTCGGTTGTTTACATTTTCCCAGCATCTGGCGGGTGGGGATTGTTCTCCGACCGTGGAGGAAGATTTTATCTCCCGCAGGGTGGGTGGTGTTTCTTCGTTTGCGCTCGAGCATTCGTTCAACGGCCACGGCAACGAAACTCATCGATCTCACGTGCGTGTACGCTAGAAACGTACCACTAGAAGTTGGGAAACGACGCGTTGCCAGGTCGGCTCGAAGCTGATCAGGTAAATGGTGGATGATGACTGGAAATAAGGAACACACGGTACTAGCACTGGAAGGGCGTCCTTGATGAACGAGATTTACGCGAAAGCCGAGAAGAAGTGCCACGAATTCGTATAACCTGTTGGATCAGTTTCAGCAGCCGAAAGACCGGGACACATTCTCGCAGTGATAAGATAACTGGGAGTCATGCTCCCGCGCTTGCAAAAATATCATCGCACTAGGAAGCAACAGCTCGTTCTGGAGTCTGCGCACATGGTGCTTGAGGTTTAAAAACTTCTCTATCCACCGAGGGGAAAGAAGCTGACTGAAAAGCTTTCGAGCTTTTGGGCTTATAAAAGCTTGGATATTGAGTCGATACACCGATTGGTCATTCAACGATTTTTAGTAACATTACTTTTATCTATCGGCTATCGAAGTATAGATATTCGAGCTAAACAATGTGTTCAATGTGTTTTCTAAATGTTCACGATTCATTATGTGCGAGTAATGTTAATAAAAGGCTATCATGTCAACGACGCGACGATCGCTCTGGATGCTATACTTCCGCTCTAATTGACCCCGGCAAGGAAGATTACACTCTAATGTCGAGACTGCTACCTTGAACTTGGACATTTCCGGTACAAAAACAGCATCGTGCAGCTTCTCAGTGCAAAGTAAATTAAACAAATTTTCGTCTCAAACTTGTTTAGTAAAACACAAGCAAACGAACAGATCACGCGCAGCATCTGGTGCATTTCCTGTATGCTGTCCTTCGCCAGCAGATGGGTAACGGTTGTATCTTCGCTTTACAGCTGTAAGCTAAAATTATCATTTTATGAGTTTGGCACGAACTCGATCACAACGGTCAAGTCTTTGTTTTCATACCATTTTGCCAAATACGGCTCCCGAAACAAAGCGTGTGGAACGTTTCATTTATTAAAATTTGCTTCAAAGTATAGTTTTTACCTTTTCAAATCTCATTAGAATATTTTGGGGGTGTTTATACTATAAAAATATAACAATAAAATCTGAATAATTTAACCGGGATAAGGGATAAGGCAAATAAAGGGATTAAATGTGCTTTGTACGTTACATTGGCGGCTTATGTGGAGTCGTCCATATGGCTTGTAGGTTTCAATAAATAAAAAAAACTGACTAATTTTTCGTAATTTGAAAACAATCCACTATTAGTGGAAATGTGCTGCATTGCATTGTGCTCCTGCTAACTAATCAGGAATATGAGATGTTTTAATTCCGTGAAACCACCTTTGGAACCTATGCTGCCACCTGTTTTGTTACTTAGTCTATGTGACACACTTTTAGACGGATCTTCGGCGTGCATTTCTTTGCTGAAACAATAAAATCGAATGTGTATTGTTGACTTATCAGTACAAGAGAACGTTGAAACGAAGCCCAAACCCAAATGGTCCATTTCATTCAACCGACTGTTCGGCTGCCTGGCGCAGTAAAACACGATCATAATTGTTTACCAAGTATATGCTAATCGCTGCCGCACGCATTGTTGCGCGATGGAATCTTCTCCTGAATCAAGACGTTCATAAAATGGAGGCGTAGATTTACACCATGTTAATCTATTGAAAAGAAGAGTACGATGTTTTTTTCTAGTTAGTTCATTGGAATAAAATTTGCATTTACAGTTTTCTTTCATAGTTACTAAGGCAAAAAAGCATGATGCTATTTTTGTTTCAATAGTATTTTATTTGTAATGATTGCTACATCAGGTAAATAGACAATTAGAAGAAATTGTGAGAATACGAATATTTGAATACGTTTATACTAGAAGGCTATAAACATAAAATTAAACAGTCATTTACAAAGTACAATAGGTAGAAATTCCAGCCACTAGCTAGCGCCGTCTTCCTGGAACGCACTGTCGTCACTATCGGTAGCATCGACATTCTCAGCACAGCCAGATACCAGGCCCTTCTCTTGTATTGCTGCGGTTACGGCTGTTTCAAGGATAAAATTGTCATGCAATGCCCGTCCCAAATGCGGCCAATTTGCTCCTGCTGCTTCTCCAACCGAATTGCTATCGCTCTGCGCAGCTGGCACAGGCGCAGAAGCAGACGACGATGAGGCGACGGCTTCATCGGGACCAGCAGCCTGCAAACCCCGTTCATTTATAGCCATGCGGATAGCTTCGTCTTCCAGCAACTCCTCATCCCCTGCCTGAGGTTGTTCCGGATCATTGCGATTATTTCGTTGCTCGAAGAAGATGAGATAGCGCTCCAGGACCATGTTCAATATGTTATCCTCCATGCAAGCTGCAATTTGGGTTTCCTGCCAGCTACGGAGATCACTAGCTAGCTGCTCACGTCGATTGATGTGTTCCATCGAGCTGGACGAAGTGCCAGCTATTGGTGCGGCAGCATCTCTGTCTCCAAGCGAGCGGGAGTGGGAGCTAAGTCCCTGGAACGACAACAGGCGCGGTCGTTTGTTCAACATTTGGGTTGCGCTGGATCTGCGAAGTTCACTGGTTCCACCTGCGATGTCACCTTCTTTATCTTCACTCATTCTACAGTCGCATCATTTCAGTATTTTTATAATAGATTTCGAAGCACAATTGTGTAAATTGCAAAACAAGCTTGCACAATAAAGAGATCAAAGGAAAAACTTATGAAAATGTTGTCCAGTTTATTTTCGATTAAACAAATCCTACTGAAACCTAGCACATCAATTAATTTTACTTTTCGTTTGTTCCCAAGGAAAGTGTTGAGAAAACAACCAAAATATTATGACCATCATATGGTAAACAGCTATACTTGACAGTAACGAAATGTGTTTATGGTAAACGGCTCACTACTTGCAATACATTGCGTTTGTTAAATGCCGTAATAGAAAATGCATCGTTTATCATTTAAGAAGGTATATTTGAGAAATATATTATCAGGATCATCGAGCACAATAATACAACTTGAATACAAAAAATTGCTACCATTGAATAGTACACACTTTAAACAATAAAAGGTTGATACGTTTGCTGAAAAATTTAAACCGCATAACATAGGTAAAAATAATTTCATAAAAGAAAAATATTTCAGTTTGTCTGCATTGACTAAGCAAGATGTTTTTTGAATCAAAATTCTATTCAATAAAAAAATCCATCTTCAATTTTGAAACGAGGAAGCATGGGTCATAATCAAGCATGAATGATCATAGAACATATAGAACTTTGATCAGCGACCAGAATTGAATGATCATGCAGAATCTTTAGGCTAATTTTAATAAAGAAAGTAAACAAAACATGGTTTTGCAAACCTCCTCTGATTTCTGATGTGATATTTGATAAACATGTGCGAGGGAAAATATTTGGAACACCACGTGGTTCTCTTGTTTTCATCCAACGTATTAACATTAAAAACATTTTTTTAAGCAAACTGAAGAAATTTCAAATGCAACTTCGTTTTATAAAAGATTTTAAATTTATTTCTCTGCAATTTCAGAGTGATAAACTAATTCGTAAATGAAACATAAATAAACAGCAAAATTTAAACAAAAATCCATGTAAAATAAACTGCTGTTAATGCAAACTACTGATCGACAAACCCTGTATTTAACCCGGAGAGTCTCTCCGAACTGCAGCTTCGAGAGCCTTACGCATGCAGCGAACGAGAACCGTTGAGGCAATTTTACTTCAAACCGCCCGGTGTGCAGACGACACGTTAGCGACGTGCGAGCGTCTTGGGAAAACCTACGAGGTGGCGGATCTCCGTGCGTGAATAAGTGCTTTATTTGGGGTGTAATTTGATTTCACGTTGCCGTGACAGTACATCGAAAGCTTCACTATCGTGATTCGTGAGTTTCTGGTAGGAGAAATCGTATAGGTACGCTTAATATGAGTTCACTAACAAAATCTTAAAAAACGAGCTGATGTACAACCAAAGCATCGGTATTGTACATCAATAATAAACGCATAAAATGAAGTGAAAAAAGAGGGCCTGGCCCCCAAGCAACCGGTGGATTTTTGTGCTCTCAACTGTGCAGAGCACGAAACTGAAAGAGCGGAAAATTTGCGGGAAAACAACCCTCATCGACGACGTGGAAGAGAGCAATCGAAGTGGCAAGCAGCTGGAGCATGGCCAATGCGTATGGTGGAAACGGAAGGATTTGTTTGTAAGGAAGGCTTGGCTCCTGAAACTGGTGCACCAACACTAGCGAAGCCTAGTCGCGTCATCGGTGTGTATCCTTGGCGGGAATTCGCGCTCCGTTTGCTGGAGTCATGCATGTTCCGGGAAGCCACAAACGTCGCATGGCAGCTTCTCATCGCCTGCCCTCGAAGGCATGCTGATGAGTTGATTAATCTTAATTGAAGCCACCCCTCGGGCCTGTAAAAGGCCCACGCGGGTGTGGTTTACATGCGCCAAGCCACGGTTGTTTTTATTGCCTTTCGCGCTTCATTTGGCGTTATTACCATTTTACAAACGGTCCCCAGTTCCCCGATGCCATGTGCGCACTATTCGACGCCTGTGAAACCGTGCGGCCCGTCATGTTGAGCAATAATTAATTCCATGTCGCCACCCGCGGGACGGACCCAAGGGGGATGAAAATAGGGGCTGTTTCGTCCCACCCGTGACGACCGATTCGTGCCATGCGGAGCGAAAGGTTTCTGAGTGCGGAACTTTGGTTCTTCCCACGTTTGGGGCCGCAATCAAAACGATCCTCCCGCGAGCGCAACTCACCGGCCACGATTGCTGACCACGTCCACTCCGAAAGGCTGACGAACGGGCTGATGAAGTCATGATGGGAATGGGTTGATTTCGTTTTCTTTTGCGTCACCTTTTGAGAGGCAGGGCACTTTTGGACGCTTGCTACACGGGCCGCGAGTCGGCGGTATATAAACAAAACTTGTGCAAGGTTCGGTTGAAGCCGAGCGGTACCAAAATGTAGGTCATCCGCGAAAGCCTCGAATAGATGCCGCCTTAAGCCAACAGCGCTTCAAGACGATTGTGTCTTGGGCCAATTGTTTCGAACCCCAAATTTATTAGACGTTTCTTTTGCTTTTTCTCGTGTAGTTCTAGACAACCTTCAAACTGTTAAAAGCATGCCATTCTAAAAGACGAAACGAACGAAATACGTCCGGGAAAAGTTAATACTTGTAGTAGTGTTAGTGCTCCGTGTCGGGCTCGTGGCCTTGCGACAGGATCGAGCCCCCGTCCTAGGATTGTTCCGCGTTTGTCACGGGGGGGGAAAGTCGTGAGAAAGCCAACTCGTCCTTCCCGCATCACTGTGTGCGTCTGGCCGTGCGTTAGTCGTGTGCCCGCGACCAGCACCTGTCGTCGGTCGTCCTTTTAGCGCCCTCCGTTCTCATCTGTTGCAGCTGGTCCTGTTCGTCCTTGGGCGCCGCGCGAACGTCCGTTGAGCCCGAAGTGTGCGTGCTTGTGCGAGTTTACGTGATGAAGTGAATATAAAGAAAAGGAAGGAGAGAGCGAGCAAGAGCGAACCAACAAGAGTGGAAACGAGAAAAAAAAGTGCGCGCACGAGCGAGTGTGAAGCCGTGGGAAAAGGATATCGATTAACAGTGGCACGGAAAGTGGAAGGAAAATAGGAAATTGAAAACATAATAAACGCTGGAAAAGTCGTCAGCTGGGGACGTTTTTTCAAGGAGCAGGCGAGCGGTTGGGTAAGTTCTTTTAGCTTTTCCGCTGGCTTTCTCGTTGGTTTTAGCGCTCAAACAACAATCTAATGAAGTAAGTTGAATCGCATTCCCATCATGCACAAATCCATTCACGAAACAGCACCATCAAAGGCACGTTCTTAAAACCGTTCGAACGATTTTCTGTTGATGTTGTTTTATACTTCCTCAATGCTGCGCCAACTGCCATGTTGTGGCTCTGTTCTATGCGCCTGTGTACGTGTCAACAACCGGAACGGAAACGTTATTCTTAACACCGGGGTACGGCTGCAGCTGTACAACGGACGTCGGCCCTTTGAAAGCTGCGTCACTCGGTGATCGGCGAGAACCCTCTCATCGGAACGGCGGGAATCCGGTCCAGACGGTTCGACGGAAGGGAAAAATTCCAGACCGATGCACTCATCACTCCGGTGCAGTCATTGCGCGTGTTACTGATGTTGCTGCACCAATGCATTTTTTATGGATCGCCGCAACAACAATCGTGTGTTGTGAATCACTTAACGATACAAAAAGATTCATTCTGTATTCCACAAAAGAGTGTATTAATTTCAGCACGAATGTCTACCTTGTTTGAGCAATATTGATTAAATTCCATGCTCACATACTTTCATATACTTCGCTCAATATCTACCCGTTTCATATGAACCTTCTAACGAGTACAAAGGTAACTCGATGATTTGTCGGTGAATTCTTATCAGTACGTCGCCATCCATCTTCACGACTTCCAACGCCAATTTCAAGCTAAAGCGCTAGCGTCATAAATAGCTCCGCAATCGTAGCAACGAGCCAAGAAGTGACAAAACGTGTGCTGATGGTTCGAAGTTTGAGATAAGATATCCTTCACCACAACAGCCCTCTGCTCTAGGGCGTGGAGTGAGTAAACGTTTCCAACCACTAGAAGCACCGCATGTGTACATGGAAAGTGTTTTCCGTCTACCGCTGTTAGCGTCAATCTCCCCCGGTGCAGCAGCCATCTGCGGGAAAGATTCACCCGAGCATGACTGTTGCATTTGCTCGACGGTTTTTAGGCCCCATTCCGAAAGCAAGTGGAATCGTTCACACTTTCTGGGCAGCTCGTGGTTGCCGCGATAATTTCATTTCGCCCCAACCGAGCCGGTAGTAAAGTTTTAACAATGAATCATACTTTATGATGTCTTCTTTTGCCGCGAGCGAATGGCGGATGCAGATGATGAAAATCGTCATAATTACCGAGCTCGGGTTGTTTACGATATCTTAATAGTACCGCATAAAACGCTGTCGGTTATGATCGCCTTTTATCATTGACCATGATTAATTCATTACATCGCTCTTTTCGTCGAGAAAGATCCACACACTTGCACACACATACCGACACAGCGGATCCGGTGAAAATGCAGGCAAGGAAAAGGCTCGAATCGTTTCCTTCTGCCTCTGTTTGCTCGTTGCCCGTTTCATCCTTGAGGTTCAACGTGTGCGTAAACGAATGTGAATCCCAAATAAACGGTTAAGCAAGAGCACAATTCGTTGGTAAGAAAAGTACGCGCACGGATCCGCCGTAAAGAAAAGCGGCTGCCTCGTGAACGCAGTACTGTCGTTCGTCCGGTGTGCGATTTATGTTTCAGCTCAACACAAAGCGTATCGTTTTCGCCGGAAATTTGTGCTCATCTGCGTCATGGGAAAGGACGATGAGGCAAACACACACAAAAAAGCATCCATTCATTCATAACGGAATTGCGCGTCGTTAAAAAAGGAGCGCATATCCTGAATTTATGAAATGCGCGTTTTTGACGTGGGTTTATAATTTGTTCTGGGATTTTGGAGCAACAAAATGAAGAATACATGGCCAAGAGGTTGTACAAGCGCATGTCACAAAATATGGTATGTGTGTTAAATTCATAAGAAGCTGGTTCTTGAAATACCTCTAAACAGAGTACTTTTGACGCAAATGTGTCCTTTTCGCTTAAACATCCCGTTGGAGCGTTGGGACGTTTACTTATGATGCCCAGTGGTATTCATCCCTCGTGGCCAAAAAGAAATGACGAAAGTTCCTAAGATCAGCGTCATAGGGTGGATCCCGTAAACGAAGACCGGTTGGTTGAATTTTTAATGGCTGTTTACCCCGGTTCTTTCTCCAAATGATCATCGGCCACGCGTAAAACACGAAAAATCGTACGTTCCGTATGATGTATGGCCCGCTGGTGTACACATTTTCGGTTATTCAAATGATATACTCCCTTTTTTCGTGTTGCATTTTTTCTGTCTCTAACGTCTCCACCCACCTCTTAAAGTCCTTCCCATTGTCGGATTTGCCCACGGTGCCAAAACAAGCCGAATAAAACATGGACGGAACAGGGGATCGATTTACGCTTGGTTTCTTTTTCGCTTTGCTGACTTTGTGCTGGCTGGTGTTTTGCCTTGCGGAACCACCGTGCTAAATTTAGAGAGCAGGCGGCTTTTCCCGCAAACACAAACCCACACACGCGAGCTCACTGCACAAATGCTTCAACTCTCCGACCGACTCGCCCCATGACCCTTATGAATGAATGATGCCAACGGGCGCGATGCTGATGGGATGGGACGGAAATGCGTTTCGTTGTAGCCAGAAGAGCATTAAAAATACAACAAAATGTGTATGCTGTGTTTTGCGCGGTCCTCGATGGACGACAAAAACCAGAGCTTGGTGCGGAAAATCATGCTTCCCTGCCATGAAGCCGTAGAAAGCCACCCATTATCCATGCAGCGTATGCAAACGCGCGAGAAAGAGAGTTTGTTAGATGTGGGTGACCCATTTGTGGAATAAAAATGCAAAAACTATTTTGCTTTTTTTTTTGCTTGATCGAATGCAAAATACTACATTCAATCTCCCTTCGGCATAAGGTCCAGCTCCATGCTGCCTGGGGGGCTGAAAATTATGCAAATCATTACGTATGGGCTCGGCATGCGTGCTACGCGGGCCGGTTATGCTCGACATTTGCAGCATGAAAAAGCGGGCATTACTGCAGAAAACAGTAAAAAATTAAACACGCACAAGCTATTCGTTACCTTCACGATTTACTTGCGATATGCTGTGTGTCTCATCGCACTGGATGACGGCATAATAAGCTCGTGGGGAGCTTGCGTGTAAACGGAAAGTCTGCCTTTCCATGCGAGCACTGCAGCGACAGTGCGAAATACGACTGTTTAGAAATAATAAACGTCGCTTTATCAATTAAAACACTCCACAGTTGTGACGTCTTACAGGAGATATGAAACAAAAATAATAATTATGTCACACACAGGAGCGAAATCACGTCATGGATATCGATTCGATTAATAACACTTCAAACATTCAAGAAAAAAACCTTCCACAGTGTCCTTCATTCGATTCGTGTCTAATTGAAGGGCGTTAGCGCTAGCAAACTTTGGAGCTCATCAAATACCAAACATTCTCCACCCACAACGTTCTCCTGCTAACGATTTTTCGTTTCATTCCCTTCCGAGTCGCAAATTCGGAATCATTTCATCGGAAAAATGCTCGCCCTGACCTCTAACGTCCGACGGAAATTATCAGCCACCCTCCTTTACCGGCAGCCTAGTTGCTACTGAATGGGGCGAAAAATCGATTTTTAAACCCCAAACCCATCCCGAAGCCGCCCGCCACTCTGAGGATAAGGTCAGAACGGAACGCGCCAGAAACGCCAAGGCAGGACATGGCAAATTTTCCATGGTACGCGAGGAGGCACCACCAGGTACAAACAATCGCCCATTGCCAGGGTAACGCCCGATTGGACACGAATCGATCGCCCATCGCAAAGCGAAAGGCACCAAAATGTCAGAAGTTGCTGACGCCGACACCGGTACGCCTCGGGACCCACGTGATTGATCCGGCACCCGGTTTGATGGTGTCCTGATGGCGGGCTGATGAATCACTGGAGCGCGTGTTGGACGCAGTCATTCGGCAGTTTCATCAACGAATTCGCGCGACCGAAACGGAATGCCACACCGCGTGGAAAGTGTGCGGAGGGTGTCTGTCTTTTGCCAAGGTTCATATTTTTAGCGAAGTGCGTCCAGATCGGTCCCTTGTAGGTAGCTCTCTAGAGTGGTTCATTTTTTTTTCTTCAGTACCCCTGGTTTATTGCTTCTATCACTGCGGAGGTGGACGACTAGGGTTTTTTTTTGCACAAGTCATGAAATGTATTTTTATTCCTTGCCTTTGGCATTTCGGTACGACCGGGAGTCGGGAGGATCTCATTAGCACGTTGATGGTGCCATTTCTAGCTTGAGGGGCTAGCTGGGTCCTTACCTGACCCTGTACGTTGCGTATATTTAGACATGAGAGTGCTGGGATGTGAATTGAAACGTACCTGGACAAGCAATCTGCAGACATTCTTGTTCGTATTTATTTATGCAATGTTTTTTTCATGGGAAACCCAAAAACATGCAAACTGCCTTGAATGTTACTGAGAAAATATTGAACATGTTGCAAGTTTGTTTAAGCATTTTTCCCAAACAGTAAGCAAATACACGCTACTGTTTTGCATTTTATGAAATGACATTATCAATTCAGCGCTCTACCGCATTTATCCCGGCGCTTCTGAGTTTCATTGGCTCCTTACAACCAGCACCTGGATAACGTAAAAGCGCCAACGGTGTGCTACCCAAGGACACTGCGCTGTTTGTTGTGATCTTCGGTGAAAGTTGGACAGATTGCATCATTACCACATCATTATCAGCGTCATGATAATCTTTCTAATTAACTGACCGAGCGAGCCGCAGACAGCACGCCCGTTGATTGGATTCGTCTTATCTATTCGACCGCCTGTACGGCAGGCACGAAACTCGGTCGACAGAGCGTTAGAAGAACATTTCTCCGTATCCAAATTTTCATCAAAATTGCTCCCATAATTGTGATATTCGAGCCACACAAAAGCCAGCCACGAAAAGAACAAATTGTGTCCTGTAGCTTAGCGACTTTTGGTGTTCGACTCTCTGTTGTGTAACACGTTTGGGACCGCTTACCTTTCCCGGTCACTTGAAAGCTCGTCAGGACGACAAACTGCCTTCGCCCTTTCGGGGGCAGCTGAACGCGATACGTCACCGCTTATGCAAGCGATTATGACCACTTTTTTGTTGCTAGCTCGACTCGACCTCCAACCCAAGCTAACCGCGTAGAAGGCCGTGTAACCGATCGAAATGGGGTCCCGTGGCCCTGTGGCTTGGTCCTTGCCAAAGGACGACTTTCGACCCGCCACGAATGCCAGACCGGGGATTAGGCTTGCGGGCAACCACTTGATGGGAACGAGCTTTATTTTGGGCACATTTTCGTCTCGTTACGATGCCATTTCACGGGGCGTTTTGGTCGCTTGTATTTTACAACCGAGCCGTGGACCATCGTGGGCTATTGTTTTCCCACCAGGAGCACCATTTTCCAGCGATCGATGTACCATTTGTTTCCGCATTGTAAGCATAACTCGTGCTTTCTTTCTGCTTCGGTGGTTCGCGCTTGCATATTCACGTTGCTTAGCCATCGAGGAACGTCTCGTGGGAGAGGGACATTTCGAGGACCCTCACATATCTTGAACGTTCTGCAAGATTTATTATCGTTTCCGCGGATTCAAACCGGTCTAGCCTGGAAATAGCCCTTCGGATCACGTTTCTGACCGCTGGGTGGCGCTTGAAGGGTACCCCAAAGTACACCACCGTGGATCGATTTTACGTCCAACAAATTCCACGAAATTTCCAAACACAACCGAATATCGAATGATTTCTTTTCGTTTCGATGGCGGGATTTGTATCCAGATACTAAGCGTTTTGTAATGCATGACGAAAGGCAGCAAAAGAACAATCCCTGTAGCAAACCGTCTGGTGATCGCGTGACAGCCGCGGGAAATCGTGCCACCTTCTCAACCGACTCGTGCAAGTTAGGGCTTTGTTATATGCGAACGCTAGACCCGTGAGTTGGCTGGAAGAGTTAAGCTTCGATGTCTAGCTCGATCCCGCAACTGCGACAAGACTGTGCAAGTGTAAGATTCATATTTTATCCATGGCGCAGCTCTTGAACCAAATATGTTGAGATTACGACGTCTGTGAAGCTTTTACATGCTGCAAGCAATATACGTGGTTAGAGAACCTACACCACACTGTACAGTGCCGCAAAGCTGCTGATGGCCATTTGTTTTAACTCTGCTACACTTGTTCGAATGCAGGTACAGCAACTAACCACCAGCGACTTTCAGACAATTGCTTGAAGATTGTTCAATTCCTTGTTGCTGTTGCTTCTATTCTCGCTCCTGGTGTTCCGTTTCCGTCACGGAACGATTTTTGTCTTCTTAGCTATCCGTTCCCTCTCGGTGCTCGTAACGATAAAACAATCACTGGTCGCTCTAACCGAACGACGACACCACAGTAAATGGTCCAGCGCGACCAGGGGTAAACAACTTCTTAACGATTTCCCAACCCATCCACGTTCGAGCGCGTTCGATCGCGGGTTTTGTTTCTTTCCTTTCACGAACTGGAACCGGCGAGCTGAAGTCAGTTCTTCGTCTCCCCGTTCGATTAACCCGGTCAACGAGGGCTACGGGCTGGATTAGTCGAATGTGTTTTTTCTTTCTCTTTTTTTTTGTCGGTTTGTTGATCTATTTTGGGTTTCCCAGCGCCGGTCGGTTGGAAAAGTTCTGCCCGTCCTAAGCAACCTCGAAAGCCCTGGCCGGCGGACGAGCACCAATTGTGATTCCGCGAAGCCGCTTGGGTAATTTATTATTGAAAACTTCCCAAAAAACAAAAACCCCTCGCACGCGCCTCCACCTCGGTTGGAGCCGTTAGAGCTGGAGGAAAATGTGTGTTGAAACGGTTAAATGTTAATGTATGTTTACATTCGACTTTGACGCCAAAAAAATACAACAAAAATCTACTCGCCGTGTCTAAACAAAGCCCACACGCACGGAAAACGAGAAACAATCGCCGCTCTTATCCGGTTGGAAACGGTAACCCTTTAATCGGTCGGGAAAAGCGTCATGATCGCGAAGGCGAAACACGAACGGGATTAACGGATGCCATTACAATGCAGCAATAAATTGACGGATCAGAAGTAAAAATGATGTTTAAACATCATGCACGCACACCTTTTTCTTAATTCCCAGTTTTTTTTTTAATTCAAAACACCTAAAGGGTTAGCTGGAAATGTTCTATATTCTAGCAATGGAATGGAAAACCCGCACCGAGACGGAAGTCACTGCTCTAGCTGCGCCTAAACGGTGGCCAATTCGTATTGTGTGTAGATTTACGACACGCTCACGTTCAGCCCCAGGGTCTGAGCCAGCCAGATCGAGATCGTTTTTCTTCTCCCCGATGCGGTCGAACGCACCGTTCCAGAATCCTAGGTACGCTTGCCGGAATCGTGAGACTGGGGTGAAACTAATCTAAGCCTGTCTAAACTGGCGGTGGCGAAAATGGATAGATAGCTGAGCTAGCTGTACCGCGATTCGTTAAGGCGCCACCGGCTCGTTAGTCTCCGGAGGTTAATGAAGTGATTTGAAATTCGCGTCTCACCGGTGTGTGCGCGTTTTCAAATGCATCCCACGAGCGTCGTTCGGTACGTGCTGGAATTGGCACCGAGGCACGTAAGATTGATTTAGCAACGTCTCGCGCTGGCGTCCCATTAATGGGCTTCGTTTAATTGATGCCAAAACCTCAAGATGGAAGAGGATGGCACGCTGTCTCTCACTTCCTACCCATTACCCAAAGTACGAGCGGCTATTGCTTATCGAAGATCAAGCCCCACCGACCGCGTGTGTGTCATGCGAACAAACCGAATTATTATGCCCCGCGAGTGCAGCAAAACAGCGGGTGCATTGTTGCATCGCATGGAGATCGCATTCGCGAATTCACAATGCACCCGATACGCCGGATCGCAGCATAATCGTTTTCCCATCGTCTACTGGAGTTGGCCTCCTCGCGAGTTGCGTCTCGATCGCCGACACAAACGCCAATTCCTGCCAACGATGAATGTCGATTTCTTTTTTCTTGCATCGCTCAAGGGAACGCTGCGACTTCACCGGCAGGCGTGTGTTTTTCTTGTGTTGCTTTCCTTTTCCAGCTCTCGCGTAGCTGCAACACAAAACGTTAGTGCTTAGATTTTCTTAGCCTCTTGGGCACAATTTGTTCCTTAGATCTTCGGTGGGTAGAGAAAGCTGAGCCACAAGACAGGGCAGGGTAAAATATAATCAATTTTGTCCGCCCGCCAATTCGCGTACGGTTATGAAATTTGTCGCTTCAGCGAACTTTGGGTACACCTTTGGGTTTTTGCTACGAACCTTACCGTCGGCCCACGCTCATAATGAACGGCAAATACGAAATGCAAATTGTGCCCCAACCGCGGGGTAATTATTTTGTTTTTCTTCACAAATTTCGCTCTATGCCAGGCTATGTTTGCTTATTCACCAAAATGTGCAAATTGTTCGCCGCCAGTCTCGCTCATGATGGCGTAAGTGCCAAAAGGTCTGGGGCCAGAGGCACACACACACACACACACACCGTCTCCCGCGACGTTGCTGATGTTTTGATCATTAAATTAATTAACATTCGCTTACGGTGTGGTTCGCGCGCGTGATGACACCCGAAGCGTGTGTGGAGCATTTTCCGCTGGTACCTTGGCCAAGGAAATCGACTCCAATCCGACGCGTAGATTTCCAATTTGCCTACGCTAGGTGATTGATTGCCGGGGCCATAAAATATGCACGATTAATCGCACTTCCGATAACCAAAGGTGGCCACTGCGCTGGGATGGTGCCTGGGCCTGGTACCATTCGAAAATATATCCTCGGTCGTTTTCCGTCGCAATGATGAACGGAAATGAACATTCCAGCAGCTAACCGACACTAGGGTTTCCTTCGTTCCGGACATTATGTCACAAAATCGCTTTATTCGAACGCCCATTCCACCGGCACGCTTCGGTGGTTTGGATTCCCGGTGGAAAACGCACAAACCCGCCGGCGAGGTCCGATTATCAGCCGGCGCGTTTCGGCGGTCATCTGGCGCTATAAATATGCCAATAACCGTTAGTTCTAATGCGCCGCAGTGCCCCCAGCAAGGTTTCCGTCCGTCGTCACATCACACGCCGCGATCTCGAGACGTTCCGTCAGCTGGGTTGGAACCGGAATTGGAGTCGAGCGAAACCACCCAGAAAACCGGTCCTCTGGAACGCCCGGAATGCCGTTAAGCATTCCTTTAATCGCTATTCTGCCGTCGTTATTGGAAGCTGCATGGCCGGCTCGCTTGTATGGCGCTCGTTGGCTTCTCCGCATCCGTGTCCTAGTGTGCTCGTGTTGAGGTTTTGTTTTTCATACTTTCGCGACCTCTCACGTTTCCACGGCGTCCACTTTAGCCTTGGAAAGTTGTGCAGTTCCTCGGTCCACTCTGCGAGGGTCTTTTCTTTCCGCAACCGGAAGCAGAAACACATCGGATGACCGACACAGTAGCCGATGGGGCGTACCGGCGTTCTGGGGCTTCCTAAGTTGGGTTCAGCTGTCGCAATAAAAAATGGCTGAAAGCAACGAAGTGACATCAACTGTTTGCAGAGATCGGCAAAGAATAAATACGTGCCAATGTCCTTCGCGGCATGAGGTCGTTGATTGAAAAACCAATAATAACACAATATTAGATAGCTTTGTATTGAAGAGCTAAGAGGGCCACCAATTGGAGACATCCTTCGGAAGCAGTCGGAAGCGTGTACGGCAGGGCTAGATTTTTCATCATCATAATTTGTTACTTCCTGGTATACCGAACAGAAGCTATTTGATTGACGTGTGCTCACTTGTACGAAGTATCTTCATCCCAAGATCAGAATCATGCAGCAGATACCTCTCTTAGAAGTGGAAATTGTACCGGAAAGCACGGACTCAAGCGATCGATAAAACGGATACAGCATCTTATCGCTTGTTTCCGGTAGGCGTCCTCACTTCACTGAGCGATAATGATGAAGCGGCATAATGCTGTAAGAACAACTTTACGGGAAATTTGACGATTCGATTTATCTCGAATTCTTCGACCGAAGCAACAATTTGTTACGCCACCTTGAAAATTTGAGATTTGTTTCAAATTAAGTAACAGATTTCACCTTCGACTTTCTCCGCGCTCGAACTTGTTTGATATCACGTAAACAACTCAACAAACAGCGGGAGAGGTAACGTAGCACGTGGTTAACCTCCAAAATCGCGTTTGATGTAAAAGTTTTTAATTCATGCTTCACCGACAATGGCACTCGACATTCGATGGTGCGTGGGTATCAGCAACCAGCAAGGGACTTCCGTTCCATTCGCCTACGTGCGTTCGTCTTGAAGCAAAAACCACAGAACCCACTCGTCGTTCTGCATCCAACAGCTCGGTGAATGCCTTTGAACCTGCCCACCGGAGCGATTGGGGCTTCGAAAGCAGCAAGCATCGTGCTACGCAACGCGTCAAATCGTGAACCGTTCACGTTTTCCAAGCTACCTTCATGGATGGAGAACGTTCCAAGAGCAAGGAGCAACTTTGACACGTGCCTGGGTCAGAATGGCATCAGAAACCGATAAGAAGCCATTCTGTAGCCGCTGTTGCTGGTCGCTGCGCGGAAAAGGTCCTTCTGATTTTCCATGCTTGACCTACGAGCTCTTCGAGAACGCGAATCCAACTAGCTTCCGAGCGGGGATCACCACAGGCGGTCGTATCTGGTTCCATTTTCCGCCCTGTCAAAGCGCTGCTGCAGTTGAATGAGCTTCAATTTGAATGGGTAAAAACGGACAAACAGCGTCTTTGTGCTGGTAAAGTCAAGGACTTGATTTAACGTCACAGTTTTTTTTTTGCAACTTTTGCTTTGTTGGCTCAAACAATCACGCCCTTTTGCTGATATCTTTCGTTCCACCAGTTCCGATAACGCACAACGAGGATGACATGTTGAAGACACATTCGTTTCCAGCGCCACGAGGGAGAAGGATTCAACATTCGCGCCATCAGCACATAACGCACGAGAGCTCGGTTGAACGACTCCCGGTGGAATCGTTTCAAAGTTTCGCTTTCCTGGGCGGCAACCCAATCCAATGCTCGAGGACGTCGCCGCGATGTTTGATGGATTCGCGTAGCAAAAACGTAAACTCCTCGATAAAAGAATTAACCAGGCGGGAGCAAAGTTTTGCGACGGTAGGCAACAGCATCGCTCCCGGGGCGGTAAAGCAATCATAAATTCATATTTGTTTGCCAAAGTTGGTAATGTGTTTCGTGTTCGTCCTGTTTCAACCGGTGCCCTTCGTCGCAACCAGCTGTGTAGAAAAGTCCCACCCATTCGTGTGAAAGCGAGTCTTGCTGGATGGTCTGGTTGCTAAACGAATGTGAGCTAATTAATATCGTTCATCCGTTCGCACATCCGGTGCCATTTGCAGAGTGCTTGAACAGGGTACTCTGAGAGGCTTTTAATTAAAAATTAAATTACAATTAACTTTGAGATAAAGCTCCAGCTACTAGAATTTCGCCTGAGACAAGCTTTTGATAGTTCAGAATGTCTCAAACACAAAAATCGAATATCTATTCGAATTTATGTTAGTTAGAGCAAGAGCTTTGCTTCAGAGAGGTTACAAGAAGGACTAAGGACACACAAAAACTGGTTCAGGAATATCGAGATAGCTTTTGTACGATCAGTCTGGTAAATGTCGAAATGAGGGCAAGCATCGAGCACGTCCGAAACAGTCCATCCGCCCAATTGGTTCGATAGAAGATAACCGAATGAAACACTTATGGAAATTTATCTTCACTCGCCCGACGACCAGTGGGAAATGCGCTATGCGTAATTTGTTCTCCTGGCACTTTGTGTATTAGTAATCCAATATGGATGTGACATTCGGATGAACCATCAGCAGGATCAACAAGGCCCACCATCACTGACCGAGTTTTTTTTTCATTAATACTCAAGAACGCTTTAAAAAAATAAAGAAATCACCACTGGCATTAGAGTAGCCCAATGTTGTATTATCATTAAAATGAGTTTAAATTTCAAATACTCTGTAGTAAATTGTATAAGTATATCATCGCGATATCCTTTATTCAACAAGAGAAACATCTTTTACTTGCAATGTCGATATAAATGAATGCTAATTTGCTCTTGCAACTTTATTTAAATAATTTTGCCATTATGTTTCTTTACACGTGTGTCCACTTGCGCTCTCACTTGTCATTATTTACTCAAAAAAATCAGTAAAGGAAACCCCAAAATAATAAAATAAGGCGTAGCCAAGGGATTGCACCAGCTGAGCGGATGTTAAAAGGCCGGTAATAGTGCCGGTTGGGCGTAATCGAATCAAAAAGTATGCTGCTAAAGCTTCGTTTTTACGCTTCCTACCGGATGGATTTGAAATAGTATTAGCTGTAGAGATGGTTGAGATACAACACTTCTATTGTATATATATAAATCATATTCGCATATACATATGCATATATCGATCAAAAAAAATTTGATCGTATGCTTTTTCCTCACAACATTTCCTGTCCCGTGAACGGGTGTGCCGTGTAAGTTATAAAGCTAGGGTTGGAAAATCGTTACATAATCACGGTCGACGACAGACTTCACACTATCCGAGCTTCATCTAAAGCACTGGATAGATGTGAGGTTTGTCTCGTGGGGTTTCTTTCAACTTCGTCGACAGTACATCATGAAAATAAAGAAAGGCTGTACCGAAGCAGGGTGTTTTTTCTCTTCTCAACAAGGCAATAAGGTGAATGTAGGTTGACAAGACAACGCCAGCGTGGCCGGTGGGCGGTGCTTCCGTTTGATAATTACAAGCCAAAACAATGTATGAAGGACGGCGGGAGATGGAAGGTGGTAAGAGCAAAACTTCTCCCCCGTTTCAGCTGGCACGGATTTAATGTATTCCTGTCGAGATGCTCAAACGCTACTCGAGCATCTTGTTCAACCGTCTTGGGTAAACCCGGTGACCCTTTACGTTGGTACCGAGGAAAGGAAAAGCGAAAGGAAAAAGAAACCAAAAAAGCGTCCATGACAGCGTGACATGGTGAGAATTATGGAAATGATAAAACAACAAGCCTGTTGACGAGCCTGACTCATTCGCTCCCTTCGGAAACACCGATCAAAATGCATGGGCTGCTGTGTTTGCAAATTAATTCAGCACCAATAGTGTTTGTTTGCGTTTAGCATAAAGTGTGCTGAAAGAGCCCCATTTCGATGCTGCATATTATTTGAATGGTGTAGTTTTTGTTGCTGACGACCGATCGCCATTTTATTGTGTGCAATTCTACCGATCTTCGAGGGAAAGTGATAGTATCTGGTTTGTGTTTTATCAAATGGTCGATACCTTGTAAACCGTGTCATCAATAGATGAATAATGAATGAAAAGTTTCAACGCCGTTTTTTTTACCAAAAGGACGTCCACGTTTATCAAACAAAAAATACATCCCGACATGGGAAAGGTGGTGAAACGACATGAAACATTATTAAATCGATTTTCTCCGTTTGTATTATATACGTTCAGTCGGGTGTTGCTCAAATTTTACGCTACGATTTCCAGGGTGCAATTATTACGGTTCCATTTACAGCTGCCGTTGAAATATTCATTCATTTGACGGTTTCGACTTTAGATGCACTTTGCCTTGGTTGGGGCACAAATTTCTCCATGTTCAAAGAGGCGCTTCGAAGCTTTTCTACTTGCGTCCGTTATCAGTTGAATGCACTAAACCATACCACTAAAAAAGAGAGACTTATGGGCCTACGCCAACGTGCTACCGTCCAATGGTGACAACATGTTTCATACCACACACTTATAGACAGTATTTTAAAGTTACCTAAAATATCATTTAGGTTTTTAAAGTTTTTAAAGTTACCTAAAATATCATTTCTCTGCATAGTCTATTGGTATAGCAACATAATTAAGAGTTTATATTGATTATTTTCAGATAATTGCTACGGGTACATCCTCCCATCCAGACGAATCCACCCTTCAAAGTACAAAAATTAACTGCATGAGAATTGCTGTGGTTGGCTTACAAAACACACCAAATATCGTAGCATAGGATTGTTTTAACATGTACGACATGAGTGCGGCCAGCATTCTAGATCTGCAGACGTGGATCGTCTACCAACGCATAGCCGTAGAATGTGCAAATTGTTTATGTGAGTATTTTCTCTATCGTGTCTTGAACGATTAGGTTTGAGCAGGTCTTAGCTGCAGCAGGATATTAGGATCAGGATTTTTCACATCCCGGGTGAACGCAGCCTAATCCAAAACCATCATTCACATGTTTCGGGATCACGTAAAGGGGTTTACATTAAGCTTCTACGACACCAAAAAGCAAGCGGCAACGAAACGGAATTCACGAGTTCAAAAGCACAAATGGCATGATGATACTTTATGCCAACCATCGAAGATCGGTAAAGCATCGTAGGTTAATGGAAAGCAAACATAGGAATTAGGCATCAAACATTCTATGAACGTCTCGAACAGAAAGGACACACGGAACGGTATAAGCCGGAGGTAGGAAGGACATTTTGAAAGAATTTGCAGCAATTCGCCCATTGCGACCGCTTCCCACACGCGCAGAACGAGTCGATATAATCCGCTTTAATGGTGACGCGTGGGCAAACAATTTCGTCCTTTTGCCCTTGCCTACACACCATCATGGTTCAAAGCACTTCCGAACGTACTGCTTT
Source organism: Anopheles nili (assembly GCF_943737925.1). Classification (NCBI taxonomy): domain Eukaryota; kingdom Metazoa; phylum Arthropoda; class Insecta; order Diptera; family Culicidae; genus Anopheles; species Anopheles nili. Next base: position 30,998,089 of record NC_071291.1, read on the forward strand.
GATATTTACATTTTTGTGAGCAATTTCCATCGATGGTGACGGTTTGGTTGTTCCTTTCCAGTAACTTATGCGCATCGGTTCGTGGAAGCTTAATCGTTTGGTAGACCTGCCAAAGGAAACACACCTTCGGGAGGCGTATGCACGTGAATGGTCTGATAATAATTTAACAAAGAATAGAATTTTATCGAACGGGAGCTAAACAGTAGGAGGTATTTCAATAAGCATTCAACGAGTTTATGTGCTGTATTTTCGAATGATGATACATAACAGCAGTTCTATAGAATAATCGCATATGAACAGAAATTGAACTAAAAAGGGATTTCAATAAGCATTCAACATGTTTATGTGCCGTATTTTCGTATAATGAAGATTATTTCTATCGAAGAATCGTATTTAATTGGAAAAATTGATGTATCATTTTTAAAGATTTCAGTGAAACGCGTATGATTTGTTTTAAATGAATATTTGAACATGATTTATCTAATTATGTATTTATATCTGATCTGATTTCATTTATTATTGTAATTTATTTCTTAATTTATTTCTTTTTCGTTTCTTTTTTTTCAGAATTTTTGTTTGGTATTCTATCATGAGTTTACACATTCATTGAGAACATATAAACCATATATACACACGAATACACCTTACGAAAAATTGTTTGGCTTTGCTGATAAAATTGGTGACTGTATAAAACAATTATACATCATTTTTCACGTAACGTTCTTCCATAATGATCGACACAGGTATGTTGTTTCATGTAAATTTTAGGTAACATATAGGAAAATTTCCTTCTAGGTTGATGTATGTACTATAAGCAGAACGAAATGAAAAGCAAAAGGTTTTCAAATAGGGGTTGCAAAAACCAAGCTATCGAAAAGAAAAACAGAAATATCACTTTCCACCTTTTTTCTCTTTCCGCGCTTTTCTTTAATGGGAGATAAAATCTCACTGATTGCGATGCCCTCATTTGATGCTCAATAAACCACAAAATGATAAATCACAGGAAACAAATCGAAACTCCAATCAATGGCATGTTGTTGCCGCTAGATCAGTAAGACATCAAACCGCCTGGCCATTAGCATTCGTCACTCAAAGCGCACCGCTTTTGATTGTTTAGCGATACGGTTGGTCGATGCTTTCCTTACTACAGTGCGCCTTGTTCCCACTTACGGTGGAACATTTTCCTATTGTACGATGTGGACGATAAGCGCGATACCGGACCATGTTGTTTGTCGAGCAGATAGTCAAGAACGTCATCTTGGTTGCACTCAACCGACAGGTCTTGTCGGACGACGACTTGCTGTTATTCCATGCATTCGATGCATGTATAGTGTTGTGTCTCGACAGCTGTTAACCTTGCTCACCTTCACGGTGTCTTGTCTTTCAGTTATGACGGATAATGCCTTCAAAGCGAAGGACATTGGTCTGCGAGCGCAGAAGAAGATCCTGTCTCGTATGGCGAGCAAAAACGTGGCAAAGGTGTTTATTGACGGAACGACCGCATCTCTGCTGGACAACGTCTACCGGTTGGTGAAGGTGCACGTAAGTAAACAGAAACATTCCGACGATCGTCTGTTGGTTTCAATGTTTTTTTCCGCTTTCATTTTTCTTCCACAGACTGGCAGCAAAAAGGACGCCGAACGGTTGGTGAAGAACATTATCAAGATCGTGATCAAGATCGCGGTTCTGCATCGGAACGGTCAGCTGAATGCAGATGAGCTACGACAGGCGGAACGTTTTCGCACAAAATTCCAGACACTCCAGATGGCGATCCTTTCCTTCTACGAGGTAGACTACAGCTTCGATTTGGGCTATCTGCAGAAGTCCCTCGCCGATTGCCGGAGCCTGCTACGAGCGTGCGTTGTGCGCCATCTGACGGACAAATCGCTTGGTCGCATTGACGAGGTGTTCGACACATTCGCCGATTCCTCGCTGCTCGAGACGGCTTTCCGACAGGACTCACCGTATCGGGAGATCATGGACAAGATCGTGCTCGATCTGAACAAGGCGATGGAAAACGGTGACATTTAATGCTAGCCGCCGCTTTGGAAGCTACCCTTTGAGGCGTTAAAAGAGCCCAGGGTCATAGCACCGTGTGTAGCTTTGCACGCAAGATTTCCTCAACCGAAGAAGCACCACCATCGCCAGCTCGCTCAGCTGCAGGAGTTCGCGCAGGACCGTAGAAATGCAAAAGAACCCGCATAGGCACCGGGCACCCGCGATTGGGGAGTTATTTCAAGTCCAAATCATAAAACGAGTCACACGTCGGCGATAAGAGAGCTTCATCGTTTCAGCTATTATTTAAAAACGATCGTGTTTAATTTAAGTTTCGAATAGCTACGTAGTTGTTAGGCTGCAGCATAGGTTAAGTGGCGATCGTGCGATTAAGAACACGCCTCTAGAGTACGATAGTCATTCTACGGAGGCAGGAGAGACAGAGCAAAAAAACGGAAGAAAAAAGGAAATTGTACGCTGGTTTTCGTCCATATCAATTAGGCTGGATAGGAGAGAAATACCAGCACAAGCAGACACATTTTCAGAGCAGTATTTACAGTAGTATTCAAGACTACTAATGCATCTCATAACTACATCACGCATCGGTAAACGATGACACCGGTAGATGTCCACTTAGGGTCAGTCTCGTATGCACGAGTTGAGGCTTAAAAGCACGCCAGCATGCTAAACGGAATCAGTCTACCAGGTATAACACCGTTGTCCCTCACAGATTCATATCGTGCGCAAAAAGCAGTCGAAGAAAAAGTAGGAAAGTAAGAAAAAACTATCTCAAAACTAACCAACCAACTGCAACCGACACAGAATGGACCAGAGTTTTGATGGACTACTTTTTCTCCGTTTCGAGATTCTATTCAACCAGCGCAACTTTCATGCAGGCAAGCACGTAGCTTATCCTAATGCACCAGCGCGCCAAACGTCGCGCTGCACGGATTGCAGAAAACATGATTTATTACTAGAGACACGTTTTGCAGAAAGACACACAGGAGAGATTGTTGAATGTCACTTTAGGATTCAGAGCGAGTACTGCTAAAGATTTGCAAGTTTGGAAAGGAATTGCATAAGTTGTTTGTAGTTAAGGGTTGCTTGAACGATACCATATGTTTGCGGAGAATCCGCAAGGGAAGATACGGCTTATGGACAGCACAAATAATCGTCGTTGTTAGTTGGTTATGTATGTGTGCAGAGAGGACTGTTGATATTAAATGGAATAAAAATGATATTTTGAATGGGCACCTTATGCAAGGCATTTATAGCTTTTTGTGTGGAAATGAGAAAAGAACGTTAAAATCTCACTAAGGAAAACATTTACCCCCAACAGCATCTTTACTTGAGAAACCGAAACCGCTGTCGGTTGAGTACCTTCATCTACCCAGCACTAATTTTGGTTTCTTTAGCGGACGCTTTAACGTCATTACTCCATCTAAATTTGGCCATATCATGCCCGCCCCTGTGGATGACCTAAAACGACTGAACGCAGTTTTTAAATCAGATGCTGACTAAACAATCTTTTGTTAGATACCTGATCCACTAAATAGCAATTATGACGGTTTTGTATTTGTTAGTGAGATGTGTGAATTTCCGAAATCATGTAATATCGTAATGAACACGTTCCCCAATTTATATATTCAATTGTTTTGTTTTGGTCGACAAAAATTGGAAGCAACAATAGCAATATGTGACGAGAAGCATGCAAAAATCTGGACGATCAACTAGATTGAGCTGATAAACATTTGACTTTCACTCTAGAAAATTTGCAAATCACGAAAATACCACATTGCCAATAACAATTAGTCAAAGAGAAATAATTTTGCTAACTTACTAGCTAATCAACTTTTTTTTTCTGCGACCTGATGATACGATGGAAATTGAAACTTTCTAGTTCATTAGCTTCATTGCAAGAGTTCCTACATTTAAAACCCAATTGCCAAGATTCACGTTCATTAACGGATTTTCTACTTTTCAACGGCATGTTAAAAATTTAGCTGATGGTGAAGAAAAAACCCTACCATAACTAATTTCTTTCATCGCCTCCCGATGTGGCTAGCGGCTTTGCTTCTTCACATGATAGTCTTAACCTCGAAATATTTTTTTTGTTTTATTTCAGTTAAATTCACTTACTTCCTAGTCAACTTGCATAGTAAAATCGCCCCTAACCGACGCACAACATATGAAGGAAAAGAAATAAGTGTTTGAAGAATAAATCAGAAGTCGACAAAACTCCTAATCTATAAACCGACTGTTTTATACGATACTAATTACAAGGGCGTTTGTTTCTCTTTTAATTTACACTTGATTCATCTGTTTTTTTTTTGCGATTATAGATAGGTATACGCGTTTCGTTTGTACCGGATGGACCACTACCTCCTAAATCCCTTCGACTCAACTTTCTTTATCTTTCCATTACAATGCTTTCTTCTTGTCTTCATTCTTTACCATTTTCAAGATTCGCTAACGTTTTCATTAAGGATTTCATTCTTTTTTTGTTATACCTCTTTAATACATAATTAACTCGTCCGCAAAAACGAACGACTTCCAAAGCTGGACCTCTAATGCGTCATAGGATGATTTTTTTAAAGTTGCTATATTTATACCTATTTGTGACCCACAGAAACGCACAGATTTGCTAACGAACGGGCTTCGTTGAACCGTTGCGTTAATGTTGTTTTTTTTGTGATTTTTTGCGTATTCTAACGACTTCCCCTCGAGTTAGTTTCACTTTTACTCTCGCTGTAACGGGGCAGCGCTGTGCAATTAAACCGCAAGGAAAATAAAAACATAAAAGATACACTGGCCGATTGGAAAATTTCATTTTACCTAATCAGCAAGAGCCGGCTTTCTTTCGGCATGGTCACTTTGAATCAAAACTGAGAATAGGCACAAAACCCGCACGAAAATGGATGATTGGTTAGCATACCACCCTGTACAACCTCCGGAGAATCAGCACTAGAAATTATCTTGAAATCTGTTCCTAACACACAATTGGCATAAAATGGAACCAAAATCACATTCGCTTACTCCCAGTACGACGTGCTTTTGAGGTGCGTACGTGGGATGGGAGAAACAAGAAAAACTGTTGCCAAATCCCAAGGATTTGGTTAACAACAGGGACTTAAATTAATAGAGCAGCACTATCCGTGCAGCCGAGCAAAAGAAGAATAAACCGAACAAATAGGAACGCAGCCGTATGACAAAAAACTAATCTTATATACACGTACGCTTGATGTTTCATTTATCCATCGATTTTGCAAATAATAAGAAAATAATAATAATGTTAATCTGTACGATTTTCGTCACGATGCATCCTCGCGGTAGAGCGCCCTCGACTGCTGTTCGACTTACTGCTTAACACGCACCTTTGTGGTTTCCTCTTCCTCCGTCGTGCTACTGCTGGTGGTGTGTCCCGCCTCTCCGGAAGCGGACGCATCCTTGCTCGATGAATTCGACTCTCCGCGGCGCACGTAGATCGGTTCGGCCCCACGTACGCTCTCCTCCGTTATACGCACGCCTTTGACGTCAGAACCAGGCACCTCAAACATCGGTTCCAACAGAAGTGTTTCCTACGATTGAAAGCCAAAACGTTACGTGACCACTGTATAGCGCAAGACCCTAACCCGAGTCAGTACGAACCATTATTGCACGAAGTCCACGGGCACCCGTTTGCCGTTCCATCGCGAGTTGAGCGATCTGTTTAAGCGCCTCATCCGTGAAAGACAGCTCCACCTGATCCATTCCGAGCAGCGCTTTGTACTGAGGCACCAGGGCATTTCGCGGTTCGGTAAGAATACGCACGAGCATGTCCACGTCCAGACTGTGGAACGGCACCAGCACCGGGAAACGACCGACGAATTCCTGCCAGGCGAGAAACAATGTCAAGAGAACGCACGGTAGACAACGCTAGACTCGACGCCAAGCACGTCGTTATACTTACCGGAATCATGCCGAATTCAACGAGATCCTTAGCCTGCACCTTCTTCAAATTGGCATCACGCTCCACCTGATCGTTGTCCATCGGCGATGCGGACGCCTGGGCCGCGCGACGTCCTTCCGACGAGGTCGCCGGCATTCCGAAGCCCAAGTACTGAAACGGAGAGCACAACGTGAGAATTATACGCTTCCGCAAGCGGCATGTCCAGAGGCTTTGCACCGGTCAGGGACATCGCAGCCGGATTGACATCCGTTACCTTCTCATTGAGCCGCCTCGCGATCAAGCGATCCAATCCGGTATACGCGCCAGACGCCACGAACAGAATGTTCGTCGTGTCGACCTGCACCGTCTCGCCGCGCAGCTTCCGCGGAGAGTTCCGCTCCGGCACGTTCACGATCGTGCCCTCCAGCATCTTCAGCATGCCCTGTTGTACGCCCTCGCCGCCAACGTCTCGCAGCTGATGGATACCGGGCACGGCACCGATCTTATCCACCTCGTCCAGGAACACGATGCCCGTTTGGGCTCGCTCCACACTGCAAATCGGAAAACGCACACAAAAATCGTTAGACATGGTCGGCTCGGTCCACCGGAAGGCGATCATCCCTAGCATCCGCTTAGCGTACCTGTAATTGGCATCCTGCAGCAGTTTTGCGATCACACTCTCGATATCCTCACCGACGTAACCGGCCTGCGTTAGCGTCGTACAATCACAGATGGCAAAGGGAACGTCCAGGCACTTGGCGATCGTTTGCGCCAGCAGCGTCTTACCCGAGCCGGTCGGGCCGAGCATCAGAATGTTGCTCTTCTCCAGCTTCAGCTCGTGCGTCTTCTTGTCCAACAGCTCCGACCCAGGATGGTGCGCATTAGCTCCACCGTGTCCAGAAGCACCACCACCGGCCATCGGTGGTCGCGGAACTTCCGACGGAGCCGAACTCATCATAGTATGCCCGATGCCGGATATATGCAACAGATCACCACTGCGGGACATCGAATCGAGCTGTTGCTGCTGCTGTTGGGCTCCCGCCGACGAAGATGCCGGCACCGGCAGGTTGTGGTAGATGCGCTTGTAATGGTTGTAAACCGCCACCGACAACACCTTCTTGGCCAGTTCCTGACCGACGACGTGCCGATCGAGGTACTCCATGATCTTCTTCGGTGGTGGGGGTGGTTTGCGGGCCCCCTTCGGTTCCGCATCCTTGATCGTCTTCTTCGAGTCCACCTCCGACAGGACGACGAAAAAGTGGTGACACTTTTCGCACTTAACGAACCGCGTCGAGCTGACGAACGTTTCGACGTGCGTGCAAGGATCGCCACATTTCGGACAAGACAGGGTGTTCTTTTTGTTCGGTGGTTCCTTGCCACCGCTGCCACCATCCTTACCACCGGCCCCGGAGGAAATCGATCCTCCGCCACCACCGCTTGCCGTCGTACCGGTGCCAGAAGGACCATTACCGCCGGGTGGATTGTTGTTGCTGCTGCCCGTTCCGCTGCCACCATCCTTCGATGACGATTTATCACAGACCGCGGAGATGTGCAGTGATCGGTGGCCGTTTCGGGAGAAGCGTCCGGTGGCCGGTTGTGATGAGGACACGCCCTGGGATGGGCTGATGGAGCTGTGGCTTCCGGCGACAATCCTTCGGGTGGAATCGCTCGCTGTGATGGCGGATGAGCTGGGAGAGAGCGCGGCCAGACTGCATTGTGGATGGTGAGGCTGACACTGATAACCGTTGGGTGCAGTTAATGACGATACGTATATGAAGCCTGCCGATGATGAATGGGAATAAAGAATCGAAATCGTCAATAAGAACCCAAACGCATGCCTGTTTTAATGAGCATAATCATAACTGGGGTTGAATGGCACCCTACATTAGAACGGCGAGAGAAAGCGAGAGCGAAAGGTTGTTTGAGCTCATGACAAAAAGCAATGACGAAGCAAGTCGCGCTTGAATTTCTCCTTACGAAACACGAGCTAAATGGCTGGCAGAAAAATAATAATCCTTAGGTCGAGAAACAACCGCAAAGGTCAGCACAGGGAAGTGAGTGATGAACTGCCTGGTTACTCATTATCTGCCCAGGCCGGGAGGTATACCGAACCCGCGATTCAAACGTTCCATTTCCCGGCTTCCAACCCATCAACATGGCCGCAGCAAGTGACATAATGCCAAACTTCAGCCATCAGCGCGCGCGGCGATATTAGTGTGAGCTAAAAATTGCACGAACCCTTTCACTGGCGGCGTTCGGTAATTCCATGGGCTTATTTTTACATACCACACATGCTTGCCGAGCGATCCGCCGCAACCGCCGTTTTTATTTGACACTTTGACCTGGAATCGCAACTGCGAAAATCATTACCCTGCGCATGATACACGACGGGGAGGAGAGAGGGCGACATTAGAAAAGGCACACGGGGATCCATGATCCATCGTTGACTGTGAATAGATCATAGACCTCCGGGACAATAAGCCTGAGAGATGCGCGGGCTGATGTAACTCACCCAGCGATAGTGCGTGGAAGGTAAAAAAAAGCGACAGTTCACATGAAGGAATCACTATTTAGTGACAGCCTTTCAGGGTGTTTTGGCAGTGCACGAATCCTCCTGCGACCCGACACGGTCGGCGGAGAAAGGGCGAAAGCGACGGACATCTAAATTATACCACGGGCGCCATATACATTTCCCAACATAAAAAAGAGGCCCCCCCTAACGGTCTTCTGCGACTGCGCACTCACTGATGTGAATTTGATGCCCGGCGCGAGATTAGGACTACCCACACGGCATCCAAAAGGAGATGCAAATCCCAAATTGGATCCACAGCCACAGACGATCAGCCAACCTAAGCCAACCTGCGTACAAACCAGGTGTTACGGAGGCCGCGCTTGAACAGCCTGCGAGAGTGTCTTTGCTTAGACCCTACCGTACCAACATCGAACAGACCGCACACCGCTGATTGATGCTGGCGATGCTGATGATGATGATGATGATGATGATTCATGGACACAAACAGCTGGCTGCGTACAATAGCCGTACAGTTGAACGTAATTGGGCGCACCATTAGGTCATAAAACCCCGTAACTATCCAAACATTATCCGAGCCACAACGCTCAATCCTAGCACTGGAGTGCCGCGTTCGGTTCGTGTGTGTTTTACAGTCCACACCAGCAAGCACTCTCACTTCCTTTGTGTGCTGAACTGCAGCCCCTCTGGCGCAGCTGACGAGCGCCGGGTGGCGAATAATTTTCCCAACGAACGCGCCCTCCCCCCTAGCAAATGGCGCAGACTTCCGTGCCCAACCCAGCCTAGGCCCTTTTGCGAGGTGGCTCCCTCCCTCCTCTAGATGGGCAGCCGGAGGCAGGTGCTAATAAACAGTGCCCACAACCTCCCCGTGGTCTCGAGAGATCACCACCGAGAGATCCTTGGGCGCCGGGCAGAAAGACAGACATAAGTGCTCACGCGCTCGCGCGCGCGCGCGTGAGTCGTTGCGTGTGCAGCTAAACTACGCGTGAAATGGTTATGATCGGCAACAATGGCCGTACAGTGGGTCGTGAAATGGCAAACAAATGCCACGGGTGGGTGCAAGGAGTCGGTGGTGATGGTAAGTTGGCGAGGGAATTAGGCTTCGCGCGCCAGTGCACGATTGTGGGGCAGAAGAAGATCGTCGGTGCGATATTCCCACGGCTAAACGCACTAACTGTAGCTCCCACGATGCGGGGTGGAGTTGATATTTAGCTCTTTCAAGGTTACGATGTCTTATAAATGCGTGAAATTGAGGCACGACGACGGCAACTGGCTATAATGCAAAGAGGACGCTGTGGTTGACTCCGTTTTTGGGTTTGGTGAGATGGAAAATTAACCTAACCCCAGCCCCCATCATTCAGACTGTTCGTTAGAAGCAATACCCGCCGAATGGAAATGGGCGCATTTTGGAATTGTACCTCGGCAAGGAAGGGTTTCATTTTTTAAACGTGCTGTCGCTGTTGTTGAAGCACCACCGAATAGAAGGGTTCGTTATGAATAAAAAGCCCCTTCTCTACCCGCAGAGATTGCACCATCAATCAAACGACGTGCCGTGTGTGAACGTTTTTGGTGGTTGGATTGAAGTTTTGCCAATGTAAAATTATAATAATTCGTTACCCCTCAGAAATGCCCTACATACTGGAGGTCGTACGCAACGCGCCATACGCACGTTTCCATCGTCGTACAGGGAGCTCCTTCAAATTACATCATTGCTGACCGGGTGCAAATGAATTTACGCGCGTTTTACGATACTAAGGCGCTCCCCGATTGGAAAGGTTTAATAATCCGAATGACCAATCCTAGCGACAGTTATCAGGTTCAAGGTCCATATAATCTACAATCACCTCCATCAACACCTGAATGCATTTGGGCTCCTGTTGAATGATGGAACTTCCTAACATAAACCATGCCCCAACGGCTGAAGGATGGACATCTTCGCGGTCAGTCCCCGCCTGAAGCTTTTCAATATGTTAATCAAACAAAATAATAAAGTGATAAATTGTAGCTTCCGCAGACTGATGGTCAACGTTGCGTCTTAGTCATCGGGCGACGGCATTTCGGCTCGTCTGCCCTTCTTCATTAAGATGCCAACCGCAGCGAAACGTAGGAAATCAGTGGAATGGTAAGAGACGATGAGGATCACACGCTGCTGATTGCGAGGGCAACCCCTTTGGTGCTTTGGGGGGCACAAACAACGCCAGCAGCAGAAAAGGGCTTTGTTTACTTGGCGCACATTCAACCCACCCGATCAAACCCAGCTTTTCCCCGCGAGCGCCCTCATTTGATTGATGATCATCGCTCGACACACGTTGACTTCCACCCTATGGATTTGGGGTTGATTTGGCGCGTTTTCCCGGCCCACTCCCTCTCGGGTTCCTAATGAACATTTCGTTCGATCATCAGCAGCAAGATCACCGACTGGCGCTAATGACTTGGCGCACCGGTAAGGATAGCTGAGTAGCGGGTCGGCGAGGCGTCACCGGGGTTTTTTTTTAACTTTCCTAATTTTTCAGAGCGCCACCGTAGCCACCACACCCCCTTTTGCCGGGCGCTGCAAAAACGTCCACCCCTTTTGTGCATCCGTGACGGCTTGCGAGTGGTGACGGCTGCAACAATGGCGATATGGATTATGGAGTGCTCCATTCAGTTTGGGTTCGAGAACACTTCACACATCTTGGACCGGCGGTGCCCCAAACGGTCACACAGAGCGTAGGGTGGCGTAATTCCACCACAAAGAAATCGACAGACCGATGGAAGGCTGAGGATTTGGGGGTGCTTTGCTAGGCCAGCATCGACCTACGGCCGCCATCGCAGCAATTCAGACAATCGCTGAAAAGCTTCACGGTGAGCTTTTTTGGGGGGTGTGTGATTTAGAGACTGCAAGCGAACGCGACGAAGAGGTACCCGATTTGGTTTTTTAGGTCACCATCCGAACACGCCACCTCCGGACCGTGACCGTGCAAAAAAAAAGAAAAGAATAACGATCGAAATAGGCCCACGACGGCGCGATTGCGTTCGGTTGTGGAGAGTGTTTTTTTTTTGTATAAAAGTCCTACGACGGCAACAAACAAGTGTCCTAGCTATCACTAACCCTGGAAGAAGAACACCACAGCAAGTGAAGGATGTGACGTGCAAGCCAAGGAATACGAATCTGGGTCAACAACTCACTTAAGTTTAATACACTGATTTGTGTACAGCCGATACGAGGCCATCCATAAAACAAAACGCCACCTGACTAAAATAGGCTAAGATAGGTCGAATATGAGATACGCTCTCGCTTAACAATGCCCACTCGCGAAACATCGTAGGCAGGCTTCATTATGCAAAAGTTCCCATACAATTGACGACAGGACGAAATACAACACTCCACCTTTTGGGTGCTCACCGCTATTTCACCATGCTACGAAGCAAATGAAGATACCCATTAAATAATCATTTGCAAGTATTACAACGAGCGATCGATCAAAAAAATGATATTACCCGAAAATGGAAGTGAAAAACGTATTTACGCATACGCTTTGTTCGCGTTCGTGCTATAATATATACGCGTAATCTAGAGATTCCCATGTGCACACGCAGCGCTAAAGCACACCGCATAAATAATCCTTAAAATACCGATCTTTCATCCCGTGGCCCGCCCTTGGGTGGCAATGAGGGAGGAACTTGCAGCAAACCGCAACGCAGGAAAAAAAAAATAAAGACAAACTACCGACGCAAACTGGAAAAAAGTATCCAATCACCAAGCGAATCGAAACGGTTCGCGCAACCGCTGATGAGGTGGTTTTGTGTTGCAACATGCACGCATGCCCTGTCCCATTTTCAGCTGATTCCCCACGGCAGCCAGCATAACTGAACAGGCAGCAGGGCGCACAAGGCAAGTTCGCATATTTTTTTCACCCACATTTGCGCCTTTGGTGCGGACTTTTTGGCATGGCCTTTTTTTCCACACACGACAACAAACGAACACACTTGGCATGTTTTTGGGGGGTGCGATCGATCGATCGTCGATGATCGCGCACATCGTGCAGATGAAAGGGCATACTGTGCCAGGGCGTAAGGGACCCTCTCGTAACGTGAACAGCTGCCATTCGCCGTTCGTTCGGGCATCTGGAAGCAGCCTTTGGGCCCCGCAAGTGCCCGTTGCATTGTTTCGCGAATTTATGACCCACGTTACAGTGCACTCTCTCCTTAAGTGGCGTGCGCGCGCGCGTGCACACAACCTCCTTATCGATACGGGAACGGTTCGTACAGCCGACAAGCAAGACGGCATGTTCGCAACGGTGATTATGACCGTTGTGACAAGCCATCTATTTTCTTGCGACTTTGCGCAAAATAAGGCAGCACTAACGCGCCGCCTCGCTCCGGGGCATGGAGGCAAACAAAAATGCTCACCCCCGGCTGACTTTCAACCCTTCCCGTTCAGGGTGTGAAGCAAAAAAAAAATGCATTACCGAAAAAACAAAACGCTGCAAAAGCAACGAAACTGTTGCCGCACCGCCAGGATGCACGGGTATAATGCTAAGCTAAGCGCAAGCGTTTGGTTGCCTTCTTTTGCTTTTGAAGCCTGCGAAGGGCGAACACATGCGCACGTGCGCACACGCCTGCATTTCGCCATGTGCGTTCAATGTGCGCACGAACGTGAGCTGCATTACTCGCGCGATTGCGCTGCGCCACCTCCATCACGCACGCCGCGGCTGACCTCGCGATTGCAGGCGTGACTTCTCCGGGCGGGTATGTGCATGTGCGGGTCGTGGGTGGTTTGGGACGAAACACAATCAAAACAAAAACCTCTTCACCACACCGAACTGCAGCGAGTGAAAACAGAGTCAGTGGGATCAGTGTGCGATGTGGAACAAAGTGCAGGAAGGCGAATGTGTCGCAACGCGACGCATGTGGCGAGCTGTGGCGAGAACGTGCAGCATTTTTGCCACGCCACCGATTCACCGTGACACACGATCGCGTGATTTGCAAGCGAAACGTTAAAGGATTTCTAACCGCCACCGATTTACACGCACTAGAAGGTGGATTGCGTGCGGTAGCGAAGGCTGAGGACAGGGATCGGAGGAGGTGTATATGGAGTGAAATAAGATGATGTATCAATTCAGCAGGCACATTTTATTGCCATTGCGATCGTAGGGCTGATAATTAACGACAGCGCTACAAGGACATTTGATTATTTTTGCCAGTTTCACGAAAAAAAATGTTCGTATTTGTTCACATCGAACCTAGCCATAAATACGCTGTTCGAACGCGATCAGCGAGTGATCCTCAGCTTTCCCACAAAAAAAGCCCACAAAACACACATGCTACCTCCTGATAAAGATGCGAGAAATCACATCAATTAACAATAAAACGCGAACGCGACAGGAATGCTCGAAGAAGCTCGAATGGAGAAGAGTACCGCGCACTTGTCGCGATTGGTATTCCGTTTGCGCATGACTGCACCCTTAGTCATCTCGTTCCTTCTCTTCTTCGCTTGCTGAGGGTTGCGCCTCGCGCTTTAGTTCTAAAATCGGCAAATGAAAATGACCTTGGAACCAAAATATTTGCCTATCAACTCCCCCCGGTCACATTATTGACCTTAAGCGGCACTGCAGAAACTGCACGCCCACAGAAACAAACGGCTCGAGTGTGCTCTTGAGCGAGCACGATCTCTTCCACGCTGCGATCCACTCACGATCGGGCACGATCATGGACACAACTTTCACACATACACAGGCGAGTTTATTTGGCGAGACCGATGATTAAGCTTGATAAGATTCGAAGACGTGACACCAGCAGCGCAGCACACGCAAGTGATAAACAATTACGTCCGCAAACAGACCGTTCCCTCGAGCCGTGGGACGCTGTCGCTGACACTTGTGGCTGACGTAGGACGCGAGCAAAAATAGGTAAACATTTCGCTCGAAAGAGAAAAAAAAGCAACAACCTACCAATAAACAACACACCAACCACACAACATAACCCCTAAACACAAACACACACTTGGCACGTAGCTGCGACAGAAAAGTGGGTGGTGATCAGCACATCGAGTGACGGATGGAATGGCGTTTGTGCAGCAGTGTGCGTTTGGGTGCGAGCTCCATTTTCCTCGTCCGTGTCAGATCAGCTGATCAACTTGGCTACCGCGCGTACTGCGGTAGGATCTGGCCACGTTTGCAAATTGCGTTGGAGGTCAAATGGCGTCTGGTGGTGGTACCAGGAGTAGATAAGATAGCCATGGACGGCATTATCAGCAGTAGATTGGACAACCAATGAAGGAGGCTACGTCAGAGAGCACGACTTCTCGGGACGCGGCATCGTGTCGTGAGGAAGGTGTCATTTAGTGAAACGATCAGATACCATCGAACGATCTACGTTGCCGCCATTTGCCACTACTAGGCGGCAGGACGGGGCAATATGTTACTCAGCCAAACGTCGGGTATTTTTTTTTTTTGCTAGACCCACCATCGACACTCCTCATTTACGTCAAATGAGCCACAAATTGGATGATAAATCGCAGCCGCACCGGAGTAAATCGCAGCAAGGCGCCGCAGATATTTTGACAATCATCAACCGACGAGCCCGCTGGGGGGATTGCCCACGAAATCGATCGGAAGGCAACATTCCTTACTCGGTGGTTGAGTCCGTTCGAGCAAAGGCTCGGCTACAGCCCTCCAATTCTCGAACAAGCCTGATCGTGGTTGGAACGGATTTTTTGTGCGGCAATTTTGCAACATCAACAACATGGCACACTTGTCTTTTTTTTACACAATCTCGAGGGCTACTTCGACAAGGCAGTTGGATTTTAGTCCCATAAAAGCCGCTTTTAGTGTCCTCCACACAAACACACGTCGACCACACCAATAAAGCAGCTCCACACACACACACGCGGGAAAGCCTCGTGGATCGCGGTTCTTGCCAGAACCCAACTCAAAGCCAAACGAGCTACAATTTATTCACCTGTGATGGATCTATTAGCCTCACCATGCGCGAGAACGGAGAAAAATGATCATATAAACTTGCCATATCATCATACAAGCCGCCTAAAGCCCGCCAACTGCTGACAGACGATCGTCCTGGTCTGATGGATTTCGGGTATTTCTTTACCCCCCTCGTCGGTAACTTTGGCGCCCAACATTCCGGCGCCAAGTGCTGACGTCGACCGAGCGGAACATGGTAATGTATTCCTTCCGAAAACCCACCCCAACAACAACAGCACCGAAAAAAAATGGTTGCAAAAGCTGCTGGGAGATGATCGCCACTGAGCCACCGAAGTCAGGGGCGCCTTGAGACAGGCCTTGTGAGACACGAAGGGTGTATTCTTTCGCCCCCGGCAGTGGTTGATCTCTGTCAAAACCTTGACCTTGGTGCGAGGAGTCCGTGCGTGGCGATCCAACCAGTTCGGAGAGCCCACCGGATAGCGTCCAGTGGCGTTAACGCACGTTAGGACTTTTTCTGTCTGTTTGTTTCCTCTTCATTCCACCGAACGGTGATTTTGGGTTTGCGCGAATTTCGACAAACGCAAGACAGTGCGCCGGGTAAACATCCAAATCATTACCAGTAAACTTAGCCCAGGCTAGCGGTCGCGTTACGGATCGCATATTTATTTTCGATTTATTCGACCGCCTTCGGTGGTTACATAAATGGGCATCGATATGGCGTGTTGTTCGGGCAAAGCTGCTACCGTAGCGACGTTGCGTACCATTTCTTTGCCAGCACAATAGCACTCGACAACGCGGAGGCTTCCCTGGCCTTGGGTGTATTAATTGGGCAACAAAGCAAACCAAGCAGCAATTGCTCTTCGAGCAAATCAACGAGCTGTTTGCGAAATGGAGCGTTCCGTAGCGCGGTCGATTCATCGCTGCGAGTTTCCGAATGATTCGGCCGGCCAGTTGAAGTTGAAGCCGAATGGTTCGGTGAAGTAAGGATTAGCAAAATGCGTATGTGAAATGTGAACTGAAACTATGCAGCAAAGAAATCGAGTTTGGACGGATTTGAGCCACAAAAACGTGGGACCGGAATTCGAGAATTTATGCAAAATTACGATGCAGATGAAACGTACAACAAAAATGCATTGCGAAGCCGTTCAGCGAGCAATAAAATTCGATTTCACCACCAAAAAGCTTCTGCTGAGGCGAGCAACAAATCCTCTTAGCGTTATTGTCATGTTTGGGGAAAAACTAGTCCGGTCATTCGTTCGATCGTCCCAAAATGTTTGCTCCATCCAAGAACCTGCTTGTCTAGTGAATAATACTCATAAACATTGACGTATCCCCCCCCCCCCCCAAAAGCCGTAGAATCCTTGAATGCACCTCGTTCGAATGCATCTTAACGCGATCGGTCGTGCAAAATGCGAACCGGTTCAGGGAGCGGTTCACATTTTCGAAAAGCGGAGGCGTCTCGATGAAGAACCGAAGAAAGATGCTTATATGCTCCGAGCTCTGAGCTCCGAAACTGCATCATTAGCACACCCCATGCGCCGGTAGCCATACCCAAGCCCGATGCAGAGAAGCAATGATGCGTTTGAGTGATTTGCCTTATGCAGGCCAAACAGCACACCATCATCATCACAGAAACACCATTAACGTGCATGGCGCGGCTGCTGCAACTTGATCCTTCTTTTCTTCTTGAATTGCGTCCTCGGCACGCAGGGTGGTTGTCCATCCTTTACTGCCCCTGAATGCAAGTAACGACGATGTAACGAGACGCGGCCACTTCTCGAGACCGAGACCGAGTGGGAGCACGATTCGCAGGAGAAGCACAGCAGACGACGTCTCGTTAAATTGTGTCACGGACACCCGCGTTCCTGGAGCGTGGATCCTGATGGTGGCCACGTTATCTGAAGCAACCGCGCTCTGGAGGGTGCCACCGGGGGTAGCACAACAAAAAATATATTTAATTCTTTTTTCATTTGCTTTTCCTTATGGTTTCTTGCGTTGTCCTTATAGTACAGGGCTGGAGAGAGATGTCATTCATGTCGCATGATGGCGAGGATTACATCAGAGCCGTTATGCTGTCGACGATGTTCTATTCATTGTGGAAGCCATCAACCAACACGTCAAGGCAGGCAATGGGCCATTCATTCGCTTTCGGCAACTGCTGTGTCCCGTTTACATCAAAGTCGAACCGAGCGAAATGATTCGAGTTACAATCGTCGCAACGAAATTGTGAAAACACAATCCCAACAAAGCAATTCGGCCCTGATTGGCGAGAGAATCGTCCGATCGTTGTGCTGCTTATCGCAGCACACGAGAAAGATAACGTACCCACGGGCCGCTTGTTTTTCTCTATCGCCAGTGTGGTTGGGGGTCGAAATACCAAACAAAACGATACCACAGCCGAATCGCAAAACGAACAAACTGGCAACCGTATTAGAGGCGTTTTCAAGACTGTTTGTAAAACAATCAACACTTGCTGAGCTTTCCCGCGCCCAAGCGCGGTTCCACTCGGCACAAACAAACGATTTCCATCTTTAATCAACACCTAAATTACTCACGCCGGATTTGGGAACGAACGAAAGCGAAAGAACGCGCAACTTAAACGCAATCTAGCTCTGAAGGACGCGTACGCTCACCTCAGCCATCCTTCCTCCAATCACATAATCCTTAGCCAGTTACCGCACGGTTTCCACATCATCTACGGTCGTTTGTCAAGTTCACGCCCGATATCGGAACGATCGGTGGAGGCGCCCACTAGGTCGGGAGGAAAAGGGCTTTCGGGGGGTTTTTTTTTAATTGCGGATTGTCCCCGACCGCGGGAAGGTCACGGGATTTTAATCATCCCGTCGCATCGGGCCAAGCCTCCCCAGAGCAGGGCAGAGCCTCTCTTGTTAAATTCGCATCGATTTTGATTGGGCTTTTGGATTTTTATCGCCACCGTGACATGCGCACGAGTTTGTTTTTTTCTGTCCGTCGATTACGCAACACGCCACTGTAGTTGCACTCGGGGACTTCGAAATGGCTAAGCCGTCCGCTAGTTTGGACAAACCAGCTAAGCCTATTATGTACCGTTTTATGACTCTTTGCGGCTTTGCGGCCAGTCCAGGCGCGCACGTTCGAGGTGATCCGTAGCGTTATCTGAAGCGGCAGCGATCGAACAAACGCGACAGACCTCGACCTTCCACCGAGACAGCCAAGACAGCGGGTCTATCAATCTATCGTGGCGCGTCCGAACACCTGAAGGCGATCATCTCCTGCAGTGTCGGCCTCGCTGGCACGTGCCTTTAGTGCTGGTGGGTGGAAGCAAATGGATTGCTAAAATTCATCCCTCAGCAACAACCCGCAATCTTTATCGATTTGACTTAAAACAAACAAAATGCACGTCCAATGACAACGTCGGAAGATAGTAGACACATTAAGACGGACGGCTGGTCGTGGGACGTACACTGAATTGCTTACGATTATTGCTATCATAATCCGATGGGCATATTTGGGAGCTTGCGAACCGGTATGAATTTTTGGTGAATAAAAATCCTTCGACAGAGAGAGAGAGCACAATAATCCCACTCGTAGCCACCGGTAATTAGCACCCAGGCGTCGTCCGAACTAGGATGCAGTGCAAAAAGGTAAACAACATAAAATGAAATAATTGATTCGTTAACCATGTCCCCAATGAATCCATTGGTGGTGCCATTAGTGGCGTGATCCGGCCAGCGAGCCTCGCAGCGAAGGGACAGTTTTCGGTGATATGTTGAATGGCAGTCCTCACCTTTATCCTTTCCCTAAAAATCAGGCACATATTTGCACCGGTTCACCTTACGATCTCCGGTGCGGGATAGGCGAGATTATCGAGAACGGTGAGCGATGGGGTTTTTTGAAAGGATTCTGCACAATTACACCGGCGCGTACGAGTACGTGCGGCTGCAAAGCACTGCTGTAAAACCAGCTCCTCGAAGTGCAATAAATAAAAGCATTCCCAACTCCAGAATGCATACCTTACCACCTGGCTAGTGAAGGTCATTTTTGGAGCATTCGAGAAACAACCGCGAACCAAGTCAACGATCGCCGTCGTTTACCCAAGCACAGGATGGCGGTGATAGGAACACATCCGCTCGCATTCGATTCGGTTTGGTTGAGTAGGTATGGAATTGAAAAACGATCGAAGAATAAAAATATCGTTTTAATTTATGCAGTTATTAAAGAGGATGAATTCCTTTCAAACTATTTTCTTCATATAGCTGTAGTGGAATGTCCATGGCGATCAGCAAAAAAGCATGATCAAATGTAGCCATTGCTGCGTTTAAGCAAGTTTAAACAATGTACCTCTGATTAAAAGCAAATGTCTAACACGTAGACCAAACTCTTACGGATAATTGCAAAAAAAATGCTACATTGATACTTATTCTAAAAAAACGTTTGTAAACACTTACCAGTGCGAATGTTTGAACTTTTCGGATAAATCGCCAACCGCCCGATAGTGAAGCTGCTGCGTACGCTACGCATCTCGAACACACGCGAATTTGATGGTTTCTCTTGCGATTACAACTCCGTCTGACGCTGGAATCACTCGGTTCCGGTGGAAGCTAAATCCTTCCTGCTGCTACGTCGGTTCGCCTTTTTCTTAATTCACAACTTCCACTCACTTGTTCACAGTCGATTGCTTCACTTCCGCTAAAGCTGGCACGATTTTGATTGTACTGTCGATTTTGGTCACCGAAAACTTCCAATCGATTTTTCTCACCTCAGTGGCACCAAAGTGTCAATTTAAACGAAAACTGAAATATAATCCATAAACCATTAGCACCGTCGTTGGGAATCAAGAGACCGTTTGAATTAATGCATGTACTGTTTGTAACTAATCAAGAGGCACTTCTAGCACACTTTTTCTTCAAAAAAACACACTTCATAAAACGAAAGTTGCCCTAGTCATCGTAAGAGGATCGAACGAATATTTCGTATTTTTTCCTGCACGTTTAATTAAGAAACGTACACCATTCGCCTAAGCCCCCAGGAGCTAGTTCATCTCAGCAGCTGTATGCACAGTTAACGGTCGCTCGTCTACGTTCATGGAAGCAAAACTCCATGGCTGATAGCGAACTGTGCGTGGAAAAATAAACGATAAAGAACCAGAAAACAAAAAAAACGATAACCCATATTCGGCCCCTTTCCATTTCGTTCCACGCACGGGCCACAGGCGGCCTTGGCTGAAAGAGAATGCTTCTTTCATTTGGAGGAGCCAACGAGGGAAGCCGAAAAACAACCCATACCCGGAAAAGCCCCACCATGAAAGAGAGGTTCACGATCTGCCCGGGCGAAAATAGATTAATTTTCCCTCACATTTAAATCCACCCACCGTGCTGGAACCTCTAATCTTGAATACTACAACAAAAAAAAAGAAAGAGCCGCGACCGTAGGGGCCGTTTTTTGTCTGATTTGATACGGAGAACCAAATGAAAAACGTACAGGAAGCAAAATTGTACTGCTTTCACTACCGACGCTCGTGCTTCCGGAGGTGAAGATTTCGATCTCTGTGATGTCGAACGCAACAATCCAGTCATTGCATCATCATCAACACCATCTGCCAAGGGCCGGGAGCCGTCTTAGAGTGGAGAACAATGGCCAGACGGCTAGTAGGTACCGACGTGGAAAGCAACATCCCACTACATCTCCCCAGTATCTAGCAAAGTAGAAGTCGAGCTTTAGCTGAGCCTCTCCGGAAGGGATTTCTAATCACGGAAAAGAAACAACTCATGCGATGGAACACGCTAGGTGCTGCATGAACTGAAGCCAAATTAAATCACTGAAGCCTCAGCTTCTCGTTTAAACGCACGGCCAGATTTATTTCGCTACACATCCCACCACCATCACTGATCATCAGATGAGAGGATCAGACTGATCCAAAACCACACCTTCATCGATGTACTCGAAGTACAAAAGTACTGTGATTCACCACCGTCTGAAACACTGGCACTATGTTTCGCACAACACCTGAACGCGCTGCGATCCGAGCATGTCCTACACCGGCAACGGAAAGATCGCGTTTGAACCACGCCGGACGCAAACCAGCCAGCGCCTACGTGAGTAAACCGCGTCATTCCATTCGACGTCGTGCCCCTCCACAATTTTGACGGAGCCCCACCAACGCTCGACATGGGCCCAGCATAAGCATGCTCACACATGGCCTGCTGTGGGCGCCGGTGTACGAGAAATGGGTCCAGGGTTCAGCCAATCAAAGCAACAAACTAACGAGAGGAAGAAAACAAGATGCAAAACCAAACAAACCGGGTACCCGGCTTACTGTCGGGGGCTTTTCTCAAGTTCGCGAAGGAAATTGTCTCTCCAAGGTTCACGAAAGATCCCTTTCGCGGTGTGAATTGTTCCATGATTATACCTCTCGCGGAATCATACGCCACATAATGCTTTATGAGTCGAGTGGTTTTTAGGGGCATCTGATTAGCATATCTTCCCGCTTTGTAAAAAAAAGGAAAAGTAATATATCAGGAAAGCAATCAGGTAAGGCAAAAACTCAAATTAACTGACCCACCGGCAACCTTGGACAGGGGACAACCCGAGGGCACGACTGTTTTTCATCGGCGCGAAACGTTCTCGTTTGCCTTGTACGAGTAGAGCAGTTTCGGGAAACGGTGGCATTTTCATGCAGCAGCCCGCAAGTCAACATCCGTTGGCTAAACGGTAAGAGCTCGTAAAATCATGGTTTTGTTTTTAAAATAACTCTCTCAAGGTTCGGTTCGGAGAAGGAAATGTCTTCCAACCAATGTGAATTGCAGTTTACTTTAAGTTTAGACTTAAGATAATAGTTATAAGCAATACGGCCTGGCCGTCATTAATGAATAAAAAAAAAACTCTCTCAAGGTTGTGAAAGATTGTTAACTATCGATTATGATCACCAAAAAGCAAAGCAAAAACACCCAATACAGTTTTTCTACTCATATATCCTCAAGGGATTGTTATTCATTTGATATTTTTACGGAAAATACAATGGTAACATTCGCGGGATTTTCCAACAACAATATAGCTTTCATAAAATCATTTTATAAAATAGCTATTCAGAAGCAAATCATAGAGCAAATTTAATAGACTTCTAAACACAAATTCAATCAACAACGTGTGATCTACGCACTAGCCAGATCATGGCCATTTGAGGAAATAAATTATACTGGCCCTTACATTAAAACGATCTCCGATTAAAAACAATTTATGCATCCGTGTTTCTCTAAGCGCGCGTTATCTCTGGAGCAGCATATCATTAGAAAAATCGAACAAAACTTCAACAATATTACCTTCATCTGGGGCACGTTAAGAGTTTAGCTGGCTCTTGATTCTTCTCCCAGACGTGTATTTATTTAGTCATCGTCTACGGTGGCTCTTCTAGATGCGTAAACATCGAAATAAAGTGTTATCAAACGACACGTATTTTATGTTAAAAAGAGCACTAACAACGAGCCTCGGTAGAACAGCAAAAAATCTTCAACACTGCCCGCGCCAAAGGCATACCCTTGGCATATCCATTAGAACACACTGACCTTGAGATTTGGACGGCCCCAACATTCTTTAAACGCTAGAGCTCAGATCCTGACGTATTGAGACGGACAAAAAAAAAGCATACTTCAAGTGTACTCCTACATTCACAGCTCAGGATGTACGTGCTCGCCGGAGTTGCGAATAATTTGCCATGAGATGGTGCCCAGACCGGTTCGGTGTCCAACTTCGTTCTAGGCAAACCACCAAGCGAACGAGCTCACCAGCGCGTTTGAGCAAGCGTGCTAACACTTATGACTCGTTGAAGGTGTTCAACAACCAACCATTGCCAATTGGTCTCGGTTGTTCGATCTTCTCAACGCTATCAACCGGGCGCCGTAGATGATCGCTCGTTCTATAGATCATTTCTTGTTTTTAAACCGCATGACAGCACAGCGAAACCCGCTGGGTAAGGTGTATCTAACCGCGATAGCCAAGATCGCATTGCGCAGTGATCCGCAGGCTGAAGAAAATCATCACAGCAAGAGAACTGGACAAGGTCAATGATACGGGACCACGGTGGAGCAAATGACCGCTGATCCCTGCGGCATCGACGGATGATTCTGAGCCCGGGAAGGGAAACCGCTCAATTATCCTTCAATTAATCTCTGGTCGCTATCAAGGAAAGCTCATCAGCGCGACCGGAATCTAACTGTAACAACACTTATGGAAAGACAGTGTTTTGCTTGTACTACACGGGCACATTAGCTCGCAATTGCAGGCATGTAAGTTCCACGATATAGCAGAGTCGGTCAGAAAACGTAGGACAAGGCTCGACCCGCGCCATTCCCAGGCTTCTAGGAGCAAGATTTATCTGCTTCAAGTGTTTGTTTACGGTTTGCGCGACATGCGCAATCCCACGGGCCAATACTTCGTCGTTCACGTTCTTGGTGCTGTTGCTATTGCCCCGCTAACATATGCTGGGTCGAGTTTGTGTTTTGTTCGAGTAGCCCAACGACCACGGGCATAAGACAAGCGGTGTTATTTCGGAGGACAAAGAATAACCCTGCGGCTATCCGCGCGACGTTTGGTATTACGAAACAGGGCAGTATTTTCGAACCCAAGTGCGCCACAGATCGCGTCAACTTGGAGAGCCTGTTTGATACAAGAAAAAGAAGGAAATGAAAACAAGTGGAAGCTCCACCAGGGGAACGGACGAAATGCATCGTCATTTTCGGTCACTCGTGGAACCGGGCTGTTTACGCGTACGACTGCGAACAAACGCGAATTCCTCCGTGGTGAACAAACGAGAACGCGTAATTTCGCCACTTGTTATGAAATCAGTCTCACCCCACTTCTCCCATTTCCACGCACAAAGCGACCCGCTGGCCGCAAAAACGGGACTTCACACCGAACTTTTGAAAGGGTTGCGGGCGCGGGTTAGCAACTTGATACACTTTTCTTTAGCAGACCAAAGGAGAGAATTACATACGGTTCTGGCCCGGTTTCGTCTATGGCGCCAGGAGAGAAGACGATCGATCAGAACGGAAGCAGCTGCAGCCAACTGTATTACGACGCAATGAAAAAAGAGCTGGCAATGGCAAGCAATTCGTTCGCTGCATCCGATAGCCAAGAACGATGCATTTTTCACCTTCCTGCAAATTAATTTCCTAGCTCGTTGGTTTTTGAAGATGCTATTTAATGATTTTAGCACGAAATTTACAACTTTTAACCTATGTTTATACAGAATTGACAGTACGCACTGCAAATTTTATAGGCGGTGCGATGTGAGGTTCTGGGGCCACTTTACTGGCGGTGCTCTTTGGTCCGGTTAGAGAACGCGAGGTGGCAAACACAGTACATTTACGATCGGAATGGAACACTGAAGAAAATGATAATCTTGAAGGCAATTTAAAAAAAAACTACCGCGCACTTACGTTGCCCTCTGTGCCCCTGTGCCGCACTTAAACAAAAACACACCCGGATGGTTATTTTCGCTCAGAACGTTTCACAATAGCGCTCTCCATCTGAAGGAAAATGACAGCAAACCCCCTCACCATATGACAACCGTTCAAACTCGTCGTAGTACAGTGGTTCATCATTGGCCATTTGAATGAGGCGAAATTAAGAATTAAATAAAAATTAATTAAATATTGTTCGTAGTATTATTTACTTTGCTATGCATACACTTGCTCTTTCTTTATTGTTTAAGAGAAATAATTTATTGTTTAAGAGAAATTTTGAAATATACATACACTTCAGAATTTGCTTTTAATAAGCCGAGAGACTATTAACGTTTTTTATCTAAATTATTATATTATTACATAAACTGAAGTTCAACCATGAGTCTCATCAAAACGTGGCTTATTTGCGAACAATTTTGTTATAGCTGCTTAGATATCATAGAAAATTTTTAAATTATTTGAATTTTCCTCAACACACGCTGATCCGTCCGTCGTTCATATGTTGACATCTGTCATTTCTATCCAAAGGTAACCTGGACAAATAATATCAAACAATAGGTCACAAAGCAAAACAAAAATCACTAACAAAAACTTAGGTTAGGTTTAGGTTTTTCCATCATAAGGGATACATTGTTATGTTAAACTTTGTAAAATATTATAAAATTTGAGGAACATCTTAGAACGTATGACATAAACGCATTGGTGTATGCTGCTTTTAGTACATTTTTTGTCAGGTTCCTATGTTTTAGAACATTGTTTTAATATTTTAAATGGATGCAAATTTCTTGTGAAGTGCTTTAACATTATCTAAAGGCATTAAATATGGTCTTGGTGTTTCTTGAACAATGTTAAAAAGCTTCTTAAAATATATAATTTTTGAGAGTACGAGTCAATCAGTCAGCTAGTTTGAACCTCAAAGGAAGCAACAGGTTCGAAATCATCACTCAAGTACTTGAGTATTTTACTCTGTTTTTTCACCAAATTATAGATTTATTTCATTTTCATATAACATACCAGTTAACCGTTTCTAGTGTATTACAATGCTTCTTTTAATAAATTTGATGAACTATTGGATTTTCGTAGTAGGTAAAAGAACCTATTCGAGCACAATCGACATTCATGGCATGGAAGCCCATCGTCACGTGTAACTTAAAAATTCGAGCAGTTCAAAAATGATTCTTCGCAATTCAGTGATATCGCGAAATACATTCTATTTAATGAATATATCAGATAAGCAGTTGCTTTTTTTATATTACCGATAATTTAGGCGAAATGAAATGGATACATTTATTCTACATTTTCAAAGTTCCTAATTGTTTTGAAATGTAAGAACGTATTTAAAATGAGTGCAATGAGTGCATAATTTCATTCAACTTAAACACGAAATTGAAATATTCTTTATTTAAAAAATAGTTCTAGACTATTTTAGATTACCGACGAACAAAACTTTTTTCTTAAAGACCAACAACGAGAAAAACTATGTTGAGGTTTGAGTTCTCTTCGAAGACGTATATCAAGGTGCCGGCTATTGAGTTTATTTTAATGCATTCGTCTGTGGCTCCGTTATGCTACTCACGCCTTTGGAAACGATTATTCGTTCCGTATCGATTCCGTTTCACGAACGCGCGTTTGCTTTATTTTATCGCAATGTCTCATCGCCGTGGCCAAGCAGGTCCGTTAGCGGCTCGCTTAGCAATCTATACGGCAGGTGGGCGATGTCCCGAAAAAGCTGTGCCTTGGTGAACGCCATGGATCTAGTCAACTATGCCAGCCTTTCTTCCCGAACGAGACTTACGCGGAAGGAATTGTGTCACGCTGATTATGGATGTCGTCCGTCCGAGCTCCTTTGAATTGTCTGGTACCGGCACATAACAACCGTACCGCCCGCTAATGGTCTCCAATCAATCTGTAGAACGTGACCTTGGGTGAAAGTTATTAACTGTGTATCGCATATGAGATCACACTGGACCCTATCCATCGAATTAAGGGCCAAACACTCTGATAACTGCAAACTAACAATAGTATACACCAAGCCAGTATATACTAACCTGTATAAAAATTGATATAATGTTTATGTATCCGATTTAAATTTTGGTATGCTCTACTAAAATTCCACTCATTTCAGTATTTTGCCTGTATCAATGTGTAACGACACAAATTTATGCAAAAAAATACATCAAATAGCTTATAAATTTATTACAATCAGCTGCACAAAATATACAACATAACTGAAAACATCAGCATGAGCACATTCGCAATGGAGCTGCGAGCAAAGCACAAGAAACAAGTTCGTGATCAAAATATTGATAAATACAATTACCAACCCAAAATTGATCGACTCGCCGTATGGCTATCGTTTCTTTTCGAGTTTTCTTCCATCGGCAAAGGAACGCTAAATTCAACGCATTGCTGCCTTAGCTGGCAAAAGATCCTCTCGGGGGTAGTTTAATTGAAAGATACATGATTGCAAAGGAGAAGAAGGTCAATGTTGGGCATTTCGCTCGGCCCGCGGCATTGCACGAGGTCGGCTGTGACCGATTCGGGTCAGGTGCGATTTATTCTCACCCATGCTTTCAGGCGAGGTGAGATGTTATTTTCCCATTATGTGAGCCCATTCGTTTTGCAAGTTTATTACACATTATTTTATTGGTGATTTTCTTTCGCATCATGCGGATGGTGGATACATTCCCCCGAGATGCGCAATGTAGGCGCATTGAACAATTGACGGGTTTTATTTTGTTCCAACTCTATTTGGGCTTCCTCTTTCTTTTCCTTTCACCAGGAGAAATAAAATAAAACTGTGTTTGGCTTCTGTAACTTTGCTTCTGTGTGAAATCGTTAAAAGTTATAAAACTGTACATGGAAAATGGTTGACGAATTATAAAGACATAAATTTTGATTCGAAATTAAATTTAATGTCAGAATGTTGCAATGATTCATTTGTTGGAAACACATCAATCAAAACAATAAGGACAGCAAAAAGATTAATACATGGTTGGCTCCGCTCAAAATAAAATATTCAACATCGTTTTCTAGCGCATGAAATGCATCGAAAAAGGGACAGTATCGTTACTGACGAGGAAATACGTCTAGTATTGATTAGCAAGAGAGAAGAATACTTTTCCAATCCTTTGAGCATTACAATAGCTTGTACAGTCTATTAAACGACAGGCGGTGGCTTCGTTAGTAGAAATAAAAAAAACACATCATAACAGAGGAATCCTCCTATCCCCTACCTAATGTTACGCCTAATTACAAGGTTGCGTTTAGAAGTTCTCCCCTGTTGCACATTCTACTGCACGCTGGCGACATAACGAGCGATGGAATGCCTAGCCCCTAAAAGTATGCATTTTTCATAGCATTTGATCTTACCCGCAGGCAAAGTGAAACTTCTTCAAAGAAGGGGAAAACTAGCAGGCCACGACGAAGTAAGGTATGCTAGGATTGCTGCCCGATGGCAAGAACATAGGGTGAACAGAAGCCAAAAAGGTTATCAGTGGTTAAATCCATTAACGATTCTATTACACGCGCAAGGTGTTCAGGGTAGCACCTTTTCCCATGCAGTGCCGTGTTTCCTAGCCGTCAGAACCTGAAACACCGTCCTTATATCCTTGTATTCGCCAGTAGCCCAGGGCCAGTTTCTTCGCAGATATGGAGTGGCTAAGACTGCAGTTAGACATCGTTTGGCATCTCCGCGAGGGTCGTGATTATTTGTACTTTTTTCGACCATTCCAGCTGCTGGCAGGATATCCGATCAAACCGCGCACAGCGTTTCAAAAGCTCGCGACCGGCATTCGTTTCGTGTTGTACCTCACGCATCTTACCAGCACGGTCCACAAGCTGTACTACACGTTGTACCTCCCGGAGGACATCAGCTACATGTCCTTCGTTTCGGGATCCGTCACAGTCGTACTCGCCGTCATGCTTTTGACGATCATCTTTATCCAGCACTACGACGCTTTTCAGCAGCTTGGCCACTTCCTAAATGACCGCTCGTTCGGTCGAACCCATCCACAAGCCAGTAGGATCCGTGAACGCTGGTACCGCTGGAGCAATTGTCTCATCCTTGGACCGCAGGCGGGTATAATCCTGATCCTGGTGCAGACATGGATCTCGCAGCAGTACGAGAAAAAACACTACATGTTGGTTGTGCGTGGCGAACCAGTCGGCTCTCAGTTCGACCAGTTCATGTACGGAAACTTTCTCTACATCCCCACGGTGGCCTTTTTCATGGGCTGTTCGATCGTCAACGCACTGCTGGTGGGCTTTCTGGGCGAAATGGAAGTGCTGGCGACCTGTCTGGAGGAGGTGTTCGAGAGGACCGAGAGCCAACTCGAGACACAACACGCCCAAGGCAACACCGCCCTTTATTGGGCCACCTTGCTAAAGCAACTGCGCCATTGCACCGAGCGACATTGTCAAATATTCACGTAACGTTGTTCCCCCTATAAGTCTCTAGACATCCGATTGCCTTCTTGGTTCTAACGTGTTCTTGTACGTGTTCAACTCCTTGCAGCGCGCTACCGAAACTGCAGCGCATGGCCAGCTTCGTCTTTCTGCAGCATCACGTCTTCTCGCTGGGTCTCGTGGCGGCAGGTAGTTATGTGACGCTGCGTGGTAACGCTTTGCGCGAGAACATCGAATTCAGCGAGTATCCCGTCTCGATCGTGCTGGAGTACTTCATCTTCTGCCAGCTGGTGGAAAAGCTACAGGACATGGTAGGTGGCGCAAACGGTGACGGTTCGTCTCGAGTGCTAATAGCTACCTGTTTTTCGCCTCCTTGTTGTACGTCCAAAGAACCGCCAGATTGGTGATCGGTTGTATGGGACGGACTGGATGTTGCAGCTGCGCTACTCGCGTAAGCACGACCGTGAGTATCGATCAGTAGCCCTCACGATTAGGTTGCTGATCACGCGCAGCCAACACCGCATCCGGTTCACTTGTGGCTCGATGAGCGAGGTCTCAATGGAGAAGTTTACCGAGTTCATCAATCTCTGCTATTCGATCGTGATGTTTCTGCTCAACATTAATTGATGTTAACGTCTAATAGCTTAATTCGCACGAGCCCATTTAAAATGATGAAATGGAATGGATTTTACGATTGATATTTTTTGAGTTCATAAAAGCGTTATAAAGGAAGATGATAAATTATAAATTTAAAACAGAAGCAATTGTACAATATTTTCTCAATTGGATGCGAGGCCTAGGTTTTGGAATCTCAAGTGCAGCATTTGTGCAATTTACGTTTACAGAATTATAAAACATCATAATGCACGGCAGGTAAATAATTTCTTTATATTATTCCAATTCCAAAGTCTCAATCTATTTATTACGCAATATGGCCTGTTTAGATTTATTAAATATTGTATTTTTAATTAGATATATAAGTAGCTTGTTTGGGTTTTTTCCATGGAATGATTCATGTGCTTATGATCTCATAAATCACAAATAAAGGAAAAAGCTGAACACTCTTATTTATCATTTCGACTCTTACTCTTACGAAAAAAGCTTAATCCTTTTATTTAACTTTTGCTTTGCTTTTTAACTCATTCGAGCACCTTTTGCACACTCTCTAACTCTCATTCGTCAAACGGTTGTCGGCGCAAACTCATCGAGACCCAGTGCAACCGCAGCGCATTCATTCATTCGTTCATTGAGAATGCGAGTCCGAACGCGTACGTGAGTCTGCGTATACGTTTCGTTCGTCCCTGCCTTCCTTCCACGCAAGAACGAACGCAAGTCTTGCGCGTCACATCGGCTCGCCAGTCCCGTTTTGTAGGTCAGTCGGCTAAAACACGCCGACTTTCGAGACGATTGCCGCTGATCCCTGGCCCCAGCAAGCCCCCACTGCAATGGCCATTTTGTGCTTCCTATAAAAAAATATATGAACAATAAATCATGCCCCCGGGGGAGCTCGCTCAACTTTTCGCGAATCCTCCGAACAATTACCACACGCCGCCGTTTCCCCATTCGCACTGGACCGGGCGTGTGTATAATTTCTTTACCACTTGTCCTGAGGAGCCAAGCGAAAATTAATACGCAAGATGAAGATGCACAATGGGGAAATAAAACCAAACACGACAACACCACCCTGAGCCGGTGGCACAAAGTCCTAGCGGTACCGAAAGGCCTCCGATAGGGGTCGAAAATTGGTGTGACAATATATAAATTGTGTACAGTGCCGACCCTAGCCAGGGGTCGCTCCTGCGCGAGTTCATTCCACGCCCAGTCCGTGTGCCCTTTAAGGTTAAGCGTCCCACCCGAACAACGCTGGTCCCACAGCGCAAGGGCCACGGTCATGGCCAGCAAAAGGAGAACCACCATCACAATCTGGCCCCGGTTGGCGAGGGACCTGCTGGTGGCGACGTATGCGTATTTATGAAGACAAACACAACGTCGACAGGGGATGGGCTCGTTGGGTCATTTCGCCCGCAGCCTCGCGGATCGGACGAACGGACGAACGGACGCGGACCGAAAGGTAAGCGAGAACATAAAAATGTAATTAAAATGCTCCCATCCGCGAATCCGGCCGGGCCCGTCCGCGTAATGGCCGCCGGAAAGGGCCTGTACGGGCCGCGATTCGTTTGACCACAGAGTCCGGGTCTCTGCGGTATGCGTTTTTATTCACCTTTTTCCGTCGTCTTGGTCGTTGTTGTTTCGTTGCTGCTGATATCCCTCGCTCGAAGCCGGGCGTGGTGTCCTAAATTCCTGCCCCACGTCGACGTCGTTTTCGGACATCGTTTTTATCATCGTTGCTCCCTCCCCAAAAAAGGCCGGAAGCTCCCTCGGGCGAAACCTGGGACGGATCAAAGCACGCTGGGAAGCCGCCATTTGGATCGCTCCGTGCGCATTCCACCGGCAAGGATCGGACTCGTGCCCTCAACCTGTGTGTGTGTGTTTTTTTTTTTATTTCATTTTGGCTGGAAGATCGAGACACCTTTTCCCATTTTTTTGAGAGCCCCACGTGTTCTGTATGTCCGGTACGCCCGATGGTACATCGCGTATCCTTTGCCCGTTGCGTAGAGCACGGACAAAAAGCCGTTGTTACAGGACATCGAACGGTGACCGGTTCGGGTTTGGGATGGATGGCTTTCCGTGGGGTATCCCGTTTTGTAAACAAGCCGCATAACAGGAAAGCCAAATTGCTAAACCAGCTGGTCGCGAGCCCCGCGCAAAGGATAATTACAGCCTGGTTCGTGCGGGCACCAATTTACGGTGATGCCGCCCGGTTGTCGGATCTTCTTCTGCTGCTTGTTTTTGGTTCGCTGCCAAAAATTGTGATTTATTTCTGATTAATGTTCACCGTGATGATTTGCATTCGCGCTCGGGAAGATGGGCCTTTTTCCCGTTCGTTTGTTTGCGTTACTCATCTGTCACGCTCATTTGATTAATGCTTCATTCTGGTTTATTTTGGTGTAATTTTCTCAACTGGTTTTAGAACAGGTAAACGAAACAAAAAAAATACAAATATGATCCACATAACGTACCGTTTTATGCATCTTAAACTATAGATATGTTTCCATTCAACAAGCTTTCTTTTTAATGTAAACGAAGCCTGCCAATAAGCAAGCAAGTCTAGGAAATTTCAAAGAAACTGTCGTAATATGTAAATAATTTGGAAAACCATTCAAACACGTTACGGATACGCCTAGCTCGGTAAAATCACGAAGAGAAATCAATCCTCCCGGCAGTTGCACCAGTCATTCGGCAGCTTAGCTCAAACGAAATGAAACCATCGCTTTATTGGCACAAATGAATGATCCACATCATGCTGCAAACGAATATCACCAAGGAACCCGAAACCTCCAGAAACCAACCACAGAACCCCTAGCAACACGAGCATCGATAATCGGCCGCTTACACCGATCGTTCCCGGTGTGGCTTCCAATGATACCCGTGCCGCTGTTCCCGGCAGGGATGAAAGCAAATTTCGAACTATATAATAATAATAATTATTCATTTATGGCCGCACCCCGGCGCAGACGACAAACCCCGTGTGTTTCCCGGTGAACGCCACTGGCACGCCGTTCGGCTCGAACTCTCGGCCCGTCCCGCCAGTTTATGGTGGCCGAAAATGCAAATGAAGAAACCGATCATAAATATCATAAAGTGCCAATAAAGAAGGTATACGCAGGCACGATGGTGGATGAAATTTAGTTTCCAAAGCGACGGATGAAAAGCCCACCTCATCATGGTTGTCACATGTTACGACCCAACGCGGCCATGCCGGTCGGGAACGTCCTGAATCTTGTGATGCAGTGAGCTTCCTTGCGAGGGAAGGATCCCATGAAAATTGATAATAAATATAAGCATCTTTCCACTACTCGGCGACTTGCTGCCCGACCGGCCTTGGCCTTCCTCTTCGCCGGTGTCCTTAATGGAGGTAGAGAAAATTCCATTCGCAAATGCGCGTTGCGTTCAAAAACTAAAATCTACACACATTTGGCGTGTCGTAATGACGGTTACATGACACGGTATGCCGGAAAACACGGAACCGGCTCGAGGACAACAAAAAAACCAGCATCGGAACGCCATCTGTTGCGCGTGGGAATTGCAGCTACAAACGGGATGACAAATTTGGCTCGTTTATTTGGCAGGGACGAAACGCGCACTCGCACAGTACCGATTTACCATCCAGTACCGGCGTCCCGAGGCGTCTTCCTGCAAGTCAAGGGCATGGAGGCTGCATATGATTAAATTCACACTTGCGGCCCCTTTTCGGTGCCCGTCTGCCTTTCTCTCTCTCTCTCTCTCTCTCTCTCTCTCTCTCTCTCTCTCTCTTTATCCCGAACAATTGAACGTGCTTGCGCAAAACGCAAATGCAAATAAAACCGTTTGCAGTCGCTTTTGAGGACATTTTTGAGCGCCCAATTACGGCAACGGTCACAGCCGGGACTGCATTGTGCGGATGACACTCGACGTTAACAAGGCTGCACACACTCCCGCCGTGCGGCGGCCGGGCAATTTCCGATGGCATTGAGTGTTTGCTTCGCGCCCATTGACGGATGCGTTTTTGTGCATGTTCGAAATTAAATATTAACAACGCAAACGTGGCTGGAATTGAGGCGTTGGGCGTTTGTTTGGAGCTTCTTTTATTTTGGGTCTCCAGGCCAATGTGGCCGTACCGGTTGATAAATGTTCCGTGCCATATGCATGGCAGGACAACGCCTCAACGTAATGGTACCGTTACTGTTTGCGTGAATTCGTTAAACGAAGGTTTGAGGGAATTATTTTGATGCATTGATTGTATGAAAACTGTCCGCAATAATAATGAATGAATAAATTTCGTAATTGCTAGTACAAATTTGGTGCATTCATGAACCCCAAAAAGGGGTTTGTACATATTTAATTTTCTTGCCCCGTATGTCGTGCCTCCCTTTTCCCAGCAGTTGTAATCAAACCTCTATTAGCACTCGCACAAAAGTGTTCCGGTCCAGTGCGCAAAAATCCATCACCTTCAATGCGGGCAAACACACTTCAAATCCGCTATGTAAAGAGTCGATCCGGCCGGGAGAATTCAGCGATGGTACAAGCGAGAAGAGTGCAAACGAACAGCAAAAATATCATACCGAACCATCTTGTCTCCCTCAAATTAAGTCATCTTCGGGTGCTCGCTATTTTGCAGCATCCCAGCAAAACCGCCGGTCATTGCTGGACAGTGAATGCTTACTGTTAATGATATTGTTGCCTTTTGCCCGAGGCGCATCATTTTCGAACCGGTGAACTGTTCGCCCGCCGGGTGGAATCGGGTTGCGCCCAAACCACTCCGTTCCCAAGCGAAAATTTATCCAACGCAAGCGCGCTGGAGTCTCGGCCAGCTTGCAAAGGAGGTGTTTTTTTTTCGCTCTACCCCCAACAGCCAACTTGACCGTTCGCGATCGCTCAACCACTGATCGAGGCGGCTGAGCTAGTTAGCTCGCCCCGCGAACAACCCCCCCAAAAAGGGGAAGAAGAAGTTAAACAAGATCTTTAAAGCGGTGCGCGCGCTTAGCGCCCGAGGAGAGAAAAAAAGCCCCAAAATCTTCCGCACTCGTCATCTGTGCGTCATAAAAATTAAGGTCAACGATGTTTGGCGAGTCAAACAAACGTCGGATCTAGGACTAGGAACCCGCGCGCCGGTTCCCACTCGTGCGCTTCCCTCGAAAGAATCAGTTCCCGATTCGGTGCAAGTGTGTGTTCGGGCGCTTTTTTTTCTCTTCTCTCTCTCAATGGTTTGAATGACGCTATTTT
The DNA here is from genome assembly GCF_943737925.1 of Anopheles nili. Classification (NCBI taxonomy): domain Eukaryota; kingdom Metazoa; phylum Arthropoda; class Insecta; order Diptera; family Culicidae; genus Anopheles; species Anopheles nili. Next base: position 31,033,135 of record NC_071291.1, read on the forward strand.
TCTTTTTTGGTTTTCTTCTTGAAGAGTGCTTTTTTTTCTTCAATCGAGAGGGGAAACTCCATTTTCCTGTTGCGATTCCCACTGGCTTCGCCGCTGGACACAAACGGCCGGATCGGGAAAATGTTGGCCGGATCTGGCCAGCTAACGACCATGGGTTCTTTCACATCGACGGTTTATTGCTTCATTTGGTAGGCTGACGGTCGACGAAGGTGTTACCACTTCCGGTACCTTATTATGTGTTGCGCAGGCTGAAAGAAAGTGAATCGTCTCGGGAATACCGGAAGTAGGTCAACTCATATTGCTAGAGAGTGCAATTTTACATCTTTTTTGTACGATCTGGAGGCGTAAAGTTTGAGTAATCTAGAAAATCAATCGCTTGATAATATTTGTTCATCCAAATTTCAGCAATTTCTATAGTAGATTCTAATATTATTTTGAAAACTACAGCCTGCTTAGAAGGGTGATTTGATTATCTGCACTATGCATCGAAGTAACCATCCACCTTTAAAGGTCTCGCTTTGCCGAACTTGCGCTTGTGAGTTTATTCTGGTAATTGCGCACCACGTATAGACGCCGCGTCTGGCTGCGTCCGTGCATTAACGTTACGAAGAGTTGAAACAGCCATATTTAATGGTGCTAACCTGCGTGCGAGCACCGTTTCGGCGTACCGGTAAAGGTGCCACTAGCAAGTGATATGCGTCACGCAGCATCGACCATAGATTATCGCTGGCCCAGTATTGGCCGAGTGTCGAAGCCAAACGTTAAGTCAATTGGCCCGAGCCTCAGCCGGCATTTTATGTTTGAAAACCCCACCAACTGGGGCCAGCGTTTTTCCGCATTTTCCTCGCTGCTCGCACTGCTTGCGGCAGGTTCAAAATTATGACGTCTGCGTCTGGTTTGGCTTACTTTCGGGTTTGCTTGTGCGTTCGTATTCCGCACTTTTGCCGGTGCGTCGATGAGCGACGAACCCATCCACGAGAGCAACCAATCAGTGCACCAGTGGAAATTGAAATCTAGTTCATTCATAAATCACGCCGCAGTCCGCTGACCGGAAGCGGCCGGCACTGGGAACCGAAGATGGCCGTGGTGCGTTCGATATTTTTGACACTTTGCTGGCACGGCTCGAACGGTCCGGAGATCGGATGGGAGGTTTATTTATGGCCGCGATTGGATTGATTCCACCGAAATCAGGTTAACGTTCTGCTCGATGCATTTTATGGCCAGCAGGGGTAAGATTTATGCATTCACTCGATCACACGATCGCCTTGAGGTGGATGTACGTTTCGAACAAGAGGCTTGGGTGTGTCTCAACGTGCGCCAAATTGTTTTCCCCTTTTTCGAGCCATTTCGATCGTTATCGATTAAGGTGGCTTTTTTGCCACTGTTTGATTTTCAACCCAATTTTAAAGCATATTGCATCCGAATAAGTTAATCCAACACGTTGCTCCTGGATAACTGATACCAAGCCGGCACGTATCGGCTACAAAACGAGTAGTCCTAGCAAAAAGCCTTGTAAACGTACCCATCTGCCCTTAATGCCCTACCCTGCTTGGCAACTAACCTGCCACGAACAGCGCAAGACGCGCGTAATCGGAACCGGGCGTCTCAACCGCAGAAAAGGAACGGCGTTGGCGAGCATGCACCGTCTCACCTCAAATGGCGAACATTGTAATCAATTAGTGCATGAAGATCAACCAGATGAAATGTGATAGTACGGCTTAGGTGCAAGCAAACCTGGGGATAAGCATTTGGGCGTAAGAACGCTCACTAGAACGACTATAAAAGCCACGCGACCACGTCCCAGAAGGCATCATTGTGCAGTGTACAGTTCTAAGTGTGACTTCAACAACTCGCCTTCTTCCAACTACTCTACCGTCATCAAAATGGCCTCCAAGGTAAGAACCACTTGTTTTGTGATGAGATTCTGGAACTCAGTGATAAAAGTCTCAATTCTTTCTCAGCTTTCGCTGATCGCCGTTGGACTGCTGCTGCTGAATGTCAGCGTCAACGCCCAGCAGTCGGGCCGTCGGTCGCAGGATCGTCAGAACCAGCTGCGGTCTTACGATGACTCCACGTGGGCCTCCCGAAACTACAACGTGCAGTACAACGAGCAGCAGCAGCAGCAGCAGCAACAGCAGCAGCAAAGGTACGCTGGCCGCAACCAGGATCAGGACCTTCAGGACCGCCGTAACTCCGACTACGACACCGACGACTACAGCTACGGATACGCCGTGCGGGATGAGCTTTCGGGTGACGTCAAGAGCCAGCAGGAGGTGCGCCACGGAGACCGGGTGCGTGGCCAATACCGCACTCTCGAGTCGGACGGCACGGAGCGCATCGTTGACTACACGGCTGATGATTTCCGTGGCTTCAACGCCGTCGTTCGCCATCAGCCATCGGTTGGTTCGCGGGCCCAGCTTGTCCACACGATCCAGCCAGCTGTTCTGCTGCGCCAGCCATCCGTCGGTCAGCTGGTCTCGGGTGGACACCGCACTGCCACTCTTCTCACTAGCTCCCAGCAGCCGACGACCGTTCTGCTGCGCAACTAACGAACAACCTGACGATCTGGCTAAGGAACTCTCGCGTGCCATTGCCGGTGAACGTGGACATGGTTTTGATTGAATAAAGTGCCCCCCCGCATCAAACGTACTCGACCGAGTTTCTGACCCACGTCAACGCAGGGAATGCAGAGTGAAAGAAGCGCTTGACAGAAGTAAGCCAGATCCGCGTCCCGAGGCCGATCACAATCAATCAAGCCTCATCCGGGATGGGATCCGTCCAACGGCGCATCCGGATCCGTTTCGCGCGTGAGTTATGGGACCGACGAACTGCTGGTCCTCATTGATGTCAAATTAACGAGCCCCAGAACTCAGCGTCTGTCAGCGGCGAAAGGTACGCATTTTGCTACGTCTGGGCAAACGAGGCGTCTGCAAATCACCATCCTATCCTAATCCGATCCGATCCCGGTCGTTGCATCCCGGTGACGCGCAAAAGCGCAACGGAAGACGGTCATGACGGGTAGCGGTGCTGGCTAACGACCGTCATCAGCGAATGCCTCCGGTGACTTGAACGCTGGGAACGAGCGCAAGTGACGAACCCCCGCTCGTAGACTGCGCGACGTCCGGGATGGTGAATCGGGTTGATGCTCGAAGTGGAAGGGGGAAGGGGAGAGCTGAAGTTCCTGTGAATTTCTGCACCCGAGCATCCCTCTCTTCCTCCCCCTCTTGCCTCTGCCCTCTGACAGATGGCTGGGGGCAAAAAGGAACAATTTATTAATCGCTTCCCCTCGAGCTTGCGACCTCGAGAGCGGGAACTATTCTGACCTGGAACTAGCGCCCGGGCAGCCCCCGGGAAACCTCCCCAGTGGGAAGCCACGCTGCAGGGCAGGAAAGGTTGAAAAAAAAAAGCAAAACAACGAAGAAAAAAAAGCCACGGAAACAAAACATAACAACGAACGCGAAGGAGCGGAAAAAAACGAGTGCAACCCCACGCTCGGGACGAAAAGTGGGATGAAACGAAAACAAAACTTTTCATTTCTCTCGAGCACCCCCGTGCACTTCCTCTCAAGTGCTCCCCGTCCCATGGGATGGGGTGCTGCTGCACGGCTACGCCATCGGGGCCTGTCCGGGAACCACCTCGTTGGCACTTCCGTTGGCACAGTTTTCAGCAGATTAGCTAATTAATTCAAATCTCCTCGAATGAGGCTCCGAGTGGGGATGAGTAATTAAATCGGTGCGTACGAGGACGCAGCAGAATGGGAGAGGATGGGGAGGATGCGAAAGGGGAAAGCCCACCCCACCTCGTGTTACCTCCGGCAGAGCTCAAGTTTCACTGGGTAGCATATGGGGATTTATGCTGTGCCACTGGTGGCTACGAGAGAATGAAAACCGCCTTCGGCGAGAGAGAAAGAGAAAAAGAGAGAGAGAGAGAGAGATAGCAAGAGAAGCCCTGAAGCCACAACGCGGGAACCAAAGGGGTCGGCGGAGCGTTAGTGGTGCATACAAAACAACACAACACACCAGGGGAAAAAAGAATCATCATCACACCAGCGCCATTATTTTTTCCCTCTACTAAATGCCATTCCCGGGGGTTCCATTGTGCCGCCCGAGTAGCGTTGGCCAGTAGGTTGCGGGTTCCCCGGGGTCGTGCCGATGCAAAGCAGGACAGGGTGTCCCAGGCGTTGGGCGTTATCACCCTCCAGAGAGCCCACAAAAATAAACCACCCCGATTTACCATAATAAAATCTGTTGGTGCATTTTAAGCCATTTCGGCGGGTGTGTATTCCGGAATCCGGATTTCTGAACCCCCGTTTCTTGAAATGGTAGGTCCCCGAGTTTGATGTGTTTTGTGGAATGAAAACAAACCTCGGTTTGGCTGCGGAACGATACCGGTGGCGCTTCATGGTTTATGCATCCGTACGTATCGCGTTATCGCGCGAGTTTTGTGAAAAAAAAACCAAACAAAAAACAGTCCACTGCAATGGTAATGGGTTGTGTTTTGCTGCTAAATCATGCATAAATTTGCCCCCACGAGGGCCGGTGTAGTTGAATGGTGCCATCCTGGCCCATCACCACTGTGGCGATGGTGCGACCAATACACTAAGCCGTCGGATCATTAGGCATCAATTAAGGTTACGCAGACGGCCGGGAAGCGATCTCTTGTGCGCGTTCGCCTAGAGTGGACAAATAAATTTGGCGCAAAAAAGCCTTAGAGACTTTCCACAACTACTGAAGCTGCCTTCGAGTCAGACGCAGCGCCATCGGTCATGCAATGGTCACTGCAGAGTGATAATGAAACCGATCCTGCAGCCATTAGGCTGTTGCATCGGCACGGCTGCCCACTGCCACCGTGCGCCATTTATTGAGCGCCATAAAGAGATCAAATCCCGTCTGAAAACAAACCGCTGTGCGCCAAGCTGGGAGTAAAAACCCGCCCGGCCAGCAGCAAATCAGGAGCAAATAAAACGACATCGGAACGGGTTTGTTGTTTTCACCCATATATTTTTGCTTACTTTTTTTTTGTTTTCTCACAGCGCACGGAAGAATCCTGATTCGTAGATGGCGATCGGATTGCAAGCTTTTGCAGCTCGATGTCAAGCAATCAGTCCATCCGTGCGAGCGAAACCCGAAGCCACCAGGTTGCCCAGTGTTCGGCATATTGGCTTCCATTTGTGCTTTTTTTTTCCTCTCCCATAAATACGTCTCAAAACTTCCATGGTGGGATGATAGAAAATAAAACCATAGATCGGTCGGTAGCCTACCCCGAAGTGGACCCGATTCACTGGATCCACTGGGGCAGGCTGACGAAGAAGTAGGCCAGCTGACTGGACGGGTTCGATGTTGGATGGTACGACCGGTGTGACATTTGCCAGACAAATAGTCTGCACACACACACACACACACACACACGCCAAGCGAGCAAGACCCAGAGTCTACCGTAACGATATCGGTAGCATTTTTCATTCGATTTTAATCGAATCTAATCTTTTCGCAAACCCATCGCTTTAACGGTTCGTCGCTTAATGCCAGTGAGGTTGAAATCGTTTGTTATTCCTTCATCACTTCAAGCATTCAAGCGCTCTCCGGCGGGTGGTATTGTCGTCTCACTTGGTCTGGCTTTTTTCCGCTGGATTAATTCGCTTCGACCACGCTGGGAGCCGGGAATCGGGTGGCAATAATAGAAGGTCACGATCGATTTTTACCGAGCACGCTTCCCAACCGAAGATCACTTTCTTCGCAGCCGTGCCAAGGCCAAGGTTTTGCCACCATAGGCTGGACGTAGGCTCTTCACTCGCGCCACGAGCTTTCCGGTGGCTCTTCTCACCTCTCACAACGAGTCGCTGGCTTTCGGTGGGCTGCATTTTCGATTTCATCAGCCGCTTACCGGCTCGGATCGGGCAACGGGAACGGGAAGGTTGGTAAAAATAACACGCCGAAATAATAAAACAAAAACCCCAGCAAACGAAGCACGACGCCAGCGATGACGGAGATGGCGGCGACCGATGAGCTAAGTACCTCCCGGGGCCAGCCGTCTTCATTAGCCGGAAGCGGGACCCGGGACCCGGGACCGATGCCGTGGAACGGCATGCGTCGGCGGTGACCTACATTGGTTGGTTGGCGGAGGCGAGCTTGCCTAAAAGCTAGCAGACGAGTACAGAACGATCGGGCCCCGCAGCGACGATGACCGATCAAAAATGGCCGCAGCACGAAACACTTACCGCGTCCTTTGGTGGGAATTCGGACGCGGAATTGAAGCTGGGCAAAAAACCCGCACTCGCACTCGCCCGAATAATGAGTAATACGTGCACGAGACGCGCCCGGGGCCCGGTTTTGGATGGGCAAAAACAAAAACCCATTTATTCAAACCGTTCTGTGGGCCGCATGGAACGAAACCGCAGCAGGCATCGCAGCGCATCTTCCCACGATCGCAAAACGGGATGGCGTGGTGTTTTTGGCTTATTTTTTGACTCCTTCATCGGCACACGACTCGTGCGTTCTATTACGCAGCACTTTCTCTTGTGATGTTGCGAAATGGGTTTCGGAGGAGCAACTCACGGAAGCACATTCATTCTCATTGCCACCGGAGCGCACACGCGGGGCTAGTTCTATTTGCTCCAAAAATTGATCAAATTGCCCCATCCGGTACAGACGTTTTCCTTTCCGTGGTTTGACATTTCTATGCGGTGCGCAACTGGAACGGAACGACAAGAAAAAAAGGGCTCCCCATTATCCGCACCAGGAGGTGGCCCACCGAAAGCGGTATTTGTAAAATGAAACTGAAAATCGCTCTTCATCGCCGTCCCGAACGGGATGTGTGCCACTGGCAAACCCGCAATCAAACAGCATTTCCCAAAATATTCACCGATAAATGGGCGCATGTTCTGGGCAAACGGCGAATCGCTCCAGCCACGAAGGCACGTCCGATGGCCGTAAAAGTCACCGTGCCAGGCGTTTGCGTGCCGCGCGATCGAGCCGCATAAGGCGAACACTCAACCATAGGCACAAACTATCATTAACCTCAATATCACACCGCACGGTGACACAAAATCCCGAACCCAAGAAACATTCTCAGCCAGGCGCGCGTGCTAAAAGAGTGGTCTGGTGGTTTTGGGAGCGCCACAAACTCAGCGAACCGCAGTGCAGCAGAGAAAGACCGGGTTGTGGTTGAAACTGCCGGGAAGTGGCTCGGAAAACCGGCCCCATCACGCTGCGGGAAGCACAAAAGGGGTAGTTTTTAATTCGTCATCGCCGCCATCACGACGACGTCTGCGGACGGGCCCGCGCGAAACCAAAGTCATCGTGGCCGCGAATTTGAGGCTCGCGCACGCGTGGAATCTTGACATTGGCATCGAAGGAGGCGCTTTTTTGTTTTGTTCGCCGTGCAAGTGTGTGAGCTTGGTGGGGGAAATGCCGCTACGAAGTTTTGCTTTCTTCCAGCGTACAAAGTGGCTTCCCGTGGCTGTTGCTTTCGTTATCGGCCATGGACGGGCTGTCGCTCAGGCCGCGGGCTGTGCTGCACGCTCTGGATGCTCATATTTGCGAGGCTGCTGATAGAAAGGCGCAAGGTGAAATATTTTTTCTCGCTTAAACATAAGAATCCAGGACACCGACGCTATCTGCGTTCCTTTCGGGTGAGAAGGTGTTCCGTCACACATCGGACAAAGCAAAAGTAAAATTTTCAACACGAATTAAAATTGCATTCGCTTGACATTGTGTGTTATCGTTTTTGTAAGGCCTTGTGCACTCAAGGTGAAGCAATCGTAGCAATAAAGAACCAATTTAACGACATTAACATAATATTTCCGAAATTGGGTTCGTTGCTTGCCGCGGCATTGTAGTCTAGTGATTTCAACCACTTGAGCATAGTTTAATTCGACTATATGATCTGCATCTTTATTTGATTGATGCAGTTTGTTTTCTCAATCCATACAGTTTTGTTAGCAAAGATACTAACAATTATTTATTTGTTTATGTGTTTATTTATTTATTTAAAAAAACAAATGATTATATATAATATCATTAGCTAATTACTGTTAGTATTTTGTTCGTAGAAAAAAGAACCCATTTAACAATAAAATAATAATTCCAAAATTGGGTTCGTTGCTTACCGCGGCGTTGTAGTCCAGTGATTTCAATATAATATTTATTGAATTTGAGGATAAGACTACTAAATACTTTGTGTCTGATATATCTCAACCTCACCTTAAATTAGATTTACAAATAACCAAAGAGGTGTTACTTTTAACCGTTCATTTGTTTATCTTCCATTACTATTTTGTTCTGTGTCTTGGTTTAAAACGATAATCAGCAAAACAATCAACTGTATTGCGAATAACCAACAGTATTATAAAATTGAGTTTATTTTAAGACTGCTCATTAAACCTCCCCGCCTTGAATCACAAACAGATATCGATCGTGCAGCCTGTCAGTCAGCCACGCCGACGCGCATGATCGTTTCAAGGAGGTTCAAATTTTAACGAGTTAGCAAAACCCTAACCTGCCGTACGGTTCGCGTGTGATCAGCCCGCTCACCCGATCCGACGACGCACACCTTTCTGCGCGGGCATGCAAAGTGATTGTAACTGTACTTTTGTAATGATGGCATCATGCGCGTTCGATTGCCAAAAAAACGCTCACCATCACGTAATAGGGAATCGAGTGGCAGAGGAAGAAAAGCCAACAAACAAACACGCAAAACGTTGATTGATCCAGCTGACCGAGGACTGTGACACGGTTCTTGGGGGGTGATGTCACGTATGGCCAGCTTGTTCTCGATCCGTCCGCGAGATGCTACGCGATATCTTAAGTAGTATTCTTGCTGGAGGTTTCCCTCTGTGCCACAATATCCCGCCGAACTCGAGCGTGAAATGTGCCTGACCGATCGTTCGATGGATGGATGGTGGCAAGTGAGCGTGGTATGGAAATATTGTGAAACAAATGAGGACACCGCCCTCTCCTGCAGCATTAGGGGCTATTCCAGCTAACGGTACTGGCGAGTGGTACTGTGATGGCATTCTAATGGAATTCTGTGAAGGTGTTGTACCTATTTAACAAAGCTGATGCCAACTCAAACAGAAAACTGCTCTGATCTATGAAAAGGAAACGCTTTGCTAACTGGATTTGACTCGCATGAAGCAGTTCCACAACTGCTTCCAAATGCTAACCACATTGTGGAAAAGAACCCACGCCACCCAGACAGTGTCCATGTTTACCCAACACTACCGACAATCGATTCACAACGCTCGAAGGACACCTTTTGGTTAGTGACAGTAGCGATGCAAACAAAACATTTGTGTCCTTCTTTTGTGGCTCGGCCCGCCAACATTCCCGGGTGTGGACTTTTTACGGTACGTAAAGGATAACAGAAACAAAAAAAAAAGCACGCACGCATGATCAATCAATGTGCGCCCAACCGTGGCCGGTAGCCGACTCAACCATTCGAACCGGAATTGAGCAATAACTCTCGCAAACCTGCAGGAGCACGGTGTGGCACACAAATCCATTCCAGCGCCCGCGGAGCATTCCATTCCCGGCAGGTGATCGATGCACTTCACCGCAGGCCATCGCAGCAGGTGCGGCAAGCCACCGAGGACCAACGAAAAGGAAGAAAAAAAGGACACAAAAATAGGCGTCCGGCTAGCACCTAGGTTCGCCAATTGCCGATTGCTTATTGGCACCTTGCCTAAGATCCCAGCCGCTCCGCAGGCCACACACCGGTAGCTTACGCCGCGGGGATGCACTCGGTGCAAATGAAAATATTTATCAACACTCGCACACGGCCCCATGCAAGGCGGGTGCACCCATGGTTCATTTTCCGGGATGGTTCTCGTTTTATTTTCGCCAGTACCTTCGCACGGCACGGCTCGGCTCAATTAGTCTGCGATCTATCGAACCCACGCGGTCGGGGGGCCAGATCGTTGCATCGGGTTCGGTGCATTGGGCGTTACGTGAATGTGACTCGAGGTGGAACGAGCGAGCAGAGCGTACTGAGAGCAGGATCGGAACCAAACCCACGCTAGCGCCCCCTGGTGGGTCGATCGATCTCGAGCCCTCTCGGGATCCCGAAAGCTTCGCCAAGGGTCATGCTCGGCTTCGGGTCGATTGCGTGGTAGGGCGAGGCCACACGCTGACCTACATGGGCTGGTGAGGCTCGCTTTTGGGCTCGAGTGCTCGAATCGCTTGGCCGTGCAGCATCAATAAATTATGCCCCAACCGAAGACGAGCTCCAAGATGAGGCTCGATGCCGTGTGACCCCGCGTGGAAAAGGGCGTGGGATTCCCGTTCGTTCGGAAGGGCGACGGTACCGCGGACTATGTTGCCGAATCTGTTAATGCATCGAAAAACTGACAGCTAGCAGTGAGAGCCATCGTCGAAAAGTGTGATTAATTGGTTCGCGAAGGAAGCTCACTTTTTTCCGTCGAAAAACGATTTATTGGGAGAGAATCGATACGAAAATTGACACAAACTTTCATTCCATAAAATGATGCTTTTGTCGCTATGGAAGGGAAGCAACACCAACCCACCATTACCGACTCCAGCGGATGGCCTTCGTCGGTGGTGTACACCGTTCCGGCCAAAAATAGAAATCGGAAAAGAACGTTGAACTTCCCGTTCGGATGCACACGCGTGCCGTCGCGCGTAATTGGTGCAATATCCGCGCGCAGGCATTCTGAGCCAATCGGCTCGCGATCGGCTGTGCGAGGGTGTACAATTAATACCATTAGCGGGCGCGTTACATAATCCCGTGAATCGATGCACGCGTGCCTTGCGCACAGTTAACCCTCGGCGAGGAGCCGTTCGTTCGAAGGAGTGCACTGAACGGGCTTTGGGAGTGCTTCCAGCCGCTCAAGGATGCCGGTGGTCGGTCGGCTAATGAACGCGCCTCCACGGCCGCTGGTTGGTTAGAACATTGATTTATGTTTCGGTTGCAACATACCAGCGGTATGTTAACGAGGAAAATAAATTACCGTGTCCGATGCTGGCCAAAGGAAACGCAAATCACGCATGAAAACACAAGTCCTTTGAGTGCATTCAAGACTAAAGCATGCATAAAAATGCTTTTAAATTGTCTTCAAAAATACAGTTTCAAAATTTTCTTTTCTCTCATCATCAAGGCGGATCATAAGCTTGTTTATCACACCCTGTTACAAGCACTTGTCACCTTGCTGGCACCATTAGTAAGCGGATCCGAGCTAAACCAAGCTCGTACATTTCAACGCCAACGCAATACACAATTCCATCCGTCGCTCTCAGCTGATCGAGCACGCTTCAGCAAAAAAAAAGGTACCGTTGCGATAGTGCTCCGTCACATCCGACTTCCTCAGAAGGTCTGCCGGGCCGTTTCGACGCAAACACCGCAAGGTGTTTCGGTGCATTTCGCAAAACTGCACCGGCGACGGCAGCGAGCCGTGTTTACAAACGCAATAATAAAGCTGAGAAAGAAAACGCCTGGAAAAGAAACGAACAACAAAAAACATCAAGCAAAATCGTGGCCCTGCTCGGTCGCGCTTGAGCGCGGATCGAATCTCTTAATTCCATTTCACGCTCAATCGGGCCCGCGGTACGCGCCCGAGTGTCCTGCCGCGTGTGGCCCCAAATGTGGGGATATTGGCACACCGCCACCACCGGTGTCGGTCGAGTATTTACGCAAAATATGTATATATCGAAGCAAATAAAGCAGGGGAAAAAATCATAACTTGACGAAACAACCCGCCCGTGACCGAACGGCAAGTGGCCATCGCGAATGTGCCTGATTGATTACTCCGCTGGGGCAGTGCCTTTTTTTTTGGGTTCTCCATCGCACCGGAAAATCGAAATGTCTTTGCCCAGTTGGTGCTGTTGGGTATCGCTTTCAATCGTGTCTCAATTGAATTATAATATGTCAGCGCCAGTGCCAGGGGCTCAGCAGTTTGTCACGGGTGCTGGAAGTAGGGAACAATTGTTCGTATAAATTGCTCGGGTACTATTTACCCAAACGACTCCCATCGCCACCTGCAAAAAGGATGCACGGATGTTCCAACACCCTTAAAAGCGCACTCTTTTGAAGACTTACGCCTCGTCAGAATAAATGCGCCTTCGTTGTTGCGGATGCGGATCGATTTCGCGCGAAGCATGCCACGGACCGCTTATGGCCAGATCCGGCCAGCCCTCCGAAAACCTTCGATTGACCGAAACGGTTGCGGAATGCCCACCTCATGGCATTACAACGGCCGCCATTCCTCGCAGCTCATTCATGGTTTATGGTTTCGGATTTCGTATGCTACCGATGCGGGCCGAGAGTGGAAAATCGGACGTTCTAGCAGCGGCTCTGCTTTCGTCATCGGGAAGCGAACGCAACGCGCACCTGTGGAGGGATTTCGTAAGAACTGCGCTAAATAATGGTACAATCTACACGAGAGCTGAAGGTTTTCATACAAAACACAGGACGCTAGAAAGGCTTGTATTAATTACGCGTTAATATACAACACAAATCACGAGTTTTCAGCAGCTTCAATAGCCAATGGATTCCTTTTTTATGCCTTTACACACCAAACCACCGATCGGTGAGCACGCTGTATTTTACGTTCCATTTTTCCTTCGCTTTTCTTCCGATGATCCAATGCCTCTTTTGAACGGCTGCAACACCTTGCGACCTTCCCGATGAACGCCCTTGCACCGCGAGCCACTGCAGCTCCATTTCAGGCATGGATTGCGGATCCCAAAGAGGAAGAATGAGTCGAAAAAAAACGGCGCCATTTCCTCACACAAACAGCCGTTACACCGAACCATGCCAAAGCGGATAATCCACTGAAGGTCGGCACCGGGCGCGAGGGCGCCGAAATGTGGAGCGAAAAGTTCGCGTAAACCGTGAGGCGACCATCGCAAAAGGAAAGATTGCAAAAGCGAATCGTTTTTTGTATGTTTCGTTTTGTGCTGTCGCTCCGTCCGCGTCTCGACAGGAAGCAGTATCGGTGCGTTTTGTCACTACACCGCTCGGATCGAACGGAGGGCCCATAAAACATGAACATAACTTTTATTTGCCTTTGACACAGTCCCGTACAGGGTACCTCTGTGAATCCTCGCGTCCTTTCATGCGTTCCTTGTTTTGCTTCTCCCAGTGAACTCGTACACGGTAAGGATTCCGGCCGCCACCCGGAGATTGTTATGCGATTCTGTAGCAGGACGCATTCGTCACGGGAGCTCCGGGTTGGACGGAGATTGGCAGGTTTTACGACACCTTTGCATTTCGGGGTATCATCCGCGTGTGTTGCCGGTTACCTGTCGTCGTGTTTATTTTGCTCTTTTCGAATCAACAATTTGCACCGCTCAACAGGTTACTTGCCAACTTCGGACGTAATCTCGGAGTGCTTTTTTTACGTATATTTGCACCAAGCGGTGCTTTTTAGGCGAGTGCACGAAGGCAGCTCGGTGATTCTTCGAAATTCGCTTCACTAGGGCGAAAGCAAAATAAGGCTACTGGGTGGCTGCTGGTGGTCTTTTCAGGTGGTTGTAAATCTTTCAACGCCATCCCGGTGGGAATACTGTGTTCTATGCACTGTGCAGATTGGAAGGATCTGCACTGGTGGCTGGAAAAGGATGTACATTTTTATAAAACACATCTTTGCATGGACAAACTTACATACTGAAAATCGTACCACCTTTGTAAACACGGGTAATGCCGGGTACACTCATAGTTTGGCTTAGAAACACTCTACGTGCTCTCCTATCGTAGATGTGAGGTGTAATTAAGCAACATAACGACAACCCTTCCGATAAAAATAGCTAATAGGCAGGCTCGTGTTTTCGCATCCTAGCTGACCCAGTGAACCAGCCAATTAACTCATCACCCCGAACGGACCCACCGGACGAGATGATAACGGGAGAAAACAACACCCAGCCCGGCATCGAAACAACACCCAGCCGCGGTCCGCGGGAAAGGGCTCGCCGTTGAAGGGGCGGGAATTTTATTTTTACGACCCACCGTTAAACGGAGAAATTACAACTTAACGCGCACGATCCATGCTGCCCACTGGCCCAAATTTACACCGCACGAAAATTAACAACGGCGCCGCCGCCCGATGTAGGAAGCCCTTGATCGGGGCCGTACCCACCACCGAAAGGGGGAGGCAGAATGCAAAATTTGTCGCTAATTTTCCCGCTGATTGATGGCCGCCCGAAAGGCTCTGGTGCCGGCTACGCGGAAAAGGATCGCTCGAAGGGTTAAGTACGTCGTTTATCGGACCTGCCGGCAGACGTACGAGAGTGCTTATTTTCATCTTTCCCATTCACGAAAGCCGCAGGAATTTAGGTTTATGATCACTTAACCGCTAGGTGCGGTGGGTTGGTGGAACATGGTGGCCTTCCCCGTCCGTCCTGGCTCAGTAGACGGCCCGTTTGCACCGCGTGTTTGAAGAAAGCTGTACGCCCTAGCGTCGTGTATCAACGCCACCCGGAAGAGGGCTGTGGTGCAGGCTGGCGAAAATAAAAGCTAAAAAATGCATACACGCCGTCAGTGACTCGGTGACGAGCCGGTGCCGATGATGCTGATGATGTTGTCGGTGCTGCCCTTGCCGGCTTACGGCGTGTTGACGATTGTCATAAATTTGCTGGCCGGCGAAGGGCCAAAGGGTGCAGTAAAAAAAAGCTAATAAAAAAGAAAACAGAAACCCATCAACCTGATCCGATGCTAACCGAAAGCCAAACATTGGCCATCGAACAAATATATTTATATAGATATGTGTTCGTCCCCTTGCCGGCACTTTCCCGGCTCCATTCGCAAAGTGGCCCTTTACAAGTGGGCATAAATCATGCCTGCCGCTGTGACCGAGCAGGTTGAGAGCTGCGGACGAACAGCGAGTACAAACATATTAGTCTGTCGAATGTCTCTATTCGTGATCGGTCGGTTTGCTTCGCTAGTCTGTGCACCGCATAGGGAGAATAAAACTAAAGACTTTAAGCGACGAACCTGATAACAATCTTGCACACTTGGCTCGGTTCGACGTGAATGAATTATGCCCAATTTCAATCCCAGCGCAGGCTGAGTAGGCCACGGATTCTCGCGTTTTTGCTTCATGTTGTTTTCGCTACTCACGGTCAGCTCAAATCCCATCCCATCACTGCTCCGTGCGGGTCCGATGTGATCGATTGTTTATTCCGAAATGCCTACAATCACAGCCGAACCGACCGTCCCAAGCCGATAAAGCACCCACTCGCACAAACCCTGGGAATGTCAAGTTCAAATTCAATAACGGAGAAGATAAATTGAGCAATAATTGATGCGCGGCGAAATGTATCCACCGCCTGCCTCCGGTGCGCCATCGTAGGTCACGATGGAAGATTGATTAAGTAAATAGCCTACTTTATCGAGCGATCATCGTTCGGGCAGTGAATTGATTGATTTCCAGCACCAGACCGTCGGGCATTTTCCGAACCGGGAAGTAAAGCGGGCGATGCTCAACCGATTGATTTAATTTGATAGCTGCTTTGTTGCAACCACAGTTTCAAGTACCATCATGAATAATAAATCAATTCGAGAAGGCGGACGTTTAAATGGCGCTCGTTGTTTTTTATCGGAAGAGAAAAAAAGTAAACATAATTTCGTACGAGATATAGGCGATTTTATCATAACGTTTAAGTCGAAAACTAAGACAATCCTAATTCGTGGTTTTACATTTTTTTTAAACAAACCACAGCAACTAAAGTAAATGTAGCAGTAATTTTAGCGCACAAATTACTGTTTTTTCCATAGTATGCAAACATGTATCTTATATTTTGAATGTTTTTAATGAAAACCAATTCAAGAAACCAGCCGAAACAATTCTGCATTTAACTTACTTTATAGTTTTCCGGATCGCATCAATTCGCATCGTGATCGTCATTCAAATTTGTATTTTTTTCTTTCTTCAAAACGTAAACAGGCTGCTGCTAACGGGCGAATTTCTCTCGCAGCAAAGCGATCCGGCTAGACTCGATTTGACGAGAATTTTGTAGTAGAAACAGGTTCAGCCGGTAGTCGGTTGTCGGACAACGTTCGACCCGAACCATAAACCTGGCGACTAACTGCAGTAAAAACAGTAGATAAAAAATCCCCAACGGAAGCTTTTAATTAGTTGACTCTCGTATCACTGCTTCCAGACCCAGTTAGAAGGTGTACCATCAGGGTAAAAAGACGAAACGGTCAACCGAAGATCTGATAAAATATACAAACTGTGGGCGACGCTATCTCGCATGCCGGACTGAATGAGCCGTTTTGAATATATATTCAATTAGTTAATGTTAAAATGTCACGCAAATTGGGCATCATTTTATTGAGTTTCAGAATTTTCTCTACTAAATTATATTTCATCATTCGATTGCAGATTCAAGAGCTTTACTGAAATTTAGACATATAAAAATTCATTCTCACTAAAACTACAACTGTATGTTACTCCTATGATACTTTACCGGTGTTAAGACCATCCGTCAGATAAAGATATCCAAGTGAAAAATCGGAAACAGACTTTCGTCAAACCTCCAGTGACGCACTGGCTGTGAAATTGAGCCAGAGCAACAATCAGTTGGCCAACAACGTAACCACAGCCGCGAATTTGATCGCGTTGGCCCCAACCGACTGACCGACTGGCGAATTTCACTGGCACGGCACCGGCCAGCCAATGTGTGCCAGCAGAGATAATGAAGGCATGTGCGTTATTTTGTTTTCTTCCTTCCTCCCATAGCTGGCGATTGCGCCTCACGCTACGGAGCCGTGGCGATCGCACGGGGAGTCCCGCCAGATCAAAGCCAACGCAAGAAATGGCCCGCGGAGAAATTGGCAATGCAAAAACGTACGTTTAATCACTCTTAATTGTGTTAATTTCTAGTAATCCGATTTGCGGAATCCCACCGGGGAGAGAAATTAATTCCAACCGGTCAGGAAAAACACACACAAACGGACGATCGTTTAATGAAAAGGAAGTTGGCGGGTATAAAACACGAGCAAACGCGCGGCATAAATTCGCAACATCAAGCCCTTCAGACAGCGGGTCTTTCGGGCAGCAGACGAACAGCACTGGCACAAAGAAACGAAAAGATAACCCAAGACAAACCTCACCCGGGATCCACATGTGGATCGAATTGCCCGCTGGTATGTGCTTGGAGGCGCGGCCAGAACCGCGACTAAGTTGCCGTTATGTTAGCAGGGCTCGTAGTGGGTTTCCATGGCGACAGAACGATCGCCGCGGTTGGGTGGGATCATTTCGCCAAATGACCGTCGCGGATCGTCCATTTGCCTGAGAGTGGACACCCTGGGGCGTATCGTTCGCCGGTTTGATAATGAACAGCGCGAGAGCACCCATCTACGTACGCGGCACACGCTCCCGGCGGTTGATCTGATTAGGGCGAAATTTGATTTATTTAGCTGAGGTCTCGCAATCAGCGAACCGTCCGGGTGGAATCGGCTTGGCGGCAGCCGGTCAACCGGGTGTGCCGTCCTTTGACAATGTTTGGCTCGGGTAGGCCGGTAAGTGTTTCGTGGAACGAGGGATCTTGTGATCAAAATCTAGCAAGAGACCGCTGACATCGGTTCGATTCATCCTCCCGACTCAGCGCCGGCCTAATGATGGAAAACGGACGCCCGAATCGACAGCCTCTCGATGGATAGATTGACGGGTTTTATTTCCTTCGCCTCACCCGGCCGGTGGACGAACGATTACCGGGAAGATTAATTACCGGCGGGCACATTCCGGCCCACCCGATGGGGGCTCCCATTTTGAGTAGGGCTCTTATTCCGCAAACATTTAATTACGCTTAATAGGCCGATTTTTGGACGCGAAAATGTATCGAACGAAACTCCTCGCCTTTCGGTATTACCTTTTTGGGGGCTCGCGTGGGCTCTGGCATCGGTGTGCGTGTTGTTCTAGTGATCCCGGCAGCGATCGGTCGACCCTTTTCGTGTAGTTGTCGCACGCACGGCGTAATTGAGCGCCGTTGCGTGCCCTCAGGCTGTGGGTCAATTGGTTCGGCAGGATCAGGTTTTTCGGCACTATCAAGCACTTCTTTCGGTGTTTCGTTTCTGGTATTATCGCCGCACAGCTCTGATCTCGGTTTTTGGTCTCGGTTTGGTTGGACGCTGAAAAAAGAAACCCGCCCTACTGCGCATGTCTTAAAGATACCCTTACAGATTGCTTCTTGTTTCGTTTCGGCAATTTCTCAACCTACACACACATACACTCGAAGCGGGTTTTCTAACTTTCCACATTCGCACCACATGGAAATTAATCAATTGTAAACGAACCCGTTACAGCAACCCAGCCGATATGACACCGACCAGACGAGCGAGTCGATTAGCTGCTAAATAGTGCCATATTGTTGCTTCCTAACTTGTGAAAGTGGAAGGCGCATTTCGAGCCACTTTTTTGCTTTGTTTCCTTAACCAGCGCTGGCAGGCGGCTAACGGGCCACGGGAGCGTCCTTTTTTGTTTGGTATATGTGCTAATGTCTCATTTTTCTCCTGATTTCCAGCCACCGATCGGGTGCACCATAAACTAATCAAGCAACCGTTTCACTTTCCAATTCGGGCACCGTTACAAACTAGTCGGGATTGTGTGTTGTTTTTTTCATTCCGTTGTTTCCTAGCGGAGGATTGACTGCATGCATTGCACATCTGCACAGCATAGGATAGACCTTTAATCATAATGCTTGCTTGTCGAATGAACCAATCGAGGTGGTCGGTATCGATACATTTTTATCGTAACAACAAAATTCGACCCCGTCTGATTATATAGTGGAATGCCGGCTATTTGGAAGCCATCCATTGGGCTCAAAATACCGAACGGGTTTTTCCACACATATACATACGCACAATAAAAACAAACAAAAAAGAAGTAATTACACGCACTCTGAATGAGTGATACGCAACCGCTGATTTTAACTACAAACATTTTGTTTACAAAGATTCGTTTTTCATCTTGAATGTGATGGGGCAAAATCGCTTTTAAGTACTCTCGACAACTACTAAACGAGCCGTATTTATCATTCCACATCACACGGCTACGGGCAACACCAAAAGATCGACGTACTGTGCGCACACAAGTGTCGCAGGCCCGACAACACCCGTGCAAAATTCCACGTACCACCCGTGCGCCAGTGTCAGGTTCATCACTCCGACGGCCTCGCGCTCACGTTCGTAAGTCAAGTTCATGAGCCGCGCCATGCAAATGCCTACAATGCCTCCCCGCATACCGACGGTGGCTCCGGCTGACATTAATCATCCCGTAAAACGCGTGAACTGACCTACTGATGGAGTGGTGGAGCCGTACCAAGCCACGCGGTCGAACGAAACGAGAGACTTGAGCGGGCGCTTCAGCGACGAACCGCGCTGGCAGTGGACCGGAGAGATAGAGTGGGGTGAACAAAAAAAAAGAGAGAAGAAAAGAAAGACAATCGATCGTGAATCGACGACCAGGGTGCCGGGCGGGTGGGCAGAGTGAGCATAAATGATAAATCGATCATCTGGACGCTCATGAATACACACCCCTCGGTCAGCGGTCGGGCAGGGTGCGAGATCAATAGGATCGGGCGGACACAATGTGTTGCCGGATCGGGTCGAACGGAGCAGGTTCCGCGTCCAGCCAATGACAGTGGGTATCAGGCGGACTGTGGAAACCTGTTGCACGAGCTGGCATCAAAAAGCCGGTCGGAATTTTTCATCTCGGCATCGGGCAGGGAACAAACCCACTGCCCACCGCTGTCGCACAGGTCGGACGAATCAAGAGAGAATTCCGTATAAGGCGTGGGGACGAGTGAATGAACCAAAGAAATAAAACTGGTAGCATTAAAAGTGCCCCAATAAGTTTGATTTATGTAGAACACGGGTGCACCAGTTTCAGCTTTGAGGTTCATGTTGTATGAGAGGCTTAAGAAAACGGGTGGCAACGGTAGAGTTGGGAAAAGAAGGGTAAAAGCAAGAAAACAGCCCTCAGATAAGAACGGTCAGTCATAAAACATGAACGTTGAGCAATAAGTCATAAAAATGTTGGATTTTCCCCTCACGAAACGATAGATTGTGTATTGTTCAGTTTTACCAAAATGTCCTCAAACTTGGAAGCTGTATCCTTAAAAGATAGATGCTTTTATCCAAAATTTAAGCGAAATTCGCCTAAACTGCTCATTTGGGGGCACAAACAAAGAGGTCGAATTTATATTTTTCTAACACATTAACGCCATTCTAACGCCATTGCTCATCTTCTCGCCTTGCTTTTATCCTTCCATTACGTGCCAAACGGCCGTAAATTCCAATGAACAAACAATCACCGATACAACCGGATCACCGAACGGAACAAATCACCGATCGCGCTAATTGTCGATCGAGTCAAACGAGGCTCGTTGTTCGAATCCGTTCTTCGCTGTTCTGTGGCCTATTACAACCATTATTTGCCTCATAATCGCCCTGTTAAACCGTGCAACTTCGACTCGGGAAAATTGCCACCCAGACCTCGACCATCGAACGGGACCACGGAAAGGTTTGGGAGCTTTCGTTCGCACGTCCCAACAGCACCGGAGCCGCTGGTAGACCAACTGGCAGAGGCCTTCGCAGAGGAAAAAAATCAAACGTAGAGGCCGCTTTTGAAGGTGACCGATCGGTTTGGGGGTCCGCGTTCCGATGTTATACAGACGATCGTGCGCATCGCTCAGGCCGCGCCAAAATGGGCATCGATTCATCGATCGATTAAAGCTCAAATGGACTCGAAGCGCATGCTTTCGCCCCGTTGTTCACCGTTGACGAAGGTAAACTCATCATCACCTTCTGCCTGCCTGGGCTTCATCTTACCACCACGGCCAGCATCAGTTTGCTCCTCCGCTAAATTGGTGCACCGTGCTACGCCGGTTCGGATTTATGACCGCATTCGCTCGGTGCGGCACCAGAGTGCGCCGCAATTATCGGGGCGATGGCGTTGCACATTAACTGACGCGAGTCGTGGGTGATCACACGGAGACCCTGACCGAGCGCAACAATGCCGAGAGGCAGGCGAAGGAAAATGGAAAAGCATCAACACCCGCCGAGAGGGTTGCGAACCTTCGAACGAGCCGACGTGTCCGCTAGAATCGGAAGCGTTGGGGCTATGCGGGGAAAGTTTTGCGTTGCTTTTGCCACCTTCGTTACAAATGGTCGGGATTGGAGTGCTCATTGAAAACGCAAACATACAAGAGGAAGTGCTTTTTTCCGTCAATGAATCGTTCGAAGCTAAGACTATTTATTTTTCACTTTGAACGTGCGATTAAATTGTCTTAAACCTTCATTCTTATGCGTCTCATTTTCGATCATAATCCGTCGGATGATAAATGCAGCCAGCACGCCTTGCATT
Organism: Anopheles nili; assembly: GCF_943737925.1. Lineage (NCBI taxonomy): Eukaryota > Metazoa > Arthropoda > Insecta > Diptera > Culicidae > Anopheles > Anopheles nili. The sequence goes on from NC_071291.1 coordinate 31,054,454, forward strand.
CGTATAGATGCTTTTTTTTCGCTCTGCACTGTTCCGTCTTTTCGCATCGTTCCGAGGCAATTTTCCTACGTGTGGCGTTAACCATGAGAAAGACGAGCCCCATATGACGAAACGAAGCACCGCGTGGAGGCACGCGGCATGCTTCATGGCGCGCAAGCTGAAGAAAGCAACCGCAGAGCAGCTAGCAGAGGCCGGACGGGCAGGAAAATTACATCGGAACGATGTGATGTAGGTCAAATTCACTTGAACAATTGGACGATGCTGCCGACAATAAATGCGACGATGCTCGAAAACCCCCCCAACCGTCGGTAAGCGCCGCCATTGCCGCCTCCCAACCACTTGGTGGTGGTTTTTCTTCCTTCTATCCAACCCCCTTTCCCATTGCGAAGTCTTTTCCGGCTCCTTCCATCGTTCCGAACCACCTCCCGCCGGAACAATGGCATGTTTTTGCACCGACCGCCCGCCTGGTGCGGGTCCTGCTCTCGGTCGCGATCGTTTAACATCGCATGCAGTTGGTTCGCCCGCTGGCCGCATCCTTCGATCGATTGTTTCTTTCCCGAACCCCCTGAAACACCCACTGATGCACTTGCTCTCTCTCTCTCTCACTCTCTTTCTTCATTTCACTTCTCATTTCGTTCGTTTCGGTGTGTTTTCTTTTTCCCTCTACACGCCGCATGCCACCAATCTTAACTTACTTCGGTTCCGACAGATTGGAGCGATTTTTTGTGGCTGTTGCGTTCCCATTGCTTGCCTTCCTCTGTCGTACCCGACGGAAACCAGGGGGAGTCAACGAGCATGTTTTATTGTTGTTATTTGCGCTTGACTAATATGCTCCGCGGGCACTCGTCGGAAGTCGGGATGGTGGCAGGGAATTTGGCGCGAAGATCGACTTCAAACTTCAGCTGGGTTGATGGCAGGTTGAAAAACTTTCTCTTTATGATTTAATTGCTTTTATGCGCATGTGCAGTCGGCGGTGGCTGCCAACAATGTCACAGCGGCGGATGGGGCTTGCAAAAGTGCAACCGCGCGCCCTATCCCAGTGCCGGATCGAATCAAGCTTCGCGGCACGGATGCGATTGCACTTGGCCCGGAGGACGACGTTGATGGTGCTGATGAATGTCGCACCATCGGGTTGACACAACAATAAGCCGTGAGGTGTGAGCCGGTGGGTTCTGGGTTAGTGGGGGAAAAGAGTGTCAAGTAAAAGACGCCTTACCGACCCGGAGTTCAATGGGACACGGGGCGGATCACGCATGTTGCTGCAAAGTGCAAAACCAACGGTGGTGAGCTTTTTTTTTCAGCGGGCTTTTTGCCGTCCTCAATGTTGGTCTACAAAGCAACTATTTGTGTTTAGGATGACACATTGGGAGTTGTGATGTTTGTCCGAAGAAAGCGTTCACTGATGCGATCAAGCGGTTGGTGTTTGTGCAACAGCGAAGGGATGAGTGATTGCAAGGATAGCTTATTGAAAATTAGAAAATAGTATCCTACATATATTGCATACATGACCATAAAAATTCAATGTGATATATAACACAATTCGTCAATATTGGTGTAAAATAAGAATAATATGTTCAGGTTTCTATACGTAACCTTACAAAGAATACATTAACAAATTATCGAACAATTTATCGACGTTCGTGAAGGAAAGGATGGAAAAGGGTAAGATAGAAGCCCGGTGCAAAAGAACCATATATTTGCTTATTTATTTATTGTTAACGACTCTGCAACGGTTATGAACAAGCCACGTAATCTTCTGAATCATGTGCACAAAGCAGTAGACTCAAGAATTTCATGGAATTTAAATGTAGCGCTATAAAAAGTATCATTTCAGCAAGCCCGCCATCAAGTGACATCAACAGCCGCAACAGCAACGAACCCGTCATCCTTCGGAACTTCGTTTTATTGAATTAGAAAATTGCATTACACGCGCCAAGCCCGTAACAAAATAGCAGTAAAATGGTGCATTACCGCACGACCACCCGATTATTATCGCTTCCGAGGGCAACACGAGGCGGGCAACGGCAAAATCATCTCGCATTTACGCGCCACTCCTTCGCGATCGCGACGCAGCAAACGCACCACGTCCGGCTGACGGTGTAGCTTCACTTTCCTCCAGTCTCCGGCAGGGCTGGTCTTCTCGTGGAACCACCTTACCTGAGGTGGGCTCACGACGGCTCCAGAGGAATCCTCCCATTGCGATGACTTTCTCTCTGCAATCTCCGCACTGACCAGCGTCTTCGTTCAGCGATCGTAGCATTCCACAACCGTCAGACAGACGATTCGTCGTCGGTTCTTTGCGGTGCGGTCTGCGAAATGGCATTCTTTACTGCAGCCTCACCAGTCATAATCATAAATGGTTCTATTTCAATAAATTTCTCCAACCTGTCATTATAATGTTGCGAAACGGAATCTTTAGCTTATATGTAACAATTACATTGAATGATAAGCTATCCTGCTGGAATATTGCTCCCCCCCAAATGCTCGATAAATCACTACAAGCAAATACATTTTTTTGCACCACTTGTTGGCATGCACTCTGTTAGCCAAAAATAAAACAAAGTTCGCGATCATCTCCACCGGCTAGGTTCCGTATCGTACTCCGCACGGCTGAATCGCATAGTACGCCACTGGAACGCACCAGTTTCGCGTCGCCGGCCATATTTGCTTACGATGCATCTTTTGGAGCTATTTTATGCGTGTTTTTTTTTATGTTGTTATTTTCCCCAACTCCCCACCGATGGCTTGTTTTCTCCTTTACGCTAGCAAAACATTCGCCCCGCGTGCTGGCCAGGGCTTGGGTGAGCCGGTTTCGATGTTTTCTCGCTCTCCCTCGTGCCGTTCCTTGCTGCATTTTTTGTTCGTTCGATCGCTTTTCTAGGGTACCAGCCGAGGTTCCCTCGCCGTCTGTGTCGGTGGCCTGTTTGTAGGCTGTGCCCGTGTGCGTGCTATGCTCTCATGCCAAAGCCCCACGCCACCAATGGCAACTCTATCGCCCCATCGGGTCCCGGACGAGCAGGGAGTCCGGCCGGATCAGCAACGCACCGCAACCGCACGGGCAACGTGTCGCGCTGAATTGGTGTTGTTTCTGTCTGACCCTAGCCTGATTCGCCCGGCTCGCCGGTCCTGGTGAGGGCCAATTTCAAGTGCAAGGAGAAGAGCCAGAAAGCCATCGCGAGAGCGAGCACACGAGAAGCCCCTAACGGGCGGCCTTTTTCACCGGTGGGGCTGGTGAACCAGTGCGCGACTGAAATGGATACGAGGAAATAGTTGACCCCCTTTTGCGTTGTACCGGGTGGCTGGGGGCGACAGAGGGAGGCCTGTGGGTTGGTTGGTGTTGTTGTTGCTGCAGCCGCAGAGCTTCCAGCTGGCGGATGGCATTAGCTTGCGAGAGATGGGTAGTACTGTGATCGAATCGTGTCACTCTGGGAATTATCAGTAACAATTATTTTATTTTATCAAACAATATTAATTTGATAAAGCTAGCAGCTTTGTGAGAGTCTAACTAAATAGTATACAAAGAATAAAACATAGATTTAAAAAAGCACAAATTTAAAAAAAAAACCATCTCTACAATTTTGTTGATCATGTGCAAAAAATGTTTGCAAATATGTTTCTTATCGTCTGAAAATGGTATATTTCGGGGCAGAAAAACCATGTGTTGAGCCCGTTTGCGCTACTCTTCGGCACATTCAGTGGTCCGGCCGTGGATCCAAAGGAGAAAAAAAACAAAAAACGATACCACTCGAATAAGGAACATGACACGACACCGAGCCACCAGCACGTCGAGCCGTTTGCGATCGCGCGCGCACACACAACCGCAAAAAGAAATTTTCTCCCGCGTGCACCAAGGGCCCCCCAAGCCTGCCGTACCCGCGTGGCCCAGTGGACCATTTCTCCGCTCACGCATACATCGCGGTTGTGTCCACCCCCTTTTCCACCCAAACCTGCCAGTCTGCCCCAAAACCGGGCCCAGAGCTTCATCGCATTTTCCTGCCCGGTAACCAGGTGGAAGAGATGCCAAAGATGGCACGCTCTCGCTCGCACACGGATGACCCCATTTCTTCGGCCCGAACCGATCGGCTCGCGATCGCGGAGCTTTCGTGCGTCCAAAGCTCGCGTGCGGTTAATCTCTCCCCGTTCGCTCTCACGCAGCACCCTGGATGTGCGCTCTTTCGCACCATTTCTCTCGATTCATTTCTTCTTTCTCCTGCTTTCACGCAAAGCGCCCCCTGGGTGGCTAGGGCAAGCGCGATCGCGATCGCTGAGCGAGAGAGCCTGAAGATGGCGCAGCAGCCGAGCTTTTCGGGTACTGGAGTGTTGAAGAGTGTTCCATCCCTCCGTGGTGCATTCCAAAGCACACGCTAAGGCTGAAAGCCCGTGAGAGGAAGCGAGATGGGCAGCCGAAGAGATGGAAAGAGAGGTGCTCCGTGGAGGTAGCCGAAATCGGGTTGATGGTGCGTTTGCCTGCCGCCAGAGACCCATGAGCGGAGCGAGAAAGAACAAGTGAGAGAAAGAGAAAGAGAGTCGGTAAGAGAAAGAAGATCATACGCGCACTACCAAGGTGCGAAAGAGAGCGAACGAGAAAGATCCCTTCGGCCGGGGTCCGCCGCTGGCACCGAAAGCCAGCCGGACCATCAGCCGACCGTGGCCAGGTTGCCAGTTTGTTTTCGATCGTTGCTCCATGCGTTTGCGTTCGCGCGGTTCGCGTGCGCTTTATTTTGATTTGATTGTGCGCCCATCGCCGCCTGCGCTGCCTCGCTGCCACCGTATCATTGGGACGGCCACAACCGCTGTCGTCATCGGCATATCCTTCCGGCAGGACTTCCCGTGCAATTAGTGAGTTGGTAGACGATCGCCCGTGGTGTATGTGTTGAGTGAATCGTTGTTCCGTCCACCGGTTGGAACACGAGGAACACGGAGCACGTTTTCACAGTGAGCTTGCATGTGTGGAGAAAAAATATTCCAGGATGCTTTTAGTTGTCAGTTCTGTCCGAGCCGAAGAGATTGAATGTCCTTCCGAGCTCGGTAAAATCCTCGAACGGTCGCTCCCAGCCTAAATGGGCAGCGAGTGTACCTGTGGGAAGAAAGCGTGACGTAGTACCCTAGTGACCCAGATTTCGTGCGCAAAAAACAACGCAGTGAGCGCCACATGGAAAATCGAGCCCGATCCGGCAGGATGTGGCGTACAGGTGCATGAGTGATGTAATGGGTTAAATATGAAAATTACTTCCGGCATTTTGAGCTGCAAAATTGGCGTGATCTTAAGTGGAAACGGAAAGCGATCGTGGAGCTTTCAATGTGGAATACGATAAACGAACGAGACAGCTGGTCGCGATGATAGTGCCGCCCGATAGCAAAGGCCTATTAAATTAGTAAAGTTCTTCAGAGCTGCTGAGCAGCACTCAATGAGAAAACCTAAAGAAATAAGCGTGCACTCATGGTGAATAGACGTGCGCGGTACTAAACAAGGTGAGGAAGCAGAATCGCGAAGTGCCACTGCAGAGGACGAGAGTGACTGTTTAACGTGTTGCTGTGAATAGAACCAACGGTCGACGCATGTCCAGCTCCATGTCCGGCGTGGACAACACGATGGGGAACAACGTGGTAGCCGCTAGTGACTCGAAGACGGTACTGGTCCGCTGCATGGTGACGATGACCCACTTTAGAGCTGGTCGTTACTTTTTTCCTCCTTTATTTTGGATAGTTTTCTTTTCCGTGCTGGAATTTGTCGCCGTTGGTGCGCGTGTGCGTAGCGAGGACCGTCGATCTATTGCTGTGTTTGCGTGATCGCGCGTCGATGTGTGTCGAAAGATTTTCTAGACTAGCTACCAGCTGTGATCGCCGTACGCCGTTGTTCGTTAATTGTTACCGGAGTTTGGTTTGCAAGTAGCACCGCCATTGGAGCAAGACTGTTAATTGTGTCAAATATAATCTCGGCTAAAACTGCACCTGTCATGTGTGCCGAAGTGGTCCGTAAAGTGTTTATTGAAGCCATTGATAACAATGCACAAAAATGTATATATATTAAGTTTTCATGTGATGGGAATGCTTGGTTTTTTGGAGCTAGCCACGAATGTTTTAGTGCGGTACAATGTCATACCACGCCCAAAGTGGAGAGTGTAATGTGAGGAAGCACATGAATCTAAATATCCACGAAAACAATAACCGCTGGGTTTGGAAAACAAAAAGTCCACAACGCACTCTTTTACTAAATATAGCCCGTGAAAAGGAAGTGATTCAAAGTACAACATCAGGGCTATAACCATATGAAAATGTTCTTGAGGTCGTTTGTTTTTCGTGAAATAACTATCAACTTTAACCAACAGTGGTGTTGTTAACAACTGATTTTATATTTGATCGAGTGCTATGTTGAACCTTTTTGTTGACATTGATATTGTTGAAGAAAAATGATTCTCGGAATCTTAGAAATTTTGAAGTGTTGCGAGTATTTAAGAAATTTTTTGTTTTCAGAAACCCCTAAACTAATGGTTATCAAATTATCTCCCATTCGTTTGTGAAGCAGTGACAGCATTATCGGTTGATAGTTCAATTTTGCTAGTGCTAGTGGTGCTGAGGCTAGAAGTGTGCTGCGTTGAGGCATTACAATAAGTGAGTGAATAACAGTGCATAAAAAAAGCTGCAGCTCCGCAGAAAGTGTGACAAATTAACGGCTATTGAAGCTCTCCATCCCACAGCAACCAAGTGGAAGAGCTATCGCAGTAGCCACGTGGTCTATTCAAAGCGCGCACAAGCGTGTCACATCTCAGGAACCACTGACCGAACCAAGCAGCGACAAGTGTTCTCGGAACAAGTCGCGTGTGCGTGTGCGTGTGTGTCAATCTAAGAAACCGAACCAACCGATAAGTGTTACGAGTATAATATCGTCGACCAAATTCGTGCATCCATCTCCCGCCTGTACATACTCTGTGTCCTATTGGATTGAAAGGGTTGGGAATTCCCCAAAAAAAAAAACGACCGCCACAATCTTGCTAGCTCTCTTGCTAGACGTTGGAAAACAGCACTTCAAGGGTGGCATCTACGAGAGTCTTCCATTGCGTCGGCAGTTGCTCCTTGCCGGTGGCTGTACGTTGACGTTCTATTTTCCCGATCGCAAACATCCAAAGCCCGATCGGGGTTTCAGTTCTAATTTTGTTTGCATCTGTACAGAACTTGGTTGTCGCTATTTTCGTCCCTAAATTCGACGGGACGAAAACCAAACCTAAACAGAACCATTTCACCTTTCACCACAACATCTTCTCTATCGTCGATCTATCGTAAGCAACTTGCGTGAGTACAACCTTCGTCTATTTCTGTTGTAAATTGTTTCATCTCCTATTCGCCTCGTAACTGTCGCTTTGTAGCCTTAGTAGCATTATATTGGATGACTAACCGACTCATCGCTAGAGATACTAAGTAGTGTGTATGTGTCAGTGTTTTACTAATTTTTTATTTTCAAAAAAAGCTCTCATTTCCGTACTACTACGTTCTATCTGACAACTTTCCCGCCTACATAACACCGTAATAACACCCTTAATCATACCGCGTGCCACCACGAATATGACCAATTTACGTCTTTTGGGGAATTCTCAACTTTCTTCCACCGCATCGGCCGACATGCAAGTTTGCTGTGAATAAGAGAACACTCCTCTTTGCCGGCCGTATCGACAGCAGTTCTAGTGAGTGCGAACACACAGACTTTTCAGCCGTGCGGCGCGCCACACGCATACAGTAAGTACGTCGTTCGGTGCCGCTGGTCTGCGCGTCCCTTCGCCGAATGGTTCAAGGAACCGGCACGAGTTGTAAGTCCTTTTTAATGGGGTTTTCTTTCGACGGTTTCCCGGTGCGGGTCTCAGCAACGGCCTCGTGGATAGCCGTCGCATGTTCTCAGTGACAATGGATCGGAAACGTTCTTCACGGATGCCAAGGGCGATGCCCTTCCGCCGCTGGAACTGAGCCGCTCAGTGAAAGGTGGGCATTTATCTTTGATTTATTCGCGCACACATGTAACCGGTAAATGATACTTTACTTCTCCAAGAGCACGTTGTACATCAGTTAGTTAACACTAATTCATGGACGGATGCGTGAAGTTGCATTCGATGCATAATAACGTCTCCCTTTACTTCTGATAAAATAAGCTATGACTCAATGTCTATATCCGCAGCTTTATGTGATAATTTTCCCAAATATTCGATTACACAACCATCGCATTGAAGAGTGGAAAGTTTCCTCACACTGGTCAGCGGGTTGACTCAATGCGTTCCAGTAAACGTCACCGACATAGTAACCGGTAGTAACAGGTCCGCAGAAACTACAATCCGCGATGATTAAACTCACCAGGGTGAGTCACGAGTGAACGGCCCAAGACGTCGCCGGAGCGGTATAAAGTTTGTTGACCCAAATACGCAGTCTGTCGCATCGTGGCCTTTGCGCGTCCGGACGAAGTGTATGAATATTTGATGATTTGACCGTTCCTTTTCCACACGCGACGGCACTTAACGTGGGAGAGGCACTGACACGCGTCGTTGCAACGTGTGTAATTTTTCTATGAACATACTTCTCTTATCACTCGATGTCGTGCCGTTTTGATTCCGTACCCCGCAACACGCTAAATCGTTAGCGATAATTACAACCGTCGTGATCTTTTCGGCCGCTGTTAATGCAATTGCAATTTGCCACACAATGGTGCGTGCGCGGGGAAGTAATAAAAAATGGCCAAATAATGCTGCCCCGAATAGCGCTTCCACCCGTGACTTGCAAATTACACGCTACGAATAATGATGATAAATTGCCCTTAAGCGTTCAAGAAGTGCAAAAATCCATTACCCAAAATATGTACCGATGTGGGAGCTTCGGTGCGAACGAAACCAAAAAAAACCCATCCTATATCCCGGTTTCGTCAATTATGCCTTCTGCGGGAGGCGCTTTACGCCCGGGGGCAATATGGAAGCGAGTCTAAGCTCCGAGTTGAGCCACCGATGAAGCTCTTGGAAGAGAAATGGTACGTGCCACTCTCGGGTGATTGATAGGGACGCAAAATAAAAATGGTGCCGAAAATACCATTTCAATCATGCACTCAGGGAACCAACCGGATCCCACCAACATCGTCGCACTGTCGTTTTACTTGGGACGAACCGGATCCAGCGCTGGACGGGTGCACCATTTGTGCGCCAGTCGTTGGGAAAACGAGAATCTTGCACCGGGTCCGAGGATGAAGATCCCGGACCCGTGACCGGCATGACCTACTTTCCATTTCACTGGCTCGCCCGTCGTCTGCCCGAGGATGCAATTTCAGACCAGCCGAAGTCGGCGTATGCGTTCTTACCAGCTTGCTTCTCTCGGTGCCATTGGCAAGATTCTGAGCCCCTGGGTCCAACCGGAGCGGGAAAACATGGCACACGGTTATCGCGGACCTGAATCATTCATGCTGGACGACGAGTGAAACCGGCTTTTTCCCGGGTGCTGCAGTCTTGGCTGCGGCGCCGGAACCCGAACCAGGGTGGCTCGGCAGCCCGACATGATGGATCTGGTTTCCCCCGGGTTGTTGCAAATGAATACGACAACCAGAAACAAAGTGAAAGAGCACGAGTGAAAGAGAGACAGAGAAAACTCGTACGAACCCGCCACGCAATAAAACCATCAACACTTACCACATGGGGCCTTGGGGCGAAATTCGGACCGGGAATAAATTCATTTGGATCGGGAGGAGAACCCGAGCAGGGTGGGTGAAGATTCGCAGACTCCAATTACCAGCATCGGTGGTCTGCGAGGGCTCCCGGATGCAAAGTCGTGTCCGTTTTCATCAGCGATGATAAGTGCGTTCGGTGGCGCAATGACACGATCAGACGAGGGCAGTACAACGGTCTGCCCAGCGATGGAAGATGGAAATAAAATACGTGCCGTTGTTTCAGGCTTCTTTTCGCATTTCTTCCGATACCATGTGAAGCAGGACACCGGAAGAACGGCGTCGCAATGTCGTGCCAATGTGCCGAATTGATGCCAACCGAATGCGAATCAAACATAATTTTATGGCACGATCGCGATCTCAAGCTTTTGTTTGTTTTGCTTCATTTCCCCTCGAAAAAGAAAAATAATCAGTACAAATTGGACTAGCCGAACGAATTGGCGCTAGTTGACAGGCGTAATTAGGAGAGAAAGAAAAAGGAAGGAAAAAAAAGCTTTACCGCTAATTGTTCGAACCAGCTGCGTGTGCGCTGAGAATGAGAATCAGGTTGCCACGGTTCGACCCGGGTCGCGCGCCATTGTTCGCGGTGCCGAAGAAAGAGGGAACCGGGTTGTTTGATCAAATTAAACCGCCTCTAATAATTTGTATCCGGCACTATGGCAGCGCCCCGGAATAAAGATCGCGCGCCACCGAAACGAACCGCTTGTTCAAGAGGTTCCCGTCTCGCGCGCTCGTTGAAGTCTCTGCCACGGCGTCGCTTAAAGGGCACCGCGTTGATGGTGGTTCGGGCCACCACCGAAACGCATCTCCGCTCCACCCTCCCACACGTACTCCCCGGAGCGTCCGGGCAGCATCGCTCGATCCGGAGACGATCATGATCATGGTCAGTGACTGTGAAAAAATAACGGCACCCAAGCCGGCCTTCGGTGTCCATTTCGGTGCGGGTATCGCTCACGCATCGCGATCAATTCGTGACCCTGCCAGTCGGGGTGCTCCATTATTCGGTCTCTCCGCTTCGCACGAGCCCCGTACCGTACCGTCGGTCAGCGCGACGGCTACGCAACATCGCCACCGGGTGGGTCTCAATTTGCTTTCGGGGCAAATTAGTGGAGCCTCTTAATGGGGCCCGGCTTAAGGTTGCCGCTGACGCCGCCACTCGGATGCTCACCAAAGGTTTCGATGGCCAGTTCGGGCCCGGATTGTGGCCATTTATGAATTTATGCATGATACGTTCCGCACATGGGGCCAGATGCATTATGGAACGCATCACAACCTTAGCCCCGTGCGTGCGGGTGTTCCCAGCCACCGGCCACCGCTGGGGACTCGTTTGCAGCTGGACCGAATCCACCACCACATCCCTCCGTTGACCTTAAACCTGACGATGATCGGAGGCGTCGTACGCACGCCCGGTACGCATGCAAGCGGCACGTGTAGCTGACATTGACCGTTGGGGTGATCGGGCGAACCACGATTCAAGACGTGGCCACCTGCGCTGCAGACTGGTTTTGTCGACGGAACTGTCGCAACGGAGCTTCGGATGCGTGATCAGAGCGCATCCAACCGGTTAGCGTATGCAGTGGCGCAATGGTTCGATGCCTGTTCCGATCACACGCCCAATTCCGATTCCGATCCGGTGCGGTTCGATCAGAATTGGAAATAAGGGCTGCTTAGCCTTTGGATTAGCAGTTGTTGGGAAATGCAGTCCCTTTCGATGGCGCCCTCTTGCGGCGCTGAAGCGAGAATTCGATGCCGTTACTCCGCCGAGACGATACGCGAAGGCCTTTGACCCCTGTGGAGCGCGGGAGTTTCGGGCTGATATGGTTTCTTGAAATTGATTGCATCGCTTTGTTCGCTGCGCCGAAAAACACGACCAAGCTGCAGGTTGGCATTGGAGGAGATTGGTGTGGTAATCTTCGAGATAAAATCCTTTGAGATTTTCTTTAACATCCCGATGCATCTACGGTTCCATTTGCTGACCGTGGATGCTGCTGACCGTGCAGAAGAAAGCCTTGAGCTTGCCTTGATATTCATTTTGTAATAAATTTAAAGTTTAAGTTGCATCATATGAAGGAATATCAGTCTGTTTCATTTTTTTCCCACACAACTCAAATGAGAAGATTTTTTTTTATTTCATAACTGCCCATGCAGCTCTGGAACGTGTGGAGATAATTAAAATCGATAACGTATGCCGTACTGTTGCTCATCACAAACTCCCCCATAGACGATCTGGATCAGCGCGCAACTAACGCTATCTCAGCCTGCAGCTCTCACTTGCTGCCCTCGTATGCACCGACGCGCATTATTACGTCAACAATGCACTGCATCGTGCCAGGATTCAGCCGTTGGCCGGCCCAGTACGGTACTGCACTAATTAGCAGAGGGTGGCCGAGCATCACCAAGACCGCTGGCCGCCCGTGCTCGTGTTCTATTTTCTTCGCTTCGCTCGTCCCCGGCCCGCGAACGCTTTAGCTCACCAGGCAAACGAGCGTTTGGTCGAAGTCACATTTTCGTCTGCTCGCTAGCGGCTCGAGGGCTCGAGGTAAGAATGAAACGTAAAACTGAACCGCATCGGACCGTTCCCTGGCTGCAGAAGTGTGTGGGGATGAGTGCGGTCCCTTTGGGCGAACGATCGGAGGCGGTGAAAAATACCGAAACCCGTTAGACGGAACATTTAAACATAACTGCACCGCACCGGCGGCTGGACTACATTTCACGCCGCGGCCACGGTTTTGCTTCAGATATTGTTTATTTATTTATTTATTTCATCCCCGATGCCACATTTGGCGGAGGGGTTGTCTTGTGCGTTTCGTTATACAAAAAAATCGGCCTCCCTTCCTGCATCCCTAATGCGAACCAGTACGGCACGGTCGCGTAGCTTGAATTAAACGGAGCTAGAAAATAAATGGTGAGAGCAAAAAACAGACCCCTTCTTCAGGGTGAATGGGCTTAAAACTCGGGCTCCGGTAGCTGCCAGCAAGCGTCACTTTAAAGATCATGATCACTTCCACCAAAAGGGGAAGAGAATAATAGGGTGAAGCTTCTGATGACTCCCAAAACATGCGCCTTTTTCTGGGCTAGATCTGGTTTTATTTTATCAGGTGGAGGGTTTCCCGTCTGTACCAGCGTTGGAATCTCTTGATCTTCTTTTGGTAATCGAATGATACAGTACCAAACATCACCGGGTCGGTTTTGGTCGCTCGGTGCCATTCACATCCACGCTCAGAAATGGCCGTTGGCCTTGCCACTGGTTGGAGGTGGAAATAAAGCGTCCCCAAATGGGTGCCTTATAAATTTTAATTCCCACCGCGCTCGCACCAGACGTTCCCGTTAGATTGTCATCGTTAGGCACTACCTACGGACGGTACGGAAAATGATGTTGCTGAATCTAAAATACATTCGATGGGCCTTTTTTCTCACTTCTAAAACCAGCACTCTTGCTGCTTGGACAAGCTTAAGCACACTGTTTTCCATTGATTGAACAAATTTGGGCTTTCTATCTCGAGCGTAAAGAAATAAAATTTGCTATAGCTTTAGAAATGCTTGTAAAACAGATTTTATAAGCACATATGACGTTGTACAATTTTTAACTGGTATTCTACTGATCTGTACAAGCAGAAAGAGATTCTTTAAACATGATCAAGTCATGCGTTTTTTTCTAATTCCGCTTTCAATTGACGATGGACCGTATCAACCCTCAAAACTCACACTTCCACAGACATCGTCTTAAATACGCTCTTTTGTAGCTAAATGCTTCGTTCCAGCATTCGTTTTATAAGTATAGATCGTTCATTTGAAATGCTTTAACTTGGTTTTTTCGCAGCTTTATTTCTACCACTCATTTCTACATTGCACCATTTCTCTACGTCATTTCTCTGACAGCCGATCAAAGAAAACTCACAACGGAGAAGCACCAATTTCAACGGGGCCTTTACGGCACATTTCAAACACAAAAAACGCATCGCCTCTAGGGATTGATAACTTCATTAGGTCGTTGCGCATGTGAACCTGAACATAAGCCACGCAAGCAACGCAACTGAGAGCACCGGGCGCACACTTGACCTCATAATCCACCGGGGGTTGCTTGGCCCCGGGGCAGTAAACGAGGCCGATCGAGGAAGCTCGTGAGAGTTTCGAGGTCAGCATTTTTCTTCCGGCACTTTTTTTGCCTTCGTTGGTTCATTTCTCATGATCGAGCGCAGGCACTGGAGCCACAAGGGGCGTCATTTGTGACGCGACAATTGTATTTGGCTGGTGAAACAGTTGGAATCTCTTTAATTCTTAGTGCTATTCTATCGAGATGACTGTCCAAAAATTGCGTTCGTGATAAGATTAGAGCAGTACGGAATATATGAATAAATTTACGATTGCAGTGTCCATTACTTTTCACAATCTATTCATAATAGTTGATAAAAACCAGACGACAAGCCAATGGCTTCGACGCTAATGGAGCACATTTGCTTTAAAGTCTGAAACGGTACCCTTTTTAAAACACCCTTATTGGCTCCGTTAAAACAATCAGAGCTACTCCGGTGCTGCTTGCATGTGCATAACTATTTCCATTTATTCCACCCATTATCTAACGGTTACGTTTTCCGTTCATTTCCAATGATAGTTTTCCCCCTTCATGAAACAGAACTGTATTTCTCTACCGTGTGTTGGCCACTGTCGCGTGTTCGTGCACTGGCCCTTCACGCCAACGTTCACGCCATACTCACAGCGAATGGCGTTTGGCTGACGAAACGCGGTGGCTGTCGATTTTCTAAGACTCAGCTGACCAATAAATGTATCAAACGGTTGCATGTCATAATCAATATGATTCCATCTGCCATCAACTCCACGCAAATCGCTGGTTCGAATCGAATCTTTGATTTGGCCAAGTCTTCCGTAATTAATTTATCCTCAGCAACCCAAAACCCAAAAAATTTAAACAATGCAATATTCAATTTAGTGGCGTAGAATGGAGCCCTTGGATGCTTTTGGGGGGCTCATGGGTGGTGTGGCCGAGCGAGCTAATTAAATGAACGGGCGGTCAACCGAAACATTCGATGGCGTTCGCTCGTCTTGTTTTATTTCCCTACTTTACCAGGCGCGGCCAAATCCGCCGCGTGCACGATGCAATTTATGGCCCACCGAGTGGTAGGATTCGATCAGAAACTCGCCGCCCGGTGCCGATCGTCGAAAAATCTAAGCCCAAGGTAACTGCTACGGTGCCTTGAACGGCCGATGAACCTCCGGCAGGGGCCGGGGACGGTGCGGTTCCTCTGAGTCCGATGCAATTTCCAACCCTTTCGGAAACCAACCGAACCGAACGGTGTTACCACACGTGTGCCACCTTCGCCACCATCCGTTGCCGAAACCAGTTCCAAGTGACGCCCGACAATAGATCGCAAGCGACGAACCCGCACGCAGCGCTAACGGACGAACCACGGCTCAACGGTACGCAACGATCGCAAAGATGGCCCCCACGAGGTGGACTGAGCATTTGACTAAAGGAAAATTCAAAAGAAAAATTAAACGAACCAGCGAAAAAAAAGCCAACCGGCAAGATATACTCTCCCAAAACACCGCGACAAAAGGGAAACGAATTAAAATGCATTCCGCCCCGAAGCTTGCCCCTTTTTCGAAGAGCACCCGGCGGTTTGGACCAATACCATTAGCACGCCAATAAGGGTAATAATACTAATGATAGTAATAATGGAGATATGGTAGTAATAATGGTTCGCTGATTTTTACGATCGCAAACCCATCGACCATGTCCGCTGGGCGGAGGGCTTGCTTACACGCTGTCTCGCTCGCTCAGTGCGTTCCTTCGATCGCGGTGACGATGGCCGATCGTCGATTCCAATCACCACCAGCTAGGGAGACCACTAGCGGGGCTAGATTGTTTTTGTGTTTCGCTTCCGCTAGCGTACCGCCGTTGTTTCTTATGCCAAAATAAGTTTGCGCTTTTTGCTGCATTCCATCAACAAAGCAACGAACCCGACGGCACGCTTGCGACGATGACGTGGCTCGCGACGGGCACGCGAGTTCAGTTGCTCCATCCTTGGCTCACGCCGGCCGTTAATAATTGGTTTTTGCTCACAGCCCAAGATTCATCGCCCATAAGCCACAGACGCAAGTGTGGGTTACTGTTCTTTTTTTTTTTTGCCTTCACAACCTGTCACCACGAGGCAGAGAGACGAATGCCATCATGTCGGCACCCTTCCGATGGCGTTCTACCGCATTCGATGCGCTGCAACGCAAGCGACGGGCGTGCAAGCTTTCAAAATGGGCCCGTCTTGCGGCCGGACCCCTAATTGCCGTTACCGATGGCCGCGTCACGCGGGCGCTCCGACCCAGCCGGCTAATAAGCAAAGCAAATTAATTAGCACCGCATTAGAACGCCTCGAACGCGTCGGTCGGTTTCGTGCGGAAGGGATGGCGTTATGATTTCGTCATTCCCGGCACCAGGTTCAGGCTGGTGTGTGGTAATGCAACGGTTAAATTATGCTGGTGGTGGCAAGTTGCCACACCGGCGGCTATGATTTAGGGAAATCACATGCCGCTTTATCTCCGCCCTTGATAAGAACCGAGAGTTAATCCGTTTGCGGGGATGGATATAAGTTTCTAGCTTGTGTTGGTTTTATTCTACCTACCTTTGGAAAGGATTTTTTACTCTCAATTCGGGGCTTTTTATTGGCGTAAATAAGTTCAATATCAATCAAAGCAGGCTGTGAAATAAAACCAACGTTCTCTAAACTAATTGTTTTTGATTTCTTCTGGCACTGAGACCATTTCACCCTCAAGAAAAAACAGATTCTATTATCGATCAAAATCGAATTCAATTTCTCATCTCAAACAAACGAATTCACCCACATTTCTGTTCTACGCTTGCTGGATTGAAAGACTTAGCTACACTGACTCGTCGACACGCACCAAATCGACAATTGAACAAAGAAAAAAAAACGAACTTCACAACCCGAAAAAGGAATCCCCCAGGATGGACCGCATTCGATTCATTTTACGTTTTCACGCCCACTCGTCCCGCTGAATACTAGAAGGCGAGTAATTTGACGATGCAAAGACGCATGAAATTATTAATCACTCCCCAAAGCATCCTTCCTGGATACACGGTTAGCTTTATCTTGGGTTTTTTTTCTGGTCTTCGCTCTCCCCCTCTCGCTCTATTTCGTTTTCTCGCTCGATCGTGATCCTCGCTGTCGGCAGCCACCGTAATGGAGGAAACATCATCCATCAAACCATCGTTAGGCGTGATGACAGTGCTAAGTTCACTCGCCCGGAGCAAAGGGGAAGCATGAAAAATCCACTCACAAACCCTCTCTCACACAAACACACATACACGCACATAAACATACACACCTGCGCCCAACGACCGCTCGCCGAACAGGGAATCTAGTTTTCGCTTCTGATTAATTTTTAATGGCCCTCAGCAAGCGGGCGCCGCCATTATGGCCGGTGGGAAGAAATATCCTGCCACCCGGGACAGTGCGGTAGGGTGCGCTAGGATGGAACATATTTGAGGCGCGGTTCCCGCATGCCCGACTTCCGTCCAGGAACGGTAGCTAGATCGGGCGGGGTGCTAAACGGGGAATACCGTCCCCGAGGTCACGAACCAATGCAACGGGTGCACCGCGGTGCATGGGGCTGCATGCTTACAGTGATTAATGAATCGAATCCAACTGCGAGCCACTGCGTGTGCCGTCGACAGGTTTTTCACACTCTCGGGGTTCAGGTGGGCGGGTTTTTCCTCAAAATTCCACCCTCCTAGACGTCTGGCAGCCACCGGCAATCCCGTGGACCGGTTGTGACCCACGGTGGTCGCTTTTCCGGGTGCGGATCGAACCCTTGAACCCGTTTGCCGGTGCACCTATTAGCCTCGGGGATGGGAAACGCGATTAGGCAGCGGATTCGGAACCGAACGTGCAAGTGAGACACCAGTCTGCGAGTCGTACCATTCGCAGTCACTGCCGCAATGGCGTACTGCACTTGCAACAGCGGTCACGCTCTGCTTACGGATCGCCGAAGATCGCCCCCGGAGGGCGAGCGAACGCATCGCAATAAATTGTACAACATTTCTCGAGCAACATTTCATTAATAAATTAATAGCCTTTGCCGCCGCAAGCTCACGGTGGCCGGCCGGGCGATGAAGACACCGCTCACCACGCCACGGTCACGGTGCGCCCATGCGTACAAGGGTACGTCCGGTGCGTCCGGTGGCAAAATTTTGATGGACAAATTAGGGGACGATTGATTTATGGCCCACGCTCTCACGGTTCGGTCAAGCAGGGGCACGCAAATGGCTCCATGCGCTATTAGCAAACCCATTGAACGACGCGGCATCGTGGAGACGTTGCAGGTTTGCTGACATATTTTTTTGTTTACAACGAGAATATAAATACCCATCCCAAAGGCAGCATCTTTGTGCGCTTTAGCATGATAAATATGAGTTCCTTGCGCTGACTGATTTGTCGAATTCTTTCTCTCTGCTTCTCACGCGAGCCGAAAACTGCCTTTTTTTATTCTCTCAACGTTTTTTTTTGCCCTTCCACTTGGCCCCTCCCGGAAACCGGATAAAAAATTTAATAAATCATCTTCGGCGCAGTAACGCAGCATACGAAAGATTTCAACGATGGGACACGACGGGAACCTTCGCTGGTTGACCCCTGCTTGGTTGAAAAGGCCGAAGGGGTTTTTTCCATAACGGGTGCGCGCATTGTACCGTCAAAAGAACGCGCAACACATGGAAGGAAGTTTGTGTGTGAGAGACAGAGAGAAGATGGAGCTGCCGGGGGGATGCGTGGGGAACGTTAAAAGAGGAAAATGATATGCTTTCTTCGCTTTCTTCGGCGAAGGTGGCTTTTGAAGATTAATTTCGCAAACAGATACGGAATGATTCGTACGATTTTTGGGGATCGAGCAGCCCACCAATCCTGCCATGGCTTAAGGGCGATCCTGGATCGTGTTTTGTTGGTGCTTCTTTTTTTTTGCAACACGAACCCAAAAGTGCCCCACTGAACGCTGAAGCATCTCACGATCACGCCAATCATTGTTCGCGTGAGCTGTTTGCCCACCCTGAAAGAGAATCGTCTTGCCCGTGCAGATTGCGAACGCTGCCCGCAGGGGTTAAAGGTTCCTTCTCGATCGAATCCCGAACTGCCCGTGCTGAACTATTCGATTCGGCAACTTGACCCACTTTTGGCCCGTGCCCCAGGCCGAAACGGATGCATTGCCTTATGTTGGGACTGTTCGTGCGAGAACGAATTTAACCTTTCGGTGTGCTTGGACTTGACACTGACCAAAATCCTGTGGATTTCTGAGCCCGTATTGGCGAAATTATGGCATGAAACCCGGCATGGACTCATGAAATGATCGCAGGAAGCCATGCGATGTTTGACCCCTTCATCTTCGCTCTGGTTTTTGCTTTAGCTGGGAGCGGTTCGGCACGTGAAACAAAGACAGGCAAAAGAAAATTGGCCATTAAAATCACCTGAGTAACAAACCATAAATTCACGATGTCAGTTGGCCGAAAACAGTCGTTCACCCCCGGAGGCGATCGTCACCTTTTTTACGAGTTTCGACAGCCGTTAATTAATAGCTTTGATATGTTCCAGCAAAAGCAAAAAAATCCAGCAATGATTTAGAATGAATAATAACGACGATGAAAAATGTTTCTTAAACAAGTAGCATATCTAGCATAAGGAACATATCGTTTTGAAGTTTGCTAAATGGGACAACAAAAAGCCGAAATTTTTAACTCCCACCAAAACATGTCAGGGAAACCGCCGTACGCAACTTAATTGAATTACTGTGTTTATTTTAATTTTTGGCAATTACTCACGCAGATCGCACGAAGACGCTTCCCGGTGTCTTTCCTAATCAATTTGCATACGGCTCTAACGGTATCGAAAAAGAAAGCGAAACATCTTGCGCCCGGTGCACAGACGTGAACGATGAAGCGCCACTCGTCGGAAAAAAAAATCCAAATACCACAACTTACAGGCGTTCCTCTAGGCGTGATCGTGGAATATTTATGAGCGTTGGCTCTTATTTCTTCACGACCTCTATTCAGTCGCACGGCCCGGGATAAATATAACCGTCCTCATCGAAACGTGTTTGGGCGAGCGCAGCCATTTTGGCTATTTCTCCTCCGGCCTATTATCATTCTGGCCGCCCGATTAACCCGAGATGCTGCTGTGGTTGTATGTTGACATTAAAATAAATGCACCTCGACATCTGCGATGCCGAAACGCTCGGTGTCTTCACCGAAAGGTCGCCTGCGTCCAGGCAAAGGTCAGGAAGCTCTAGCATAGCGTGAACAGTCACATGCAGACAAGGCTGGTGCTCGGCATTAGGAACGTCATCAGACTGTTTTTTAAATGGGTCACATGAGCTTATTGGGAAATTTTATTCCATCTTGAAACACCCTTGTCTAGATCGCGCTATATAATCGTTTCAAGTTAGTATTGGATAACTCATGCAAATAAGTTTGCGCCATTAGCCCATTGCACTTGTAGAAACGCAACTGTGGAAACATTTACGGATGGGAATTCGCCTACTTTTTGTTAACACGGAAGTCACCGGAGGAAGCAAGCAGAAGTTGCCTCTCAATTTCGCTGAAACTACCTCGAAACCTAAAACATGCTTCGGATAGTGCTTTCCGAGCAACACGCACCATGATTAAGGAGATTACTAGTGCACACACATTGTTGCTTATGCTGCCGTCTATCGATCGCGTTCGTCGCTGTTCAGCGAAGATCACAAGCGGGCAGGGATCCGGAAAAATTGTAACATAAATGTAGCTCAACCAGTATATCTGCTGGACGGAGGGAGAAAGAGAGTGAAAGAGAAGAAAAGGGAGCGAGAGAATAAAAAAGCATATCCCATAAACATAACAATTAGCACACCACCCCAAAAACCTGCATAGCAACGTCGCCATATGGAAAGGCGGTAAACGAGAGCATACCACATCACCACCACCATCATCGATGATGATGATCATCATCATCAGCATCATTTAGCATTATTATCATTCGAGCTTGCGGCACCGCAGGCACATGCCTCGGGCGAAGAAAGCCTGAACGAGTCGTCGGAGGCAACTCGTAAGGAAGAAACCAACGCCATTCGAACTCGTACTCGCTCGGCCAGCGAATGATTGGGAAAAGGAAACAAATCCAGCATTGAACGACAGTCGACACTGCTTGCGATATTCACACAGGTGTCGTTTGGTAAATGGGCGATCTCTAGGTGGTTCCGGCCCTGCGATGTTCGGTATTTTATCACTCGATTATTCTATTTCGCCAACTGTGGCCCGTTGAATGGCTGGATGGTTTCATTATTTGCATATGAGTCGTTTGAATCGGGAAGAAGAAACGAGGCGTTTTGGCAAAATTTTACGTTCGCCTAGACATGATTCAATAAACCAATAAGTTTATTTCATCCCACTGCAAAAAAAGCTCCGCTGTGGTATGCGAATTCCAGCGAGTAGCGAAAATGGGCATGAAAGAGATCCGGCCGTTGCGATAGAGAGAGGTATAGCAGTGAGCGATCAGCAAGGAAACGTCACGATCGCAACCCGTTTCGTGGTATTTTTGTTCCGCAAAGCTCAGCTTTGATCGTTCTCTTCTTCGATGCTTTTTGCTCGCTTCCTCTCCTTCGGCGCGATCGTGCAAGCTTTTCAGCCATGCTTCCCTCTCCCTCTCATGCTCTTTCGATCACATTCTGTCTCTTCCCTTCGTCAATGAGCACACGATCGTCGCGGACGGCTCGTGCTCGCGAACGGCCCTCGGAAGTGTGTTAGCAGGTCTCGCGAATAACGGTATTTCTTGTTGTTGTTGTTTACTTTCGCCCTCCTCTTTGCGCTCTTTCTTCGCGAACGCCGTACGGCCTGTGGATCGCGATCGTACGGCTGTGTGTACGTGTGTGTCCGCATACGTGCGTGGCAGCGTGTGCCAGAGACCCGTTTTCAAGTGCGCTCAACTGTAGAGGCACACGGGAATTCGCCTGGGCTTGAGGGGAGCACGTGATTTAAAAAAAGGGTGAAAAAGCACACTGGCGATCCTCGGGTGAACAGAAGACTTGCGCGTTGGCAACAGTGACGAACGTACCGTCAGCAACACGGTAACATTGAAAATTTAGATAAGTAGCTGTGGTGGCAACTTTTTCAAAAGGTTAGTCGGAGAAGAAGTAGTGCAATTGTTTTTAACGTTTTTACAGAATTGCGCTATCTACTTCTGCAAAGCTCGATAACATTAACGAATTACTCTTGAAACAAAACCCAACGAACAAGTTAGGGACTTTGTATTTTTGCGATCGGATCCGATCGAATTAAAATTGGTAACATAAAAAAAAACGTTGGCACTATACTCCTGTCCCAAAGCACCACACCATCGACCCACCCTGCAACGAACAATGACGATCGGGTTTTCCCGTTCGTTCGCACACCGCTTCCACCAAACCATGCAAACCCACAGGCAGGTGGAAATGGGTTCTGCACCGCAACACAAAAACAAGGGCCGTGTGTCGGCAGAAAATGCCCTAACGCTCACCGGGAGCGACGCCGAGCGGGTTGAAAGCGAATTTTCCCGTTCCCTTTTCACGGTGCCGCATTCCCACCGGCACGTTGGGGATCGCGAGAGCAGCATTTTCTCGGTGGCACACGGTGCATGTGTGTGTGTGTAAAGGGAGGGCTAAGAGTCGAGTTTTTTCCCCTTGTTTTTGCTGCATCTTCCATCGGCCATTTTAGTACGCTTTCGCGAATGGGAGGTAAACGAGAGAGCCACCGAACGCCCGTGCTGCAACGGGCGCTTGTTTCCCATGCGCAGCCCCCGTCGACGAAACGAATGGGAAAATCCGAACGTGGAATATAGGTCAATCTGGCCGGCTGGCTGCGGTTGGTAGGCCGTCCAATACGAGCCTCGGCGAGGTTGTTGGAGCTCACAATGGTGCCCGCAGGAATGCTCCAGACCGCCAGAACGCGCAACAACCGTGCGGGAAGCGGGACGAGTTTATGATTGGCCTCACCGGATGATAGGAAGAGTGATTTTTTTTCTCTCCATTCCATACCTTCATATTTCTCGCGTCAGGACTGGTGGGTGGGGTGGTTTTATGATTTCGTTTTATTTTAACTTCTGGCTAGGACAGTGGAGGGGCGAGAGAGGTGAACTTTTACTGCCACTTTGTGGGTGCTATTTTCTTCCATTCCCGCTCATTAGAACGTCTGCTCTCGTCTGCCCATCCCATCCCACCTGCGTGGTTGGGGAATATTTTCGTAATTATTTGCAGGCAGTTTTCGATTTTCATTTCGCTACCGTTGCGGTGATACGTCAGTCTGGATGGCTCCCGACCCAGTGGTTCTGACCCGTTGGTGGAGCACTTTCACTATCGGATAAGCGAAATTCGCGCACAGAAATTGGCAGGCTTTGTTCGGAAAGCTCTAGCGTGGAAAAGTGCTATAGGTTGTTTCGGAAAAGCGTCACGGAAATGAATCCCTAGCCACGTTCGCTTCACGAGAGCGAGAAATCGCTAAGTAAACGCCTCAAGCACTCATTCGTAGGACGCGTATAAAAAACAAAATACGAAAGTCCCTCTCGCAAATAAATCCACGCGAATAAATTCTCGATTCATCACGCCCGCCAAGACAAATCACCTCTCGCGGGTGACAGACGTCGCTCGGCGCACGACGACACTCCATCAACCCCGTTTGGAGCACGCGAAGAAACCCACCCCGGTTGGCTTTGTTTGCTTTACATTTGTTTGCCCTCGGAACTCTGTTTGCCCTCCAGGGGCCGCTCTGCCCGGATGGTTTGCCCGGAGAGGAACCACCCTACAGACGTGCGGCCATTTGCCGTGCTTGCGCTTCAACGACCCCGAACGAGGTGGCAAATGCGCGGTACGGGTTGCGTTTTGGTGTCGCATGCAAATGAGCGAAGCCGCAACGCATCACGCATGCACCCTCCGGTACAAGGCGTTCCAGACCGCAACCTGACCGCCATTCAACGGCCGAATCTGGCGCGGGTCTGTCGCCATATTGGCCGCGATTAGCGGGACCGGGAGGCACACGTGAACGAAACTACAACGACAAAAAAAAACAGCACGGCTCATCCACAAACCTACAAACCACTTTCTGGGATAGTGGCACCGATGCCAGTGCCAGTGGGCCACCGATGGAAAGGTTAATCTGGTTCCCCGGTGGGCGACATTTCGAGTAGGCCGTCCCAAAGCGTGGTCGTCCGGAATTCGGCACTCCGTGTCATGCGCGTCATGTGGGGCGCATTGTTAGCGGTTGTAAATGGGCGATTTGTGATGGCCCGCGAGACCAAAAGGGTCCGTTGCCCGCGGTTGCGTGTGAGTGTATGTGCTCGACCCACAATCATCTTGTTTGACTTTTTCAGCATCGATGACAATCAACACGGGCGGCCGCGCGCGGGTTTGTTTTCGAAATATTCTAATGTGCTGGGCAAACAAAGTGCATTAAGTAACGCGCCGAATGATGGAAGCGAGACAAAAATGCAGGTGTTTGCGTATTTATCGAGCGTTTCGGGAACGCATTAGCCGGGCTAATAGCTTGTGTAGCCACGCAGGAAGTAGGTCATTTGTCAGTTGTTTCAATCACTTGAATGCCCTCGAAAGTACATCCCCGTAGAACAGAACCCATTCGCTAACTTTCTGACGCTTATCCTTAGAACGTAATCAATGGTACAGGGTGTCGGTCGTCACTCTTACTGATCTTCTCGTTTTTTTTTCTGCCTACTCCACAGACAAATCGAGGCCATGCACGACCAGCATCGGATGCGGATACAGGATTTAGAGCGAACACGCATTGTCTTCTTCTCCACGAACGGAGCTTAGAGGCCGGGCGAACCGTGCCAAAACTCACTCCCGCCCTACAGCGAAGGGCGACACGCGGTAGAGCGTGAAAAGACACATTTCCCGACAGCTCTTAGCAACTGCCACGTGCAACAACCTCGCAAGGATAGCGGGCGGTTGGAATCGATCGCAGGACCCAGCCCGTACCACGCGAGCCCCATGCACGTGGAGAGTATGGTCAACTGCAAGATGGGCTCGCAGAATGATTCGGTCGAGGTTGAAAGCCTGCTGATGAGCCCCTGCTGGAACCAATCGACCGGCGTCACCGATCAGTACCTGCTCGATGGCCACAAGCTGCTGCTCGAGGCCGAGCTCGACTCGCTGCCGAGTGATGGTGAAACGCAGAAAAGCTCGATGGATGTGCTCGAAAACCTGCTGCTCAATTCGGCTGCCGCTATCAGCAGTGCAGGCGTTACCGGCGGTCATGGACCCTCCAACGGCCACCATGGTGGTGGTGGAGGAGGAAGTGGAGGTGGTGGAGGAGTTGGTGGACTAGGCGGTGGTGATGTGAAGCCCCTACCATCGTTTACCTCGTTCAACACTGGCCACCTTTCGATTAATGGAATCTCGGGCTACCACTACACGGCGATCGCACAGCGCCTGCCTGAGGAGAACAACAATTACACACAGAACTCGTACACGAACGGAGCCACGAGTGGGTCCGGACATTTGGGAGGTGGCACTCCCAACGGGGGTACTCCTGGAGGAGGTCCTGGTCCTGGAACGGGCGTCGGATCAACCGGCAGTGACAACAACATCGTCTCCTCCACGTCGACCTGCCTACCCGATTCGGTGCTCAATCCGGACGGGCCGGGTGGGCCAGATGGAGGTGGTGGTGGTGGTGGTGGAGGTGGAGGAGGAGGACAAGGATGTAGTCTAGCCGATGTGAAGCTGTTCTCGGACGGTTCGCTGGACGGAGCGAAGATCTACAGTGCGCCCGCGGATAGCTGCGTCATGAATGGAGCCGATTCGGTGTCAGGAGCTCGGATTTTCGTCGACACGAAGGAGCTGTCCGAGTACGACATGAGCTCGATCGAGGACATCGCCGCCATCATTGGATCGGCGATCGCAGACACGACCGTGCCAAGCAGCAAGGTCGAAAAGGAGGACGGTAATGACACACGTGACTCGTGGATGGATTTGGACGCGTGGATTGAAGGCACGTGCACGGGTGTGCCGGATGGGAAGCTGATCGTGACGCAGCAGGACTCGCTCAGTGAGCTGATCCTGCCGAGCTCACCAGTGCACACGTCCTCGGGTGGATCGACCGGTTCAACGCTTCAGAGCTTACTGACGCACGGCTACATGCCGCTGTTGCAGAACCGATTGCAACACGGGCCGCCGATCAAGCTGGAAGCACCCAGCTCGACGTCGTACTGCGGCGAGCTGATCTCCACCTCCACTAGTCCACCCGGCGCGGTCGTTTCGACCTCCACCGATAACCTCGTGCTTGGAGGCGGCCGATACCTGCAGGGACATCATCACCATCATCACACGAACGGGCACCATTTTGGGCTCGGTTCGATGGGCACGGGTCTGGCCAAGCCGGACGGGCTTTGTAGCCCCGAGCTCGGGCTCGGCAACTACCCGCACACGACCACCACCACCTCGACGTCCGCGTCGAGTGCCAGCAACTCCCCGACGACACCAAAAAGCAAGCGACGAACCCACAAGCAACAGTCCAAGCAACAACCGGGCGCTCTCGGTCCGGCTTCGCTCTCCGCCCAGCAACAACACCAACCACACCACCAGCAACACCACCAGCAACAGCAGCAGCAGCAGCACCAACAGCAACACCAGCAACAGCAGCAACACCAACAACAACAACACCAACAACAACAGCAGCACCAGCAACACCAGCTCAATGCCGCCCAATCGCAGCAGGCCGCGGCACTCAGCTTCCAGGCGGCGAACGATCTCAGCGGGCTCCTTGGCAAGGAGAAACCGGTGCACCGGTGCAACATCTGCAACCGGGGTTTCCTCAACAAGAGCAACATCAAGGTGCACCTGCGGACGCACACGGGTGAGAAGCCGTTCCGGTGTGAGGTCTGCGCCAAGGCGTTCCGTCAGAAGGCGCACCTGATCAAGCACCAGCAGATCCACAAGCGGATTGGGCGCGATTGACCAGCGGAGTCGGTGGCGGGATCGGGCCGGGGATCGGGCACACGCCGTGCCAGGCATGTGCCCAGTGGCCCCGGTTTCGGCACCACCACCGGCGACCCGGACCTGGACTTGGAGCTGGAGCTGGATCTTGAGCAGGACCTGCAGCCGGATCCGGCCAACGAGCATCGATCGTTCCAGCGTCAGCTCGTGCCGTTCGTTTGATGTACCTCAGGGAGGAGCAGCGGTTCTAGCAGATCCAGAGAGTTCCCGTCTGTGTGTGTGGGTGTGTGGGTGTATGGGTGGATAGGACCCCACTGGATGACGGCAAATGGTTGCGGAAACTCGGGACACTCAAGCAAAACTATTTATTCCTTCTTTTCCCCGGGGAGCCCGCCGTGCCGATCGACACGCCAAGGACACTCGCCAAGGATGTGCTGCTTTCCCGCGCACGAACGCACCTACATGGTGGATGTAATTTATCTAGCAACAAATGAACGCAACGACCGCTAGGGATAGATATTTATTCGGTAGTCCTCTGGTGGCCGCGCCGGGCCTGACCTGGGCTTAGGAGCTCGTTTAGGAGCTAAAGGGAGGCAACGAGGCACGCTCGCACAGTGGGGATGGGGAACACGGATGTGTTTGTTGTTATTGTTTCGTTATTTTCCCTCTTAAATAAGACCTTGTTTGCCTTGTTGTGAATCCCCGCCCTTCCCCACGATCCGATCCAAAAAGGCTGATCGTGTGTGTGTGTGTGTGTGTGAATGTGTAGCCACCCCCTTCCTTTTACCCATCCTGGCGTCGCGGGCTGGCCCCCAGAGGAGGTTAGGTTAGATCGCAGGGTAAAAAGTAAATAGAAACGACAAGAACATAAAAAGGTCCGACACCTTCAGTACCTTCGCTTAGGCTAATAATTGTAAAAAAAAACACTACAACAAGAAAAACTCCTTACAAATAGCGCAACAAAATCGCAACCGTCTTCCATTGCGTACGGTAGGAGCCGAGAGGCGACGAAACGGGAGGGGCGTTGTACAGTGGCTTTCACCCCCCCCGAAAGGACCCGCGGCAGGTTGAGAGAGCGATAGAGCTAGTTTAAATAGGTTGGAATGCATTGTACAGCTGCTAGCTGCAGTAAGCGAAAAGTAAAACATAATATGCGAATGCACAGAGCAGCTGATCGAAGTCATCGATTCTTCGGGCGCCATACGTTTGACCGCAAAAACCGTCAACTGACGAATCAGACCGGCAGCACACATCTATCGCAGACACATTAGCAGGGCAGAAGGGATACGGTAGTTTCGGTTAAATAATCCATCCTAGCAATATAAGCGTGTGCGTGGGTGTGTGGGAGCGGGTTTGTGTGCTAGGACGATGTGAATGATCGAGAGAGTGAAAGAGAGAGAGAAAGAGAGCTAGAAAAGGGATTAGGAGCGAAGTGTAGGAAGGAAAAACATGTGCAATTTTTAACTTTAAACTCCATACCGCCTCCCCGAGCTGCGAGGGAAGACGGGCTGGAGATATGGTACGTTATTTACTAATTACGTTCTCCCTCGTCCACGCGTATCCTGCCCGCCGGTTTTGCCACCCAAAATACTCCCGGTCGACGCTTTTGGGGGTACGGAACGTTGCGGCACGATTTGTGAGATAGCTCTTAAAAAAAACCCCTTGTTGTGAGATAACCTTTCCACTCACCATTTCTTATGTTATCTTAATGTTACGGAAGTATTGTAAAAAAAACACACAATCACACGCATTCCCAAAAGTTACACACCCACGTTACACACATTAAACCCAAACACAAGCATACATACACACGTACACACGTACACACACACATAGTAGCGTACAGGGCTGCAGGCTCGAGTCGGAAAAAGGGGCGTCGTTGTAGGATGTAAAGGTGTAAAGGTAGAGCGCAGCGGTAGCGTAGCGTTAAGGCAAGCGTTTAGTTCCGTAAGTACCCCTTCCGGAAAAAAAACCACAGCTCCCATGGAAAAAGGACTCATCTATATAAATATACGAATGTAGACAAGCATAAAGAAAAAATAAAACATAAATCTTACCTACGATTAGGCGATGCATGTAACTGCGGCACCGGGTGGCGTTCTCTCCGAGGCCGCTATCGAAACACGGTCAGGGCGCAGCGGTAGGCGCGGCATTAGGGGTGGAATTTTCCGGCCCACCCACGCACGGGGCTGAGTTCGCGAGATTAAACCGGAAGGGATCCGCTCGAAGCGGTGCCGTTCGCTCCCTCGATTGGTCTGTTCTGTTTTTCATGCTCGATTGAAATGATTGAATAAACGATCGATCACGCGGAGGATCGTGTTTGATAAAAAATGTACCCACGGTGTGTATGTGTTTCAGTTTTTTTTACAGCATGGCAGCATCGATTTAATCTTTATCGGATGGAAATTTAGGTTTATAACTTTTTCCACAGGGACCCCCGGAAGGAAACTACGGATGCCTCAATTACACCGAACGGCCTACGTGCTCAAAACCCATAATAACAGCGCAAAACGGGCCGCCAATTGGCAACCGCGGAAGTGTTGCGTACTTCAGTTTGTTGCAAAAAAAAACCACCATAGCAACATAAACAGCCCACGATCATTTTCAGCGGGTTTCTCCTAAATCGTTCCGCTAATTTTGCCAATCGCTGGAACTAGTTTCATCCGATTAGGCCGATTTTTTGAACACAAATAATCCTCGATCAGTGATCAGCGCGAGAAAAAAAGGAGCCACAAAACCCGGAAACAGCCACAAAACCCGGCCACAGCCACAAATCGTGCACCGAAATGGTTTTTGCCATTCACGCGTGCCTACCGGGTGGTTTCTTTCCCAACGGAAATTTAAATGCACCACTCTCGGGCGGTCCATCCCGGAAAAAAAAGCAAATTTTAATTAGCTTACGTCGCTAACGTAACGCCACGCGCCGCCCTTCGCATAAAGTGGCCGGTGTGGTAAAAGCAGAAAGAGCGATATAATCCTACGCACGATCGTCGCCAATGAAAATGCAGCGCACTGTAGTCAAAAGCGATCACACCGCATCGATGGGCCGGTCTGTTCCGGATGGGATGCGTACGGTTTGGCGATTAGATACAGCCATCGAAGTTTCGAAGGCCCACCCCGGTTTATTGCGTGTATTATTATTCACTGGTAAGCCACCGCGTCGGGCGCGTTTTGCCACATGGTAGAGGAAAAAAAAGGAGACACAAAAACCCCTTCGATCGCTCAACCACCCAGACCCACGATATTGGTTCGCTGGAATTGGTTTAATTGGAAACGCGCGCGCGATTGAGGCAACCACCTTGCGCGATTCGAAATGTGGCTGCGCGTGGAATGGATGCAAAAGGGAGAAAAATAACAGCTGATCCCAATGCGAAAGCCCTCGCCAACGGTCCACAGATTATTACCATCGAAGCGGTGGGCTGATTATTATGATCGTTGCCAGCAACTTCATGAAGCAACGTCAACCAGCGTGTACCTTTCATTACGGCGGCGTTTCAATTGCGCGCTGGCAGAGCAAACCTCCAAATGCGCGCTCACTGAGGGCGCCAATCCGAGAGCTAATCAGCGCCAACATTAGGGCACATAAATGATTATCACCACAACCGGACCGGTAGACAGGTGAAGCGGCACACCATCGCGACGCACGCCCTATAATCCTGGTCAATCGCTAACTGCGCTTACGTTTCCTTTTTGCAAATTCACCTCACTCGTCACCCGGGGGTGACTTCAATGCGGCGGCAAGTGACGAACCTCGGGCCACGGCTTTCGCTCCGAAAGTAATCAGGTGAAGCAAACGGCCACCGAAGTAACGGCGGTGAAAATGAAGATCTCTGCATCGAATTGGATCGCCTCGAATTACGACCGTATCGAGGGGCCCTTGGCTTTGGGGGGGGGGGGGGTTCGTTCGGACTAAATGATTGGCATTAGATGGTCCGTTTATTGGCCGGGGCGATCGATTTACTTTTCGTTTCGGCAAACCGTGGCTCCACGAAACCACCCGCCAACGGTGGACCCGATTCGATCGGATTCGAATCTCGAGAAAAGTTTCACTTTTACAGAGGGGATTGATTTTTTTTTTTCACTTCTTTCACACACTAAGCTGGGCCCTTCAAAAGCAGTTGCCCTACAGGTGCGGAAGAATGGGAGAAATTAGCCTCCCGCCACCCCTGATCGCCCGGTTCTGATTCGACGGTGACCAATCCGTCACTCACGGACCGCCAATAATGACGGTCGTTATCGAGAGCGTTAGGAAAGTGATTGACAAATTAGTAATTCGGTGGACCGCGCGCAACTCGACCTTGCTGCTGGCTTGCCTGCTGTTGGAGCCTGCGCTTTGTCGATCGTCGCCAAGCCCGCGAGGTGGAGCGTGAAAAAGAGTGAGTGAGAGAGAGAGAGAGAGAGAGAGAGAGAGAGAGAGAGAGGGAGGGAGAAAAAAGTAAAGCGAAATGCGCCACAATCTTTCCAAACGTCGCGATCGCTCAATCTCAATCATCACTTCCCTGTTCGAGCACGCCGATTAACGAGCCAAGCGTCGAGCCGGGAAGTGGGGCAATTTCTAAAAAAGGGGGGAAAAAGAAAAAAATAAGAAGAAAAAAACGCAACTAATAACAACGGGGCGCAAGTGCGAGCGGTGGTGCGCCCCCAAAATGGGTGTGCGGTTTTCTCCTTCCTTCCACTCTTTAATGAGTCGAATCCGATGCGAATCAGTGCGCACCTTACCCGCGTTTAGGTTTTCCTAAATAATCTTAACCCCGTTTTACTTCGCCTCACCCCTACCACCATACGCCGCCTTCTTCCTGCCACCTGTGCAATACGGCGCAGTATTGTTGGTAGTTGTTTTCTTTTTAGTGGCAAATTGACCTTAATTCGCCTATTTCATCCGATTTAGTAATTCATTTACGTCGCCCGGGTTACAACAGAGGTCCGCCGGCTAGATCCCGCTGCGTTTGGAAAGTACACGAATGGAAGGGGTTGGGAAAAATCGCCCATTTCGGACCAGATCGGTGTCTTACCGAAGCGTGCTAGTAAAAGCATGGGAAATGAACGAAATGGTCAGATCGGAAGAAACACAACAGCACCGGAAGTGCCGATTGTGACGATGGCAATACGACGAGATGGAGAGAGAGCGTGAGAGAGAAAGAGACACTATTTTATCTGTTCGATGAGGGAAATGTTACGTATTCAGCTAGTAGCTTTCCTTTGAACTCCTTTATCCTTCAACATCCGATCGAATATAACGTTGTTTATCGCATGATCTATGAAATACAACATTGATCTACCTACTCCAATGGGCGATTTTCTTCATAACATTGCACCTTTTCCAGATCGCGTTGGAGAACTGGATGCAAACTCGAAACACTTGGCAGCACTTCGTAAGATTAGGATTTATTATGTAAATTACACCCCTACTTCATCCGCTTTAGCATGGAACGGTAATTTTGCAACACAATATCGGCAACCCGTTATTAATAGGGCACGGAAAAACGAACAAGCGAGCAAAAAAACGCGACACATTTTATTAACCCACAATAGCTGCGGCTATGGCTACGATTGGTGGAAAGCAACAAAAAAACAAATATCACAATTTTGCACGCATTCGCGCCCACACAAGCGCTCGGTAGGACGTGAGCACGGAAAACGCAACTAAATCAACTCCCTCTCGAGCCCCCGACAGGCAAAACGGAACGTATGTAGAGCTCACTCGAAGCGCAGACGAGGATAGATGAAGCAAAATCACGCACCACGAGCGGTGATCGATATGGAAAATGTTTATTTACCTTCGCGGCGTTAAACATTCTCAAGCCGAGACTCTTTTTCCAGCCTGGAACGTGTCACAAAGCCCTGCAGCAGCGTACCATTGTTCGAAAGCCTCCCTTGACAGTCCTTACTCTACAGGCTCATTCTATTTCACGTACCGCGATCAGTCGTCTTTTTCTGTCGCATGAAACCACAGACTATTCGCTGGCCCACAGGCACCGTAGGCACCTTAGGCAAGCTATTTTCCTTCGCGTGGAAACAATGACTTTATCCCGCGATTTACAGTAGTTCCCGGGACTCTCGCCCCCGTCTACTCAGGCTGTCCTACTTTCTGCCGCCCTGGGTCGTTCGCAAAGAAAGCTCCACCGCCTGGGGTTCGCCGCGGTGCATCATGCAATCGTGGTGTGCCCGCGGGAAAGGCTCACCGAGACGCCCACCAGCAGTCTTGCGAGCCAGCGCGGGCACGCGTGTGCAATCGAATTGCATAAATTGTGTCACTCAATTTAATTGCTAATGCGCAGCTGCGAGGCGCTCGGTGCAGCTCTAGATGCACGTCGGCAGATCGAGTGCATGCGTGCGCATTCCCGCCCGGTCATCAATTTGTTTGCCCGTTTGTTCCTTTCGCCCGGTTCAAGCATTGCCGCTGGGTGAGAGGATTTGCTTGTGAACCCTTGGGTGATTTGGAGGACGTTTGTTTAAGCACAATACTGAATGGAATTTAAATTTCCTTCAAAGGAGAAGCGTGCCAGTTTTTTAAACAAATGACAAATGAGTAATGTTCAACATTTTTATATATAAAAGATTACAAAAACGAATCACGAAATTAATTTTAAGACACCTCCTAATCCTGTTTGAAATAATTGATGCGCATAATGATGTATATAATGGAATCTTTAATGAAATGATCAGCCTAAAGATTTAAAGAACTCAAAATTTTCAAACATTTATTCTATTCGATCTATAGCTATTCAAACAACAACTAGGTATCTCCATTACGTTAGTGACTATGATTTAAGTAATTCACTAAAGCACATTTTCTACGTTCGTCTCCCGAGGGTTGATCGAGCCCACCATCGAGTCCCCGCACGAGCCACGGCCAAGCCCCTTTTTGCTGGCACACAGTCGAAGAAATTCAATAAAAAAAAACCCCCGGGCAGGCAAAGCACCCGCCAACCCCATCGTTCGCCAATCGGTCAGATCTGAGCGCACGAGACCGCACAATGGGAAAACGGCCGTGATAATGAAAATTTCGCGCTCGTAAACCTCCTCCCCACTGTGCGCTGGGGCCGCCTGCCCCGTGTCACGGTCAGTGTCACCACCGACCCCGCACTACCAGGTACCGGTTGCTGGCGATGCTCGTGATGGTGTTGGTGGTGGGTGAACGACTCGACCATCGAGTGAATGACCGGCACGATGCAACAGCTCACACCCCCTAGCTGGGTGACGTGACGGAGCTGGTTGATGCGAATGCACCGCTTGATGCTGCTGGATGCATTTTCGCACCTTTAGAAGCCGTGGCGTGGCACTGAGATACGAGCAGGCGTTAAGGTGGCATACTTGCACGAAGACTCAGTAGACATTAGCGCGCTCGATGACGTATTTTGGTACACCGTTTTGAAGTCAAACAGCATACTGTTGGTTTTTTTATTTCACACGTTTGTTTTTGCTCGTTTCATTTAATTAAAGCTAAAACGTGTTTAATTACATTCTCACCCGACATCGTGGGGCATGTTTCGCTCACCCATCCATCCACTTGCACGCGGTATCTTCTCTGCGGGATGTGGCCGCTTCGTGATCGATGGTTTGGATCCCACCATTTCAGCTCCAGCATCGTCCGGTTTCGTGTCACCGTCCACCGGACCCATTGCCCCGTGCCGAACCCGGGAAACCTTCCCGGAAAAGTACTAACAATTTGCCGCCAAAACACACGACGACTAGGCGACGATGCCAAGGGCCTCACGGTTTCGACGCGTCACGGGCTTTTGGTTGTGTTTACCCAACCATCCGGCAGACCCACTCCATTATGGGAAACTAATCCGCCGTGTCTAATCCCTGCGGTACCGTTAACAAGGGACGGAATATTTGCAGATCACTTCCAAGACGCGTCCCCACCCGTGCCGTCCTTTCGCAGCCTCCCGCAGCCGGGGTGCCCTCGTGGCGAGGGCTCTAGCGATCGTTTCGGGAAGTCGTCGTAATTGAAAAATTGAGGTTACGACAAAGTAGATTTTCGGTCACTTCAGACCCGCTCGCCGATGTGAAGAGTGTTTGCCGGGGCCTGTTTGCAAAACATCACCAATAAGTGCTTCGGGACAAAAGGGAAACATCCCTACCCTGACCGCATGCGCCGTGTTGTCAGGGTTTTCTTGCCGAAAAGGAGAAGCGAAGACAGCAACCCATCCCAGGGGAACGCGGAAAAGAAAACGCACCTTTAACCGAGTGGCTTAGAGGGCTGATTTTTTTCCCTGAGGATGGCAAACGACAAACGCCTAGCCTTCGGGCGAAAAGAGCCTCGAGGCGCAGTGACGTGGACATCGTTTAAAATGGCTCGTAAAGATAAGGCTCTCGGTTTTTGGGGCAGGACGGGAACCTATGCCGCTTTCTGGGACATCTTCATGAGTCGTGAGGCACGCCGCTGGGGCAGAAGTTCAGAGTTGAGTCTGTTTCATCGGGCCCAACAACAAGTGAACCGTTGTTTGCTTCCTACGGGATTGCTTTAGCCTACAGGAGCACAAGGCTGTGCATGGCTCTGAGATATTCTTCCACCTAGTTTGTGATCGAATTTAGGCATCGTGCAAAGTGTCTTTCGTTTTACAAAAGGCACCACAAAAGAGGCGCTTTTCTTACACACAAATGTGGCTCTTCAACCACCGAGTCAGGTGATCGAGTTGAGCAGCAAAAAATAAAATTCCCCACAAGCTCGAGCTCGCTCGGTCGCATGCATTATGCATTAGCGCTCTTTCCCAAGCCGTACACCCATTACCCATCCCGGCAAATCACGCATATCCGTGTGACCTTGATACTCGGCGTCGATTAGTGCGATTATGTTGTGCCGTTTCACCACCACCCGCCATCGGTCCCTCGGCTCACCTGTTTAATTGTGCGCCTAGGCCACAAGCGTGCAGCGGACGCACCCAGGCTCGTCGGATTGATTGCTATCATTTGCGTGCGCCACAACGGCAGCCCAACAGCCACCGGGACCGGGGGTGTATGCTCGATCGGTCGATCGGACGGTTGATCGGACACAAACAGCATGGCGGCCTCCCCTTACGGTGGGCGCCCACGCCCGGTGGCTTCATCTAATGCTTGGTGCAATTATACCGCACAGCATGCAATTACTTCATGTCCGACTTCCACGGCGTGCCAATCGCGAATCGAGCCACGTTCGAAGTGGTTCGCGCTAATAATTAGCATGCGCACTGTTTGACCCGCCGGAGGTGCCTTATTTTGAGGTTATTTCGGTGCGCGATTACCATCCACGCGGCTCGTGAATGTCAGCCACCCCCAAAAGGCTGCGACTGTGGTCCAAGGTGTGAGTGGAATGTTATTTAAAAGCGTTCGGCACTCCGAAAAATTCAGGGTCTCCCTGTGTTGGCTGCCGAAGGTTGCGTTCTGGTGAGTGAGAGGCGTCTGCCATTTGGTTCTGGCATTAGCAACGGGCGTGTTAAACAACTGTAATTTAGCGGATCATTGAAACTGATGATTCATGAGATGTAAACTTTATTAATCATTGACTTTATAAAGCAGATCGCTTCGTTATTCGGACATTCATGAGGCGCTGAAGACAAACTATGCTCACGAGCAAGCTCATCATTTCATGTTCCATGGTCATTTCATTACCATTCTTTTCCACTGGTCAACCTCAATAGAACTGCATTTTCCTTTCTAATCGCACGGATAATATGCAACGTGACATGGCACGTTGCAGGATAAAGAAATACTGTCCGAATAGCTCATGCCAGCTGCCGATCGCTCCATCGCCATCCTTTCTCTAGGCCTAAAATGGGCTGTTAGCTTACCTTTCATTTCCTTTATTCTCGATTTCAATCAAAACCGAATCCGCTAATCAACCCTCCCGGCTGGCATCATGCACCCGGTGGTCGAAACTCTAGGCATTCGCCCTTCTCACAACCCCAGCGAGATGTATTTCCCATTTTCCCATCGTCACACAAGCGGTCCCACGAGAACATGACACCGATGCGACCGGTGCCGGGAAACACTAGACCGCCGGCGTATGCAAAGCCTTCCAGTACCGTAATCGAGCAACAATCTCCAAGCCCTCGATCCTCGATCCTCAACTCTGCCACGCAATAAACCTCAACCGTCGCAAGGAACCCCTTGTATGGGCCCTTTGGTACACCGTGCTCGGCTCGAATGCAGAAACGCATCTTCAACGCCATGCCGGCCAATCGATGGCCCGTCCGAGGTTGATGGCTGTTTTAGGCAAATTACCAGCCCATTCCCAGCGCCACTCGCGTGGTTCCAGGAATGCACGCGAGCAGTTCACGCCTTTTCACACCTTTTTCATCGGTGCCCGGCTCGGTACTCGGCGGTTCATTGGACGATGGTGTTTGGCTTTGGTGCCACGTCGTTGGACGCACGGTGAATTTCAATTCCGACCCATCGTCGATAGTGGGCTTCCACGATCTTCGGCACTGAGTCATACTCATACTTCGGCACTGCACTCATAACCTACATACGGCGCTTATCGGGCGTCCGGGGTCTTATTTTTTGGCTCAATAAAAAGCACCAACCCTGGGACTCTTAAATAAAAACCGCCTCCAGAGCCACCAGTTCGGATCACAACGTGGCGGACACAGGGCACTTTGCTTAACAAAACTCGAAGGAAAAAAGAGCCCTTATCGTTGCCGAGTGCCCACGCACGGTAGAAAGAGTGTGCATGTGTGCTCGAATCTGGACCCGGCCCAGGGAAATGATGTTCAACCGAGTGAAGGATCTCGTACCGTCCCATTCATGCGGCGTGATCGCTCACTATTTCACCAAACACATATCCCACACATATTCCCAGCTCGCTTAAAGCATCCCCATCCTCCTGGCGATCGTTACAGTGAGCAGCAAATGCAAGAGCGAACCCAAACCCTGTGTAATGGGGGCTGTAAAAAGCCGTGATTTTCATGCGTTCCGCCGTCCATGCCGCTAGCGAGGCTGAGACAGCAAGCAATCCAAACGACCCATTATGTACTCATTAAACACCTCGAAACGAACGCACGCTAAGGAGCTCACTTTGATCAATTTTAATTGTTATTCAAAAAAAGTATAATTCCTCCAGTACCAGCCCCAAGCAAGGCACACGAAACATGCGATCGGCTTTTCCCCTGCGGGGCCCAAAAAAGTGGCCAAAGTGTTCTTCCTTTTCTGGTTACCTTTTTACCTTTCTTCCGACCGAAACGCGCATAAAATAATAGTAATAATAAAAGAAAAGCCCGCGCCCAGCCGCCGAACCCGAGAGGGCGAATAAAAAAGCAACGACAAGAAACGCCCCACCCGCCATCGATCGAATACAACGCATACCCAGAGGACCGCGAACGTTTACGATCGCCCACAAACACACGAAAATGATGATAATAAAACCCGAAACAAGGCAAGGGCACGCTGGCCCTCCTCCGGTCTAAACAACGGCTGGCCCGCGGAGGCTGTAATCGGTCGGCCGAAGCTTCACGCGAGCCCTCGGACTGGGGTCAGGAATGTCCGGCCGCCCGGGAAGGCTGCCATTAGTGGTCGGCGTCCAGCGAGAGGGAAACTGTTGCTCCAGCAACCAGCAACAACATCAGCAGCAGTACCACCTCGCGGAAGCCCCAACTCACGCAGGACGACGGCGTCACAGGGGTGACAGTAATGAAGCACGAGAAACCGGCGGTGGCTCACGGCCAGGGCTGCAACCCCTCCCGGGCGACTCTCCTTCACCGCGGGTCAGCAACCAGTTTTGGAGCCACGGCAAGGCACGCGGCCGGTACCTACATCGCCACCGTACCGTACCCGGGCCGGCACGGCGCAAAAGGAAAAAGTGTGCCGTAACCTAAATTTCTTCTTTCCTTCATTTCTCTTTCGAGCCAGCTTTGGTGGAGCTGGTCCGAAGAGGAGGGAGTGGTGAAGAGGGGAACGGAGGGGAGACGACGAGACCTCGCGTACTGCACGGAGGTCTGGGTCTAGGCCATGGCGGCGCAGTCTTGTGCCGATACGCCGCGAGCGTCAACCATCTTTGAACGCGAGCGTATCGAGATGCCGCAGGATATCGGAGAGCCCTCAGGAGGGCTACAGAATCGCACTATGGCTTTTTAAACGCTCTTATGTTGCTGACTTGTGAGTGCTCGTGTACCGTGCATTAGCCGGCATACTCTCGAAGGCATCTACCCCATCAGGCTGCGTTTTAGGCCTCGAGCGCACGAGTTTTCCCAGTCATTCTCACCCGAAAGCACGCAACCAGAGAGTCCTCTCCAATCGTCGAATGGATTGCTCCGAGTTTCGGGGAGAATCCTCCCCAAAAAAGGGGCTCCAGAGGTGGGCCGTAGTGGGGTTGTGATTTGAAAAATGATTCCCCATACCTGCGAGACTCAAATGCCTTCCCAAAAGCCGTGCCAAGCCCGTGACCCTTGCCGGCGGTAATGAAACAGCGCCCGATCCGTGAGGTCGCACCGTTTGTTTTGGGCCAAACGGTCGCCACTCGGTCAGCTCCGTCACAACACGGGCGTCCCTTGGGCCCTTGGGCACCTGGTCGGTAACCACTGTAATCGCGTTCCGGCGATTGGTGGCCGCCCCGAATATGCGCGATCGAGCGGGTCAAAAATAACGCCCCAACCACGACCGGACGATCGCCTTCGTCATCACCCCGCTGACTGGCAGCTTATCATTAGTTCTTGGGCGGCTATCGGGCCCGGAGTCGGAAGTGGGTCAACCGTCAAAACGGCTCGATCTCACCGATGGAAGGGGTCCACCAGGCCGGTTGGGACACCGAGAGGGCCCGAAACATCCGCTGGCCGCTGTCAGCTACGATGGATCGATCGAGTTCTTTGTGCGGTGTGACAGTTTATTAACACCGACAAGTTTGGCACCTTCAGAAGGATCGAGTAGGATGGGGATGTGGAGTGTGCTGCATCCCAATTGGGGAACAGATTTCCGACCAAAACTATCGGACCCTGTCAGATGCTATCGAAGGGTCGTACATCATCACGTTGGGCCGTTTCGCACCTTCGAACGTGCGTTTGGGGAGCTCGGTATTTTTAATCTCGTTTCTAATCGCGTTAATACCTCGCCAGTTGGCTGCACGTTTGTTGGTAGGTGCTTGGTCTACATAGTTGCCTCAGCTTGCGCCACTGCCGATTATTCCGGGTCTTGTCAGACCATTAAGAGGAAAGAGCAATTAATTTACTCTCCAGTTAAAGCGGAAGGTAATGCTATTTATTTTTAAAAAAAGCTCCTTTAGCATTATTATGCATAATACTTATGCTTTAGGGGAATCTTACTACATTTACAGAATTGAGATAGCTAAACTAAATATAATCTGAATCTTTTTCGCGATGAAAAATTTTAATCAATGCTTAAGCCGTTCTCTTAATCCAAGTCCCGCCAAACTGCTCCAACGTTGCAATGTGTCCCTACACAGTTTACTTCGCGTAAATTGTGCATGAACCCATGCAGAAACCCGCACCAACCGGCTCCAAAGTGGCCCCCGTGGGCGCCGGTGAAAATTTTCAACTCAATTCACATTTTCCCCCGGAGAGGCAGACCAATAATCAGATCCAACCGGTGCAAGTTTTGGGCCGCATGCTAATCGCAATCTAACTGCAAACTGAAGCGAATTGACCCGGAAAACAATGGTCGCGTACTAGGGCCAGCGCCACGGCCAGTTCCAGGTGCCTTTTTTTGCAACATTAAAACCAGAACAAGCAACCAAGGTGAGTGAGTGAGAAAGAGACAGTTTTTTTTCTCCCATTGCTTAATTTAAGCTATCAAAAAAAAAAGCTCGCGCCCCCCCGACAGTTACCGCTACGAACAAGAACTGAGAGGGAATTGGAACGAACCCACGCGGACACCGAGCTCGGCCGTGATCCTTCGTTGATTCAAGTTCAAGCCTCGCGTGTCCAGTCCTTGTTTAGCACGGGGCAAATAAACGCAACGCATAACATAGAGACAAAAAAAAACACACACAACAATTCACGAGCACCTCCGAGAGTTTCTCGATTGCGTACAGAGAAAGCATTAGCAATTGAGTTTTTTTTTGCCTGCAATCCGCTCGCGATCGCATTGACAGCCCAATGCCATAATGCGGGAAGCGACGGGCATGAAAAACTGAAAAACTCCATCTTTGCTACTGAAGAGAAAATACGCAATGTAGCAAAAAAAAGCCAACAGCCCGCCCCAATCGTACGGTACGCGTTCATGCGCAACTCATCCACCGATCGGCAATCTTTTCTATCGTCTTCCTGCACTATCGTTGCCGGCTTCCATCGCTTATTGTTTATTTGGGTCTCGACAAATCGGGGTTTCTTATCGTTTTATTCCCTCACCCGTCCGCTCAGCCACCTTGTGCGTCAGATAATTCAGCCTCGATCAGATCGATCGTTCAGTCAGCGAATTTACGTGTGGTGCGCGATTCGATCAACCCGCGCTCGACCTGCTCCGATGGGCGCAAATAGCGCCAGGTGGTGTTTTAAGTGTGCCCGAGCTTTTTCGCCATTTATTTATCCCTCCATCTACCACCTCTCACCCTTCATTACTCGAGCGCACGCAATTTATTTTATTCGAAGCCCACCCCAATCACCCTCAGTGGTACCGAAGGGTGAGCGAATGGAGCCCGTGCTGGCGCCTCGATGCTATTGATTTACGCTGCTGCAATGGAGTTGAATGCATGAGTGTGACAAAATAAATACGAGAAATATATGGGCATTGAGAGGGTGCACACTTTCATATTGATTGTGCCTGAAATAAATTTATAGGCGAATTGATTGACATTATTGGCAGTAACGGATATTTAGAGGCAGAATGTCTGAAACGATCCAAGTACCCAAGCCACACGTATTTAAGCCGCAAGTTTGCTTATGAGTAGCATTTTACTTTTTTCCAAAACAAAAAAAATTACATTTCAAGTTCATCATTCATTCATGTCTATACGCACGTTTTCATGAATGGATTTACATAATCTATCCTCTCACAGTTTTTTGCACCTAGTTTGAGCTAGTTTTAAATGATTTTTTGTCTATTTCTTCAACGCTCATGGATATGAGTTGGCATAATTTATATTTGTGAAGAGCAAAACAGGGTTTCACGACGAAAGACTTCAACGACAGGTAAGCGAGAAACGGTGGAAGAGTCATAATTCGTTTCTCAATTTGATTTGAGAAACACGATACCGGTTTTTAGACCCTTAATATAAAAAATTTCCCTACCAGACACATCGTACCGCCACTGATGCATCAATTGCAATCGCTGTGCGTGTAATACCCCCAACTGGACTAAAACCATTGGTGGTCCCCGGCGAACATCAATTGTTCCATCCCACACTGAGATGTCGTTGTATAAATTGTCGTTGCAAGCACGGGTCCTTGCACAGAACCGACAGCCGCGCACGACGGCCCCCAAGGAATGTTACAATTTTCCAACGGCAACAGATTTATGAGCGCCATCCGGAATGGCGCTTCGGAGCGTGACCGCGACGCCGTCTGAAGTAGTACGCTGGCAGGGACACTCGAACGCGGGGCGATTGGGCGGAACCATTGTTAGCTGTCGGTTTCTGGAACACGTGTAACCAATCGGTTTTGCAGAACCATCTCACCGCGTTGGGCCATCGATTCGATACCGCTGTCGTGGCGCAAATCCGCATTCAGTCGACGCACGCGGGCGACACGATGCACGCTCTCGCCCATTTACATTGTAAGCGCCGTTGTTCGATGCAGTCCGGTTCTTCCCGAGTTCGCGCCACCCAGCCGGGCCATGGGCTGTAATGAGCAGAGAAGTTGCTTAACCCGCGGAAGGATTTTCGAAGCGAGCGGTAGAGGAGACGGATTCGAACATGTTGAAGGCTAATATGCTGACATGGATAGAACCGGTCAGAATATTCAACGCCGACCCCAGCGAGACAGTGCTCGTGTCTGCAACATGAAAAACAAAATATTTATGAGGCCGAGAGTGACAACGGTTTGTTGCCCTCGTTTGTTAATTTGCTTGTTTGCTAACATTTTTGAGTTTTTTTTTATGCTACGCTTCTCGCATTTGATAATATATCTATAATATGCACGAGCTGCATAAAATGTTGCATGATATTCAACTAATCATACGTCCAGAAAAGAATATTACTTTAAATAGCGCACTTGAAACCATCGAAAACAACACGTTTGGACATACATGACTTACATGGCGATGTAATGAGCCCCTTTTTATATTTATATTCCAGTGTTGTTGTAACGGAAGCACAGAAAACTAAAAAAAAATAATAAAAAATACCCACAACAGTCATTACTCAAATTTTTGGTTGACGTGATTTAAACCGAAAGAAAAAATTAGCACATCAGATGTTAGAAAAAGGTGGCCTTTTCTTCCTAACTCGTCGTCACAATTGCAACTAATCAGCACATGTAGCGGTCCGGCCATTTGAAGTAGCTGCCGTGGCTGTGTATATGTGTATGTGGTTGGTTTGATTGGCTTTCTTTCGACTGGCGCAGGCTCGTCTCTGCCCTCTAACGGGCTCTGGACGGTACAAATTTGAATAAAAGAAACCCCGCGGCAAGCGAGCAGGCTTTTGGGGTGGCAGTTTTGCACTTTTCTAATTAATTATGCACGACAATTTATATCGCTTTCGTTGCGCCACTGCGGAAGGGGTTGAAACGCGGGCTCAGCCACCTTTATCTGCCTCTCCGC
The DNA here is from genome assembly GCF_943737925.1 of Anopheles nili. Classification (NCBI taxonomy): domain Eukaryota; kingdom Metazoa; phylum Arthropoda; class Insecta; order Diptera; family Culicidae; genus Anopheles; species Anopheles nili. The sequence continues at coordinate 31,097,733 of NC_071291.1, forward strand.
AGCGATCGTTTGGGTCATTAGTCATTCTTCAATCAGTCCCTGATTGGGAGGCTTCGGGACGCTGGCCGACCGAATGACGGATGGATAAATGAAGCGCGTGAAGGCGCTGCGAAAGATGGGTAAGGTGAAAATGCAAAGAAACCCTCGATACTCCTTGGCATCGATGGCGATCGTTAGACGGCCCCAGATCGCTTGGTACGTGTGGACTACGCTTGTTGAATTTAGAGTGCCCCAAAGCCCGTCCAATCGGCGGACCATTTTCTCGCTGAAAATCCTTCAACACCGATTCCGATCAATGCGCGATGGAAAATTATGTGGATCACATAGCGATTAATCCGCTGGCCCCTCGCACTGTTGACGTGTCGTTACAGCCCTTGAAACGGAGGCTCGTCCGGTTTGGCGGACGCGGGGGAAAAAATTAAGACCACGTGAGGAAAACCACCCGCGAGAGAGGCATCAAATGCAGCACGGGTGGCTTGCTTCGAAAAGCAAAAAAAATGGCTTCGCATTCGCCCGAGAGAATATCCGCTGGCCAATCGGCCTTCATCGGAGGATGTTACCACAGCCATTACCTTGAGTTTTCATGCACGCATACATGCAAACGTGCACCGGGGCGTAGGCGCGGGTGCCGACGGTGAAAGGTTATTCACCGGGCCAAGGTCAATAGACCGAATACGGTCGTTCGAGCAAGGTAAGGATGCTGCTAGCTCAACCGAACGTAGCTGAATTAAGCCCAATCACCCTAATTCCGAAATCCTGTTTGAGCCCCTGGCAGCCTCGCGAAGGAGTAAAAGAATAAAATGAAAAACAATCATTTCATTCCTTTCCTTCTTCATGTAACTATCGAAGGTTCCAGCTCATCACCCTTGAAGGTTCTAGATATTTGTTTGCTAGAATTCTGGCGTGACTTGCGAGCTTGCAGTTTCATCAAATCAAATTAAAACTTTACCAAGGATTCTTTAAATTGTTTTATTTAATTTACAGTTCATACAATCAACATTCAGCGCATGGTAGCAATCCAGCGAAGCGTCACTCTTTACTATGCTTCAAAAAGATTATTACGCACGAGAAGGTGCGTCGTAAATACTTTTTAATAGTCGAAACTGAGAGAACCAGAAATCTCGACCCGACTACGAGATGCTGTCTTGCCCGGACATCCCGAATCGAACTCCGGAAGGGGCCAACGGCGGAATCATTAAAACACACGCATCTATGTTTCTATTAATGCACCTGAGCGACCACGACGTCCGAGCCGATACCCAGGACTCCCATGAACGGACCGCAAACGACGGAAAAACAAGGCTAATAGGACGAGAAAAATTAGAGAGAAAAATTCTAACCAATTCTCGGGGATCTAATCTTCTTTTGGTCCTCCTTTTCCAACATGGTACATCCCGTGGACGCATAAAGCATCGGCTGGGGCCCTAACCTCCATGCGTGCGAGCCCGATTACGATGTTTATCAAGGAGTCAACGTACCTTGCGCCTCCCTACTGACCAAGTTCCATGACCTTTTCGGGACCGGCTCGAGCCTGGACATGTTTGTTGTCGTTCCTTTGCCGCCTTTTTCATCGGGTTCCTTTTTTCTCACTCTTTCCCGGGAATGCTGCAAAAGGCTCTAGATGCGATGGAGCAACAAAAGGGCCCCAGGGCGATTTTGATCCATCCTCTGAATTCCGTGGTCATCACGGCGGCAACAACTGTGAAGATTCGCAGCGTTGTGGGTTGAAATAAATTTATTTCGATAAAAACATTAAACGACCGAAAAGTGACGAACCCGAAAGAAGGAACGAACTATCAATAGTCAATTTCTTATATTGAAACTTCGTTCGTAAAAGCAATTTGCGATATAGTTGCGATTAAAAATCGCCTATCTTAACTCTCAAATGCAGTAAGGAATTTTCCTAATAATATATAAAACTATGTTAACCAAAATTTGTCCTAAAGAGAGTGACTGGTCGTATTTTTCTTTTCAGGCAGCAACTCATAAACCGGTCCGTTTTATTGAACAACGATGGATCTGATCAGTCCCTCCATACCCATCTTTCTGGGCGTACCGGACGAGCAGGAAAAATCGAATCAAAAATAATAACAATAAAACCCGATCCCAGCTTCACGTTGCCATGGGAACGCAACGCGCACGATTCACCTATTAACACATTGCCCTACAGGTTCGGTACAGGTCGTTCTCTTGCCCGGCTGTACGTACACAAGCTGGCAAAGGGAGACGACGATTTCGAAGCTCTGTGCACGGTCGATCGTTGGACCATCTCACCGGCATCCTGGTAGTCACCGTGGGTTCCGGATTGTGCCACAGGAATCGTCAGCGAGCCTGTGCGTTTTTTGTTCGCATCCCCTCCAATTCCATCGTTGGGTCCCTTCGGTCAGCCCCATGTGGTCAGACAAATTGGATGCAGTCCGGTTTTTGGTTAGTTTTGTTTTGTTCCCGAACCACCCGACCCAGCTAGAACCCGATACACCGGCTGGGGCCTGATAGCGTGCCTGGTTGGAATGGGTGAATTAAGTAAATTGATGATCCATCCGTCCGGCGGCCGGAACGGCGATTATGATGGTGAAGACAGCCAGCCGGGTGGAAAAAGGACAACGACGAAAGCCCATGTCCAGTACCGGCCACATCACAACGACCTCACGGAGCCGGTGTGAAGTTGGACCATCACACGAGGATGAAGTGAGAAAAACGCATCCCAGCTTCCGAGCTTCAGTTGAGTGACGGAATTTATTGCTTCGAAATATTTAGGGGCTCCGTAAGCAGGATATTGAACTTAAATGTGTTTAAATCGTGCAACTAAAAGCGATATGCATTGATTCGACTTTGTCATGCTGCATTTGGGCTCTGGAAAATCCTCTAAAACTCGTATGTTGGTAGCACATGCTCTAATCAACTTTCTATCCTATAGATGTTTTATTCCACGATGTGATAGTTAGAAAAATTGCAATATATTCGGATTGTACAAACTGTTAAAAACTTCCATACTAAGTGTTCCTTTGTGCAGATCCTTGTCTTGCTCCCAACCAGATTCCAACCGGTGTATCAGGTGTATCGGAGAGCTCCCCCGTCAACGACTCATCAGGCCATTAATATTCAGGCTCAATTTTGCTCCACATCCACCAACCGTCCTTCAACGACCGCTGTCAATTATTGCCCCGGGGCAATGGCAGTGTCAAAGATATAAAAACCCAAATTCGCTCATGAAACCGCGAAGGCTGGGTGCGGCCTAACGGTATCCCCCAACAACGAGTTCTGCCACCTAATCCGCTTATGACGTGTCTATTTAGGCGACCGCCTTGCCCAAAGCGGCCAAGAACCGAGGAAGAACGCGAAGCGTCCCGTCACGGAGGAACGTTGCACGTTGCGCGGTTTGCACGCAAATTTGGCCCAATTTTTTTCTCCCCACATCGCCCTATTCGGAAGGGTAACTACGCCGCAAGGGTTGTTGGCCGGGTCGGTTCCATCCCCCTTGCCAGCCGGTGACCGCAATTTTTCCCGATACGTCAAACAGATCATCATCGCACACCGCTCGATCATCCGATTGACAGCTTGACGGGCGATCTTGAGGGCGCAAAAGGGGGCGCCGAGTGTTGCCCTGCATTGTTGCGGTTGCTAATTCATGCTATGTTTTGGCTCCGGGGTGGGATGCGGTGGTTTCAGCGAGATTTTGTTTTTATTTTTAGGTATACACCTACCGGTTTTATAGGTTCACAAATTAACATCGGCGCAGGTCCAGGATTTGTATCGGATTTATTTTTTTTGTTCAGTCACGCAAAGTGTACCCAAAAGACTTCCCACTTCAAATTTAAACGCTTTCCTTTTAACACAACGGCTCCCATCCGTGACCTGCCCCGAAAGGACCAAAACGCCCCCCGGAAACGATCAACCAAATCGCAATCATTATCCATCTCCCGATCGACCATCCATCCGAAGGATGTGCGTGTTCGAGCCCTTTTTTTGGCTAGCGGATCGATTCCCGGTGGCGACATCTTCCGCGTACGGAATGTAGGTCACGCAGAATCCATCCCCTTGGTTTTCCTTCCCCGGCCGAACCATGGGACGGGACCAACGGCACCCCCTTTTATTCTACCGCCCGCGGCATCCCACCCCGACTCGTCACCGTCGAAAAACTTCGCGATCGATCCTCGCTCAGGCTCACGCACAATTCGCGCGGCCCCAAGCGGCCGAATCCAATCAAAACGGCATCGGCGTCCCACCCTGCGCGGGGGTATGCTCGATTTATGATTACATTTTTCTTCCTTGCGCCTTGCGCGGTTTCGGCCGGGAGGGTTACCTTTTTGGAGAGCGCGTGTTTTTGTTTTAACCCAACCGCGAAACCAGTTCCTGCCGATGGTGCCAGCACGCACTGCCTGGCTGGGGCAGGTGAATTAGTGGCAGGTTCGTCTTGTTTATCCCGTTGGGTGCGTACGGCAGTTGGGTGGTGTGTGCCTTTTTTTTTCGCCCAAAAATCTATCAGCATAACGAACAAGCGCTTTTGAGGCCGGCTACTAAGGTGGCTGAATTTGGCGTTGAAAACGGGCCACCTCCGAGCGTCGGTGGAATCGCATGGCTTGCGCTCGTATCAGTCGGCACGGCGATCGGGGACTCTCGCCCTGGGGCAGGATTGATGATGTTTTCCACCTCCTGCACACCTCGATCGCGTGCGTAAGCTCAGGAACAATGTCAATGCGTGCGTGTGTTCCCGTTATTGGGTGCGCACGCTTCAAAGGGACAGCCGAGGGCAATGCTGGGATGCTGGAGTCCGCGCTGGCAGCTCGACTGGATCATGTCGCCTGGAGCGATTCCCGAAATCTGGGAGGTGCCATGAAGCAATGGCATTCCAATGGTTTCTCCAAGCACGAGCTAGCCGGATTGGAATAGTGGAGAGTCCTTTTAGCTGTTTGTTCCGACACATACCACAAGCACACAGTGTCAATAAGTGGTAGAGAAATTAATTCCCACGAATTGATTTCGTTTTGTGGATAAAGGTATGGCAAAATTCTTTCATATTGCTGTTTAATTTTAGATGTGCATCCAACATCTGGCTTCTGTGAGAGTCTCATAATGCATGACTTGCTTTAAAAGCGCGCTACGTCTCCGGAAATATACGTAACACCGCTTAGATGAGTCAAGCAAATCGCGTAGCTTGAAATTCACAACCCAGGGAACGCACTTCATTAGCGTTCGTTTTCAACGGTTGGCCTACTTTTGGAAAGCACCGGAACACCTTACCTGGTCGATGGGTAAACAAAAATCGCCTAAACATGAAAAACTTCTATCACCGTCTTTCGTCAAGATTCGATTTTCAAATCTCAACCACCAACCATACTCACCCATTTGCGACACGCACATGAACGCCAACGGTCCGAGGACGAAAAAAAACGGAAACGGGAGCAGCTGAAGGCAACCGACGGCTGATGGCAACGCGGAAAAGAGAAGTGCTAATTCTCTCCCAGCTACCTCCATAAATCACGCCAGCGTCCGGCGGTACGGCACCCAAATCAAGACGGAAAAGAAGAAAGCAACACCATCGTTTAGGCCCACGGCCGAACCACCCAAGGTGGGCCGATTTTGATGGGCCCAAAAACTCCGGGAAGATGCGACGGTGCGTTCGCTGGCGGCGGTTCTGCTGACCTACTTGGATCCGAGCTGGCTCCACCCAATGGGGTGCGGTGACCAACAACCTGCCGGGGAGCCCTGGTTAGCTGGGGGTACCCAGCTAAAGTGTACGAGAAAGGGAAGGGTGTGGGTTAAGGAGAGAGAAAAAAAAAGTAAAACCTATTTCGCAACTAAGCATCACTCTGTGAGTGTCACTAATCGGAAGCACAAACCAGCCCAGTCACTGGCTGATTGACGCACGAGCGAAGGCGAAATTGTACTTTCAATTTTCAGTTATGCATGCTTCAGAATCTTTCATTTTCCACCATTCAAAGCATGGTTTTCCTCAATTCGCATGCAACATGCTTGATGTGTCATTAAATCCTACAGAATTTACTGCTACAACAGTGGCTCCTAAAGCCTGACGGATGTAACCTTTCGTGATGCTTCTAAGCTCCGGTTCCCATCCAGTTGGCGGACAAATGTTTCAAATTTCCGGTTTCCCGAGCCACACCGTAGTACGTATTTCCATGAGCGCCAGCAGCCATGCTCCTGCAGCTTCTTTCGACGCTTTCCTCTTTCCATTCTTCATTCGCGACCGCCATCACGATCGCGACTCTTTTTCCCTACACAGATCGTCTTTTCCTTCTTCGTCAGGCTCTCGCTCCGTTTCTTTCACTCCCTCTTTTCTTTTCTTTCACGGCAGCTTCTCTTTCTCTCTTTCAAGCTCTCGCTTTCTCTCTCTCTCTCTCTGTCTCTCTATCTCTCTTTCTCTCGTTCTTTCCCCTACACCGGTCCAGGCGGCTCCATCGTGCTGGAAAAAGTTGGTCACGAAATCGCAAGTGACCCACTTTGCCCAAGCATGCGAGAGCAGCGCTGTATGTCCGGATTCCGTCCCGAGCATGATCTTCACGCGGTTGTTACCGTTGGCAAGTGGGCAGGGAGGCTTAGGGGGTCTGATCGCGACACGAGAAGCGGTGGAAAAACATGCGGGCCAACCACAAGTGCACGAACGGAGCGAGAGACGAAACCGCTGGTCCGGGCGAATGAACGAGCAGGCAAAAGAAACCGCGGAAAATGCGTTGACAACGCGCGTATGCATCTCGTCTCGCTTGGGCGGGTTGCTCAGTGGAGTGGGAGGCCGTGAGGGAGTAGGGCAGTTCCGATGGGATGGCTTCATTTGGCCATTCCGTCTGCCGTCTGCCAAGACACGGCGTGTTACCGCGCAATGGAGTGTTGCATCGTCACAACATCCTCAACAGCCTGCCACCGTGTGCAGCCTGCATAAATTCCTCTCCCTCCCACTCATTTCCCTCCCACCCCCTATGGATGTTACGGTTGTGCAGTGCGACGTGGCGTAGGGAAGAAAATCGCGGCCCCACCCGTGAGACACAACGAGATGCGAGAAGAAAAACATGCTTTGAAAGGGAGAAAGAGTCGACAACACCTCTGCACAAACCCCCTGGCTGGTGGAGCGTTTTTACAAGTAGCAAAAGAGGCTTCTTCCCGCACCATGTCCGACACAACAGTTTTCCTTGGGGTCTTTCCTGGGGCAATTTTCACGATGCGCACGAAGCAAATCTGCGAACAACATGCCGTCGGGTAGCTTCATGGCGATATCATTTTTAAATGCTCGATTCATCAACAAGCCTGCTGTATGTTCCTGTGGCTCGGTGAGACGTCTACGGTGCGCCTGGGAGTCGGTGGGTCCGTTTTTCCACTCCAATTCCCCTAGTGTAGGGGAGCGATGTAATATTACAACCTGCGGCTCCCACAGTATACTTTTTATGGACGATGACATACTAAGAATGAGCTGCATGCTCTGGTGATACTTTTTTTCTGACGACCATAAAAGGAACAATTACATTATTGACATGACATGACATGATGGGGGTTGATAAATGCACTTTTTTCCATTTGCAGTATGCGCCTAAATATAGGCAACAAGCGTAACACGTATAACAAGATCAAGTTCGACCAACACATGGGTTAATGTTTATTAGATAGATTTTGCTCTTAGTAAAGTGATTAACAACCATCGCTAAACTAAACTAAATTATTTCGATTTTTGTCACTAAGGTTTTTGTCAGTATACACGACTACCTGCTCGACGCTTGCAATGCTTCAATCCACGTTTACTCGCGAACCTTTGAATGGAAAATACAATATTCACCGTTAAAGATCTGAATCGTTTTAAATCATTGTGTTTATTACAAAACAGTGGATTTAACACGTACACAAAGCGACAGTATAAAAGCCGTTTATACGTTCACATAGTTTCTAGTATGCTTCATGATACATTTACGACAATCATATTTACAATAACGGTACACAATTTAATATCTTATACACGTGACTTTTGAAACGATTAAACTGCTACCAGTCAGACAATAAAGCCCTTTACTTTTACCCGTATGTTTCGTACACAGGAGCTTTTAGCTCTACTAAGCTGTATATGGAAACTAAAACAATCCCACAAACGCTCACAAATCACGAATAGTATCGTCGTACCTCATCAAGCAACCGTTCGATCGTACTTTCGTCGATCGCAATAAACCGTTTCGAGTTGCGGCTGAAGAAGTAAATGTCCCCAGTGTAGATGTCGAACCAAAGCGCGTGGATGTGCAAATCATGCGATTCGAGCCGACGTTTAAGGAACCCGTACGAGGCAACGTTCTCGATCTGCTGCAGCGTGTTCACCTGCGACAGTTTATCCTCGATCGCGAAATTATTCTCCGGATCGATGTACGCTACGAATTTACGTAGCGGAGTCTCGGAAGAAAAAATAAGCGGTTTATCTAGCCCTCTCTCCTTCAGATTTTGGAACTTGGACAAGCTCGTGTTAGCGTGCTCGCAAAGCCACGCACGCAACGGTGATATGCGTCGATTTTCCTACGGCGAGAAAACATACCAGTTACAGCACATATAACTGCTACAGTTTGAATTATCACTGTCTGGCCTATGAACCACTCCCAGTTACCAACCAAAGAAGAAAACTCTGGATCTTTCAACTGGTACAGCAAATTCATTGCCTTGCAATCGCTATGCCCGCAGACAATGATGTGCTTGATATTATTCACAACGCAGCCGAGCTCCAATGCCGCTGGTTCGCAGCTAAAGTATTCGTCCTGAAAATGTTCAGCGTGTGGCACGAGATTGCCAGCATTTCGCACCACGAACATATCACCGACGTGCGTTTCCGTGAATCTGGTCGGTATCATTCTGCTGTCCATGCAGGTGAAAAATACAGCTTTAGGCTAGTGACGGGAATGAACGAGCATTAAAAAAGGCAATTATTTAAAAAAAACCATTCTCGAACATACCTGGGGATTGTCGCGGACTTTCCTAAACTCTTGCACCATCTGTTCCCGGGTGGTGTGCCGGTAACGCATTACTCCACGAAGAATTCTTTCCATGACTCACGCCGGAATGAAATCACAGCGTCAAGCGACGATCGGTTAATTGGAAAAGTGTCTTCTAGCTTGATCCTCCCTGCAAGTCAAGAATAGCCGATCGTGCCGGAACACAACACTTGCAAGCACTTTGACACGCAGCGAAGATCAGGTCATCGAGTGCTGACCATGGTGGTCACAATCTATTAGCAGCAGTTACCTTGACCAACAACAAAAACACAACGATCATAAAATTAGCACTTTCCCAGGGCACCTTCGGTCACACTGCTCCAGAAAGCGCTTTGCTGTCGTTTAAGCAAGCATATTTCTGCTCGATTATCCCATACTTTGGCGACGCTACGTCCGATCAATTAAACCCAGCATATAACACTCAAAAATAGCAAGATCATAAACAGTGCCGTCGTCGTCAGCCACGATCACCGATCGCGTCCACGAAAACTATGACGCCAACCGTACGCTCCACTGGCTCCATCAGTTTACGCACACGCTCATATATTGTAGCCCCAACATGTACGTTGGGGATCGAAGGGATAAGAGAAAAAGGAAGGTGGGCTGGTAAACAAACGCTCCACGGCAGGCGTGCGTAGGGTTGCGCACGCACACAAGTTCCTGCACGTGGCGACTCGATGGAGCCGCCTTGTTCGGCTGTCTCTTTCCGATGCACCATCCCGCTGCAGCTGGAAGCCGCACGAACGCGGTTTCTTATCGAGCGAATAACTGCGATGGTCCGTCGCACGCTAAAAGCGATAGTGTGGACCAGTAGAGCGAAGGTCACTCTCGATTTCGAGCATAAAGAATCTATTCATTTATGATTCCGTTGCAAAGAAATGACAATCTTTAGTGAAATTTAAGAGCGTTTGCAACAAGAGCTAATAGCCTTAAGCAAGACAATATTTAAGAGAAGCCACTGAAAGAAGGGCATAAGCAAACACAACATCGTCCTGCAGCCTGCTGACCTGAAGAATATATTGAACGAAAGAATGCACTCTGTTCATCGAAGGTGGACACTTATAAGCCATAAACTGCAGTATGTAATGAATCTCGACAGAAGTAACACCAGATCAAAGAAAAGGACTGGCACAGGAACTATTTTACCACGACTATGCTCGACCCTTATGTGCCCACTCGCAATGCGGCACAAACTGTTGCGATAGTCGGAATAACGTGCTGATAAGATTTGATACAATCAGCGAAACGCTAGCATTGGTAACTCGTACTGTGTCAGCTGTCGGTTAAGCAGAGAGATTGTAAGATGAAAAATGTGCAAGGGGTAAGGCCGAGAAAATAAGAAGAAAATGGTCATCTCCCAACTGTTTCCGCATCGTTTCAACACGTGCCTTGCATTTCGTAGACGTAAACATCGCACTCTCCTTTCATGGTGAGATTTGTTCTGCCCAGGGAGAGATTTGAAATGAGCGATTGAAGCTGCATCAACCAACTAAATACGGCTCCATCATAATTAATGAAAGATTTCAATCATGTTTGTTGCATAATTGCAGTTTGGCTTTATTTCAACAATCTTGCTATTCGCTGCAATACATGATCTGTTTCTGTTCGACTCCTTATATTATTCGTAACATCTGCAGGATACACTCATTTACTTTAGTTCCAGCACAATTGAAACACTTCATCCATTCTCAAATTTATCCTTTTATTCGGTAAGTTTTCTGTATTTTTCGTTCCCTAGTCACAGCTTAGGTATGTATTTTGTTCCACCGACTGTTGTAAATCGTGATGAAAAAAACTGGAGAAAGCCGTTGGTCCATTATTCACATTTCTCAGGAATCCGGATTTAATTCCGGAAAACGTGGATCATATATATTAGCTGTGACTACTGCCATTTTTATTTCCCCAAAGAACTTTTTAAAGAAACGGAAGGCTTCATAGTATTAGAGCTTGCAACGTGCAAATATGATCTAAGCGCTACAAAATATGTGAAAGCTATATGGCGGGAATGAGCGGGAGCATTCAGTGCGCCTATGTACAATTATTGAATCACTCATAATCATTATAAAATAGTATAAAAAATCACCCACCTACAGAATGATATTTCAACAAGAAGAGTTTCAGGAACACATCACTTTATAACAAGAATGAACCGCTCTGCCAAACGACCGTTCGGCCCATAATATGAAGATTGGTTGGGAAATAAACAAAACAAAACAAACCACCAAGCTCCTACCGATATCGCGAATGGAGAATTCATCAAAGTCTGACTTAGTTACGGATTTTGCTCTTCCAATTGGCTATTTGAGGACGACCCAGATCACTAGGATAGCTTGATTATGCTTCCATGACGAAGCGCAGGGAAATGTTGGTGTCGTATCCGGCTACAGGCTACTGGAAGATCACGTCCATGTATTCTTATATATTTGCTTACCGGAAGTAGTAGTACTTCTTCCGGTACAGGTATCAGTGATAAGCGTTCGTTGTTGTGTTATGATGATAAGACTGATATTGCGTTAGATGATGTGCTTGCTGTTGCTGCGGTTGTCCAACGTACTGGTGGTAACCGGCTCCACTTCCGGCGTAGTAGTTAGGATGCGTTGCACCATTAACCAAGCCATGTCCCCCATGGTTAACGGCTGTGTGATGCATATGATGACTGTTGGCACGGTTTCCGCCTGCGCTGCTGGTGTTCATGGTGCTGTTTGGGTTTTCCAACTCCTCAAAGTACTTGCGCGCGTTCCGAATATTGATCAACGTCGCCTCGGATGGTATAGACGGATCGGACATCACGACCATCACGTATGTGTTGCTAGTAAACGTATCTATGAAGGCGGCGAACACACTGTTGCGTACCTCCATCGACGAGAATTTGGCACCAAGCTTCGAGCAGGACAGCTTGAACTGTTTGATTATGTTCGATACCTTCTCAAAGCGATGGCTGTCTCGATGTTGCTTTCGCTGGCAGTGCGAGATCACCAGGAATGTGGCCCGCTCAAATAGCAACACTTCGTCTGCGTCCACGACGTTCGCAAAATAATTCAGCGAATGTTCGAGTGCCTTTACATTCGGTATCAGCTGGTACACGATGCTGCTCCAAGCCCGGTACAGAGTTTCATCCCAGATGCTTGTCCGGAATGCCGTGCACTCTAGCGGCCTTGAGCAGCGCTTAAGATCTTCTTCGCGCTCTTTGAAGATTATGTCACGCTGCTCTTCGGCTACAAGATCCATTTTATGGACGAGGCAAAAAATTTTCGCCTCCGGTGAATTCATAAGCAGCGCCTCCAGGCAGGACTGATAGTAATGCATGTCCTTGTCCAACTCGCGACTTTCAACGTCAAACACGTATATTAAAACTTCTACATTGCGAAAAATGTTATCCTTCTGCGATGCGAAGTACTGCTCCATGAACGACTCCTGTCCACCGCAGTCCCATAAGTTAAGCACAAGATTTCCCAGGAAGCGTACATGAGAATGCTCGACATCGACTGCGGAAATACAGAGTTAGTTTTAGATTACATTTTACTGTAAGCCAATAGTAGAATATTTACTTGTGGCTCCCAGTCTTCGAGTGTCCCTGGCGATGTAGTTGGCGAAAATGATCGATCGCATGCTGGTCTTGCCTGAGCCGCTCTTCCCCATTAGGAGCACCTGTACCCATGGTAAAGTGTGTTAATTAATTAAGCATGATTCATAATTATCCTTGAAACACAATCACGATGGCCGCCCATCATATAGCAGCAAGGTTACAAACCTTTTTCTTCATTGTGTTTAGTTTTGTTTTCGTTATTACGCTGTAGGAATAAGAGAATTGCACAACGCACAGTTTGAGAGAGGCGGAAAAAACACAACCCTCAAAGCACTACCAAAAACGATAGGAAAATGATTATTCTCGAGGCCTACTCCCGATCGTTCTTTTTCGTGTCTATACGCTTATCTTATTCTTTCCAGTTCACTTCGTTTTATTTTCTTTGCCTCTTATCCTTTGCGATTATGCCACGATAGGGCGAAAGAAAAACTGAGTCCTGAATTCCACCTGCCTCATTCGCCTACTTAACGGCAAATAAAAGACCCCGGCGTTGAAAACAATAGTTCAAATTATGTTTATCCACTAAATAGTTGCTTTAATCCAGCAAGAATAAATTATAAAACGTGCAAGCGCCTCGATAATAGAATATGTTTTGACAGTCATATGGTAAACATTTGCGTCTTTACAAACATGTATTCTGTTTATAATATCAGCTTCGATGGTTTACAATTCATAGGTGGGCTGCCCACCTCTAAAAATACACGTCAAAGTTTAAAAATATATAAATTGAAACCATTAAATATTTCGATTTTTCTCTATTTATTAACTCTTCTTGAAACGGTAGATCGTTCCTAGTTTGAATCCCCGGCAAAACGTTAGCTTTATAATATTAAAATCATTGAAACATTTTGAACGCAGATTGTTTGAGACATCAATCACGTGTTTCTAATGGCTGCATAAAACGTGGTACATAAATGTCGCAACAAACTAACTTCGTAAGTATGCAAAACAATAAAACATTCACAATGGCATTTTCTGCATTGCTCAGTTTACAGGTGTTTTTAGTTTTGTTCTAATGATAAATGATAACAAAAAATGGTAATAAATCATTTATCGTTGCGTTACTTACTGCAATCAGAAAAATCCAAATATTTTTAAAGTTAGCTATAAAAGTGGGAAACTTATGTCTACAGTTGATTAGTTTACAAGATGAATTTCTCTTTGAAAGTAGTCATCTGTTATTTACTAGTTTTTGTGTCGATTTGTACATGTAAGCTTAAGAAATATCTATAGTTCTTTAGAGCTTATTTTTCCTCACAAATGATTTTCTATACAGCAAGTTCGTCCAAAATAACGAAATCAACGAATCCAGCCATCCGTAGCATCACCATTGAAGAAGTTCAATGTTTCTTGGAGTTTGACGAATTACTTCTCAACATGTTTGCTAAAGTGATATTTCCGCCGGACCAATCGCCAAATAATCTGTTTAACAAACACGATTATATCAATTCTGAAATACCATCGGCTTATTTGGAAACCGGACCATATAATACGGTTAACTTAATACATGTTTTAGTTCAAAAGCTAGTTTTTTCAAACCAGGATTTCAACAACACACTTTCTACTTTCGCATCTTGCTTGAATCACGTAATTACACAAAATTGAAACATTGTTCAAAATTGATTTGATTAGAAAACTTTCCGTATTCCAGACCTCAACGCAGGAGAACACGCCGGAGCAATTTTTCAAATTTCAACAAGGAATGAAGATGTCTTGCCACGAATTTCCTTTCATTTGTTCCATAATACGATTTTTGTTGAGGGTTAACATAGGACCAGTATATGATCTAACCGAACTAATTATCTGTTGGATGACGACAAACTCATTTTACTGTAGTAAGTATAAAATAAGTAAAATGCTTTATGAGCTAATAAAAAATCATTTTATCCTTCCATTTATTTCAGATTAAATGTCGCTACGTCATCGTAACCAGATGGTTTCAATGGACGTAGAAACGATCCCGACCCCGACAATATTATAACACCTGTTTTGATAAGGATTTATGGTGTCTTATTGTTTTCAGCAACGCTTGATTAGCGTTTTTGATTGATAACTGCAAATAAATGTGCGTAGCTACTCTACGAAAAAAAAAGAAAAGAATTTCTGGTACTGCTCAAATTACCCATATGTACATAAAATTCAATTAAATAAATGGTCATGGAATAAAAACCAGTTATTCATAAATATTCTCTGATGAGTATATCTTATTAGAGCGTAAGGATCAACCAATTATATCACTATAATTGAGCCACTAAGCCTTACAAAATGAGAGGTTTAACGGCTGCTGCAAATGAAAACTCATGTGCATCACATAGCAATTAAAACAAATAATATGCATTTAGAAATTAATGATTATTTGCATTGATACAAGCATAATGCATTAAAATACTACAAAATCTACATTCCTGTATGCATTACATACATAATTTTATTTTATGAATTGGCAGTCCTCGTAACTTTTCAACATGATGATGCCATTCCCACGCATTTTATCTCCCAACGCGATCAGCGAAAGCGATATGTAAACGAACACTCCCATAGCGCTAGCGATCAACATAGCCTAAACTTGCACAACCGCGTCTAGCCTAGCCCACGGAAAGCCGCAGGCTCCCATGCTTAGGCTCTTCTCAGCCACTTGAGCCTAAACAACGCACACCAGTACTCTGCGCCACGTGCTACACGAAGCCCAGCTAGAACGGGCTCAGAGCTCCACTGTGTCGTGGTATCGGCCATAGCGCATTGGTCAGCGACTCCATCGCATAGACGGCTAGAAACCGCTGAAAACCGCTGATCGGTCGCGTTTCGCGAGTGAACAGAAAGGAAAAACGTTACGCACGAAACGATTCGATTGTAGTCGGCTCGAATCTTTCAAACCCAGCGGATCGGAGTTGCACCTTCTCACGTCTGTAGCATTGAACTGCAAGGTTTTTTTTGTAGATTGACCATGAAGCAATCTTTGGCGACGGTTCTGGTTCTGGCGGCGTTCGCCGCTAATGTCGGCCAGCTGCGAGCTAATACTCCGGTAAGGTTATCTGGCGAATAAATGCTGTCGTTGCTTTTAGACTTATTTTATTGTTATTATTATATACGCTCTCGTAACAGGTTTCGGTTGATGTGTACTACGCTCACCTCTGCCCAGACAGTGTACGTTGGGTGCAGGATCAGCTGCTGACATTGAGCCCGACCCTTCTCAACAGCATCACCCTTGACTTCATTCCGTTCGGCAAGGCGCAAGTAAGTAGAGCCTTCCAGATGCAACCCAATTTGCAGTGATTTTCGGGCTCGTGTGGGTAACGCATAACGGCACAAACACGCCGCGGGAAACCTGTTTTGTTTCATTTTTCATCTTCAATTATTCGTGTCGACCGTGTCCGAGTGCCGACGATTTGCCGAGATTTAAATTGAATTAGTGTGACCCCACGCTGGTAGATCGCTCTTATGGTCCCGCGAAGACAGGACACGCAACCAAGAAATCAAGAAACCGGATTAACTCTGCAACCTACCCCCGTTGCACTGGAGCTGAATCAAGTTGTTTGCTCTGCAGCAGCGTTGTGTGCTTAAGTGTTTCCACAGTACCAAGTTCTGAGAGAATATCATTCGTTACGATTACTTGTTCCTCAGCATTGTACCAAAAAACGGTAACGCTCGAACAACAAAAACAGATAAAGCCTCAAAACGCCCTCGACAAACGCTCTTACAGCATCTAAAATTAGTAACGAGTAGATTAGCACAATTAATGAAGTTTCCCACGACCTGCACAAGTCAATGTAAATCACTCGAAACTCTGCAAACCTTCACTGTTCTCTCGTGAAATGTGGCGCAAAACGTCGGTTTCGAAATGGTTGCTTCCGTTGCATTCATGCGCCAAACAATGCGGTTGCGCCAGCATTGGGGAAAATGTGGTCAACTCATCGTCGTTTGAATCTATCGCTTTTCCAGAGTGTCAACAACGGCCAGAGTTTCATTTGCCAGCATGGTCCGGCGGAATGCGAGGGCAACCGAGTGCAGTCTTGCGTTCTCAGCTTGCTGCCTACGCAACAGGCCCAGGTTAATTACGTCGGCTGCCAGATGAGCTTCACGGCTGATCCCCGCGGATGGGAGGTAAGTGAAGTGTTTGTCTCGTTTTTGGCTTTGTGAAACAACTAACACCTAACGACACATCCGCTCAGTGTGCCTTCCGGTCGGGAGTAAACCTAAACGCTGCTGAGGCTTGCGTACAAGGAGCTCAGGGAACGGAGCTACAGTTGGAAGCGGAACGTCGCACTCAGCAGATCGCTCCGGCATTTATCCCAACCATCGTTTTCAATGGAGTAAGCTAGGAAGGAGTTGCTGCTGATATGGAGCACATATTTTAAGTTTCTAACGATATTGCTACTATTCCTTTACAGCAATTCGACCAGGCTCTTCAGGATCGTTCCCTGACGGACTTTGCCGGTATCGTGTGCGAGCTGGCTGGTCTATCTGGCGTGGGCTGCTAACTACCAGTACTTTTGGAGTGTGAACGAATAGCGGTTTACCAGAAATTTTTTTCTATCCGTTATGAAAATGCATGTAACAATTGACGCTTAAAACAAGCTAATAATAAAACGTGATGTTTTAAAGTGATAACAGTTTTGACTTGGAAAGATAAAACCGAAAGAACGCCAGTCAGCCACGCAATGGAAACAGTAATAATGTTCAACCTTTGATATGATTAAGGAGAAACAACTTATTGCTCGCTTAAGCTGCTATCGAATCGGTAGCTATAAAATATTCCTGATAAAGTATCAAACGATTAGTATTTGTTTTTTTTTTTGTTCAACTAGACGGTTAAGTTCAGATAAGCTACAATGTACTTAACAAGCAGCGTTAACGAGCCTGAAGTAAGTAACTAAAGCGCACTCATCAAAATTCAAATCACTGAAATAATGATTGAATAATTCAGGTGCTTGCAGTTAAAATTAATGGTTGATAATTGATAAAAAAAGATTGACAAACAATCAAAAAACAAAATAATGTAGATATTTTCTTACTTTCATAACAGGTTTTATTATTATTCTAACAAAATATGTAATAAGGTGGAAATGTTAAAATAGTATTATAAACTACTAAATTTTACCAAGATTACATACTGTGTGGGCTTATTTCACGCATTGTCGATTTACGAAAATGTGGTTGGGCATTCAGTAGACGACATTAACATAAACCAGAAGATAATAGATTGGTAACAGTCAATTGTTATTTTTATAGATCCACTCTATTTAAAAAAACAGTTATTGTAATATTTTACTCCGTAACGAGTTTATTTTTAATTATATACGATTTAAACCTTCACTGACAACTGAAAAACCGTTGCTCTGTATTCTGTAGAAGTGAAATACTGACAGGTCTAACCTTAAATATATGTTAAATGAATAGATACAATTTTCAAGGGATAAAAAAGTACATTTAAAGACTTTGTTCTTTGTTTGTTGATTGTAATCTTTCAATAAATCAATTCCGTTCAATGTGGAATGTGGATTTAGTTCCGTAGAAATTGGAGAATGTGTCAGCTAGAAGAATTTGGTCCAACCCATATTATATGGTTTGTCTTTACATTAATGTCAAACGCGAGTGTCAAATGGGTATGTCAAAACACGATGAAAAATTGTAATAATTACCGTGTAAAGCTACGAAATTAGTTCAAAAATTATATGTGACGCTATCCAAAAGGTATCGAATACCGTACATTAATCGTAAGGTGGTAAAGTATATAAATTATCTGCGATTCTCGCGGCGTCTCGTAGCATTTTAACTTAGAAGCAAATGGACAAGAACAGTAAGAAGAAGAGCATTGTAACGCAAAGAGCAAGCAGCGGAAGACGCAAGGCGTACGAGTGTAGAAAAATCGAGACATACAGAACGGTACCGAGTCGTGGTATACTTCTTAAAGGGCTGGTCGTTCTTGCTCGAAGAGAAAACGGTACGTTTCGTATTTCGCGATTTTTACAAGTGACAACCTCCGGTTTGGTTCCCATTTTCAATCCTTCCGATGTTAGCTCAGATCTGAGGTGAGGATGAATTCTAAATGGAGTTTAACCCATTGTGGCCAGCGTGGTGACAATGATTGCACAAATCCCCGTGTTCTAGCTGTAACAGCAACGAAATGAGTACCACGAGGTTTCCACATGCCCATTCCAATTTTCCCGAGTGTTTCGCAAATGGTTCAACTCTTCTATGCAACAAAACGGAAAACCATCGTCAGTGGTATTGTGCGTGAGTTTGTGTCAGTAGGTGCTGCTTGCTGCCGAAAGTCTGCTTCGCATCGCATTATCGCTAATCGATGCAATAGCAGCTTCCATTGCACGTCAGCGAGAAAATGTGCAGAATCTGGGAAACAAAAAAGAAATCCACAAAAGAAATTATATTTTGTTCGAATTAGTCGTACGGTCGCATAGTCGACTTATAATTTGTTGACCCGTGCTCTAAAGTAGTTAATTTATGCAAGTTTGCGTAGAATCAAACTAGTGGTCCACTAGAATCGCGACATGCTGCGGTGAGGTGCGAGAAAAAAGAATTGGAAGTGTTGAAACACTGGGGCACGATGGAGGATTTTCCACCGCGGCGCCTCCTTCCACTGGCGTGGATGGAAGACGAGCGCAAGCGTGCATGTGCAGCTGTGTGTGAGTGTGTGCACAACGCACGGAAGGACTGTGTCGCGACCATCGCACGCGAATGGGGTATCGATTTAGAGTGAAATCCGGATCCGGTTGGGGCCAAGCCCTGACGTCGCCAAGGGTCCTCCACTAGTCATCTTAGCTTGGGACGTTCCGTCAGACGCTGAGAGATGGGTTAAAACTCGACCAAGATCCTACCAGGCACGCAGCAACCGCTACAAACGACAGGAGAACCGGACTGGTTTTGCCCTGTGCGAAGGGGGGAAAAGCCACAGCTGCACGGTGTTAAAGCTGGCATGTCAAGGGAGAATAAATCCAGCAGGCACGAGTGGGTGGAGAAAAAAGCGAACTAGAAGGCACCGTGGAGAAAGAACTGCAACGGGACGAGGAAAAAAATGCTCAGTCAGCACCGACTAGATGAAGGTGTGTTTACGGGCAAACTAGAAAATCGGTCTCCTATGATAGTGTGCGTACGGAACGCGGTGTACCTGTGGAAATAGTCAATGTCGATGTCATTCCGCGAAATCATATGCTCACGTCAACCAAGCGAAGTGCACTCCACGGGAAATAAATATACTTTCAGTTAACCGCTAAATGTGAGCTTATTGACGTGCGAGTGTTGCAAGAACCGCCTGATGTGTCACTTCATTGCGAATGTGCTAAACGTTACGGTGCGGTATAAATTCGCGTGTGCATCAGTAACGCCGCGCAGATAATAAAAAAAGAGGCGCGTCGTTGTATCGCGGCATGTTACATTTGGGCGATAAAATTCGGCCGTCGAAAAGTGTAATGGAACACCATGTGCCGCGGCTGATAAATGTGCGATCCCGCGGCGATGCACCGCTATTAGACATCCCAGTCTTTGGGGAGCAATTAGTAGTGTCGGTTTTATAAGAATTTCTGTACCACACGGGGACTAACTGCAGCATCCGGTGCAGACTGGACGGATAAAAATTCCAGCTCAGGGCGTCACAAAACGTGAGCTCCAATGCTCTTCTGAGGTGCCAAGCGTACATGTGGTAAGTGCAATCGTTCAAAGTGTGAGTCATCATTTTATTGCATTTTTGTAGCATAAAGAAAAGAAGCGAAGACCGGTGCAAAACGACACATTCGAGAAGCACTGCAATTTCATTGTGATTAGTTTTTAGGACAATTGTATTTACCATGAAAATCTCGGTAACGAGATTGTGCTTTTGAGAGCACAACTGGCGTGGAATTACAAATGCCATATCCAACTTAGCGTTTGTAAAGAAAATTTGAATATATGATCGGTATTGCTTCAAATAGGAATGCTATATTTTACCCTTAATGATTCATTTGTTATGAACATAAGCCTTAACAGACCGTTGACTCATGGAAAAATGAAGGTTTGAACCTCAACGCATGTCTCGAGACACCTTTCTAGTAACGACATATTTTGGAGCATTTCTAATCCGTTTTTCATGGTACCAGCTCTTAGTCGCCTTGGCCAAAAAGTGAAGGCTTGCCTTCCTAGTATGCGCGTTTTGCAGGCTGTTGCAGGAACCGTTTGCTTCGCATCCGATCTAAAGCCATGTTCTGAAGTGGGCGCAGACTCTCCCTCGCAGCTACCGGCGCTATCGCACGGTCCGTAGTGGTAAGATCTGGTACAGGCTTACTTCTGTTTCAACCATTCATCATGCTCGTTGCGCGCGGGTCGGGTCCGCGCTGTATTCAAGCTACAAAATAGACAGAAAAGGAATAATAAAATTAAATCGCCCAGTGAAAATGCGCGGAGGCGGACACGATGCCGCGAGGGTGCTTGCGCCAACGAACGCAACCGGCGTGATCGAGGGCGCGAACGATGTAAAGAAAACAAGCGTCTTCTTATAAATATAAATACTTCTCTTAAGTGCTTCACCGCAGTGGCGTGCGTCCCCTGTTCGGCGGCGACAAGCTCAAAATATGGTGCTTGGCTGTGATGCATTTCACGGTTGCGTCGCGACTCGCACGCCGTTCTTTGATGCATCGTCCACAGGAACAACGCCTCCCCAGTTGAATGAGGTGGACCTTTCTTTTGGTGTGGCGTTTAGAGTATGGCTTGTGGCCGTCTCTACCACGCTGCAGCGAAAGACGACAGTCGGGACGCCAATGATCACGATGATCACCTCGATGATGATGATGATTCGTTCTAACCGCACACTCACCTAGCCTAGACACTCACATCTAATGGTTGCACTTTAGGTGGATGAAATTAACTTTCAAACGAAACACACACAAGCTGATGTAGACCGACACACGGAACCGGTCTCCGGTGGAGGCAGTAATCCGAGATTATGGCAGGCAATTTTGTGATGGAAAATCACGGCGCAAGCATTATATTGTGCATGCCTTTGGCTTGACGCCATTGTTTCTGACACATTCATGCCCGGTGAGCATGGCCTGCTAAACCGCAAGCAGAACGTATGCTCCTGTCTGATAAAACAAGGTTGATCTAACCGTGTTACGGTGTAACACTTCTTTTGCTTATTTCTCCGGCGACAGAAACGCTTTTCTGTACCTTTATCGTCACCGTATCAAGGACACGGCAGCTTGGAGGTAGAAGCACATCTAGTGCAAATATAGTCCACCAACATTCATCAAACGCAACACATATACCAGTTTGCTTATCAGTAATGTGGCCACCGGCGATGATGACTAATGGTGGTGGATTGTATAAATTGCACGATCCAAGATTGTCTCATCGGCTGTTCGCGAGCAATCGATTTTTGTAATGATATATTTTCCTTGTTTCTCTTTCCGTTCCTACAAATAATAAAAATATTTTCTCTGTGCACTTTATACACGCACAAATAAAAATAATTTTTATCGTTTTACCTACAATATTGTTAAGCTAGTTTTGCCCTTCCAAGAAACTGTTACGTGGATTATATTGAACAGGAATTTCGGGAACTTAGAATGTATTTAAACAAAATGAATTAAAGAAATACTCACGACCACCCGGTTAGCTTTTTCATGGTTCAAGAGGCCGTTCTGCCTTTTTTGACAATTTTGAAAGGACCTTCATCTTCAACACATCTTTCGCTGACTTTTGTTCACGCCGCGGGGCATCATCGATCACGAGCCTGTTAAAATAAAACGGAAAATCATGGAGTGTCAACGGGTGCTGGTTGTGCCATTTTTAGTTTCTTTCGATTTTTTGTTTCGAACGACGCACATCTCGTGGAAAGTGTCGGCCGACCCGGCCACAGCACTAGCAGCAAGACAGTTGGCAGGGTTCGACCGTTATCGTACAAATGGCCCGTTGGTAGCTAGCCGAAAACCAGTATCTTGATACTGGTGGGCACGCAAAAGCTAAGGTCGTAGCAAGGAGAAGACAACGTTAGTTGAGAGAAGTTTAAGGTGGAGACAACCAGCCAGAAGGGCGTCTGTATCCAGCCCATTGCCGGTGTTGTTCGTTCGTGTTACTTACAGAAACGTTGGCAGGATTTTGGCAACACAGGATCGATTTTTGTCTGAACTTACGAAGTTTCTCCATTTGATCACCACCGGTGTGGGTTTTGATGGTGGCCATTTTTCACCCCTGACCCTTGGTAATGAGACGGAAGGTTAATTAAGGGTGCTTCTTTATCGAAACCACCCTTCTGTTGGCCTCCAGTGCTAGCACCAGGGAGCCGTTTTCCAATCGAACAAGATGATTTTTTCGGTACTGTAGCGATTAGTTTGGGTAGGCGTTTTAATTTGCAATTTATCGTTGTTTTTATGGTGGTGTCAGATGTGGAAACATTTTATCTCAAATACGACAGGGGAATTTGAAATGTTTCATTGAAATAAAAGCAAATTGTATAGCATTATATATGTAACATCAATAATTCTATTGATTCATCTGATTAGCAGTTCGCCCTAACAGCCTGGGTAGCTTGAAGCGAACACAGATAGTAAATCATGTGTGATTTTGTCTTCTCTCTGTCGATTGCATTATCATCGTTTCCATCTCCATCAATAGATCATTGTATCGATAGATCAAGACTCGCTTGCACGATTGGAGGAAAGAGAAATTGTGACATAAACTAAATACAAAAGGCACTCTCGCTGCCGATGACAAATATCTGTACGGGTTGCGAAATTTCCGGGTTAGTTGGCGCTTTTTCGATTCCCTTCGCTTATTGGATAACATCGACGAGTGGAGATCGTCTGCATGTTATGAGCTATCTGGCCAGTATCTTCCCGTGCGGTGCTTTCCCAACTCTTCCGATCACTCGGCATGGTCACGGACGAATGACAAATTGAACCCCCCCCGTTACCGATTAGCGATGGTCAGCTCTGGAGGTGGAAAAATGTTTCTGGAATAGGTTTTCCGTTCACCCGCAGTTATAGTTGAACTGGTGGTTGCAAATTTTAATTGCCTCTTGCGTCGTCTGGTAATTGTAAATAATGAATCGGGTACTTAAAAATGTTATGATTTGGTAAAGGCGTTAGTGGAGTACGTTTGACGCAACTTATATCATTATTTCAACTCTTTTCGGTTTCTTTCCTTCCGGCGTAAGTAAAGCTATTTGTTGTACAATGTATGTGCTTGCAGACAAAAAAATACCGCTGAAAATGTTGTTCGTTCGACTAAAAGCTTATTTCGCCACGTTTTCTTCGCCTCGACCGCCTAAATACTTCCGCTGCGTGATCTATTTCCACTCTATCAATCGATCATACTCATGATAATCGATTGCCATTCAAGCTACCAGTTCGATATCGTTTGGTAGAGCTTTTGATTGCCTGTCCAAAAAATGGAGAAAAAAATTTCTCCCATATCAAGCTTCACTCCACCAAATCTTCCCGATCAATGAACGTACCTCGGCATTTTCCTCCGCGAACGTGAACCAAAACCAGGCACACGTATACTATTTGCTTCGGGTTGCGATTTGTCTAAATAAAGAAGAACTTTTGACGTGCGCCGGTAGTGGAATCGATTGGTTGCGCGTGTTGCCGTTAGAGGCTAGAAGCGAATCCCATTTTTGGCGGAGGCCTTTTGTGGCTGTTCTTTATTCTTTCCGCTTCGACTCGACGACCAACGGAAGAAACGATCTTTCCCGCCGATTCTTCACCCAGGCTCTGGTATGAAGCGGTGTCATCGAGTTCCTGCCGGTATCACCCGGAATGGGTCGCTAATATTATTACGCCACCGTTTTCGACGGAAGCGGCACAAAATGTTGACGTTATATTATGGCCATCGCGTCTTGTCGGCCAAATATATAGAAGACGGAAGCCGAGGAAAAAATTTGTTCACAGACAGACATACACCGGAAGGAATGGTCCGGACGTTCTTGGGGACCTTATTTTTGGCAGCCTTAACATTGGCCCGAGGGGAGGATGCAATAGTTAACGTGGCACCTTCCGAGGAGAACGGAATTCACGGATTTACCAAGAATCTTTATGGATTAACGATAATCCTTCCCCTCCTTTTCGGGATGGTGGTGTTTTGTCGAGCGGCCAAATTAGATTGCCTTTTGTGGCGTTCTCAACCGTCGGCTGCGTTAATGATTTTTGTCACGGCACTGTCTCATTTTTGTACAGTAAGATGTCACATTGTTTAAAGCATTCAAAATGTATCTCAAACTTAATATTATTTTTCTTTCTTATCTCATTTTAGGAATACTCCTTCTCTCTCTATTTCAAGTAGTAGAGCAAGTGGCTACTTGTTTTACCTCGTATAATTCAACGATTTTCCCGCGAACGAATGAAAAACGTTAAGTGAATATGGTGGCGCGCTCGTCCTTAATGGGCCTTCCATACGAGTGTGCAAGAAAGGCTCCGAACTAGCGCCATTTAAGTGCTGCCGCTCGTACATACCTCATTAGCTTTATCGAATTTCTCGCGTTCTTTATTACTTATGTACCGTTCGCTCTCTACGTAACCTTTCATTAGGGATGCAATTTTAGTGATTTTTTTCTTCTTTTCGCTTTTCAACGTTGTTTTGTGATTTTTTCTTGCAGCTGGTACCTATTTCTGCGTTCGACATAAGTAAATCGTCCGCTCGATCCCTTCTATAGCGTTCCGTGCTTTCATTCTGCGAACACATAAATGTGCGATGTGAACGCCTCGGTAAAGGACATTCATGGGGTCGTTAATGGCATCATTGAAGATGGAATAAGTGTACATGTGTGTATCTGTGCGTGTGTGTTTCCAGAGCAATTGTTTTGCCCGTAGTTTCGTTTGCTTTTTCTTTATCTTGCTTCTGCGATCCCTGGATCCGTGAGTGCCAACCCTCACTGCTTGATCCTCATCCCGAGTCGTTTACGTGTACGGTGTGTCGATGTTTAAGTGTGTGTTCATGGGTGTGTTTTAAGTGGTTGATTAAGTTTTGCATTTATATGGAAAAGAAGAACGACCACCCGTAGATGAATCGATTATCGATGTGAAAACCGTGCAGCTATATAATTTCTTATGTTAAATTATCACATAAAATTACGAGTGTGAAATATCAGCCCCTTCACGTTAGTGATCTGTGTTCGTAGTACCAGGATTCGTTTGGTGAAATTATTGTTTAGAAAATCGAAAAAAAAGAGTGTGTGTAGTGGGTAAGCAGCATCCTGTTAGCGGAAGTTTCACGAAAGGATTGAGAGGCGTTAGCGAAAGCGGAGGAAGGCAGCGTTCAAACAATCCAAGCTCGGAAATAGCATGTCCAGCGAAGAGGACAAACCTCCGGCGCCGCCCGTCCGATTGACGAGCAATCGGGGCGGCGGTAGTGGGGCCGTTGGTGGAGGTGGCGGGGCCGGTTCCGGAGTTTCCGATCGGATCGATGGTGTTGCCCCGGTCGATATGAAACCGTTGCCTAAAGGTAAGCCGAAACATTTCTCGAAATTATTCACTACGGTTTAAAGGTTGAACATATTTATTTATTTTATTTCTTGTTAAATTTAGGAGTTTCAATTTTTGGTAAAAATGGGACCATATTTTATGTTTTAATTTTCGGATTCTTTTTGTATATTAAAAAATATAACGACATTGAGTCTCTAATTGTAACCATTGAATGCAGCAGTGAAGTTATTGTTAAAGTGATGAATTATAAGAATGCTCAAAAAATTTTTCCAAACGCTGCATTAGAATGGAAAAATCTCGCATAAATACTTAACAGTTCGTCTAATATTATGCACGCTCACTTTTGCATTCTATCCCAACATCCATTCGCAGAACCGGACGATGCCGATCGTAAAAAGAAAACACTCAAGAACAAAATCAAAGTATCGAAAGCGTCGCACAACGACTCGAAGCCGAATATATCCTATCCGACCAACTTCGAGCATACGGTGCACGTGGGTTTTGATGCCGTGACCGGAGAATTTACGGTAAGTGTGATGCCATTGGGTAGCAAAACGTACTTGTGATTTTTTTTCTATTTGACTGGATTTTCCCGGCTGATGTGGGAGCATTTCCCGCCTCGGGTGAGAGAAAACTGAGGCAAGGCCAACATATCCGCACCAACCAGAACGAGTCGGTGTTGATAATTATTTTACCAAACACCATTCACCCCTTGAATTGCAGCTATAACACGCTCTGATGTAGATAAACAACATAAGCATGCTATTAACGCTCTACGCCAACGAGAACGGCGGGAAGATAGGTAGGAATGCACCCGACGTTCGGATGCGAAGGGCTGGGAAACTAGAAACGGGTAATGTTTATATCTGAACCAAAACGATTTTCCAACAGACGGCAGACTTGCGTGTGCCAATCAAAGCCTGTTCACGTAATCACAGGAGCTGGCGGTGTATGAAGAATAAAAAAAAGCTCGTCAGTCCCGTTTTGCGGAACTCTCACTTTCACTAGCCTGCGGAGGAGAGAGGGAGGGAGGTGAATTTCGGTGCCAACGTTTTTCACGGCCCTGACGCAAAATGCGTCTCCGCCCGGCCCCCGAAACTGAAGCACGATTAGTCAACGGAAAAGAGTCTGGAGGGAGGCAAAATCGAACTGTTCTTCGATATGTTTTTTAGTCTATTTCGAAGGTCTATTAAGTTCGGTTCCGCCAGTTTGTTCCACCGGCGATTGGAAATTGTTTTATGAATGTGCAATACGCTACATTTAGATCCGATCAGGTCTTCTGGCCTGCGGTCGGCAGCTGGGCCGTAGCTTTTATGGCGACGGATCTTTCATTTAAGCATTCGCTTATTTTAGCGCATTTGTCTCGTTTTCCGAACGTGCGTCACGTCACGTTGGAGCGATTTATAGTGAGCAGGAGGGTGATCGGTGGGAGACGCGGAGCAACATCTCCCGGTTCGGGTTTCTTCCGTCGAACCACGAACGGCGATTTTCTCCCACCGAAAGGTCCTATTTTTGTTTCCCATTTTTGTGCTGCTTTAATATGGCTCATAATTGCAAAGGATCAGAGCACAACGTGGAATGCGGAGCAGAGAGAAGATTAAAACTATTTTCGAAGCCATGCCTTTGGTGTTTTCTCCCAGCGAAACTGACTTGCAGGTTCCGTCTTGACGCGATCGATACCCACTTTTGAACTTTAATCAACTGCATACCTCCGCTGGAAGCAGGCAAAAACAACGAAACTGTTCCTGCGCGTCCACGGGAATCGATAAAAATGTCTATCGGCGGAGTTGGACAGAGTGTGGTTTATGGATAAAGTTATTGTGGGATTTTAACGGTCCTATTCCCATAGCATGAAGTTTTATAATAACAGCAACCATTTGCCGGACTATTGTTTTGAGTGTATCTTCGTTTTTTTTCTGGATTTAAGGTATGTCATGTCCGATCGTGACTGCAGCTGCAAACGAATGAAGTATTATTATTGTTATTTGCTTTAAGAACGGCCTGGCCGTATTTAGATTTGAATAATTATTTGTGAGCTGAAAGGTATTGAGAGGAAATACAGCCGCAGAGAGCCTTATCCCGGGCTGACTCGGTTAGATTTTGTAATGGGAAACGAACCAATGGAATGTTGCAAAATTTCCTCGCTCAACGATCGGAAACGAAAACCACGATTACAGACAGATTGTCGCAGACGGGCGAAGGCGCCAGCTATGTTGGTGGTTGGTGCTTTTCTGTGAGTGGCGGTTGATTGATTTATCACGATTTACCCGGACACCCTTTCAAAGTAGGGCTGCATTCCCAATCTTCGTTCGCTTGATCTCCGCTAGTACACTTGATGTGCACTTATCGATCTCTTTGCATCTATAGATTAGCAGTCGTTTTTAGGGGCTCGTGCTAGATACTGCACAGCTAGGCATTTCTGTACATCAAGAAAGGACCTTCGGTTAAGCTAAAGAAAAACTTGCAAATCGTAAAACAAATGCGACAAAACAAATGGCGCTCATTCCGGCGCTCGTTTACTGCTGACGAAACACCAGACGAAGAAAAAAGGCATATTGTGGTAAACGAGAGCTTCCGCAGCTGCCGGATAATGAACTGTAACGCGATTGATGGGTGGGCTATAAAATGAACGTGAACGTGACAACATTCCGACAATGCGCAAATACGATTTATGCGATTACCTCTTCGGCGTGCGTGCCTGGTGGAAAATAGTAGATCAAAAGGTCGTTCCGATTGAATGGCACAAATCAACGGACGGGACAAAATTATCACAGATTTTGCCCACGATAGACAGTAATCGTGTGAATTCGATTCGTGACTATTACTCGGAACGAAGTTCGAAAGTGAATAACTATAGCGGAGAAGAGCGCAAGAATAATTAATCATTAAAATTTAAATCAATTTAAACTGTTTGATGCACTGTGCTCGAAATACACGATGTATGTCACGTATTGGGATACCATCGCTGATCAAGTTCTATTCCGTGTTGGTTGGGTTTTGGGCCATATTTTCATAGACTCCACTGTGTTGAACCGAAGTTCAAACGTACGGCCAAGGTCTAAAAATACTCTCCATGCCCTGATCCAGCATCTCGGCTCCCTTACAAGGCCCTGCCTTTTTTTTGGAGGGGAAACTGCTACATTACGGCAATAACGGGCGACTAATTATACCCAGCAGCTGCCAACAGATGTTGGCCGCGGTACCCTTCGATCACCGGGAATCGATAGCGGCCTGGAACTAGAGCAAGTTTTGCATTCACCGGTGAGCAGAGCAGTTTCGCGATCTCTCTGCCGCAAGAATTGGAGGCGAAAACCGCAACTTCGATTGGCAACATCTACCAAATGTTGCAAGGTGCCCAATGGCACAAAAATCGTCGAGCGCTATTCTGGATGTGTTTTTTTCAATCAAAATGTAGGTGGAATGTATTTACCTTCCATTATTGCGCAGTATACTTGTAAACTATGCACCCCGCCAAGCTCAACTTCCGCTTGCGTTTTCAATGGTTCCTATTTGGCTCGGAACCATTATTTAGCCCTTTAGGCTCGATTTCTGGTGGCTGATCGATATTTGACCGAGTGCTCGTGCATGTTTGCCTGTTTAGATATCATAAGGGATTTCATGATTCTGTTCAATGGGTTGCAAAACCTTAGCATTAGTAAGCTTTCCCAAACCGTCACATAAATATGGTACGTTGTTTGCGTTGGAAAGGAAGCCAGATGCAAAACAAAATCAAAAAGTTTATTTTCCGGTGCTACCATTTCTTTTTCTTATATTTAATAGTGCAATTTTCCTCCTTTCATTGTATTTAACTGATGCATATTTTGCATTCATATATTTACAAAAGCAATGCATGGAATGAAATACAAATGAGTTAGAATCATAAATACTTTGCTTTTATGAAGAATGAAAACATCGCCAACAGATAATTACTCTGAAGCAAGATAAATAAAGCACAATTTTTTTTATATTTTTGATGATATTTTAATGATCATAGAACATTTGGTGTTACACTTCCAATCGATTCCGACTCTAATTACTGGTATTGCTTGGAGTATTGGAGCAGTTTTTTGGATTGCATTCCTATTTTGTAATTTTTTGTTAATGTGTTGGTAGAGTACAAGTGTTACTTAAGAAGCACTTTCAGGAAGCATAAATTATCTCTCAATAATTTTATAACAAATATAATGAATTGTTTACCCATTTTCATGCAGCTTTGCGCTATAGATCAGCACTAGTGCCGTAAAAAATACAAAAACACAGCTGCTGTTTGTTATACTTTGAAATTGGCCTTCCTAATAGTCTGAATGTTTTGGGAACCGTTCGGATTTCTGTTTCACTACGGTTAGCACCACGAAATAGCCCCCTAATGTGTCGTTTCGATACGTCCAAATCGAGAATTCGTCGAGAAAGAGTTGTTGGAGCAGCTCATAATAATTGCATACCCAACAGCATAGCACACGAGTATCAATAAATGGGCTCTGCAGGGAGACGTGGTGTCGAGTTCCGGGTACTTTTCAATTTCCACTCCCGAGCTTCCAAACTCCAGCCCGCGAGGGATGAAAGCACTATCGTCGGAATGTGTCGTTTTCTCGTGTGACCGCGCAACATGTGAGTTGGTAAACGTTTACCCGTTGCATATGTACCTGGTGCTGGTGGGGAATGCACATCGTGATTGCATCGAAATCAGTGCACTCTTGGGAGGCACTGGTTCAAGCTGACGTTTCGCCGGTATTGCAACCGCTAGTGTCTCGGGGGTGATTTAACCATTCCCCATTGCAGTGGTGCTGTTTTGGGACTGCTAATTAAGTTGTTTGCTAAATAGATACTTTCAGCAATACCCCGGGACTAGGCATGTGGTCGTAAAGGCAAGTCATGCGGAGTACTTGTCATTGAAATTTAAACGTCATGAAATTGTGCACCCATTAGAACCCATAACAATGTCTGAACTACGATTGGCGGGTAATTAAGGTTCGTATGAGCGAGAGTAAGACGCGCGTGCAAGCCAACACGATATTTAAATTAGCGATGCTGCTTCACAAATAGACAGTAAAAGTATTAATCTTTTCGAACATGGCGCGTACCCTTGAAGGGCGATTCGATGACTAATTACTGTACACCGGTGTCATGTTCGACTACATTGCTTGTTCTGTTTCTTCTCGAGAATGAAATGCTAATGGGCATAATAAATAAATTCGTCCATTCGGTGTGCAAATTAGCTCACGTTCTCGCATTCACGCTTCGGGCGGCATAATTAATTGGATTTCGAATCATAACCGTTTGGAGCAGCAATATTTCTGCCCTTTCTTGTGAATCTTTTTGTGAGTACCTGTTTTAGCATGGTATTTCCAGTCTCGCCGGCAAGGTTCGGCAGGAAATGAATACGCAAATCATTCCCTCGCACTGGGCAGTTGTGCCATTCGGTTGATATTCGTCCGGCATTAGAATTCCAATCGTGACGTCGGAGTGGCAGAAAGGATTATACCGGTGCAACCTGCTGGAAACGAACGAACCTCTATGGGCAAGGAAAGATCCGCCCAGCGATACGGTTCGGGATTGAACAACCGGTCGGCTGGTTTGCCAGACCCCATTTTTACACGGTCTCGTAGGCGTGGAGGAAAAAATTAGATTTCCTGCAAAGGTGACGACTCTTATCGTGGCGACTAAATTAGCTTACTTCCTGGCCGAGCACCCACTGTGCTATTTTGGGCATTCGTTCGATTACCGCTTGAAAGGAAAGATATACTGCTCCTAATGTTGAAACACAAAATATACTCCACTTTTTTGGTTCAGTCATTATGAATCAAACAAAACTACACATCTACTGGGCACGTGCCTGTTTTTGACTGATCTTGTTCAAACAAATCGCAGTCATATGGAAATAAAGAATTCGACGACCACATAGTGACATTTTGGATCATTTTATGCATCCGTCTCCATCCGGCGCCGTGTCATTGCATTTAGGTCCGACTTTAGCCTGTTGAAAGAAAAAATAAAAATTTTCCTGCATTCGTTGACTTGACGTCCAACAAGACGTGACAAACGTTGTGGTGGTGTTCGTATGCATTGCTCGAAGATGTCTAACCTAAAAATAAATCTCACACTTTCCCTGAATCCTCCGACGCGCGGTGGCCGAGTTTCTGGCTACAGTCGTCGCTAAGATGTGCCACTGGAATGGGCAACACACGAGTATTAGGCATGGCAGGAAAATGTTGCGCCTGTCAGTCGACCAACTGTGGCCAACATCGCTATCACCTACGCTTCCTCATTCATTCGATCATCGTACATTTTATGAGTGTCTACTGGCGAAACGGTGAAGTTCAACCCTTGAGTTCCTTTAGTCTTTGTGCGAAAGACTTTGCTATGTAATCATATTTATAGTAAGGTTATAATAAATTCCAACGATAAATATTTTGATACAAATAGTGTATATATAGTTTATAGTTTTTTTCATTTTTAAACGTTGATGAATAATGTGATATTTTTTTGCATTTATCATTATGTAGTTTTATAATTTGTCTATGTAATTTGTTTTTATTTTACTTACCCAAATGTGGTAAAATTTCACACAGTGTTTTACATAATATACTGCTACCGTATCATGATACAGAAAATAAAAGAATTTATATTACATCTAGCCTTGACTTAAATGGATTCAATAATATCAACGATGTAGCAGTGTAGATCAAAATTAGAGAAAGCGAAAAATATTTCATTTGAATGTTTTCAATCAACTATCTTAAGACTATATGTGCAGCATCTAATTCGTTCAGCAAGTGGCTACA
The DNA here is from genome assembly GCF_943737925.1 of Anopheles nili. NCBI lineage: Eukaryota > Metazoa > Arthropoda > Insecta > Diptera > Culicidae > Anopheles > Anopheles nili. Next base: position 31,130,476 of record NC_071291.1, read on the forward strand.
CCGTTATTCGTTGGAATCGATTTTCAATAAATTTTCCACTCCCTCTAGGAATGTAGCACACCGCGAGTCACATCAATACCTTCATCCATAATCCATGTGACCCTGTGGATGATGATCTTTCTGGGGCCGGTTTGGTGGCAAAAGCTTTGAGTAGATTTCATTCCCATGCGATAAAGCCTCATCTCCAAAACCCATCTCTCCATCGAGGGTCATCATTTAGCTTCCATTGCTGTTTCCTTGTGGGAGCCATAAGCTGTCAAGCGCTATCATAAGCATCGTTTTTATGTCTAGACGGCGAACAAAACCGTTCAACAGCGAAACCACGGTATGGGCTCGCGTTGGTGTCTCGCTGCTGTGGTTGCTTGGACTCACACAAAAGCATGTTTCCGCTTGCTGGAAACGGGTGGCCCAACAACAAGGTGCGCTTATCGCCCTTGGAATGGACAGCCACTGCCCTAACCTGCGGATCTAAACGATCAACCCCCGGACGGCACCTTACCCTTCTACAGTGGCCAAAGTAAAAGCGCCCTCTGTCCTTCTTGCTGCGAAACCTGCGCCCACGGCGGATGACCCCCTTAATCGGCCCTTAATCTGCCCATCAAAGAAAGTAAATAATTCATCCCCTTCACTGCCCCGGTAACTTGCTTTTGCGGTGGGAATTATGGGGCTCGATATAAATATATATGTTTAATGAATGCGTTTTCGATAAAAATCCCCCTTCTTCAGGTTTATTTCCTGCTTGCTCTTAATCTCGAGCTATGTGACCTTTCCGCTCGCGGAGGATGGTTTTGTTGTTTTAATTTCATTTTATGAGTCTTGTTGGGCCACTTTTGCTTTTTTATTTTTTTTATACAGTTCATTGATCTAAATTCCAAATCATAGCGATGTTGCACATTTTGAATATTCAAGTTCAATCTTGGGATCTTCTATTAATTTGAATCAACGTTGTTAACGCTGGATGGCATATCTTCAGCTATTTTGTCCAGTCTCTCATCTCTGCTACATTCCAGGGCTTCTGATCTTAAAATAAGCTCGCTTGTGATCACGCTGTATGTTTCATGATGGGAGGAGTGTCGAGAGCACCCTTCGGAACTTAATTTAGTGCTTCCCGAGCTGAGCGAAGGCGGAAACGCGGCATACCATCGTCGTCTCGGCCGGTGCTCCTTGGAAGGCGATAAAGATGATCTGCCACACCAGGGCGCAGAAGAAAGCATGATTGAGTGGCGTCATTAGGCCGTACAGTTCCCAAGATCGCCCACTTTATCGCTGGACCACGCCAAAGCGCTCCATAAAACCGCTTCCGTTCTCTTAGGTTTTGGATCCACCAGCAAGCAGTAGAAAAACATGAAAATTCTGTCTATGCACGAAACAGAAAGCATTTTCAATTAAAACACGAGGCTCATTTTTATTGTGAAAAGTATAGAATTTTTCATACCCCTCTATTTTGTATGAAATCATATGTTTACTATCAGGCTAGTAAAGTAATAATATAATACTAACACTATGTCAAAAATCATATAAATATGGCAAATACGTTCGAAATGAAAATAAACGTGCAATGGCGACGGGGCCGTTTCTTGCTTTTGTTTTTCCAACTTTCCCTACATCAAATCTCAAGCCCTGGTTCTGTCGGCCTCTAGTCTTCAGACAGCACGGAAAATTCATCCATCCAACTTCCACGATGGCGGCGGTGGTGACTAGGCTGGCAAGCTGGCTACGTTCACCGATTCGCACCGTCACGCAAAGTGCTGCGGCCAAACACTGCGCAAACGTCGTAATAAAATTAGAACGTCCGTGTTAAATCATCGCTCTGACTCTGGCGGTTCGAATGATTCCTTGCGCTCGCACTACTTTCCTCCAGCCGTCCTTTGTGCTTGCGCCACAGGCTTCATAACCCATCACAACGGTGACTAGAACTTCTTTTCGCAGCCATCTCTCCGTCCGCTCGAAGGTGGAAAATTTTTACGGCTGTGTAATGGTTTATTAAAAGCGTTTAGCTCTCGCGGCTGTTAAACCGTTTGCAGCGGCCGACGATCGTGTGCGCCGTGTCGTTCGACGTGGAGGCTTTCCTTTAGAATTTATCACAGCACCCGCTTGTCACCAATGGGGGGATGGTTGTGTATGGCATTTTGTTGGGTGCTCGCGGAAGTGCGAGAGAAAATCGTTCATCCGTTCCTTCTTCTCGATCGGGCACATGCCACACACAGCCGGCTAGCGGAACAACGAGTTGGTTCTTTTTCCAGCAGCCCTTCATCTCCTAGAACGTGGCCTTCCGAAGGTCATGGGGAGCAGCTTTTTGGACGGTTCGTTATTAATACAGTAGTTCGACTGCCGGCAAAGGACCCCTTGGTAGGCGATGCAAGGCGCATCGGGCGCGTCGTCCCAGCAGCGTTTATGCGATCAATTTTACGAAGCCCCGGCACGCACGCACACTGGTGTCATAAATTATGCTCTCAGGAATAATCTTTCGCCTGGCCAGGGTGATGGTGTGGCACGGTGGGTAGATTTAATTGGAAACATTGCCCCCATACGTGTCCTGGAGGTTGAAATAATCTCTAGGCTCTGTAGAAAGAGACATGGAGTGGAATGTAAATGTAGCGATATTTTTACCAACGTAATGCGATCTAATCTATCCTTGGTATTCTCTAGTTCTGTATTGATCATGCGAATCGCGATGAAATTTGCTCAAATAAAATGAACTAAATAAACACAATGGAAACATCTCTGCTGAAATGAAATCCGTTCAATCATGCGGCGCTAACATGAAATTGAATAAATATTGATCAGGATGCGTGGCGGGTCATATTTATGGGGAGTAAAACTCTATAAATGAATAGCGCATAATCGGAAATGCATTTCGTCCTATACCGGAAGCCTGGAGCTCCGTTATTCGTTAGTTAAAATCCATCGACAGCAGTAGCAAACGCAGCATCCGGCTGTCTGCGGAAATAAGCCAATTCGAGCCTCACCACCCGTCATTTGTTTTCGACATCTTTAACAACAAAAACCACTAGAATTTGATGCGGTATTCCCTCTCTCTCTCACTCGTTCCTGGAGCCTTCGAACTTCCTACAATCGCCACTCCTCGCTGCGCTTCTTCACTATCAGCCATGAATTAAAGATGAGATGAAAATAGAACCGAATACGTACAAGTGCTCTTGCGCGTACGTGTGCCATCGTGGAGGCCGTGACCGTGTCCAGCTTTTGGTGAAGAAAAGATAAAAAAATCACATTCATGGTGGAACGGTTTGTAGCAGAAGAGCAGAGAACCATTTCGAAATAATGCGTCCCGCGAATGGCTCACAGTTGCATCCGTTTGTGGATGGAATGGGCGGGAAAAATAGAAGGCAGGAAAAACGACGTGCACAGATCGAGTTAGAAAGAGAGAGAGAGAAGTGGATAAAGCGAGCACGTGCGTATACCGCAAGGGTGGAGCGGAAAAGCGCCGTCACACTTCATTTAACGAAGTTGGTGGAGTTCAACCATTTATGTCGGATTGGCACTCGCTTGAATTTTTTTTGTGTTTTTTACCGGGTTTGGCAGAACAGTGGAAACATTCCACCGTTCTGCTGTCAAGCTCGGTTCAAAGACCTCTCCCGCAGTCACATTCATCCCCTGCCAACACCGCAGAGAGGCTGAGTGAATTTCCACGACTAGGACAAATGGTGCAATATTAAAACTCGTCCAAAAAGGATTCCTCCGTCCGCTGTACGCCAGTCGTGCGAGTGAAGGGAATGCCAACAAAGGCAAAGAATTCAGATTAACCATTTTCAAGGTTAGGTTGGTCGGTCGGATGATGTACCAGGCTTCTGCTAAATTGCTGACACATACACCATCCATAAACGCTTGCCGTACAAATTGTATAACACTTCGTACTAGCGTGTGTACGGTTTATCCTTGACGATGGCTCCATGGCATTAATGTAGTAGTTGCTCCGTGGGCTACGTTCGTCCTTAAATGTGTTTTTCTTTGGTGAATGTTACCACGAATGGGATGCGCAAAATGGAAAATTAGTGCACTGCATGATAACAATTTAAGTTGGCAGATTGACATGGTAAATTTCGATGTAAGTGTGGGGATATGATGCAAACACACTATAGATTTTACATTTGAGTTTCATGTAGCTTGAAAACAAAATGCGCCAGCGGCACAACCCGAATGCTGATAGTATATACTTCATTTGCCTCATTGCTTTGTTCGTGGTACTTGTTAATGTGACCAGGTTTCGAAAAATATATATTATTGTAGAATACATAATTAAATTTTATCACAAACTTTTTTATTTTTATTTTTTTGAACTGTAAGTGCTTAATCGCAACAGGTTGTTGTGAAATGTATTAGAAAGATAAAGATTTTTGATTTTTTTTTGTAAGATATTTTTAATGAAGCTATACATACATATTATACATATTTTAAGTTATACATATTTTAAGTGTAAAAAGTATGACACTAAATGAAGCGTTGAAAAATAATTCACGGCACAACGAGTACACCTGCAATTGGTGCAGCTCATAAAAAAAACATAACGGTGGGCTCCTTATTACAAGCACACATCTGTTGGAAGTAAACACTCGCATGCACCATAAGATCAATTTTATGTGTTAGTGGCTCCGTTGAACTTAGTCAAAAAATACCATGAATAAAACAATAAACATGGCGCATGCAACTTTACATGCATATTCAAAAGTTCTTCTTCGATTCTCAAAAGAAAATCTGGAGCAAAGCCGTTAGTGGTACAGCAAACGGACATTGGATAACAAAATTTCAATTGCTTATAAGCTTTCTCGGCATGGTCCTTGGCGCTGTCTCAAGAAACATGGACGAGAGATTTGTGCTACCTGCACCGTAAGCGGCTAAATCTCGGCGTTTAAAAGAGTTTTTCCAGTGCCAAACATTATTCCTGCTCGCAATGGTACTTAGGAAACTTCGTTTTTAAGAGCTCAGTTTAATATGGTTCAATGTTGAGCCAACTGGCACGAGTGCGGGTGTAAGGGAAATATATTTCACTTTAAGTTTCCAACGGTAAGCTACAGACAAAAAAAATACATATACAGCACAATGCTTGAAAAATTAACAATATTTTCCTCGTTCTAAAATGAAATAAAAATATGTATTGTATGAGATTGAGCGATCTGCTTTTATCAATTAATGCTTTCATAATTATCTCTCTTTAACTGAGTGTGTGTTCGCAAATATTATAACCTGCTGTTGACAGGATACAAGTGCTTTAATATTTTACTTTAACAACTGTGTGTGGTTGTTCCTGTTATATTGGTTTTATATTTTATATCGTCTTATGGTTTTATGGTTTTTCCTCCCTTCGTTCCACAAGCTGCCTTTGAGAGTAAGTATTATATTTGCGCTTTTTTAACTGTTGTGTTTTATATCGGCTAGAGTACACTCTTTCATCTGATCGCTTAAAACGAATGAAATCATTTCCAGAAAGTAATCTCACTTGTTGCTTGCTCTACTGCTTTGTTTGTTTTATGCACTCGGTTTTAATTGCACCAATTGCATTGTGGTCTTGAAATGAATATATCTTTTGTTCTCATAATATACTTCGAAAAAAAAATTGTCTTTCTAAACTATTTGTCGTTTCCAATATAAATTATCGAACTAATTTCATTATCACGTCTATTCATAACAAACGTCTCATCTTGTATAAAACAGGAGAGTTGATTTTGTAGTTGATCCTTCCTGAGTAATGTTGATCTTTAGTATCAAACAGAGATTTTCATTAAATTATTAATCATATTTCGGAAACCGAAAATCCGTTTTCACAAAATGTATTTTCTGGAGTACATACACATTAAAAATGAAATCATTCGCATTAGACAGGCAAGCTGAATGTTTCATCAATTTCAAACGATTTAGACGTCTTTCATCATAACGTCTAGCATATTGGATTTTATGTTTCGATAGGTCATGGGAACACCAGTTGTTTCATTCGGCATTTTTTTTCACAAAGCAATACAACCCTTTAGATACTTTGCAACGCTGAATAGATGTTCGTTAAGATTAGAGAAACATATATTACACATTGTCTACATTACATTCTCCATTACAGAGATTATTTTTCTTTTTTGATGCCTGTTGAGATGATAGAAACTTCTCTAACTAATCCCATTTGTCCCACCACAATCAATCCTGAACGTCTGCAGATATGCTATTGTTTCTTATCTTTTCTTTCAAATATCCCGTATCCTGTTTTTATAAAAGTTAAACTCAAAAATCGCTTGACTAGTGCTTTCTCCTCTCAGGTGCACGGTTCAATTCACTCCACGCCAGAGCATGGAAGTTTGTTGTAAAGCTCTCGCAAAACTAGAAATGCGCCTAGATCCGTTATTCGCGTGCTGCGGATTACGGGGGTTAAACCGAGGCCAATGTCTACCGCACGTTTGTGGCACGTGAGTTTCCCAAACCCCTTAGCGGGGTTTCTTTGACCCGTGCTAGCCACCTTCCCATCTGTTTATTTGCAGACGGAGCGCATTCTCTCGCTCTCTCCTGTCAAAGCAAAAAGATGATGTTAGTGGTAAATGCAATTCCTTAACCCTTCGGTGTTCAACGTATTTTCCAACCTTTCGATTCGCCTTTCCTTTGCCATTGTAAAACGATCTGTGAAGCCCAATTTCGTATTGTTGTTTTTGTGAAAAAACAACTGGAAGGAAAAGCCCTGCTCTGTGAACTGTTCTCACGGCTGGGAAAACTAATACCGTGCAGATAGATGAAATGCGAAAAAAAAACTCCCCTTCTTTCGATCCCAGTGCAACGAGAGAAGGTGGAGAAACTCTTCCGTCATTCACGGAGAGACCGAGCTCGGGCAGATTTGAGTTTGTGTCGGTTGTGAATGGATGGTGGAGTTGGTTTCTTGGCTGTTTTTTGTTTATTACTCTCTCTCAGCAACATCCCTCCCATTCAAGGGACGGTACTGTGGGATAGCAGATGAAAAAAAGGCTGCCCTGCCACTCACACACTGACCACTGTGAAGCCCTCCAAACCACCGTGTTTCAATCCGCGCTGCGTGGGGTGGGGATAGACCCAGACCACCTCGTACGATGGGTTGCGGTTGCGGGATGCATTTTGGAACGGTTTTCCATGGCATTCGGTTGTGTCTGTCGCAGTTGCCGCGCGTCGGTTTTGGCTTCATCTCAATCGTTCGGTTTGTTTATATTTTCTTAGTGCTTTCTCGTTGCAAGTGTCGTGGCCCTTCAGAGCGTCTTGGCCCCGATAAACGGAGCCAAATTTATTCCCCAATCATACGTGTAACAGTGCTCCAAAAGGGGATTTATCCACATATGTGGGGCGACCCGTTTACGTGGTGCTCAATTTACTACCGTCAACGAAGCGATCACGCATCAGATTGGTACAAAAGAACCCCAGCTGTCACCCTCAGTTTCCGTTTGTCTGGCTGGCGTGCGCCCTCCAACGAGTCGACAAAGCGTTTTGGGCGACCAGAGCACTTCTATGCTCGAGGAAACGACGTGGAATCTGTCTGAAAGATCAATGATACCAGCCCGATCGGTACAGCTGACCGACGTTTTACAACCGCCAGTGTGAGGTGTGGTTGGAGATCCGTCGAGTTTCGTGATTGAAACGACGGCAAGCGATTAAATCCCGTTCTGATGTGTCAAAATGGCATCCTTCTGACCGACACGACGCGCATCGCAAAGGGGCATTGTGAGTGAGGCGAAGTATTTCAGTACCGCTTAGTGCAGGAAGTAGTAAACGATTACTCCTCGCTTTTGGTGTCAGCGCTTAAGCACCTCTAGACGCCTATTAAATCCATTCTCGTACTCGTGCGTCGTAAAAGGGTTTGGACGGACCACTTTGGTCTTGACCATTGTTACCATTTTTCCAGCGCTGGTGTGTGATTTCCTGTTTGCTACGCAGCAAACGAACGGACCGTTAACAGTACAACTGCGCTACATTCACCTGTAAAATTCTTCGGTGACATAGTTTCTAACAAGCAACAGCTGATTGATTGGTCCGCTGTACTTCTGCTGTAGGCTAGAACGAGGTTTTGTTTCCTCTGCCATTGGTGCCTTTCGCAAGTTGTTAATTGTTTTACAAATGCGTTTTGTAGTGTGTGTTTTCAAAGCGGTCGTAGCTTGTGACTAACTTCGAGTTTAAATCCCAATCATAAAGAGCACTTAATTGTTTGTGAAAAATGCAGAACTCGATGTAAGAAAAATGAAAATCTGCACCAAGTGATACCGGGTTAATTGCGGACGGTATATAATGTGTAACTGTGGATCTCTTTGAATGTTTCGTCGTACATATTTTCCATACCTGATTCGGGAACGAGCGGTACCAGAAAACGGAAGAATCGATGTTGATTTTTTACTTTGTCGAGGTATGTGAATGATTAATATGGATCAATGGGTTAAGTTGATTTTAAATTCCTGGTATAAGAGCTTTTTTCAGCATCCTCATATCATGTTCTATTATGACCAAGTTTTCATGGGCATGCTGTGAGATTCTTAAGTTATGTTATTCATTAACGGTGTATTTATTGCTGTGTTTTAATATTAAAAGAATAGTGCCATAACTAAGTCTTAATGAGTGGATGATGATATTTTGACTGACAAGAATTGCTTTGTTATAATTGTAAATTGTAATTGAATCTCGTATATCAAGTATTGCATATTTCTTCCATTTGTAGAGAAAAAGATACAGTAATAAATGGCTAAACCATGTTTGGCGGTCATATTTTCATTTTATAATCGGAGAAAATGTATTATGCGAGCGGATTAAACTATTTCTGCGCGTATGACGAAACAGTTAACCGACTAGTGGAAGGGGGCGAAACATATAGCACTGAAGAGAGAATTTTTTTCTCCAAACATCTCTTCCATAAAAACGCAACTCTTGTTAACACGAGCCGAACTTAAAACATTCTATCATTGGCCCACTTTTCTCCGGTGCGCCTGTCGATTACGCCATCTGGACGACGATGCCCGCTCGATCCATTGCAATTTTGAATGTTTACATACGAAATACAGGACTGCGCAAGAAATGACAGCCTCGAGCATGTTGCTCGATGTCAGATTCAGACTGGTAGAGTGATCGCTGTTCTCAGCGCCGATCATCTCATGTTTCTGGCCCTAATATTTCAACTTCCCCGTGAGCCATCGACATCGTGCTACTATTCGCTGTCAAGTTTGACACTTCAGAAACAGAACCGCTCATTCACCGCCAGCTAAAGACAGCACCGATGGCCAATTTGTCATAGAGCCGTATTTGAATTGCAAGCGCGCCTAAACGAGAAGCAGACGAGATTTTTTACTTAGGCAATGCACTTCAAGGGTTTCAAATTTGTCTAATCCCAGCACTGCATCTAGCCATGGTGGCATGCGTTACGACAAATGCAATCAAGCCGTAGTTTGGCTCACGGTGCGTACATTCCTGCGCAACACTTTTGAGCCTTGCGCCATATTTCAATTTGAGGTATGGTTAGGATTTGGTTTCCTCACAAGATTGCTGCTGAAGCAATGGGCTGAGTTTCACTCTCTTTCTCCCTCTCTGTACGTGTTCAAAACTCATAGGATCTCCGTACACTAACCACATTAACGTGTGATCATTTTTTCCCATGCTTACGGTTTTACTACTTTGTGGTTTGTAGTGAACAAAATATATAGAAGTCCCTTTCGCTAAGAGCAGGGCTGAGTGAGTAGTTTGTGGTCTTCTTCTTTTTTTGTCATGTAATAGATATCGTTGATTTCTTCCTCTGATCGTCAGTCTATGGCACCTTTGTTGACTGCAATGGTAAAACTACTAATGTTGCTGGTTTAGAATGGAATAGGTTTCATGCAATGTTCAAGTCTTTTGCATGAATTTCCCGGCGTTTTAAACTATGGCAGTCCAAACATTTGCTGCGTAAATGTTCATCCTGTGAGGTACAATCAGACGGTGTGGTAACAATCTTTAATGTGTTATTTTCACGGATTGAAAATGCGCTATGTTGTTTGACATAAATGTATTTCAATTATGATCCCGTTTTAAAAGACCATGTTTCATTTACAAAAAAGTTGAAAAAACATCTCAATCGCAAAGCCCCTTTCATTTTTAGTAATATTTCTAGTCTAGCCTTTTTCTGCACCAATCTCACGTATCTAGACCGAAATATCTAGGGCGAACGTTGCGCCTGGTAGCGTTTTAGTGAGGCAATTTTATGATGTGAGCCATAAATTGCACCGTCTTTCCTGCATTAGCAGCAGCAGATGAAAGTGGACGAAGCGAAATGAAAGGGTAGCTACGAAATGAATTATGATGGGATGTGTCAAGTGTTTATAGGCTATATGCAAGTCCATCGCCAATCTCTCGCGCAGGCCAGCATTTTTGTTTGGGGCAAACGAAATAACACGACAGCTGAAAACGATCATAATTTACCAAAAATAAAGGAACGTATTCGCGTGCTGTTTCTGCAAAAACTAAACGATGGCCCGTTTAATCTCGCTAAATCGGTAGTATTGTTTTCGCTTTGTTTCCCGAGTACCCCTTTTCAATATTCACGCACTCAGGTACGGTGTATTTTTGCTTCTTAATGTGTGCGAAGATAAATGAGGGTTTTAAAAGCTTACCGTTTTCATATCCAAGCAGCGGAAAACCGGCTCGTATTCTAGGCTGGGTTTCCTTTTCGCAACTGGTCATCGGTATAAATCACATCAATGCTCGGATTTAGAAGGAAAATTTTAAAAATGCTTCTCTTCCGAAATTAATTATTCCCTCGACACTTACCAATGGGTGGTGCAAGCCGAAAACCAACAGTCAACATCTGTCAGCAACAAGACGAGCTCTACCCAGTCACACCCGGTGGAACCGATAAATGTAATGTAACACTCGAGTTCCTCTCAATCTTTGCCGGTTCACGCTTGATTGCTTGGTCAAGGGCAGATCGAGAAGACTCGGTCGGTGTGGCACATTGACAACGAGCGGACACGGTAAACGTCGCGTCTGGGCTCGTGATTTCAAAAGCAACCGCTGAAATTCGACCTTTTGAGTCGAAGTGAAAAGCAGCTCGTACTTCCCGGTCTCCCCACGAGGGGCAACGAATCAGATCACCCATCCATCCGTGAAAAACTGCCACCGGGTGAGCAAGTAACGGTGGTTCGATTTTGATATGTTTCGGTGCGCGTTTGTGTGTGGTTTATTTTTTTTTATTGCCGCAGAACGTTCGATTTTCGAATCGTTTTTATAGCTTCGATCGATCTATTATTGCGTCAAAACTTGACCATTAAGCGTGGCGTCAAACGAAACAAGAAGAAGAGACGTATACGCTGCGTTGTCGTCGAGATTTTTCATTTCTTCCGAATTACCGATAGGTAGAACGGAAGTAGATTTCCCACGAACGACATTTGTTTTTTTCATCGCTGTTTCAAACATGTCCACCTCTGTTACAAGTTACGCAATTCCCGATCTGTCGTCATATCTTGGTTGGATAAAAAATATGGTGTATTCGGTAGATATATCAATCTAGGGAGCGCATTAAATTGCATAACTCTTTCACAATCAAACATACATCAAATAACTTGTTTGTTTATAAAAAAACGGTAAGAATGCAGGACTTTTATAAGAGGATATTATGTGTGACACGTAAATTTTAAAAATTGTGGCATCAATTAATGAAAAATTTTGTTATTTAACTTAAAACAATGAAAATTCTCTTTCTGATATCAGCCACGTGAAAATAGAAATCTTTGAAACCAGCGTACTAACGGATCTCTACGGCGTAAGCAAGCCAACGTAATCGTGATGAGAATGATAATAGATGGTTAAGTTACCGTTCTCTTTCGCTTGTGGGGACAGAATCAACCCCCAATGGCATGTAATATGTATTCCCATAGAGAGGAAGAGAAACAAAAACGGGTGGCTTTATGTTTAGACAGTGATGTTGTCAAGACGCGTTTCTCCATTGCACCACCTCAGAGCCTTTCGCTGCGGCGTTTTAGATCCAAACCGGTAAACCGAAGGCGAGAACTAAGGCTTCCTCGTAATTGAAACTAGAATATGCATAAGAACACGAATCGCTTTTCCGCCACCAACCAACGCTGAATGAAGCGTATTTCCCATACAACGAACTGATGCGTGGCGTTTACATTTCCCAGCCTCCTGCGTGTGGTATCATGAGAAACGCTCAATAGCATGGAAAGGCACAACGAACGCTGTGTGAACGTGTAAACAGAGTACATGTGAAAATTTTTCATTAATATTTGTCAGTAGAATCAGGCTAGAAACCGTTATTACAGAAGTTTAAAATAGTATACAAAAATTCGTTGCAAAATAACAATTCAAACATTATTATGATTTAAAACTTTCCGCCACGATTAAGTGGAATATTAAATGACAATTTTACCTTGTATAAATAGTTGGTAAGTGTGAATAAATTAGCTAATCAGCTTTACACGTACCACAATCGTAACCAGAAACATTGTCGATTCCATTTGTGTGCGAGCTTGGCTAGCCCTTTGCGAGCCCGTTATTAAATAACCACAAAACTAATGTGAATAGTTTATTGTCGTAGTTAGCGATCGTTAGCTGAATTTAACATTTGGAAAATTAATCATCTGCGGTGTGCCCGGACCTTTCGCTGCGCGATTATTTTATTTCCTCGTTAATTCAACACAAAAAAACGAGTTCATCCCACGACGATCGAAGCGACGCAAATCGCTTTCAATTTCACTTTCGATCGAAAGACTTACACCTTCGAAGCCCAGTCAAGCGACGAACGGAAACATATCTATTAGGAACTCGCCTACCCCCGGCACTATGGCCACGATGTACGGGGAAAGGGTTGCATGCTTCATGGAGCAGTGGTTTGGATTTCCATTATTTATTCGCTGCGCTGCGACAATCGAACCGCTGGCTCAACGACCAGAAAAGCCAGGATCATATCGCAGGCAACAAGGAATCTCATACTATGTGTATTGCGTATGAAAACGATCGCACAATTGCATCGTGTATATTGCCTTGATTTAGGAAACTGCGTGTAGTGTTACACTTTTGTAACGTAAATTGGAATCGTTGTATACCTGAAAAAGTAATGCAATGCCCGGGTCCTTGTATTCCTTTTACTGCACGCCACTGATGGGCTTCTACACTGTTATATAAACCGTCAACTTTTTCGCGTTAAAGTTTCGCCGAAAGACCTACGTAAAGCGATTAAGATGCCTAGATCAAGCGTGTGACCGAAACAGGGTGAGCTCTGGAATCCTATAAATCGCCACCCTGCTTAAGTATCACAAACGGTGCTCGCTAAGGACGGGAATCAACATACGAAGAGGAAGCCAACGAGCTGTGCGATGTCAAATGGCAAAGCTCTCTGAAACGTTTCCATTCCCGGTGTGCTCTTTCAACCGACGAGAAATTGGGCGTTTCGCGAGTGCGCACTCGAATGAATTATGGAAATCATAAAAATAAGTACGTTATTAATATTAATCCGGAGAGGAAAAAAATACGGCTCGTATGGGGTAGCAACCCACTCCTTGGGGTTATGGCAAGCAAAGAGTGAAGTGCCCTACGATACTTTGCCCCCCTTTTTAGGGGTAACGACCACAAGGTGTAACGGGTTTGCAAATGTTTGCTCCTACGCACGTGGGAAGTAAAAGCGTCTCGCAAAACTGGAAGAGGAAGAGCTATTTTCCTCGAAAGCCTAATCCGCCTGCGACAGGCATAAACCAACGGTGGAGAGAATCCAGGGAAAGTGGGTGAGTGCGGTCGCGACACTTGCACTTTTCTGCACGCCAACATGCAACAGTGCGGTGGCCGGCTTAGACTTTACGTGTGACAGGTTCCTTCTTTCGTTTCCTCTCTCTATGTGGTTTTGTGGAGGCGTTTATCCCGTTTTATCCAACACGGAAACGGCTTAACCTGCCGGAGGTTTGCCCCGTCAGCTCACGAATGTGTTTGACCGAATCGAGAGCCGCCTTCATCAAGGGCTCGAGTCCCCACGGTTTCACGTTAGGAACACCCATTTTCTATCGCTCGAGTGACGTGAATGTACACTTTTGTAACGATAGAGTCACGTTCTTCCAGTCCTACCATAAGGTTGAGTCGATTTCGACCTCAGGACTATTACTTTTTATCTATCGAAAAATGACCGAAAGATTTCTTGAGTATTATATATTGTGAGGAAGTTGTTATTTCAATCTGCAATTATTTTGCAACTATAACCCATGCACAACATTTCTAACTCTGGATTTCCTAAATCTAAAACAATGTATGCAAATATCTTGACAGTATTGTATGCAAAAATGTTGTTTTGCTGGGGTGTAAGCTCCAATTCCAATTCGAATACGTGCAGCAACAAAACACTCGATTGTATCTGTCCCAATTGATCTGATGTGAAAAGGCTTAGAGGTACAGATCTCACAGCAACTGGCCCAATACATGTGACATAAGGGAAAACGACGAAGTGAAAAATGTTGCAACTCGCAACCGACCTATTTGCAGGATCATTCGAATGGGTTGGTAAGGCAGCACACCCAATTGAACATGGGCAGAGATATATCGCACTTACACGGTGGTGCCATTCAGCACCGATCGAATCGCGATCCTTCACGAGCAAACTAGCAATCCAAATCGTGGAAAATATATATCAAACATAACATCTCTCCTCAAGGCTTGCGCCCTCGCGGAGGGAATGAAACGAAAAAAAAACTAGGAACAAGGTGCTAAATAGACTTAAATGGCCGGTGTTAGAGAGAGGGTGAATTATATGGTAGCAGGAAATTGCTGCAGTGTCTTTCCTTTAGTGTTTCGACGCAATAGGAACGTGTATTTTTTATATTCATCCAAAAATGGCACCCAATCCCATGTGAGAAGAAAAATACCCAATTCCGCACCCACCTAACCTTTGAGGCTACCGTCTAACGCCGGTCAAATTCCATCCGTCCAATCGAAAGGAAGTGAAGGGGCAGTAAGCGCAGAACAGAAATAAAAACTATGCACCCCGGTACCAGCATCTAGATATAGCTGCCCCCGATAGCCAGCCTTTCCGTTGAATTGCTCTCGATCACGATGAATCTGGCTGTGGAACTGATGCTGTCGACGATATGCATGATGTAAACGTTTTCCGATAGCCGCTATTAATACCGCTTCTGCTACATCGGTAAATCGGGGGTCGTTGGAGAAAAAGGACCCGCAAAATAGGTTTGTATTTGGTTCTGCGTTTGGTGCCCCCAAATGCGGCCCTCGAGTCCGCAATGAAGCGGTGTGGAAACGTCCATCAAATTATAGAGAGCAACACCGAAATGAGCGTTGGCCCTACGCTATCGTAGGGCTCCACGTGCGAAGGTCCTGGTAGAAAAACGTGTCTCAACAGCGTACCATTTCGAGTCGTTGCCTCTAAAAGCAGCAATTGAGCCGTAAGCAGAATGAGAGAGCGTAAGCGTGTACTATCAGCTGGGAAAGGATTTCGCCACCGAATTCGAACGTAGCGACGCTGTTTGTAGGTAGCTCATGTTTACGGTTCGTAAATATGATTACGGCATGATTGCGTTAGTCGCCCCCGGCGGTGGTTGTGTTGCTAGCGTTAGCTAGCTGTTCACTATCGCCACCGCGTCAAGGAGCGCTTGATCTCGTGCCCTTGGGCGTTCATCTGAGTGGAAATTAGGCTGACCGGTGGAAAGGTCGTTAGTATATCCTGCGCCAGTTTCGCACATGCTTCTGGAATGTATACCTGTTTATAGCAGGTTATGTTATTTATTTACAGCCAATTGTGCAATTCTATCAAACAAACAAATCAAATCTAAAACACTTCATTCCAATGCCAGCTTTAATGTGGTTTTGTTCAAATCCTTTGCATTTGACTTCAAAGGAAAAAGCAATCAACCGCAGATGTTAATCTTCATCATGCTCAACGTGTTGAGCCTTATATAATTCCTCGATGGCGGCTTACCGAGGATGATCCCCTAAATAACGATTACGCAGCCCTTTCTTTTCGATGTATTTCATGAGTTTTAATTCGATCTGCTCATCCACATGGTCAGAGCGCAAATCTATTTACTGTGAAGCACCGCTGAATAACAGTGCCAGCGAGAGCTGCGACACGAGTTCACAGTAAGGGGTCCGTCTTATGCAATGGGCCACTCCGAACCACGCTCTGGTACTTCTTTCCCAGAGAGCTTGACCACAGAAATCCTCCATATCATGATGGAAATCCTCGTCGACAGGGATTAATGATCATCAAATTGTCATTTAGTGTATCTACGACAAATGTATTTTTCACTACTTTCGCCTTACTGTTCGATCCGATCAAATTTGTCAACGAAGACGAAACCCCCAGCTGATCGTTCCGGTTCGAAGGCCCTACACAATGCCCAGTATTAGTACGAGAAACAGATGAGTCTGTCCCGAATTTCGCCCGCGGGTCCACGAAATTACCGCTTCTTCACGGTGCGATGTACCGTGAAATGGATTTTTAAGATTGAAAACAGCTCTTTCCATCAATAGCAAAACCGGCTAGCTTTCAAAATTAGCGACGAACAGTGAAAAGCTTTTCGGCGCTGTAACGCCTGTTCGTCTGTGCGATTGAAAGTGCATTCTAATGCCTTTCCATGAAAGTGACTTTCAGAGAGGCGTTTTTCAACAACGAGCTCACAAATCTTCTCAGTCATTTGTAACCATATTTGGGATAAGTTTCGTAGCAGATAAAAAATGTCTCTATGGTAAATGCGTTAACAGCATACCAATCTTCACCTGCATCATCCTTAGCTATTTCTCCAGCACACCTAACAGGTTTTCCGATTGTTTCTGCAATAGAAAGTTGAATGAAAAATGATGGTCCTACTAAACAACAAAAATGTTTTGGTACCTCGAATGGCGATAATACGCGGACTTTCCCAGATCCTCCAAATCGTGTAGTGTGTCAAATTGAAATGCAAAAACGATTTTCTTATGCTTGTTTCTCTTTCAAGTTACGATTCTGGTTACTAACTAACTTCTGCTTGCGTCGTAAAGCCACCTATTCAGGGTGGAGTGGGCTGTGTGAGTGTGCAATAATTTTAGTGCTCTCTGGAGTTGCAAACCATTCCGCTGCAATAGAAACCATTCGATACAACACCGTACAAGCCGTGGTAGCAGGCCAGTTTCGAATCATGTTTCAACGAGGCAGGATCCGACTGGAACCAATAGGATGGACGGCGAAT
The DNA here is from genome assembly GCF_943737925.1 of Anopheles nili. NCBI lineage: Eukaryota > Metazoa > Arthropoda > Insecta > Diptera > Culicidae > Anopheles > Anopheles nili. The sequence continues at coordinate 31,147,620 of NC_071291.1, forward strand.
TTTGCGTTGGAACGTGGTCATAATGGACCACCCGTTGCGACAGAGAGTCGTAAGCGTGTTTCAGACCCTACGATGGCTTGAGTCGCATGTGCCAAAGGGTAGTAACAAATTAAGTCGTCGCCGCCATCTAGCGTCTTGAAGTGTGGTTTACTTTTCCCGTCCATAGTACCGGACGCAGTTTCCCCCATGTCCTGACTTTCATCTTTTCGTCGCCGGCGGGTCGAGAAAGGCAATCTGCAACCCTTGGAACAGGGGTGCTCAAAAAAATCCTTCCCAAACGGGATCGGTCGTGCCGAAAGCTGCAAAAACCAATTTATGAAAATGTCAAAAATGTCAGCCAAATCGTGACGCTTTATTTGTAGCAATATCAACAGCAAGTGCGCCACTCCCGGCGCTTGAAAGGAGGTGACTGCTGTGCGGCAACCATGCCGATGTAATTATAAACGCATTTCTTAACGTTGGTAATAAGGCGCGAATCGGAGGGATAGTATGATGGTTCGGAAAAGCTTCTCAAAACTCTTACAAAATCCTTCGAAGCATGATAAAAAAGGGACCACTTTCACCGTGTCATTAAGGTTAATATCGTGTCCCGGTTTTTTTTTTCTCGAAAAAGAAAGATACAATTACGGTTTTGCGAATAAAAATACTTTTTGCTGCTATGCGAAAAATTTGAAAATCATTTCACCAGAGGTGTGAAAACATAAGGTAAACAAACGTAAAAACTAGTATTGATATACATTGGAGTCGAATGTTGCCATTTGCTTTTCCGTGTGGCATTTCGTGATTTCCTAACGATCACGCAACGATTTCGATTGTGCCGAGCAACTAATAAACATTTTGGAGGCAGCTTCCATTAGCTGGTGGTAGCAATCTTTATCACTATACTTAACGGAACCAGAAAAATAAAATCAAACTGTTGACATGACAGGATCGTGATATTCGAGATCGCTTGTGTAATGTTGATTTTGCGATATTCAGACTTGTAAGATGTCATTGGTTGTTGTGTGAAATTTACTCCCATAAATTTCGCTTTTACCGCGTCTCTTTTAAAGATACTTACAAGACTCAATTCCGGTCCAATACCCATTTCGTTTGGTACATTTTCATGGAACGCAGCGTTCCAGGAGCAGCTCCATACGGTGAAAAAGTCGAGATAATTTGCGTGTGCGCGTGACGATTACAAATTAATCTTTTTATCTTCATTTTCCCTACCCCACGTTTTGCCTGGTTGTAAAAATTACCTTCCGGCTATTGCGTAACAAGGCTCGTCCTCGTTTACTGCACTAAACTTTGAGGCCTAAGAAAATATAAATACAAAGTTTTCCAATGGAAGGCGTTAACCTGTGGTATAGATTTAATATAGACAAGATTTTGTAACCATTCACAAAAAGATGTAATGAAATAACATTTTTGTTGATCTGCTTTAACGTGCGACACGCAAGATAAAACGCCCACGAACATTATCATTTCCATTTAAACCAGTTTCCTTAGTCTCATTCTTTGTGCATGGATTGTGTTATTTATTTATATGGTATCAAAGCTGTAGCTGATGTTAATGTAACCTAGTTTATTTCATTATGGATTAGTATCGTTTTGCACTCGGATAAGCTGCTCGTGCTACAATCATTTTACTATGCCTTACGCGTATCGCTAGCGACGTTTTATATTACATTTCAATCATTCCTAGTCGTTTGTGGAGCCTCATTGAATTCTACCCACATATATCTCAAGCGTGCTCGCAATCGCAACTAAATAAACATTATAATGTATTTAATTATTGATTTTCTCGATAACCTTTCATTCTACAGGGTATGCCAGAGCAATGGGCGCTGATGCTGAAGAACTCAAACATTAGCAAGCAGGAGCAGAAGAAAAACCCCCAAGCGGTGCTGGATGTGCTCAACTTTTTCGACAACAGCAGCAAACAGCGGCCAAGCTCCAAATATATGACCCATGGTTTGCACACAACGACACACTCGGGTAAGTGTTCCATTTGAGTTTGATTTGAGTGAGTTTTTATCACGTCCTGCATTTCCTTAAAAATACAAAAAAAAATCGAAATGTGCGGTGGCCAAACACTCCATTATATCGTCGGTTTAATTTTTCCTCGCGCATTTTGAACTGTTGCTAGATCAACAGTTTTATTTCGGTGAAATTATTCCGACAAGCTTTTATTATCGTCCCCATCAATCAAAATGGTTCGTTTGAGAATACAATTGTATCCTTTTTCATATAAATCCTCTCTGATCTCAAAACGCGGAGGCGGAACAAGAATCGGCACAAAAATTAGTCTGAACTTCGCCATCATCTTTGTGGTGAAAATTCGAAATCACTTCGTACCGAGTGAAATTGAATGTAACATGCAACCATCGGTGTTGTATAGTACACGTAGAAGCAAAAAATACACCAACCCATCAATTTGCACAAACGTTCCTGGGGGGGAAAAACCAGTAATCACCAACGAAGCAAAGTTGCACGATTTTGCCAACAAGCAAGCAGGAGCATTCATTGAAGTAAACAAATGGTGCACTTGCAGTTGAACTTTGGCGCTTTGGATCCAAACCGCTACCGAGGCTTGATTCAATTAGTTTCCTTTTCTACTATCTCGGGTATTGATAGTGGATACAACGTTTTGTTCTCTATTTTGTATTTATTTAAATTATATTCGATACAACCCGAGTAAACAGAGCCATAGAACTCGTGCCATCGAGTTATTGAGGCAAAGACATCAATTGTGGGGAAAATTTTATAATGAAATTTAATTTTTGGAGTCGAAAAACTTCAATTAAAATGATAAAAGAAAAGTCTGCTTCGCAGATGACGGATGGCGGTTGAGGAGCAAATTGGATCCAAATCAATGTATTGACCAGAGTCTGCGATAAAAATTAATGCAAAAAATTGCTCTTCATATTCATTTTGTTCGCCGAATCGCGAAGAAGCGAATGGAAAAAGAGCAAGGCGGTTTGCTTCATTCCAGCTACGTAAGCAATTGGGATATGATACGGTACCGTAGTTACAGCGACTGACCAATGGATGCTCTCCCATGATCCCGTGCTGATGATATGAAAAAAACAGTGTAAAAATTATTTTTCAATTTCTACACAATCATTTACAGTTGGTTTTTCAAGCTCATGATATTTATCATTTTTGCTTTATGTTGCATGTTTCGTTAAAAACGCTCTCGCTCATATCCCCTTAGGTCACGATTTGCAAAGCAGAGAACCGAAACATTCAATCCAGTGAGCGTTTAAAATCGATGTCCTGAAAATGGTTTCATATTAACATGTCAAAAGGGTCGAAAAAGGGGAATAGGATTATGATGCCTCATTAGATATTGCACAACAGTTTCCCTCACTGTGGCTATGAATTTGAACATGTTTACCATCGCTTCATTTATGCGCTATCCATCGATTGTCGTCGATCGCCTTGTCCTTTCCAATTTTTCGTATTAATGCTGCAACATGTCCAGACTGGTCTGGAGGTTCAATCAATATTTTGCACATTCATGGTCGGCTTTGTTCGTCATAAACGTGCCGTTTATGTCATCCATAGGCTCTCCTAGATGTAGCGTAATTCATAAAAGAGATTGTGTTATTATTTGCCTGTTTCGGGTGCAATCGAAGGTCAAAGCAATTTTGTTACGACCCCACTACTTACTCAGTCACATTCTTTGAAAAAGGTTTAATACTGCTGGTATTTGAATAGTATGAAAGCCTCCGTTAGTCTTTTGAGAACATGTTGCATAATGTTTGTGCAACCGGAGCGAGGGCGTTAACCCTTTCGAAAGAGCACTTTTCCGCATTCCAAGGGTATACATCGATACATCGAGCACCAATTCGTCCGTCCCATTCCCGTGTGCCATAATGAATATCACGCCAACACCTTCACGACAAACCGCAAGATAAACGATCGCACGACTCGACAAGAAGGTCATCATCGAGCAGCCATTCTGGTTGCGCATATGGCACGATTGGTTTTCGAAGCATTATGTAGGTATTCTACGTGGGAAAACATAAGTAGACAAATCATCATCTGTCGGTTGGTGAACGTTTGCCGTAAAGTATCGGTAACCCATACTACAACCGCTTTAAATCACTTTTCATTGTATGACATGTTTTGCATGTCAATTATCGATGAAAATATGCTCCTAATTTTCTTTCGCAGAGGACCATGAAAATTAATGCAATCCACACCCCGGGAAAGATGCCGGTTGCGACGCGCTAATGAGCTTTAACGCCACACCGATATATCCACTGGCATGGCTTTGGCCACCGGTTCAATCCGATACGTTCCCATATCCCCTCATGTGTGCAAAACAGCATGACAAGTCGAAAGTCGCGCTCCTCAGAGTACCTCTCCATCCATGTTGTGCCATTGTTTCTGAGCCGGAGAAAAGCCGGCCGCGCGTGCGAAGTGTTTAGCGGACCAAGCGTATTCCAGCACACGGCGAGAGCGCACGATTTATTAAGACATTGTGCGCGCCAAACATGGTGGCGCCTTCGTCCCAGCCCAAGTCCGGGGCAGACAATGAATGCACACCCGTTTAAATGGCCGTTTGGGTTCGCCGAGGGGAGATCGCGTTGCGAGTGGGCGGTCTACGGTCAAAAGTGGAGGTGACTGGGACGGGGACGCAAGGGAAACGGTCGTTTTCGGAAGATTTCCCTCCCGGCGGGTAGATTTACAGCCAAAGAGGAGACCAAACCATAGTGCTTTTTTTTTCTCCGCCTGGTGCGTGCATATTTGCGAATCCAAGTGAAAGGGATTTCATCACTTTCGTTAACCTTCGTCGGTGGACCGGCGGAGTGGAATCGGCCGCTGTAGCCTTTCAGCTATCCCACGGCGTCTCGCCATCCATTTGCACCCTATTGCCCTTTGGAGTGGCTCACTGGGAATGCCGATTCTCACGAAAAGCATGCAAAATGGATGGTGCCTTAGACAGCTGTATGAAAATGAAGCTAAAAGCTCTGAAATGACGTAAATACACAATTGAACTGAAGAAAATGATGAAAAAACGACATTCTGTATACGGTGGTGAGAGAGAACAGGAACTATCTCCCTGCTGGAATGAACCGACTTTCACAAGAGAACACATACTGAAAGGCAATCCTTAAGAAGCAGCATCCATGCTCATTGAATCAAAGGTCATTCTGAAAGAAATGAATATAAGAGAAAATTAACGGAGAGAAAAGTAGAAATAAACTTTGATAAAAAATCACTCAAAGCTTCTCTATTAGATCATCGTTACCAGTCATCGGAGCATCCCACGATCGCATTCCCCAATTTGAGTGCAAGCGCGAACACAAAAACATAATAGAGATTTGTTGTTTATTCCCAGTTTTTTTAATTACTTTCCGCCTGATACTCTACCACACATAGCTGTGGTGATTTGTTTCGACGAATGTCCAATCGCTCATTTGCTGCTACCCTTTTCCGGGGAAGAGTGATGAGTGCATTGACACTGGCTTCGGTCCAACAAAGCGATTCAAGTGACGCGCGTTTACCACCGGCATCGTTGGAGGTAAACCTATGGAGCACCGGGTATCCTTCCGGTAGGGTTAAAGCCAATTAACGCTCCAACAACATGGGCCTCGGACTCACGAACAACTCTACGAGCTCGAGCTAGCTTCGTACGAGCATTTGCCTTATGGTGTACCCGGTCTGAAAGAATGTACCCGTCCTTCAGATGCTGTGGTTTTCACTTTCCTCTGGTATTTTCCTGGGCCACATGTTGCCGCCCGAAACGTGTCTGCATCATGCCAAATCCATGTTGTTCACACGAACCTTAATTGAGGGCCAATTTTCGGATCCCATGAGTAGGGCTGTGTTCAATCATGCGACAGTTTAGAAGCATGATTGAATGAAACCGAAAGTATCGGATTGAAACAACAAACGGTCATCAATTTTTGTCGCCTTCCAATGCGTCCATATTTTTTTTATAACCGGGACCGTTTTCATTCGTTTTGTTTTGTATGGTTACTTTTCCCGACTCATCGCATCGATATCGATTCGTCACTTCCGCCCAGCGGACAACAGTCTAGCACGTGGATCGGTGGACGTATCTAGCCTGGCTTTTTGATCTTATTAGGCTGCACAATTAGTAGATATTCGTTGCCGATACCTTCCCTTTTCTTCGATTGTGCCTGCACATGGTATCCTTGCCTTCGGACGATACATTTCCCTTTTTTCGCTTGATTGCGACAGAAATCACGTATCAGAGGATGTATGGTTGGATCATGGCGGTGTTCAGTTCAAATTAATTGAGTTATTCAACTGGCAGACGCGCCCGTCCAGGGAATGGGTCTTCCGCTCTCTCGCTCACTTGCATAGCCGCACGATGAAGCAGTCAATGTTGCTGACTGCAATGGGTGGGAATTTTACTCAATTAAACCAACAGCCAGGCGGGTGCCTTCGAACGCTCTCGGATTCCTCGCGCTATATCAGCCTTGGGTCTATTGCTCGAGACCAAGCACAGGCGTCTATCGATTACTTCCTTAACTGCCAAAAGCCATAAGCTCTATACCACCCCACCCAAAACCTTGATTATTGCCCTCCCCCGGCAGATAGAGAGAGGTTGGATTGCCGCGCGAGTCGCCAATTTCGGTATAATTTCCCGGCACCCGGGAAGACAAGGCGAAAGGTGTTACCATTGTAACCTCCGGGATCGCGGAGGATTGGGTTGGGCATGGGAAAGAAAACGGAAACTTGCGACCACGGGCGGGACTTTCCTCCGGATAAGAAGGTGGGAAAATGGCCGATCCAATAAAGCACGGGAATGGAAACTTTTAGGTCGTACGATTGCATAATGCGCCGGGTCGATCACCCGGTTGCGTAAGAACGGGTTCAATTATTTTCTGTCCAAAGCAATCGTGCTTTAATAGGACGCATTCATTATTAGGCAATTTGGTACATAAAATTCTTTAAATAAATAAAATTTCAGGGCGTGAATTTTGTCTCCTAGTGCTGCTAACTGAGCTCGAAAAAAAACAGATTTGCCTATATAGATGAATACGAAAGTTGCATTCCGTCAGTTTTAAGTATATACTGAATATCGATAATTCAAAAATTAGTATACACGGAAAAGTAGTCCAAAATAATTTATTCAATGTTTCTTCAATGTTATCAGTGCAACTGTGCGTGTTGTAGCATAGCGTTTAATTGATACGTCCACTACATATGCAAATGTTTGATGGTGTCAAACACAAGATCGATGGGTCAATCGAATCATAGACCTCACTTGATTGACCCAATGTTGGAACGCGACCGAAGGGCACATTTCTGCTGTCCGAACGAAAGTCCGGCGGTGGAAATTGATCCCATTCAAATCACTGACGGTTAGTTAACCGGTCACATCGGAAACCGACAATTATCGTCGTTTATTTCGCTTTGAGCGGGTTCGCGAGCATGATTTATCGATTTGTTTTTGACGACGATAATAAACGGTCTCGAACGAAAAGCTTTTCCTCCCCGCATACATCGCAATCCTAACCCACCCGACAAGACAACGAACTATTGCGCTATTAATGCTCAACTGCAGCATCTTCCATAGGGTCGTCGCTGAGCCGGGTGAGCAGCAGCAGTCCGAGCAGCACGCCGACGGACTCGGAATCACACGGTGGCCCCGGGGCGCAGATCATCTCGAGCAGCCATTCGCAGGCCTACAGCCTTGGCCTATCGTCGCACAACTCTGCCGGTGACCACGACAGCGACGAACTGGGTGTCCTCAGCGGTAGCGCCAGCGGCAGCATCAGCGGCAACGGCATTCCACCGCCCATCGCCAGCCGCCCGGAGCGGACCAAATCGATCGTAAGTAGCCTGTTTGCATCGTTGAATTTTACCAAAAGTTCGCATGAAGTGGTGCCTGTACGATGCGTTTCTACAAACCGGGGCGCCACTTGGGCGCAGCTGCCACCAGGATACCAACATTTTTCGCCTTTTGGGCTCGATGGCTCTCCCGAGTGCGTTATTTTGCACGCCTGTGGCATGCTATGAAAATGAAGGACTTTTGATTTATTGTTTTATTGTAGAGTGGTACTAAAACGCTCGAAACGTGACGTCCCAGGTGAGAGTGGATGGCCGAAGGTTCGGCAATGGTGTTTTCTTTTCGGTTGTCCCAGCGTTTACGACCGTACGGACGCGGGTAGTGTCCTAAACGCGATGGCTTGATCCTATCCGATCCGCTTTAGGCTGCAATGGAAGGAACGTTCTGGGCTGTAATTTAGCTGGAATGTAGCTAACATTGACTAATTCACGTTTCAATGGATGATCCATTTTTCAAGGTTGCTTAAGAGATTGTTTCTCCACGTTGCTTCGATCGATCTTACTGGATCGAGTTAACCAGACATTCCTCGCTTGTGCCTTGACGATTATTGCTGAAGAAGGAAAAAAATATCAAATAGTATGCTTCCTCATGCTATTACATATTCTACCTTCTCGGTATAATTGATTGTTTCTAGATTAGACACGAAATAAAATGCGTGAGCGCGATTAAATTGAGAGCAGGTAGTTTTTTTTACCAATAAATTAATATTTGCCTATTGGCGGCGGCTCGAATCCGCAATTTCTTATGTGCAGTGGAATGTACGTTTTACCTTGCCATTAAAGGAAGGAGGGTTTTTTTTTACCAACTATCTACATACCATTGTATTTTTCTGCTCAAGCACGTTTTGCTATCGAAAGCTTTAGAGAAAGTGTGATGAAAAGGAGAGCATTGGAATGCGAATGCTCAGTCAAACCGACGAGAAAAGCTAATATTTTCATACCAGCAATGATGAAAAAATTTGAAAAATTTTCCCCGATTGATAAGCATGCATTTCGCTCTTATCTGCCCATGATGATGCCATGAAAAAGCCTACACCCTCTCTGCTCAAAGAGGTCGGAATGTTTGTGTCGTGCTAATTGACCGGTGATTGCCGAAAATTCCCCACGTTCATTCGGACTTCCATCCAATGTTTACCCGTCCTCGTGTATTCGCTCTTCTTCATTTCGAGCTAGCTTCGAGCCGCCCGACGCACAATTATTCGCCTACCTTAAGGGACGGATCGCTTATGGTGACCCTGCCCTAAACCGCCTCCAAAACCAAGCCACCCCGAGGCCCAAGACATTGCCGCGAGCGTGTGTTGTAAAATACCCTCTGGTCCTCTGGTAGTAATTTCGCCCCGTGTGCCATATGATTTGGGCTTTATGGGAACGCCGCAGAAAGAGGCAGGAATGCGGAAATACCGGATAACGCAAAACAAGCGAAGGGCCGCTGGAAAAGAAAGTGGGATGGCAATAGGGATCGCGGAACAAACTAGCCGCCTATCGGCTGCACATCAACTCGAACCCCATTTTCCACACCTCCTACTCTCGACAGCGCCTGATCCTGGCTCAGTTGCTTTTCTTCGATCGTCCTGAACGCACCATAGGTGTAGGAAGGAGGTAGTGCGCAATGTGATTTCGCTCTATCTGTAGTTATTTATTATCCAAAGAATCGTTCCGTAGCAATAAGTTGTTGACAGCTTGTGTTTTTTTACGTAGTGTAACATGTTTCAAGAAATTTATAATATTTATCACGTAACATTCCGCTCTACTGTGACGAGCATAATCGATCGATTGTCGTTGCTTTTACTGGTAAATTACCGTCCACTGTACTACATGGCGTTTGCTTGTCTTTGTATCCTTATACAATCTACGTAACTCCACACTAATGCTCTGTTCTGCTCTCCATTTCATTGGTGCAACAACACAAAAACGGAAACAGTACACAAGACCGATCGATGATCCGATCTCACCGCCAATACCTCCTCATTTGAGCGCGGGCGCCACGCATCCATCGGCGGCTGGTCCTGGCGCGATCCGTAGTCCAACGCACTTCGACAAGAACAAGAACTCGGTCAGTGTTGCATCCGCACAAACGATCAGCAGCCTAGCTGCGGCCTCGTCGCCGCCCAGCCAGCAGCAGCTGTCTCATCTGCATCATCACCACCAGCAGCACCAAGGTAACATCTCCGCTTCCGCTTCCGACCATCTCGCTTTTACGCCACTAACCGAACAACTACGCTCATTGCAATCGCAACCGTCCCAACTACAACCACCGCAACCAACAACTAACAACCAACTAACAACCATAACCACAGTAACGCTAACCGTAAACAGTAGGACGACGACCGCTACAGTCGCCCCTGCGCTGGCGGCGCGTCCCGCGATCGTTGCCCCGCTGGCACGGTCCGACGACGATCCCGACGACTTGGACGACTTCCTGCCGGAGCGCACCGACAACGTTCCGACCGACGCAAACGACGACCATCACCAGCCGCCGCTTCCGCTCGTGGCGCCGGAAACGGAGGCAACTCCGGCGGCGGCTGCTACCACGCCGGACGCTGATGAGTCTGCGCCGCCTGTGACTCCCACCGGCATCACCGGCTCCACCACGACTACTACCACTACTTCGACTGCTAGCAATAGTTGTTCCATAACTACATCGCTTACCGCTACCACTACTCCAACAGGGGCAGCCCCACGGGGGGCCGATTCCGGTGTCACTGTCCTGTCCTGTCGTGCATCTTCCAACGCAGCAGTCGCGAACAATGGCCTCAGCGGAGCGGCACCAACCGACGGCAGCACGGTGGCGCCCGCGGTGGTTCCGGCTGGCGTGGCCACCGTCCCCATCAGCGTCAACAATGGTTCCAACCTCAACAACAGCACGACTGGTGCGACGACGCAGCAGCGGGCGGCCAACCTCAAGAAGAAGAAGATGTCTGACGAGGAGATCCTGGAGAAGCTGCGCACGATCGTGAGCGTCGGTGATCCAAAGCGGAAGTACAACAAGATGGAGAAGATCGGTCAGGGCGCGTCCGGTACGGTGTACACGGCGATTGAAAGCTCGACCGGTATGGAGGTCGCGATCAAGCAGATGAACCTCAGCCAGCAGCCGAAGAAGGAGCTGATCATCAACGAAATCCTCGTGATGCGGGAGAACAAGCACCCGAACGTGGTGAACTACCTGGACAGCTATCTCGTGTCCGAGGAGCTGTGGGTGGTGATGGAGTATCTACCGGGCGGTTCGCTGACGGACGTCGTGACGGAAACGTGCATGGACGAGGGTCAGATAGCGGCGGTGTGCCGGGAGGTGCTGCAGGCGCTCGAGTTCCTGCACAGCAACCAGGTGATCCATCGGGACATCAAGAGCGACAACATCCTGCTCGGGCTGGACGGTAGCGTGAAGCTGACGGATTTCGGTTTCTGCGCGCAGATCTCGCCCGAGCAGTCGAAGCGCACGACGATGGTTGGCACACCGTACTGGATGGCACCGGAGGTGGTCACGCGGAAGCAGTACGGACCGAAGGTAGGCAGACGGGAGTCCGATCGCCCGGAGCTCGATGTGTCCGGTCGCAAAATCTCACACTTGCTCCCTCTTTCCGCAGGTCGATCTCTGGTCACTGGGCATCATGGCGATCGAGATGATCGAGGGTGAACCGCCGTACCTGAACGAAAACCCGCTCAGGGCACTCTACCTGATCGCGACGCACGGCAAACCGGAGATCAAGGAGAAGCTCAAGCTTAGCACCGTCTTTCAGGACTTTCTCGACCAGTGCCTCGAGGTGGACGTCGATCAGCGCGCTACGGCCTACGAACTTCTAAGGGTAAGCGCACATTTTGGGGGGTGTCCGTAACAAGGGTTAAACATTAACCGTTTCTCGATTTGCTCTCTGTTTCTGTCTCTTTCCCTTTTGCGTTTTTTGACCATCTCGTAGCATCCCTTCCTGAAGCTGGCACGGCCACTCGCTAGCCTAACGCCTCTCATCATGGCCGCGAAAGAAGCCACGAAGGGCCACTGAAAGCGGGAGGACGTCGTTTCACCATCGGCCACCGTTGGGACCGACGATACTGATGGACCTTCTTGCAGTGCTGCCGCTGCCAGTATTCTATCGCACCTTCCCTCCGGCTGCGTTGCAAACGAAATCAGCAACAGCAGCGGAAGCAGCAGCTGCGAATCACAACGTGATAACCCCGGTATGGTCACCGTACTATCGCCGTCCATCGATAACAGCTGCTAGTTCTGCATTATGCCGCTACGCGGCCGTTGCACGAACCGGATCTCTTGCCGCAGCAAGAAACCTTTGTGGCATAGGCTAAAAAATAGTGAAAACGAAAATCCACGCCCGGTTAATAGTGTAAGTATTAAAGTGCGAACGGCGGTCGTTGTAAGAACTGCCTTCTTAATCGTCGATGTCAAACGGAGGGAGCAAGCAATGTCTCGTGTCACGTGAGAGGATGTGGAAAAGCAGCGCGGACCGGTACAGAGGGCAAGCGCGGCAAGCAGAACGAATGGGGAAGAGTAAACGAGTAGGCAACAAATTGATTGGTAACCCCAAATAAAATCGCGAAATAAGTGCATCAAGGTGAACGAAAATCGAGAAGAAATATTTAAGCTATAAGAAAGGACACGTGAAAACGCAAAAGGGTGAACAAAGTAAACCTGCGTAGTCAAAACCAATACTTTTACGTTTGCGGTAAGAAATACAGAAGACTAATATTTAATATGTAGAACGAATTATGAATTAAAGAAAAAAAACTAAAACGACCGAATGAAACAGATACACACACAACAGGTCACAGTTTTCTTCGGTAGTAGTAGGTTCGAGAAAAGTAGGTAATTTTCAGGACAGGATTATAAGGCAATTTAAATCAACTATGGTAAAACCACAACGGTAACGTGCACCACCTTAGACGTTACAGTTTGCGTGAAAATTTGGAAGAAAACAACGCACCGATAGAAGAGAACGTTGAGTTATGTTGCAAGAACAGAAACACCATAGCTACAACCACCTACTGCTTTATAGCATAGTGTCGATAGTACAGTGGTGGGAATGGATAAACTTATACCGCACATGTGACGCATCTGCGGTGGGACTAGTACACTAGCAAAGCAAACGTGTAATCAAGCAACAAACCATTGTATAGTGTATATAAATAGTACAAAATATGGGCGAAATATCGAGCTACAGCGAGGAAAACGAAGCTGCACCCCCGGTTGGGCGATGGCTCAAGCATGGCTTAATATAAGTAAAAAATGCATGCAACAAGATAACAAAAAAAAATAACTAAACTATTAAAATGCACAGAATGCACGCTAGTAAAATGGACTGATAAGCTCGGCAACGTGCTCATTCATTCAAGCGTATTTTGTTCGATACAGAGAGGTAAAGCGTTGGAAACAAAAAATAACAAAGGAGATTAAACGGTAAACGATGACAAATTTCTTCTTCCAAATTGAGCAAAAAACCAACAGATTGATTACATAACTTTTATTATAAAACAAAACTGTCAACGAATTCGCGCACAGAAATACACTCACAAAACATACATTTTTCCGGACATATAAATTAAACAAAAATAAGTTTAGTAAAATCATTACCAAGGAAACAGAGAATAACAAAAAATTAAACATGAAATGAAGCAAAAAAATTAACAGAAACACAAATAAAATGAAACAACAAAAGCAACGTACATAAGTGAAAAGTGCCTACAGTGGAGGAAGCGAAACGTAAGCTAATTGATGGTTACGTTGGTGTTGCGACTACACGTGCATACATTTCAATCGGACGCTTCTATACTTTTTGCAGCAAGCTTCCAAACAGCATGGATACGATAGGATAAAATGACTTTCGTTTTAGCGCCCCTAAAGTCGTTCAATTTTCGAATCGCTTTCTCGCACATATGAATTAAGCACACCCACCACTAAACCAAACCACAGCAGAACAAATAAGCAATCAATCAATCAAACGAATGGAAGTTGTCCTTTTTCTTTTTGTCCTGGCCCACTGGGAATGATTAAACCCTTGCTATTAGATAGACGTTTTGCCATTCTCGTTCGTTAATATATGTGCTCCTGCTTGATCGGTTGTAGGAATGTTTAGATAAAAGAAGACACCTCAAACAGAATCATCACTGTTACACAGACTTATCCATTCGTTTTATGTAGAAACCGCTTTTTCGCTTACTTTCAATCTACTGTTAATCCTGCAAGAGAACAATATTGTTTAACGATCCTTCGACCAAGACGATAAAGTATTATGACAGCACTGCTAGCAAAATCGAAACTATCTTGGAAGAAACAGCTATCTTCTACTAATCGCTAACAGCTGAGATATGTTTGGGTGCATAAATAAAGCAGAAACGAATAATAGGAATCGTAACTCACTCGGAATGAACGGCTTAAAGTTACGTTTGTTTGCTGGTGTATCACTTGTGCGGTTAATCTTTTTGCATTATTATCATTATATCATCATGCTAATTAAATCATATTCTGCGAAAGCGTATGTAAATTGTAGTCAGTTAGGAAAAGAGTGAGATGGGAGCCATTGGTAATAGCATGATTTGCATTTCATCATAGGTAGGTTGTGTCCTTTGTACGTACCATCCATATCGTGAAGCAGCTTTTCGTTGGAAACTTAAGCAGAAAATCGAGGGAAAGAGTTTCGATGATTGATATTATTCACTGGCAGGTCTGCGATAGTTGCTGCTCTAAATCGATTTTCTAAATGCGTTCCGTTTGCCTGGCGTTTTTGCGCTTAAAAAGAATTCTCGTCAGTAATTCTCACCTGTATTCCGTTGGCAACGGAAGAATGCGTTTTTAAGTGTCCAATTGCTCGACAATAAAAGAGGGGGTTTGATCGTTACGTGGTAGATGACTATGGACAGTAGGAAGAAATGCATTTATTGAACAACAGGTCATGTTGCAACGCAAATTCAATGAGAATTGCGAAACGAGTAGCAAACTCCGGTTCCTTGTGCTGAGGGGTGATTTTATTTTCTTTCGATTCAGTTTCGTTCTTGCAACAGTGGGTAAAACATGTGCAAATTACTCGGTGCATAAGCCCATCTCGAACAGGCGTCATGGTTATAACGAAACAAGACACATAAATGGAACTATTTGCACTGTAAGCAATAAGAAAACTCTTCTAGATCAATAGTTGGAACGGAACCAACGCAGCTGCAGTGATTGAACGTTTTTTTCTCTCTTTAGACACCCTACGTTGGTTTACTTTTCAGACGAAAGTGTATTTTAAGCTAAAGCTTAACATATTAGGTTCAATGCGAGTGCAGTGATAAGGACTCGGCTGACGGCTTCATAGGAAAACCTGACTTAGTGACGAACGATATGAATGAAAGCAAAACATTTATTGAGATATATTTATCCTCACACAAAGAAATCCTTTCATTGAGAAAAACAGCATATAATCCTCGTTCTATACATGAATACATAAAGAAAATGAAGCATATAAATGTGTAATGCATAAACTCTAGTATCTTTTCATTTACCGTTTGGTAGGCAACGGAAAACAAAACAAAATGAAAAGAAAGTAGTACCCCCCCGATATGGGTGAGACGATACTTCCTGGATCTAGATTCCATAGAGAGAAAAAAAAAACACACTGAAGAGTGTGATGAGTTATGTAGTAACGTCGAGATTAAATAAAAACACGAGAAAGCAACAAACCCGTACGCTTTTGGTGCAGTAGAACGGCAGGATATGAATGTTAGACACGGTATAATTACAGCGGAAGAAAGAGAAAGGAACAAGAAAGTGTAAAATTATGTATAATGAGGAAAGCAACGCAGGCGGCTAGGATAGAAATGAATCCGATGGGAATGAACGGAATGAAAAGGGCAGAACAATACAACAGAGATGCAATGAAACAAAGCAAAATAAAGAAAACATTTTATACGACATGCGGCAGCCGTTATATGTGATTTTCCGAAACCCACTAAATCTAACGCGTGAAGTGATTTTTTAGCTCTGCTAAAAATTGCAAACAAAAGTAACATGGTAGGTATAATACAAGGCTTCTCTTGTGATTTTTTAGCTATATATCGAAAACTTCTTCTGTTCGAGGCGTTATGCGACATATCTTTTCGAAGAGTCGAAATTTCGATTTTCATGATGTTACTTGGGACGGATCAGGTCGGCAAAAGTGCTACCTCTGCCTAGTATGCTCTCCTGTTACTTTGGTGGCGAAATTTTGTGCTTCGGCGGCTTCTGTTTTCGTTGTCGTCTACACGGGTCGAATCTAATGCAATGTTTACATTTCCGATATTATGCTCTCCTATTACTTTTTTAAGGCATTTTCGTGAAATGAAGAAAGTTTTATTTTTCTCTGCTTTCTTTTTCTCAACTTAAAGCTCCAAAACAAAGAAAATGCATCTCCAGCTGATAATTAAATGCGAATTTCGACAAAGACAACGTACAAATAAGTTAGGTGAAACTGAGATTCCGCATAACAATGCGCATACAATTTATTCTTTATATCTTAATGCATCGGTTAGTAGATAAAATGCTTAACAAAATAGAGTGCAGTTAGCTTCAACAGTTCTGTGCGTGAGGGCAGTCGGATCAACATCGCTCTGGATCTTCCATGCTGCAACGAGAAAAAGAGCAGTTGTAGTTACTTTCGAAACACGAGGCTTACCGCTCCCGTACCGGTGGATGGTCAGATCAGGTGTTGCCTGCACCTCGCTCATGTCCTGCGGCGTCAGGAAGCAAAACTGCCGGTCCGGTTTCTTGTTGGCCTCATTCAACAGCAGCCTGGTCATTGTGTGACGGTTCACCTGGTCGGTGAACACGTCGTACTCGTCCAGAAAGAAGAACGGCGTATCGACGCACGACCAAAGGGAGATTAGAAACGCAACAGTGGCGTACGAACGTTCGCCGCCTGAAAGTGATTTCGTGGTCGAAACGGCATTCTGAATGTTGCCGTCCCGTGGCACAACCGAGAGCGCTAGCTTGCCTTGCTCCCGGTCGATTCGAATCGTGCCGACGTAGTTACGGATCTGCATAATGCTCTATAGGAACACCGAAAAGAAAAGGAAAGAATCAACGTATCGGACCCGACGATTCTGAAGCATGAACGAGTCCTACCTTGAACTTGTGCTTCACACGGAGCGACATGTGGGAGGTCAGCTTGAACAGATAGGCGAAACGCGACTTCCGGGTGTTGTTCATCAGTGTCGTGATGCTGCGCAGCGACGAAGCATACCGAACCAGCTCGTCCCGTTCCCGTGTCTTGGTCTCTAGTTCCTGTCTGACGTCCTCGAGGTTTTCCTGTGTCGCATTCACTTGCCTATCGTGGAGACGGGCGAAGAGACAGGTGTTAGAGAAGATGTGGCCTATGAGATTTGTCCTGTTCACTGCCGCTTACCTGATGCGCTTTTCGGTGGAATGAATTTTTTTCTTCAACTGTTCTACCGTTTCGATTGCTTCGCTCGCGTCCGGTCGATTGCCCTTGGAGATAGCTTCCTGACGGGCTTGTTCAACCCCCTCGTGCAGCGCGGTTCGAATGCCCATCCGTTCGCGCAAACTATCCTTGCAACGTTGCAGCTCCTGCACCTTCACTTTGCGGTTCGTTTGCAGGTCGTGACGCTTCTGGTTCTCTTCGTCGATGCGCCTCTGAATGTTGGCGATTTCTGCCTCGATCGTCGCCATTGCGTCTTTTCGCTCTTGTGCTGTTCGTTCCTCCGATTGGACACCTTGGTGCATGTCAGTCAGCTTCGTTTGATGCTGCTCGATCGCTTCCTGCAGCTTGTCCCGCATAGTGTGGAGCTGCTCCAGTTCGGCCCGGAGCGTAGTCTCTTCCGTTTCCTCGACAAATACGACGGTGGCAAGCTGCTGGAGCCGTTGTTCGATGGTTAGCAGTTCCTGTTGGAGCCGCTTGAGTTGCTCTTGCCGCTGGTGTAGCTGGCGTGACTTCTCCTGCAGCCGACCGTTCTCCTCCTCGACCACTCGGTTAAGCTCCACCAACTCGCATTGCAGCTGCTCCTTGCGGTGCTGCGTCTGGCGCTTCAGCTCGTCCATGCTTACTTGAAGGTAACGGGGCGGTTTTTGCTGCAGCCCGTACGAGCGGTATTTTGGTTGCGGGTAAAACTCCGAACACGGCTCAGCCACAATCACCTTGCTCAGATTCCGCGGTACGTTCTCGGTTTCGCTCGTAAGCTGAATGGCAACGCTCTGGTGCTCTGTAACCAGGATTGTGTCGATAGCAGCGCTATCGATCAGACGGTTCATAACGACGGGATCGTTCACCTTAATTAAATTCATCAGCAAGTGTGTTCCATCTTGCTCCTGTACGCAACCCTGACGCACGTCGTATAATTCCTTCACGAAGCGACCCGTGTATATGGTGCGGTTTTGCAGGTCGGGAAAATCGCGCCTCAGCAACCCATCGAGCGTGCTCCAGTCCTCCTGTGTCGCGACATAGAACGCCGACAGGCATCCACCGAGTGCCGTTTCTACGATACCGCTCCACTTCTTGTTCCGCACCTCGATATACTGACCGAGCGGACCTCGCGGCAACTCGGAGAACTTGCCCTGTTGGTGCAGCTGGCGGATTCGCGCGTCCAGGGCCGGCATGTTTGCACCATAGACCGCCAACTTGCTTCGTGGTGCCGATTGAAACTGCTCAAGCTGCTTGTTGATGCGCGTTGCCTCGCTTTGCTTGGCCAGGCGCGCGTGGTGTTTTTCCTCGCGTACATCCTTCAGCTGGCTTAGCGTATTGTGCATCATTTCCACATCACGCTGCGCGTTCGCTATCATTGCGTCCAGCTCCGTTTTGCGCTCATCGAGCTGAGCCTTCTCGGTTTCTATTTTCTGCTTTTCCTGTTCGATCTGACTCAAACCGCTATTCGAGAAAAGAGAATGAGAGCGACCAAAAACGTACAGTATTCCGTTCATGAACCTACTAACGCGACGGCACACTTACTCTTTATTGCGTTCCTGCAACGCCTGCTCGATGTGTCGCATTTCCTCCTCTAGCCTTGCTTTTCGATCATTTGCCTTCCGCACAGTACGTTCAATATCGGCTTGCTTGGTTTGTGCTTCCTGTAACTTCCGACGAACCTCGGCGTAGGTCTCTTTCAGCGCGACGTATTCCGTCTTTTTTCCTTCGATATCGGCACGATGCGTCTGGATGGTTCGCTCCGTGTCCGCAACCAGCGATTCGCGGTTGGCAATACGATTCTCCTGCTCCTCGATCGACGATCGCAGCTTCTTCAGTTGCTCATCCACTACCGCCAGCTGTTGCTCGAGGTCTAGCACGTTTCGCCACACCAGATTCGTCTGCAGTTCCTGCAATACCTCATTCAACCGACCAGCCGATTCGAGGGTTCGTTGCTTCTCCTCCAGTACGTCAATCTCGCTCGTTAAAATTTCCAGGCTCTGCTCCTTTACTGATAACACGTTGCGCGCTTGCTCGGCGACGTTAACGCACTCATTCAGTTTCTGCTTTATCGAATCGATCTGAGTCGCCTTTGTGAAAAACGTGTACTGCTTGCTTTCGTCCGAGTCTTTTAGCAGCGACCGGGCTAGATCTTGATTCAGCACACAGATCGGATTGTCCACTTGGATGTTGAAGGCAAGAAGAATTTTCTGCAGTTCCGCTCGACTAGTCGAGACGACTTGTCCGTGCTCGTTTTTCAGCTTGTACGATCCTCCACTGGTGGCGCTGATCATGCGTTCGCAAATAATGCGACTACCATACCGTTCCTTATCATACGCGTCGAAACCAGCGTTCTCCAGATGTATTTCAATTACGGCCTGAGTTTCCCCATGTTTAATAAGATCTACAACGAAGATGCGGAAACCGTAAGCAGCTATGCCCGAAGCCGGTACATTTTGTCTTACCTTTTAAACTATTGCACCGGTTCGTTTGGGTTGCACTGCAACCAAGTCCGACGGTCATGGCAGCTAGAATGGCACTTTTTCCGCTACCGTTCTTACCAACTAGGAGATTGGCCCGCTTATTGAACTCAACCGCCAGGTGGGGATGGCACATGAAATTTTTGAGCACAACCTTTAGTACCTTACCATTGCGTACTATTACTGCCCCTAGTTGAGAACTATCCGGTATCCTAGTATCGTCCTGCTGCGGTTAATACGAAAACAAATACATTATGCATTTGTTGTCATTAATCTCGGCAATGATACGTAAAAGTTACGATACATACGCTGGCCACAGCCGTTGCATTGTTGTTTCCATCGTCTGCGCGGTGGCGTTTAGCGTGAGAGATACTGGCAACATCAGCGGATTGATGATTTCTTTTACGGGTTTCGTTCATGACTGCAAATACTTAACAAGGCATCGATACACGAAAACTGCACTGAAAGCAGTCAACAAATATACACAAAAACAAAGCGACGCCTCGCCAGTGGAGCACTCAGCTAAATCCGTTTTCCGTTTGTGTTCAGTTACGGCGGGATTTCTTTCTCATACAAAAATGACATTTCTTCCATGATGACGTTTAGAAACCAGATCCAGTACTACATCGCTTGTGATCGGTTCGTGCGCAGGTAACAGCATGCCTGATCATCAGCGAACACGTGACTTGTTTTAAAATCGTTTTCATTTCGGTATAAAAAAACATCCTAAAACGCGAAAATTTCATCTCAGCAATGGGAGCGACATTTGTCGAAACATTAGACTCTTTATTTGTACCAGGAACGTAAGTCGTTGTGCAATTTTGTGATGAGTAAGTCACGTTGCTTGCACAAAGGCAAAAGGGCTCTTTATTCTGTTAGTAATATCTGCAGAGCATTATCGAACTTGAATAGCACAAAATTCACGCAAAAACATACGGAAATAAAAAAAATAAATTGGAAAACAAAAGAGAAAGAAGGACACATTCTCAGACAGCTTTTAACAAAATATAAACAAAACATAGCACTGGAGGAGATGTCGTTTTCGTTATCAGTTAAACTAATTCGCAAATAAATAACATTCCAGTAGGCACACATTGCTCAAACTGTATCTGTTTGCATTTTACTGCATTTCTTGCTCGAACAGTAATATCGTTTGTGTAATATATCTGCTTCTGGCACAATCGTTTCGCCTGCTCTCACTTATCCGCAGCGGTACCTGCTTCACGCATCCGCTAAGCTCGCCATAACCAGTCCAGCGGTGTCCCCACTTCGGTTGACTGCCGTTTGCTGCACCCTAGAAGGAATGCCACATCTCACCCTTGGCGGGATCTAGCTAGATCCGTCCTTTCGTTCTGAGCCAGCCGGCATAAACTCGATCGCCGCCGAATTGATGCAATAACGTTTACGCGTCGGTGGCGGACCGTCCTCGAACACGTGGCCCATGTGGGCGGCACATTTCGAACACCGTACCTCCGTCCTCACGCGGCCTGGTTGTGTGATCAACAATAGGATATTACCCCCTTTTAGTGGTGGTGTTTATGTGAAGTGATCGCAGGAAGTAGGAAGTGTTTTGCGGAGTTGAGAAAATCCGCCAAGGGATAAGGAAGTCGCAGTGGAGATGGCAGTGTTCGTTTAGTTACAATAAAAACAAACCCGGAAGATTGATACGAACGGATAAACATATAAAAATTTAAAATTCAAATGCATTGAAATTTGAAACGCAATAAAAAAGAGAAAACATTTAAACACAAAACGAAATCATGTCATATTGCAGATATATGGGACAATTTTCCATAGGTCAACCAATCGAAAAGTTTAGAAACATATAATATCAATACAAAACAGAAGAGAATAAATGATTGGAACAAATCATAACGAATGTATGGGAGTAAGAACAGCAGGAATGGGCCGATATGAATAAGAACGTTACATAAAATGAAGAACCGACAGACAGGAGCAAATTCAGCAGATGAAAATGTATACATAATTCCGGCCAAACCAAAACGTATATCCGATATCGCCATAAAACATTCGATTGATATTACGATCGATGAACCCCAGAAATGAGCACCGTTGCGAACGAAGTGATGTTTTCCACATATTTTAGTGTATGTTTATGGTTGTGTTTTTTGTTGTAGATATGTGATAAATGAATCGTGATCGACACAGCACGGTTGTTTTTTCGTGTTTAGTTCATGAAAATAGTTATCGTGTTGATATTGCGAATCGATTGCAGAAGTGAAGTTCGAAATATATAAAGAGAAAGAGAAAAAAGGAAGAGAAAAGAGAATAAAGATACCATTAGAACCGTCACCGGAAATCCGGCAGAGCTGGTGAAAAAAGACGCAGGCGGTGTACAATGCCGGGGGAAACAATTTGAGAAAACGTATAGCATATTGTATGCTCCTTCCCACATGGAAACGCAAAAGCAACACAAGCAAAAGCTGCGATATACCTATAGGAATGTGTGGTAAAAAAAAGGGCAGTACACAATGACTTTGAAAAAGAACAACCTGAAAACAGCTAATTAAACAGTTGAAACACATTTTTTGATGAACGTAAATAAAACGAACACAACAATTTATACTCAAGCTATACGTACAATGCCAATAAAAATTAACGTGAAAAGCATTTAGCGTTTACCAAAAATCTGATAACTAATAATATAAACGAGGTTTTTTAAATGCAAAACACGAAGCGGATAAGCAAAAATAAAATGGAGAAATCATTGGAAAGAAAGGGGGAACCCAAAGTTGAAAATAGCAATTTCAAATTGAATCAATCATGTTCTTAATCTGTCCATTCCATGAAGTTGTGAATGTTGATCAAACGTAAACGTAATGAAGCAGTGACGTGAATGAGTAGCAGTGGTATTATTCTTTCCATTGTTTGGTTAGGATTGTGATAAACGATTGTTAAAGATCGACAGGTGAAACGATCGGAGGACAGCAGAGACACCAAACCAAAGTGGATTGTTTCGTAGCGCACATGCCAAATATATTACACACCCATCATTCAGAAGCGAACATGTGCGTGACATGACGGAAGCATGGCATGGCCGAGATAGAATAATTGTCGTTTGATGTTAAACACATTTCGTTTCGTTTAAAAGGTCTACATGAAAGGGTGTATGGCTTATGGAATAAAAAAATTAAAAAAATCTGCACAACATATTAGAAACATAGCATGGGAAAATGGATTTTTCGATCAACATACATGTTTTTCTTGTAACAAAACGAATCTGCACTCCACCATCAATTTGATTATTTTTGTTGAAAAAGCACGGCTGTAAAAAATGTATTATAATTTTCATTTATGGCTACCGTATCGCTAGTAACGTATAGTTTAAGTTTTTTTAACTGATAATATATTGAATTGATCCAATAAAAGATTAATCGTTGGGATATCCTCCCATCACAAATTCTGTTAATTGCAAAGTTATTAGCTGCATGAAGTACATGATGTTAGCACAATGTTAATAACAAAACACATTTAACTCATCAACTATGCTTGAACATATTTCGATTGCTTTAACAAGTAGTTTTTTTCGTACTTGATTGGTATTTTTTTCTAAACTGTGCAACAATCAATGCCATGAGTTAGTTTCTTCAATTCGACGTTCTCAACGCATGATCATTTAACTTAAGACAGCAATTTTGCAATAAACAAGATAAAAATAAAAGAATAAAAATAAAAGAATAAAATCAAACGCACAGAATACAAAATATCAACATTAATAAAAGAAAAATGAGATAGTTGAAAAACTAAAGAAATAAATAATCTTCAAACTAAATGCAACCATGCGACAAACATTCAGATCAAAACGTACAAAATAGAGAACTCAATTCCATTGTGATAGATTTGTTAGATCAATCAGTGACCAGGGTGGAGGAAGATGTCCACAATTCAACAGCCAAACAAATCAACAGCTCTGGTAGACTAGCGCATCTGATTAAAAGACCATGTCACTATCACTACCCAGTTAGTTGCCTAGCACGCAAAATAGATCGTACGCTTTATCTTGTCCGATGCCAGACAATTCTGTTTGCCTGCATACTTACCGGGGATGCTGGGATCTTTGTGCAGTGTCACCTTGCCCTGGTCGAGGACGTCGTTGAACGCCGGCCAACCACAACCGGAGTCATACTTTGTTTCGGAACTGAAAAGCTCCTGGCAACACACCACACATACGTAGGTGCCTTTTTCATAGAATTTGTTGTACTTTCCGGTAAAGGGCCGCTCAGTGCCGGCTTCCTGCGTCACGTGGAACTGCAGCGGTGTTAGTTTTGAAACCAGCTCCTCCTTCTTTTCCATCGTCAATGGGCGCCCTAGATGTTCCGCTTCACCGCTGGATGATTTTTCTTATGGGAATACAAAAAGTAGCTGATTTTAAAAACGATGTCAGTTGCGTATTTAACGATAAAGATGGATAAAATCTATGAAAACGTGGCAAATATAACACCAAAACATTCCGGTCCAACGTGACGTTATAGATCAGGATGCAGGACAACATAGTGCTTTGATGGAAAATGGTGCACACACTAAATAATTGCACTGCCTTGTTCTGCTAGTTGCCTTGTTGCAAATGGAAAAGTACACCTCATTCGCCTAGAAAACAATGAATCTAAATGGTCACGGTCAATAGCGCACCGTTGCAAACAGTATCGTATCGATCGCTCTTGATCAGGATTAGCTTTAGCCGGAACTAAACATGCTGGTCATTTTTTTTACTTTTGCGCTTCACTTAATCGTTCATTTATGAAGCACTCAATCCATTGAAATGACCACACTTATCCAGCGCCATTATATGCTTTAAAAATACACGCCTGGTATGGCATTTACTAATATATTATACATAGATTTTATAGAAAGTAAAAGCAATTTTTGAAACGATGCCCACTTAAAACCTCTCCTGATGTCTCTACGTGCAAAACAGATCTGAGCGAATTCAAAATTCATATCCGCTATCTTATCAGCCGCGCATAATTGTTACGTCCTTCACAGTTATCTTGCCGAAGCTAAGGATAGCTCATTCTTCGTTTGAAATCATACCGATGATCGGCGTTGGTAATCATCTAATCAATCTTCGACGAGCGCCTGTTTTTCTCTTGGATGCGCATTTTTATCATCTACACGTCTACCTGCAAAAGACCCCATTCGCACCCATTTTTTCGATTTAAGCAGAACCTCCCTTACCCTACGCCCGTGGAATGTGTTCGTATGCGTATTTGTGCCAAAGCCCAACCCTGGTGTACACGCACCCCTCGATTTTCCAACATTTGTACAGTCCAATGCAACCTTATTTTGGAACATCACAACCTAATATGCCGTTCCGGTTTTAAGCGTATCCGGCCCTGTAAAAGGCCTACTAAGAGAAGTGCGCCTATTGGTGACAAAACGAACGTTTTTCGAAGGCTTCGCAGTTGCTTCGCATTACAGCTATTGTTTGTAAGTTACGTCTTCATCGCTGCTTCCTATCCTGCTCGCTCGGCGTCGACAGTAATTGGTCCATTAAGAAAAGCAAACAAGGGGGCATATATATATTTTATTATGGTTCCATATCCGTTGGTTCCTGGTGCACTAAATCGTTCATCGAGTATTATAGCTTCATTCCAGACTAGCACATGCGCACTACGTGCGGGCAGTTTAAATTACCCGTGAAGGCAACGAGATGAGGAGAAATGATGCCAAACAGTCAAACATGATTTTGCATACATTCCATGTAACGGTTGGCGTCCTCCGGTGCGTTTTTGTGTATCAGCCTCAGTCGGTGAAATGAAGCAACAGCTGTTCTGCAAGGCAATCTGGTGCACATTATAACGACTCGGCTAGTCATCTATGGTCCATGGACTTCACACACTAACCCTGAACGAAAGCGAAGTGCAAACACATTGCAGTTTGCAAACGTTTCGATGCATGCTTGAGTGCATTCTGTGTTAGCTCAACTCATTAAGCAGAAGGTACGGCCTCCCCGAATTTTCGACCACCTTACGTTACACGATTCTCTCGCATACGCATCTTTACATCTCTATGGTCAATGCAAAGTTATTTTTAACCCAACTTTCAACACACAACTTTTGCTGTTCACGTTGCCACTCGAAAGAACGCCACACAGTTTCTTTTCCTCACGTCTATCGCTCTCTGTACTGTTGGGGGACAAATTATCGGACCAACAGCATCGTACGAACCTACACACCTGACCTCTGGCTACCTGTCCTATACGCACATACGCAAGCATACGCACAAAAAGTGCAAAGATCGCAAGGACTCAATGTCTCGATGCACCACGTTGATGTTTTACTGTAAAACGCGTCGCTGGCACTGGTAATTAGACACAAACCTTCGGGTGCTACGAATGGCTGCTTGGATCGTGAAACGCGCACCACGATTACAATTATGGGCACGTTTCGTTGGTGCCACGAGCACAGTTATCGCTATATTAGGATACCACGAGATTGAGACACACGCGGCGTGGTCCGCAGTACTAGACAGATGCGGTGTTCAAAATCTGATACGGAGCGTATTTCCGCGGTATAAATTGCTGTTAAAGAATTGCGCAAGTGGCGCCCACGAGTGTAGACGTTCTCTTTACGTATCTTGCGCGAGACTGCGCTTGGACCATACGGACTACACGCGACTATTAAAGTGCACAGTATGTCCAATGTCTGGTGGATGGTCAAGCCAGACTAATGTTGTGGTGGCGAACCAGCATCCTCATTCTCATAAGTATGTCATTTTATGCTCACTTTTATAGAGTATCAAGGAGAAAATCCAATGGCCAATAGCACACGAAGTTGATCATATTACATAATTATAAAAATTATTCGATCACAAGATGTACTTGCATTTATATTTTGACCTGAAAAGTTTGCCATCCCTGCTCTTAGCCCTACGATCAGTGGACTTGGACCTGCGTACGCATGCGCACAAGAGCAAATGTTTTATGCGATGACTTAATGAATGATATCAACGTTGCAATTATCGATTTGATCGGGTTTTGTCATCAAAACGTTAAAATTTTCGCTTGATGCGTTATTTACTCGAGCGAGGTGTGAAATGAATCAAATTCGCACTGTTTTACACGTTGTGCTAACACGCTATCAAATGCGCATAGGTAATTACACCACAACGCGAAATGAGTTGTTTTCGAAGATTTTCACTATGACGGCCGAGCTTCGTAACGTACCTCGGCTGGAGTTCCAGATTACACTTTTGGGTAACACACTGCCGCTAGAACCCATCACTGAACTCACAACTCTGATCGGTCGTTCCCAGTTGCTTCGATCGACTGTGCCTCTATTGCAATACGTTGCCGTAAAGAAATTTACGGACCCGTTTACTTTCGCTTTTTGCAACGCGTCCCGGCAAAGAAGCGCCGTGACGGTCAGGGTAACACGTCTTACACCGGAACTAATAATTCCAACCATTTCTGCGCAACACTAGCACGCTGTAAGGAAACTTTCACCGAAAGCAGCAGATAACACGAAACCTATCTGTCTGCCGGCAGAGCCGTTGGTAGTAGCTTCGGGTGTGTGATATAATGACCCTTCACCGAACCAGCTGCGATATGAGTGTTGATAAACAAACTGCGAATAGCTGGCACAATTTCCTACCGGATCAATACGATGCACACTGACAGCCACCGGAAAGGTCACCGCAATAGACGACGACAATATGCATTTAGATTTCGCACACTTACTATCGCTGCGCTCCGAAACTGCACCAGTAGATAAATCAGTTGGCCTACGAAACTGTTCATAAGATGCCTACACGAAACACTGCAGCACAGCAAGTCCGGATCGATTTTTTTCCGGTGCCACTTCCCTTGCTGCTTCTTGAATGAATGCAGCTTTTGTTTTGACAGCAGCTGATCTGCTTCCCACCCCACTCCGAATTTCATTGACAGCTTATGGTGACGTTTGGGGCGCGTTCAACAATTT
This sequence comes from Anopheles nili, assembly GCF_943737925.1. NCBI lineage: Eukaryota > Metazoa > Arthropoda > Insecta > Diptera > Culicidae > Anopheles > Anopheles nili. The sequence continues at coordinate 31,175,232 of NC_071291.1, forward strand.
AACAACAACGCAAACAATACTCGCACAAGAAAACAGATAGATCGTCTCCGAATGCAAGCTTTCTGTTGACGTTTCAAAGAGTTATTTGCCGCTTCTAGTGATCGTCTGAAAAATACTCAGCTTCCTCATGAAGTAAACGCTAGTTTCCACTTCTTGTCTTCAGCAACAACACGGGTGCGTGTACTTCCTGGAGCGTGCGTCCGTGCATGCGTGAGTACGTGCGTATGTGTATACAGCAAGTGTACGAAGTCAACAACATCAGGATAGGAACGGAGCATCTGTAGCTGGCAGCGGGATCACAATGGTTGCACGTGCAGGACGAAGCCGTTTCTTCGCATGCCTCGGACTGCTGATTCTGATGGTGGGTTTCGTGACGATGTTCCACAACTCGCAGCAACAGCTGGATGAGCTGCGACAGCTGGGGTTGCGCTGCGAGCAGCAGCAAAAGTCCGTTCAAGCACAGATGGAAGTCCTCGTCGACCAGAAGCTGCGGCTGGAGAACTCGCTCGAGTCAGAGCGCATGATAAACGAGGCCAACAGAAAGGAATCGAAGCAGAAAGCAAAAGAGGAACAGGAGGAGCACAGCAAATCGTCGATGGAGGCCAACATTCGCTACGCCTCCTTGCAGCAGCAATGCAACCTTGTCAAGAGCCAGCTCGGAGATCTCACGGAAGAGTGTAGTCGTAGCAAGAAACAGCAATCGGAAGAAATAAATTCGCTTCGGCTGAAAACGTCGGAGCTTCAAGGCAAAGTACAACGGTTCAAACAGGAATCGGCTAATGATGTGGAACATTTGAAGGTAATACTTTTTGGTGAACGAATCATCAATTCAACGAATTTTCACTCGCCTGCACTTTCTTTTTTCAGGCTCTAATAGAGCAGCTAAAAAGCGACAAGTATAACCTCGAGGCTTCGCTACGACGGCAGCTAGGAGAAAAGGACCATGTGATTGAAAAAATACGCGATCTCGCGACAAAGATGGAAAAAGAGAATGCATTCTACCTCGAGCGATGCAAGTTACCTGCGGACCAGCGTCCGAAACAGCACCACCGCTATCAAGACGTTTTGGAGGCACTGTCCTTGGTAGCGGCCAAGGCAAACGCTGCTAAGGCATCTGTGCACAATTTCAACGAGCAACTATCCGTGAGTGAAGATTTGTACCGCATACCGGTAGCGTTGAAACACCGCTCCGTTGCTAACTTGGCCACAAGCTCTACTACGGTGTCTATCGGTCTGTCGCCCTCAACCTCCTCTTCCTCTTCCGCCACTAACAATCGATCCGCGGGGAGAATTTCTCGTGCCTCGGAGGAACAGGAAACGCGCGTTATTGCCAATCCGTTCGAGTTGCTCCCCCGAGCGAACCCATACGTCGAACGTAACCCAGCAGGGGCATCTGAAGACTCCAAGATTAACCTCGTTGGCGGTGGCGGTGACACGGCTTCCCGGCTACATCCGGCACTCGATGGTGGTATTATTAATTCTGTGGAAAATTTTCAGATCATACCCAAACCATTACCCGCGGTTGCTGCCCCGGACGGTTCACAGGCGAACAATGTGCTGCAGGAACCACGACTGCTGAAAACCTCTACATCGGTATCGACAAACGGAAAGCGGTACGCATCTTCTGACCGCAACTTACAAGTTCCGATTCTAGCAGCACCAACCATGCTGCCTGGACCGTCGGTAGAACATTCAAGCAAACGCAGCAATAGTGGTGTAGATGGTGGCGGAGGCACCGTGTCCGGAAGCAGAAGCAGTACCACATCCACTACAACCAGCCCGTCGGTGTCTCGGGGTGCTGGGGTTGCTCCAAATCGGTCATCGAGCTCCGTCGCTCGGAAACCTTTAAGCAACAGGCACACGAAGCCAGTGCCGGTTGGTATCGTACCGTTCCCTGACATGATGCCTGAGCTAGAGGAAAATATTAGTGAAAACATTTTGGATAACCGGTACGCTAACGTGGCCGCAGCAGTCGCTGGAATGGCAACCGGTGGCTTCAATGGCGCTGGTGCTGCTAGCAACTCGCTGGGTGTGGCGAAAAAAGGTCGGTCCGATAAGCAGCGAGCCGGTGCCGGTGGAGTGGCAGCTGATTTAAACTTCCTTAATGGCGGTACCAATCTGGACACTGATAATGGTGCCCATGAAGTGCAGGACGGTGAAACGGGAGTAAAGCGAACAGCAGCTGGCGGCGTTGGAGGTCAGGGAGGTGAAGGAGTGGCACCAGCTGGTGACGATGATCAGCTAGCGATGGGCAACGAGAACAATCTGAATGCAGCCGAAGAGGATACAAACCTGTACGACAACGGCAACGAAGCCGCCGGAGGCAATAAACCGCAGTTTGGAGGCAATCCGTTGCTCGATCAGCAGATAGACTATAATGACGTCATAGTTCCAGGACACGGTGTGGGACGCAGTGGCGATCAGAACCGTCGAGTTGCAGCTAAAAGGCGTGAAGGAGGCGCAGTCGGTGGAATCGAGAGTAAAGGTGGTGTGATCATCGACCGGATGGGGGATAAGTTGATTAACGAAATAGCCCATGATCATGGGAAGGAAGGGGACAACTACCCGAACGAGATGGAAGATCTACATCTTGTAGGAAACGAAGCCGAAGAAGAGGACGGTACGTGAGATATCGCTTAAGCGGTTACGTTAGCGGAACGTTACGAAATTATCATTATTTTTCCATTTGTTCTTGCAGTGAGTGATTATGACGATCCGACGGCACTAAAGCAAGGACATGCCGAGCGTAATTAGGCTACGTTTGTGAAAGCTCATACCGATCCTGGCAACAGAATTAGATTGACCAGACTGAAAGCAAAATGGGTCGTACACGGCTATATAATCTTTCCCAAGAACGTCTTGCGAAATTTGTAGGATGGCATAGCAATTCTACGGCATTTTCGGCTGGAGTAGAATAATACAATACCGGTCGTACTACTAAGTTGGACCTTTAGGATACCCCGTACGCGTTGCGATTCGATGCGATATCGTATCTTAAAAACACACAAAAAATGCTCAGCACAAACCTCCAGAGTAAGGCGCGGATAGCAATCCACAAGAAAAACGATTAATATTCATTCATGCTCATAAGTTGTACTTGTTGAATGTTTGCACCATCATTACTATTATTCGTTTGTTCTCGTTCTTCGTTCTATGATCGTATGTATGTTTATCATAAGATTTCGAATGTAGGCTCATAGATATAATGGAAGCGCAGACCCCTCGTAGCTCGTAAACTCGGTTCGTATAACTTTTCCTCGATGCTAAACGAAAAGACAGTATGAATTTAGTTCAACAAAAAGGAACTTAATTCCACTTGGCCGCAAATATTAGCTAGGATTAATGTAGGTGATGATTTTGCTTATTCTACCCAATACCGATCGCGCTCGAATATCTTTCTAATCAGAAAACCATTCGTCCACTTATAGATCTCTGAAGTTTTCTTAATTTAAATCTCTTATTTGTCTATTTGTAAAGCTCATGGGTGATTGATTTCCCACCAACTTAAGTTCACCTATCTGTAAAGTTATAGCTATTTGTCTATGCACACGTCGCTAACAAATGCCATATTTGTTCCTTTTATTTATTTTTAACTAATTTCTAATCTTCCATCTTGCTATCGCCTCTAAGATTCAAATGCTGGAGATTGTGCACTGAAGCAAGAAGCATGTTACCTTAAAGTTTAGGTCCAAAATGAGACAAAGAACTCACACAATAAGCACATTACGAAAGCATCACCACCCCAGTGTTAGGACCTCGGAGATTGTTTTTCCTTTACCTCGGTACAGTGAATCTACGCAAAGCAAAGGAAACACTTGACTGTTCAAATTAAAAAGAAATCTCTCTGTCGTTTATGTTATAATGGAACTGTGCGCAGTTTACTAGAGTAAGGAATCCTGGCGGATATTATGTGATCGCGATAATTCTTTTCAAAGTAAGGCAAACTCAGGTCACGTTTCCTGAGCGAGCCAGATTAATTCTGGCTACGTGGTTATTAGCAGTGTAGTTTTAAGAGGAAGAAGAAGGGAAAACCAGCAAATATATACTAATTATAACATGTTGGGTGAACTGTCGTAACAACAAAAACATGGTAATAAAAAGAAACATTCATTGGAAGCTCTGCAATATCTGCAACTTATTGCTCAGATACAATGCGATGGTTATTCGCCAGACAATAGCATGTTATCGGGTGCGATAAGCAAAAACTCAACGGCCCAGACCAAAAGGCTCACCCAAAAGGATTCTCTTTCCCTCTTGAGCAGCGATGACATTGAAAAACAAATGCTTAAGCATGAGCATCGTAAACAAACCCCTTTCCCTCCTGTCTTTCCTTATTCCATCACTTACTGGTGTGTGCACGTGTGTGACATAGCGACGGCGTGCATCAAAGGCATGACAGAGGGTTCTATTTTTTTTTCATTATCGACCATACACTCTCCGAGCTGGCTCCTCGTACGGTCAAGGGAGCTAGCTGTCAAACGTGTGTTGTCTCGCGAGCTCTCGTAATCGAATCTGCCGGTGAAACCATCAGCTGATGCGAAGGAGGTAAGCACCGCGACACATTTATGAGACGAAGCAAACTGGGAAAGGGCGTCAGTACCTTTGCTGGTTTCTTGTGCGGTGCAAGAGTGGATAACGGTCGTCATCTACTATCAACCGGTGGGTTCGTGCAGCTCCAGAAGAACACGACAATAAAAAAGTTCAAGCGTAGTGCTATCGCTGCAATTGCCAGCGGTACCAATCACGCTGCAATACACGAGCTTCACAGCAATTATTTACCTTAACCTTCGGCCGAGGTGAGTCGTTCAGATAGTAGCTCTCAAAATTTGTAATCTTTTGTTTCGATTTTGTTTTTGCGTACAATGCCGGCCTGGTCTATTGTTCCGTAATTGAATTTCGTAATTTGTAAATGCTACAATGTATCCGATGATATAGCAGTTTCAAGTATTTTTTCACATCGTGGTACCAGTCATAATAGGGAAGTTGCATGTAGTCACTACGGACGTTTAATATATGGCAAGAATCTGAACACTTCAGATCAACGCATTCCTAACGGACCGCATTGGAGTGTGAACAACTTCAAACAAGCACACGTTCTATTCATGCTGATACATGATTGATTACATCCACAAGCAGCAAACCTCTTCCAAGTGGCTCGTAGACGGTGCAGACTGAAATTTGCATTGATTTAAATCAATTAATTTTCCTTGGATCAATTTGAGCACCTTCTTCTTTAGTGGCACAACAACCGTTGTCGGTCATGGCCTGCCCTGTTGGAACTTGCTTTGATTTGGGATTTCACATAAGCGAATAGTCAGTCCTTCGTACAATTAGGGCAAATACATCATAATGGACGGTTACGTACTATCTTGCTATAAAAGGAAGTCTAGACATGCCTTGCTAAGCTAAGCTAAGGCTTTCTTTGACTTAGAATTTCACGAAAGTTTGATTAGTCAGTCCAGCGTACGGGGGCAGCTCAGTCGAGATTCGAACCCGATACTATCTCGTATGTTTATGCCGCACGCTAACGCTTCGGCTTTTGGCGCTTTGAATCGTATCCAGCTGATAAGTAATGGGTGGAAAGCCTTTGCAAGGAATTATTGCATATTTAACGTTGATAAAATTATTTCGCACACGATCAGGGTTAATATATTATCTCTACAAACCATCAGACAGATACCAAATAGACATTTACAGATTATCTCAATTACCTTAATTGTGAAGGTCAATCATCATCGAATCATGTGTTATTTTTTCACGGTACATGTTAAATTTTCATCCTTAGAGCGATCATGCAACCATGGCTAAAAATATCACTACTGCTTTGTACGTTCGGGTTTCTCAAAGAAATTCGTCCCAGCGAACCGTTCATTGTCGACTACTTGGCTGGACCTTGGCGCAACCTTACGATGGATCAGGTACGTCGCGTCCGTGAAACGTAACTGAGTTTGGCCAATGTTCATATGCTCTCTTTTCCTTTCCTGGTCATAGATCATACAAGAGGCATTCCCGATCGGAACTTACTCGTATCTGGCGCAGTTAGCCGTGATCTTTCTTGTCACGGATTTACTGCGCTACAAACCGATTATCATCGTTAACGGTGCTGCCGGTATCGTCGTGTGGAGCATGCTGACGTGGACCACGTCGCTGAGCGCTTTAAAGGTGTTAGAAATATTTTACGGCACGTACTGCGCAGCGGAGGTAGCCTACTTCAGCTACATCTACGCCAAGGTTGATCGCGAGCACTACCAGAAAGTGACGTCCCACACTCGAGCTGCCATCTACAGTGGCCGATTCCTGGCTGCTAGTACGGCGCAACTACTAGTGTACTTCGAAGCTATGGACTATCGTCAGCTCAATTATCTGTCACTGGGCGCACAGATCAGTGCCACCGCGTGGGCGCTGTTTCTCCCGTCGGTACCAACGAGCATGTACTTCAACCGTCGGAACATAACTAATGATATACAGGCACGATCCGATGCGAATAAGCGTAAAATGATCGTTACGGTGCCCGACGATGACCGCTCGGACGATGGCAAACAAACGCCCACTGCTCAGGCGTGTGAAACAAAGGTGCCATTCCGTACTCGCATGAAAGATGCCTTCATCCTGCTTTGGACACACTTTAGAACATCGTTTACAAATCGTAACGTGCTCCAATGGAGCGTCTGGTACGCACTGGCAATGGCAGGTTATATCCAGATTCTGGCTTATGTTCAAGCTCTGTGGAGCTCGATCGATGAAACTCAACCTGCCGAATGGAACGGTGCAGTCGAAGCGGCATTGACGCTTCTCGGTGCCATCGTATCCCTACTGGCCGGGTACGTGCACAGTGGTTTCTTGAAGCCTCGCACCAGCCTACTGGCCCTTGCCACGCTCGCGTTTGCTGCAGGCGGAGCGATGCTGCTCGCTACTAAAACAAGCACTCTGGTTGTGTCCTACGTCGGGTACATGATTTTCTGTGTCCTGTACGCTTTCGCCATCACTGTGGTTAGCGCTGAAATAGCAAAAAACATATCAGACGACTGTTTTGGACTTGTGTTTGGTTTCAACACTCTAGTGGCGTTATCGCTACAAACGCTGCTTACCTTCTCCGTTACGGACTCGGATGGTTGGTTTGCGCTGGACGTTTTCGGGCAGTTCACCGTGTTCAGCTCCTACTTCCTAGTGCTTGGTGGTATTTATACATTGTTTCTGCTAGTAGACATACTCAGTAGTGTGATACGTCGTTCGGAGTAATTCGCTTCGTTACATCCTTGTTCGCGTCACATTAAACTATATCATGAACTGATTAAAAGGCTGACAATGCAACGAGTAGTACAAAAATTTCTTCCCATCGACCTACTCCACATCGATGCCAACAAGAGTACTTAGGGACAATGCCCAATAGCGTAATGCTAGATACATCGTCATGACACTTGGTGCGTTGCATTGTATATTTTATCATGATCAGGCTACCAACATGCTGCACATCAATTTCTACTGTAGATATAAACTGCATTTGCTTTTTATGAGCAAACTGAATAATAAAACAAGGAAAAGGGCGCCTCCCATTTCTGGCCTTATCCCGGGCGCACTCGGTTATAGAAAGCGTTCATTTTTTATCATTAAGGCATAGTATAATTTATAGTACAATAGCAGCACAGCCCGAATTCATCTATTTTAAAATAAATGTTTATTAAAAAAGTTTGAGATATTAATTATTATTTATGCTTTTCATTAAATTATGCAACTTACATTTCTGTTAAAGGTATCTGATACAACTGCCCTTTTACAAATCAAGAGCTCGCTATCATCTGATTCTGATTAAATTTACACTATAAAAATAAACATTTAAATGTATTTACACTATACATAATTAGCTTATAATATCCGTGGATGTGAATTGACCATTCTCAGATAAATTTTAAAAAATATTTCGAAATGCTTTCAAGCGTTTACTTAATTCATTGACTCCAAATGAATATTCTGCAAAATGTAAAAATATTATTTTTATCAAATGAATTTCAACCGATAACAAATATGCACACGATACACGTACTTTAATATATCAAATATGATTTAACTTTTAATTTACGTTATTTTAGAAATAATTTCTTATTCATTGTACAAATTTACATGAGACAAGTTAGGATAGAAAGTGTGTGCAAAGAACATATGAAAAAGTAACCCTCATGAATTTGTCAAGGCTTCTTCCTCTAGTAACGCTGATGACTGTTGATCGCACTACAAATTTCAACATTAATTGAAGTTTCCTTCAAGTGAATCTCTCCCTTTTTGTTCGCTTACCCTACTCTACTCATCACAGCATTTCCATTTCCCTTTATTACTTACATCCAAATAAGCAAACATTATTATGTTTACTAAACATGGATCAATTCTCATTCCGTTTATGGAAGATATTCTTCCATTTTATTCGCGTTCACAATAATCATCATGGATGCCGTATCATACCCTTCGACGTCCCTTGCTGTTGCTGCATAGTAGGAACAACGACAGCATGGTTGGATTGAGATTGTATGCCGTTCATCACTCCAGTCGCATTTATCTGTTCCTTCTCACATCCATCAACAGTCGTTGGCGGGTTTGGTGGAATAGTATGGATACTAATAGGTGCGCCCACCATACACCTAGATGACTGTGAAGCAATCTGGTTCCACACACTCGTTGGTATGCTGCTGACGGAAACGTCACCTCCAGCTGTAACAATTGTGTACGTCGGTCTTATCGGAGCCGTTGTCGCTGTTGGACTGCTTTTATTAGCGCTTCGAAACGGGTGCGACACAAGCGTCGTTGACGAAACGTCGTTTAAATGTTTTGGTAAGGTTCCCTGCAGAACATGTAAATTGTCGCCAATCGAGAGAACAATCGCGAATAGTAAACACGTGTATGTTAGAAATATGTTTCAGCTTACTAGAAAAAACATCCTCAATATCAAATTGTACACATGTTGTGCAAATACAACAAAATAATATGATGAAAGGAACAAATACGATGCAATATATGATTGGTAATTTCATCTTTTATCAAGATTTAAAACAACTTAATGCAATTATAAACATGTGATAATCTATGTAATTTGTAAAGAATCTACCTTACTCGAAGCATTATTTATGCTTTCTCCTGAATTACTCCAGCTAGGCTTTCCACGTGAAACTGGTCTGCTTTGATGCGGTTGTGGCATATTTGTCACCTTAACAGTTGTGGTCGAAGCAGTCACTACAGTTGGATAGGTGTGTTGTGGATAGCTTACAGGAATATTGTCCCTTCCATGAACAGCATGGATTATGGGTGTCTTGTATGATGAACGACTCCCTAACGCATTGTTTGGAATCAAGCGATTTGAATATGTAGAAGATGGTTGAACTCTATTCAGCGAAGCCGTTGTTATCGTAGAGAGATCTAATCCTCTGGCTAAAGGAGATATATTCGACGTTCGTCCTTTACGTACATTGGCGGAATGGGTAGCATAGGTACTTGATGCAGAAGGTAGTACCTTGGTTGCTGGAGCCATGTTGAAATTCATCGCATTCGCTTTCTGGCAATGGTTATGTTCATGCTCGTGTTCGGACCAGTCTTTTTGCTGGCAAGTTCTATTACAATAAGATGTGTTCCAGCAGCAATAAAAGAGAGCTTCACTGAAACATTTCTTACACCACTGCTGTTTTTTCGCGTTTAGTACCTCACGATCTTTTTCTCGTAACAATTTTTGACGCTGTAATATAAATTTGCGACTGTATTCTTCCTCCAGAGTCCGACGCAGTTCCGTAATTTCCCTTTCGTGCGTTTTTTTCATTTCTTCAACAGTATGCAAAAGCTGCTGGTTCTGCTTTTGACAGCGCTCCAATTTGATTTCGAGGATTTTTGATGCTGCCTCGCTTGACCCTTTATCGGCCATATTGGACAGCGTTTCCTCGAGCATGTTGCAGAACTGACTAGCCAGCTGAAACATCATTATCACGTCTATTAGAAATATCATATTGCATAGAAAATTATAGTAACAAACTCACCGTGACGGAGCAATCTTCCAAAAGCTCACGCGTTGGCTGCTGCAAAGGATGGCAAGATTTGTTATGCAAATCAATGCCTTGTGGTTTAGGCTGCAGCGGGGGAAGCTGTTGATTGTTTTGCATGCGTTTTCGCCCACTAGTCAATGTTGCATGAGATGTACAAGGCGTTTCTTCTTCTACAATCACCACATCATCACAGTCGATAACATCAGCATTAATACTATTGTCGTTGTTATGTTTGTTATCGCAGGATAACGTAATAGACGTAGAAAAAGGAACCAGGTCTTTCGGTAGAGTTGAAGGGCTCAAATGCGCCTGTGAGCTTGGTTCATTATTTTCACTGATACTATTGCTATGTTTATTGGTTGAGTTAAACGGCTGAGATGCGCCAGAAACATTATTTGAAACTACAACCATCGGTGGTTGGGGAGGGGCAGCCAATAAAACTGACGATAGTGCAGGTACTGTCATCGAAGGAGTGTGGTTCGAAGCAATCCCGACTCTTGCAGGTTGCGCATTTAAGGCTCCCCCCGGAAAAGACTTCCTGGCTTTTTGCTTCTTTTGAACTGTTACTACATTGGTTTTCGGACTATTAGTTTTGGCTATCGGAATAATCGGCAACATAGGGGATACTTCTCGCACATGTTGATCACCGTTCGTTGCAATGACAGATGTAATATTCTTTTTTCCAATATCAGACGCAGGCGATGCGGTACTGATACTGCTGATCGATTGGGAAAGTTCAACTGTTTCCTGCTCTTCGGAAGCAGATTCATCGTTGGAATTCGGTTCTTCTTTAATCACAACGTCAATAATAGGCATCGTTTTCGGGACATTGCCAACCACAAATGTGTCTTTTGGTAAGGCGGTATTTGCTGATTCTCCGACAACACTAGAAGGAACGATAGATTGTGGAGTAGTTTTTGCAAGATCCTTGTTAGACGTAGCATTAGACACAGTAGAATTTAAATTAACAACGTTTGACGACGAAATGGAAACTACATCCGTAGACGAGAGAACGGGAACGGAGCCTTCAATTTCAATTGAATTTATCTGCGTATTCTTTGAGGCCAATTTCGTTACAGCACCCGTAATCATCGCATCAGTATTATCAACTGATACCGATGCTGTTACAGCTAGTTCATTTGATGTGGTTACCGTTGTCTCTGGGCAATTAGTAGGCGCTATCGTTTTCTGTTGAATGGCATTCGTACACGTAGCAGAAAGGGTTTTATCGTTCGAATGCAATACAACAAGTGGTTGTACGAAAGTCGATTCTTTAACGACATTGTTATCCAATGTATCTTTCTCTGCCACGCTGGAAGGTGATGTAGAGTTTGTCGAAGAAACCTTTTTCTTAGTTTGCTTTTCATTCTGAGGAGATAATCCTTCAAGTCGACGATTGTCAACAATCGATTTACGACGTTTTGAAAGCGGTTCGGTTTCCCATGACTCCGAATTTCGGCGAATTAAGAGGGAAAGCTTCTTAGCATCACCATCAAGTTTACGTTTCTTATGATCTCCAGCTTTGCTACTATGGTTGCTTTCAGCAATTGTTTCTTCACTTGAATGGTCGGGGTTCTTCGGAATATAACTTACATTTTGAGTTACATCATGATCATCTTTCTCTGCAATATTGGACGAAGTTGATGGTTCAATCATTTCATCTTCAGATTTAGGATATCTTGACATGCGACGAGTCATCCGTTTAAAAAGAGTTTTAGTGGAAGCTTGTCCCGAAAAATCTGCATCTGGATTTTGCTGATTTAAAGTTTCATTACTAATGTTAGCTATCTTATTTTTCACAACTAACTCATCTGGTTTAGGTGAACCCACAGTAGAAGATGATGCGACAGCAACCATAGTACCTTCGTTTCGTGTTATTTTCACCATCACCTTTTTATTAAAAGCACCAGGAATCATAGCACGTAGTTGCTCCTCGATTCTTCTTGGGTCGAGAGGTTGTAGGTATTCAGCGTAATGAAAGGATCCAAACCGTTCCATAATAATATTGATGTGTTCTCCAGCCTCTTTAAGACTTTTGAACAGATCTGATCGTTTTACAGATTTGGACTTAGGTTGGACTTTGCTAAAAAGATAGCAGTCTTTAAGAGGGCACCAAGCTCTATCATGACCACCAAAAAAACGCACATTAGCTTGATTATTTCCATTTACTGCCAACAACTTTCCCGGCCAATGGGGATATCCTTTCAGCTTAGCCCAAACCAGAAGATGCGGCTTGGTGCATGCTAATGTGAACCAGGACACACCCTTTGTAATAGAATTTATGAAACATTCATGACAATCCTCGATATCACTTATGTGCTGTTTACATATTTTGTATATTGCCCTGGCAGATTTTAGTAGATCTGGTTTGCCTGCGAAAGTATAAAACATTTAATCAAATATCAAATGATAATTTTTATGAACATAGCATTTTTCAATTTAGAAAGACGACATAGTCGAATTATCATATATATTATATCAATTGAAATTATAATAGTAATTTACTATAATAATGTTATGTTAAATAATGGTATTTGTTGTAGTCCAGCTTTACGATTTTTGTCAACTTACGTGGATATATTTGCATGTTGTGCACAATCCAGCCCAAATCGGACAGAAACGATGCAGTGCATTTGTACATTCCACTCGCCAGATACATCTGCATCACCGTTAAATCCATATGATGCGTAATATATTTATCATACAACGGTAAATTTTCTTTGACGATGGGATTAAATATTATGCCCTGCAATAAATATTGACAGTTTTGAATTAGGAAAGTTAATAAAATTTGATTTTTTCTGCTTCGTTAAACAATCTTTTTAAAAATTAACATGAATCTTCCTGTTTAAATTTTCATGAAAAAAATACAACATTTTGATACAACGATTGATGATCCAGCAATTGAAGAAGAAAATTGGACAGAACCAAAAACTTACATCATCTAGATACATGATGGCTTTTAAAGCATAGTCTAAACACTCTTCCAATTGTTTGACCTCCTTCTGATAGATAACTACTTTGCAATCCGCACATGACCAATCCTTATCATGGACGCTGTAACGTACACAGCTTTTGTGATAGCTACGAGCGCAGTTGTTACACGCTAAATCAACGTGACTTTTTTTACAGCGCCAACAGAAAAGGTCCGATCCGGGCTGTTAGGAAAAATGAAAAACGTGTAAGATTATTAACTGTTTCAGTAGAGCAGTCTTTGGTTTCATACCTTTGGAGCATCACCTGGCAGTGGCGTTGCTAGATCTACTAGTGAAAATGTCGACAATTCTTGTGTCAAACTCACGTTGGACATGTTCAACTCATCATCGGTTGGCGTATCTATGGTGTCAATGTTGTATGTTCCCTTCAGTGATTTCTTATTTTGGGGGGATATTTCAGTGTTGACTGGCCGCATACGTTTGGCCCTACCGGATAGTAAGCCGGAAGGTTCGAGGCTCGGCAAACTGGAGCTAGAATATGCTTCTTCTCTGTTTGGATCGGTTTCGCTTGTACTTGTTATTGTGTAATATATCGAACGACTCCGATGTCGTCTTCGTCCTACCGGAGATCTAATAGCCGGCGAAAGACCTATTTCAGAACGTACGGCACCAACCGCACTACTTAAACGCCTTTTTCGAAACTTCCCTTCGCGAGAAGCATCGTGTATGAACTCGGTCAGTACTTTAGATTTTGAGTGCATCTCTTGCAGTTGTCGAATTTCACGAGACGGTTTTTCACTAGGTGCAGAAAATTCTTGAACTGATGAATTCAGGTTTTCTTCACTGACCGCGAAAATTTCGTTTGAGCTATTCTCTTCGGTGTTGGGTGGCATCGAAAAAGGCAATGCTTGCTTTGATTTCGTACTATCAATCACTTCTTCAGTCATAACCATAGAAGGCTCTGTTGCAATGCCAACTACAGACGAGTTTTTTAATTCATTTTTTACACAGTCACCATCGTTACCCATCGGCACGTCATTTTTTTTACTTTCCGACGTTTTAGCTACAGAAGTTAGTTTCGTTACTGACGTTATTTCCTCTATTACTTTATCACTATTGCATCGTGGTGCATCAACTATCATTTTTTCCATAAATGTATTGGAAGCTGGTATTACGCACGCTGCAACGCTTGCCTTGGAACCACTATCTATCAATAGAGTGGTTTGGGGTGATTGTACAGTAGCAGGAAGTTCTACTTTGTCGGAAGATATTTTCATAACAACTTGCATCTTCTGATCTTGGTTCGTTGTCTGTAAATCTATCTTTTTCGACGATGCCTGCTGTTCCGACATTCGAATGTTGACGGCGTTCAATTTCAATGGTCCTACGTTTTTATGTTTATCGCCAGAACTAAACGTATCTAATGCCGATATTGGTGGCTTCGAATTGTCTACAGCTTGCGCTAAACGCACTGTAGTTGTTGTAACAGCTTGCTGCGAGAGAACAGAGAGTTCTGCGCGGGCTGGCACAGGTTCAGAGATCTGTTTTAGTCTAATTACCTGTGCTCCACTAACCGAAGCCCCATTACGGCCAATATCATCACCAGTAACCTTTACACGCATCTCGCCAGTACGGTCTTCAATAGCAATGGATCCTGCTGATTGCACCTGTCTAGTATGTTGCCCAGAGCAAATGGCATTCGATAAACTAGCCAATTTCACAGGCACGACTATACCTTTGCTATTTACATACTCCGCTTTCGATGTGTAATGTACTTTGGGCAGCTTATACCCAGTATCGTTCTGTCCTGCTGCAACTGTAGACGTCGAAGATACGCCGATCTTGCTTTTATCTATGAGGATTTTGATACCACCTCCCGCCTTGACCAAGGATGGTAGAATGTTGGAATTATTAGATTTTTCTGCTGCTACTGCTACTTCTCTCTTGCCACTTCCGGACGACATGCCCGGATAGTAAAAACTTCTATAAAGGTACAGCTATATTTACTGCAAAGACAGAAAGATCATGAAAACGATAAGGTTTATACTTTATCTAAAATGCATAATTTATGAAAAACACAATGATGCATCACGTATTCAACCGTCGTACAAAATTGACAAAAACATACTCAATTTGAGGTCTTAGGTCAAGACACGGATCGCTACACCGACTCGTTGAACTCTAAAATGTGGATCCTTTAACAAAGTTAACTTTAATGCAAGATATTTCACTTTAAACTCGTGATATATGATAGAATTTACTATTTAACTGTAAATGATTGCAGAAGTCGTTAATAGTAACATTCCTTATACGTTTTTACAATAAAATATATTGGCCGATATAGATTGCTGCAAAATTTTAAACTATAAACACTATTGTATCATAGTATCAATAGAAATTGTCCTGAGCTTAAATTCTCCATAGCGGAGAGTACTTTTCATGCCAAACAAACCAAGACGCATAGAAAGCTGATAGAATCATTAGGTAAGCTCGCGGGATAATTCATAAAACAGCTGTAATAACAACCCCAAAATGTAGAGTTTTGCATTCAATACTGAACCAATTACGCCGAAGTTAAACGAAGCATCCAACACGAACTGGTCCTCGTCATTTAGTAATACGACCAAGGAGCAATTGCTTCTACATTGTATCGATCATTTTTGCTTGGGCGACCGATCACCCATACTCACCCAGTCACGATTGTATCTGATGCGATGTAACACTCGTGCTGAAGATCCCACCGATGTGTTCTGCCTCGTCCCTTTCTGCTAGCTTGCAATTCAATTCAGGAGGTGATCATCACACTCTTTCCTAAAATTAAAAAAAAAACAATAAAGTAAACTTTGCCTGCGGTACGCAAGATTAAAATACGCCGCACGATCAAACCAGGAGCGGCAGCTTCGGTTTGCGCTGAACAATCGGTACTGTGTCACTCCTACTAGTACCAGCATTCGTGCATCATCCACCCAACACTGTCGCGTAATGGTAGGTCTTACAGGGATTGTTTCACGTATAGCACGAAGGAACTCTCATGATTTACATTGCTGAAACAATCACTACACAAACCAGGCTTATTCCAAAAACTTAGCAAAAGGATTACTACATCATCCAATTGGTGCATGAATACGACGGCTTATCATCATCGTTTCTGGATGGCTGGACCAGGATGGCGGAGTATACAATGAACGAAGACTTGGGCTAATGATACGGATACCGTGATCATCGTCCATCAAGCCATTCACGGAGCAGTTTGCCATTTAAGACGATGCCGTAAGCTTAATTACCTGTTAAGTTGATGTTGTTTGTGAGCCGGCTGAATTCCTTTCCAGGTACTTCCATTCACATCCGGTACTATTCCCTAAAAATCTAATTCAAGCGCCTCGAACCACTAGACGCGCCTGGACCTGTGCCGCTATTGATGCTCGCGAAGAAAGTAAAAAAAAGCCGTACTGCGTTCGACTTTCTGCACTTGGTCTTTGTTGCGCTGGTAGTGGTGGAATCGGCTACCTGCTTTTGGTAAAAAATGTCTTCTTTTTGGGCACAAACAGAGGAAATATAGCTCGACTGTACGCTGACTGACTGTCTTCTTCCGTTTCTGCGGAAAGCGTGCATGTGTGCATGACAGAAGGGGCCGCTGAGTCGTCGGTATTGGTATTGTTTTGACGTTTCCCCGCACGAGGCACGGTCCATACGAAACGCGCAGGAATCAGCTAACTCGCACCTTTCTCCTACCTTTGCCGAGGGATTTCGAAGCGCCATCTGTAGGGGAAGGAAAAGTCCTCAAAAGAGCGTACGAACTCGACTCCTAAACCGTTCGTTTAGATTCTAAGCCCTTCATATGAAGCACTCTGGGACGGATTGATGCATGATTTTATTAATACGCTTTGAACATGCAGCGCTCGCAACCATCGTAGTAATAAAATATAAATGATATAGGCTTTATTTATTTTCTGTTCCTCGCTTCATAATATCCTCTAACACTATTTCGACACAGGTTCTACCAACGCACTCACGTATGTACCAAGATAACAAAGAGTACTAGTAAGGAGTTGAAAAACAATACACCTACGCGTTGGAGTTGATCATGTAGGAGTGACCAAGTGTATCAAAAATAAAACGTAACCAACTTACACAAAAAAGCATATCAATTACATATCAACTAATATTAATCCTGATCCGGTTCCAGATCCGGTCGCGAGCGCAGATTCTCTTGGCAATTCTCCACTACGGTGCGGAATTCGGACGCGATAGCTTCGTTTTTGAATCGGGTAGCCAGAGACTCCAGCTGACCGGGTGCCTCGGCATGGTTCATTCCGG
The DNA here is from genome assembly GCF_943737925.1 of Anopheles nili. NCBI lineage: Eukaryota > Metazoa > Arthropoda > Insecta > Diptera > Culicidae > Anopheles > Anopheles nili. Next base: position 31,192,501 of record NC_071291.1, read on the forward strand.
CCCACGTGAACGCTTTTTCCGAGCCATTCAGTGGCGTGATGGACATGTCAACCGTGATGGCTTGATTCAGCACGAGCTTGTGGATTTGCTCACGGCGCAGCAGGAATCGGTAGGTGTTTCGCACCGGATGGTGCAGTATCTTCAACTCGCCGACACCTGCGAAGATAAGAAATATGGTTAAGTATCACCGATCCACCTGCACTTAGCGGTCGTCATTAGCAAAGCACACCTACCTCGTTCCTTCCACTCTTTCGTATCGGTATCGAAACGATACAACTTTGCTCGCTCGCCAAACATTTTCGATTCCTCTTCCTCGCCCGTGCGTACCTCTATTTCATCAGGCAGTTGAATGACGGGAGCGTAGTACGGGTCGTAATTTTCATCCGTCCCCACACCGGCACCACCGCCATCTTCCTCATTACCGTTGTTTTTATCCGCACTGATGGCACCACCTGTATTGTTGTTCAATTTCCCCGATGCTGAGCGCGAAAAGAAGTCTTCCTTCACGACCAGCCCGACGTAACCACCGGATGATTTATCCTGACCTTCTACGGGTTTCTTCATAATGTTGCTGAAATCCGGACTATTGCTGCTGGCGATGGTGGCGAAGCTTATATTTTCGGCCATATTGAACACCGATGGCGCATCGACGTTGTTCTTTGCGCTAGCAGCGTCTGATTTCATCGCCGCCAACTGAGTTTGTTTCGCCAGGCTGCCGAAAGTAAAGCCATCGCCCAAGGCACCGAAACTCAGTGGCGACTTTATTGTATCGCCGCCAGCGACGCTGCCAAACAGGGTTGCATTACTACCGGACGATGGTGTACTACTCGGAACCGTTGTTGTGGCGCTTGAGGCAGCACTGAACAATCCAGCAGTGCCACCGAATATATTTGTGGCCGGATTTCCAACAGTAGCAGGGGCGCTGAACCCACCACTACCAAAACTCACCGAACTGAACAGATTTCCTCCTTCGACTGGTTTAGCTGCGGATAAAGAGGATGGCTGCAACAACGGGCTGCTAGTGATAGGTTTAGCACTCCCGCCTCCCGATTGTTGTTCTTTCTTGCTGTCGGTCTCACCGGAAATGACCGAAACAACACCAGCGGGTGGTGAAATAAATGAGTTTTTCGGTGTGGTGTTGAGCGAGGCGGAAAATATGGAACCAACAGTAGATGCGGACCCGATCCCGGCAGAACCTGAAAGAATTCGAACCGAAAATTAGCAAAATACGATAACAGAACACTGACGGTAGTTAAAACTTAAACTTACTTCCAAAATTAAACTTATTGCTGGCACCAATTGTGCCGGCCGTTTGTTCCGGTACGGACGAAGTTTGTAATCCACCAAATATCGAGCTTGCTGCTGGTGTGAACGACGACAAGGATGACTTTTGTTCCGTCGAAAGAAAGCTGGCAGTTGTACTGGCAGCAGTTCCTCCAACACTCAAAGGTGCACCCATTGAGAGTCCCGAAATTAACCCACCCCCTGAAGTTATAGTTGTATGCATTGGCCCACTAGATGAGGTAGCAGCATTAGCAGCAGGTCCAAACGAAAACGGTGACGATATGCCACCAGTTGCTGTACCGAACGATAGTTTTGCCGGAGCGAAATTATTAGCGACCACCGGTGGCAGCGGTTTCACATTCTTAAGGTTGAGTGGCAACGGTGCATCATCACCTTCGATAGTGTCATTTACAATGAGCTGCTTTACGTCGACGACCGGAAACACGAAGGTATCTGAATCGCAACCTCGACAACCTGGGCATGGGTTGGCCGGAACCTCAAAAAAGTTTTCCGGCAGCTTCAGCTGTTGTGCCATTTCACGATCGTTTAGCGAAATGTCACTCAATTTGGAGAAGTTTAGGTCTCCAATCGGTGAGGTGGTGGACGTTACCGTGCTATCATGCGTGAAAGCACCAGAGCCCTCCGAGGGCTTTGTTGCTGAAAGCTTTCCACTCAATGCTGCCGCGATCGCATCACGGAACTCCTGCGCTATGTCGGACGATTTGAAGCGAAGACTAAAGTTCATGATCTCAAAATTGCCTTCGGAAAAGTCGTTTGCCACGAACTGCCACGATTTGTCATCCTTTTTCGTATAGCAAATGTCCTCGGTAAGAACGTGGTTAAGGCAAATTTTTAGGACCTGCTCACGGCGCATCACCACCCTGGAAGTAAGTACAAGTGAGATATCAAATGAATTATGTGGCCCAAGTTAATGAACAAGCCATTAGCAAAGCATACCTCAGTTGGCCTGAGGCCTTGTGCTTCAATATCTTCACATCACCAATGCCGCGTTCCTTCCATTCTGAGCTGATGAACCGATACAGCTTGGCTCGGTGAACGTACAGCACGTCTTCGTCCTCTTCGCCGGTTTTTACATCAACCTACGTCATGGAATAAAATATAAAGAACGCCTTGAAGCCAGCTATCTTAAACCAAACTCCTTAATTAAACGTACCTTGTCCGGCAGCGGAATAACGGGCGCAAAGTACGTATTATTTTCTTCCTCCATCACGCTGCTTTCGTCTGCAGCACCATCATCGCCTTCGGCCGCGTCCCCACCATCCCCACTGAGGGTACGGCCGGGCGATTTAGGCTTGAAAACGAATCCGAAAGTCGCTTTTTCCGGAGGATCCAGCCTGTTAAGTGCAGGCGACCCGGCAGTTTGAAGATTGTTCGCTCCGTTACCCGTACCCGCCGGAACGCTAGACGTCAATTTCGAACCAAATGAGAGTCCTCCTGCGGGTGTGGGTAATTCGAATTTGAAAACGGGTTTCTCTGGCGTTACGGCTGTCGACTTCGGTTTATCAGTTGTCGAAAGAAGCGGTTTCACCGAGCTGTCGAACGTGAATCCACCCCCAAAAGCTGGTTGTTGCTGCGATGCGGTACTAGTAACCGTCGGTGTTACCGCCGAGGCCGCTGGAGCAACCGATGCCGATGATGGCATACCAAATGTGAACCCACCACCGGCAGCAAAATTAAATTTGGGCGCAGTGTCGGCAACTTTTAACAAGCCAGACACTGCACTGTCCGTGCTAGCGGATTTCTTTGGAACCGTATCGTCTTTCGGGCTTTCGCAGCTCATGCAGAACAAAGAGTCAGCTCCATTCGGCAGATAACATCCGTTGCAGGTCCAAGACCCTGGTTTGGGTTTGAATTGGTCACCAAATCCAACGGTTGTTCCGGTGCTTTTAGCCGGAGTTGATGTAACTTTTGGAGGTTCTTGAGGTTTTTTAGAGGTGGCAGCGCTAGTACCACTCCCGAAGGTAATAGGCGCAGCCGAACCACTCGAAGAAGGCATACCGAAGGTGAACTTATTACTGCCTTCCGCGGGCGGAGCAAGACTACCGAATAGTCCCCCAGATGCTTGGTTTGGCTTGCCAGCTGTGTCATCCTTCTTCGAAGGATCACGTGGTTCGTTGCATGCGCGGCATAGGATATCATCCGTTTTATTGTTCAAATAGCACGCCTGGCAATCCCAGCTTCCCGTTTTTGGTTTAAAGAGATCGCCGAAACCATCGGCGGCCGCCTTTGTAGGAACAGCGGATTCACCGGAACCCAACACTTTTTGAACAGCTGCCACAAACCGATCGCGGTCGTCTGAGGTTTTAAAGTAGGCCATACAATTCATCGATCCACTTCCGGTAACGATGGCATCTTGCTGAGCGTTCCAACTGCACCCATTCTTTTCGGTTGGTTTCATACGAGTGTCTTTGTCCAGCACGTGGCTGAGACACACGGCGGAATTTGTATCGCATTCACGACGCAACAACAGCCGCACAGCGGTCGCAGATGTTAACAGACGTAACCGACCGTTGACCACTCCGTCATCCGTCCACGCGGTGCCGTGTTGATCTTTATGCTTCAGACTTGTAATGATCGCCTCGTGGATGCACTTGAAGTCCTTCTCGTCGAATCCGAGCGCCGGTGGACCACCGAGGGCAAGTCCTCCGAAAATGTTGCCAAATGGTGCGGCCGATCCACCTTGCTGTTGAGCTTTAAAGGCGAAGGACGCGAACGGACTCGGTTTACTGTTTGCAGCAGCTGCGTCCGTGGCTTTCGGAGTTGCATTCGCTTTCGTGCCGACCGACGGTGGCGTATAGTTTTTGGCGAATGTAAACTCACCAAACGGTTTCGCGCCTCCCTGCGGCTGGGCTGGCGTGATCGTCGCTGTCGTTTTCGGTGTACTGCTAAATGAGAAGCTGCCTGTCGTTATAGGTGGTGGACCGGTTGGTGTCTGTTGTGCGTTGCCTGACCCATCACTAGCGCGTAGTCGAGCCACTTCATCCCGGGCTTTTACGAACGCGTGGTAAAACTCGTCCGCCAGACTAGCGGTGCCGAAGCGCGCACAAAACGACTCCTTGCGCGGTTCCTCATCAGCAAAGTCCACCGCCGCCCAGATGTAGCACTGCTTTAGCTTCTCCATCGGTTTGATGATCAACTCTGGTGTGATGTAATGGTTGGCACAGATCTTATGCACCTGTTCTCGTCGCATTACGATCCGGTACTTGCTCAGGTCCGCTTTCGACCGCAGTATCTTAAGCTCACCAAGCCCACGCTCCTTCCATTCGCGATCTACCAGACGCAACAGCTTCGACCGGCCGGTAAAGATTTGCTCCTCATCCTCTTCACCGGTGCGCACCTCTATCTCGTCTGGTAGCGGTATGATTGGCTGGAAATCAGGACGCGGATCGTATTCTGCACCTCCCGACACGTTCCTACTATTGTCATCATCGTCGTCGTGTTCCACGTGATTCGCATCGCCAGCTTCTTTTGCCGGTGACACCACGTTAGCAAAGAAGGAAGGCGTCAAGGCAGCAGGAACCACTGGTACTGGGGTTGATATTTGCGGTTTGACACCCATCCCGGCAGGCACGTTCGATTGCATCGGGAACTTAGTGTTTGCGGTAGCGGGAGATATCGTCTCCAGTTTAGACGTGCTTGTTAGCCCACCTGTACCTTGGCCAATGCTGGCACCCGTTGTGCTGTGTTTGATGTGCTGCGGTGGAATTGTCACACTATAAGTTGGTTGGACACCGAGCCCGCTGGCAAAAGTGGAACTGTTCACATTCGGTTGAGGCGGAAGTGGATCCGAGCTCGTAATGACCACGTTCACCGGGGCACCTCCTTTGGCATCCGTTGTGTTGGATAAGTGCGACGGCATGCTGCCGACAACTGTAGGCGTTGCCACTGAGGGCATATTGAATGAATTGTTGTACGTGCTGTTCCAGCTGCTCAAAAGGGTAGGCGTTTGCAGCGATTGTTCAATGGAAAGGTTTCCGGCGATTCCTGCTGGTTTCGCGATCGTAGGCGTTGGTGTTGAAATTTGGTGCAAATTTCCACCAGTATGCATTGTAGGAACCGCGTCCGCTTGGGGTTGCGCCGGTGGCGGAACTGCTGGTTGGAATGCCGGATGGTGATACACACCGGCGGCAGGCGATCCAGCCGCCGACACTAGCAAATTGTCCGCATGGTGTGGATAGCCGGTGTGCATGGGCGAAGCACCCATTGGTCCTGTCGGATGTCCGCGCGTCGTTAGCATTTGCTGGTGTTGCGTGATGGGATACAGTGCGTGATAAGGTATGGCCCCTGTGGCCTGTTGTGGTGCTGCCATTCCTACACCTCCCATGACGGGCGCACGTGCGGCAGCTGCCGCAGCGATGGCAGCTTGCTGGTAGGCCAGTGCAGAACTTTGCAGATCATCCAGCATATAGATATCATTCATGGCCTGCATGGCGGCCGCTGCGGCAGCCGTTGATACTGACGCGGGATCGTTCACTGCTGGGCCAGCGGCACTACCGCCAACGGTTCCCGAACTTCGCGGCTTCGGCTCTGTCGACTTGCGGAAAATGTTTTCCTCGATCTTCACCAAACGATCTTGCATGTCTCCGACGTCGTTTCGGATCCCCAAAACGTCCTCTTTCACGAAGGTGAGCGTCTCCATCATCTGCCGGATGAGTCCCTCAAGATCGTTCGTTTTCGCCAAACATACGGAAGCGGCAGCCGTTGCTGCGGCCGTGGCCGTTTCGCGGTCTGACATGCGCGCCATAGAAACAGTACCACCGATGCCACCGCTCACGTGTGCCGCATTCGTCATCGATGACGTGAAAGACTGGAAATGATCACTATCATCGGCGCTAGCGCACGCTCCGCCATTGGCCGATGTGTTGAGCGTCCCATCAAACGAATCGTTCGCAAACGAGAGACGCTTTATTTCACTCTGGACCACATAGTTAAGAGGATGATTCGATTCGATATACGGCAGCACCAGGTAGCGCTGCGTCTGTCGGATACATTCGCGGGCCCGCTCGGAATAGAACTTTTTCGCTTTGAGGGGTGTTTTGGCCGATTCGTCCAGCTTCTTGAATGCCTCGGCTCGAAAATAGGCCGCGAAGGGCAGCGGGATGCCTCCAAAATCTAGCGTGAACTGTTCATGGCGGCCGTGCTTAAAGTAAACACCCGCTAGGAACGTGATGGCAGATTCGGCTAGTTTAACCGCTTCCTGTTGACAATCGTACGGCTTGATGCCATACTTGAACAACACTTCGGACCCGTAACCACTCGTCACCAAACCAGACGATTCTATACCGCCTGTGTAAGTCGACTCATTATGCATTTTCCACAGCAGTACACCGGCCCGGTAGACCGCCTCGGCACGACTCTCGCAGTAGCGGCGTTCTTCGGGCACCACCGTCACCGACTCGGACGCCCGTTTAGCGAGCACCTGACCCAGCTTGAGCAACACAATCGCATCACAGAGAGGTATCCCAGTACTGCGGATCGCTTGCAATCCGTGCTGCAGAAGCTGACGCTGATCGGCCACACTGGCTGCGGCGTCTTTTGCTGTGCTGCTCTTGATCAGATGATATGCAGCACTCCACCAGTTGATCTTGTTATCCTCGCACAGCCCTGGAATGAGATTTGCCGCCGGTAGAAAAGCGGGGCGTCCTTGTTGCTGCATGCTTATTTGGCGGTCGTGATCCATATTACTCTTGGCCACCACAATTGAACAATACAAAAACGAGTCCATATCGAGTTGGTTCAACGTTTCTAAATTACAATTGTTCAGATTGTTGGTAGAAAAGTTCAGCCGCGGAAAAGCTTTGCAACGAAAAGTTGCTAGATTTTCGATGCCCAACGCGAGTCCCAGGTATACGAGGTGAGGCAACGAGGAAGGATAGAGTGACTGTGCCAGTTCAAGATACGGTTCAAGTTGCTCTCGCGTTGGAAGCACATATTTCGGCTTTTGAAATGCGGCACTTTCATGCACGAAGTACGAATTGCCAACTGCCTTCGAAGAAATGTCTCGAGCAGGATATAACGAGCGGGCTACATTCTGACGCCATTCAGGGTCGGAACATAGCTGCCGAATCTGTGTCAAAAAACGAAGACATAAAACGATAAAACACAAAGATTTAATATTTTTTGATCTATTTGCAGATATTAATATTGTAAAGACACGAGAAAGGTAAAACATACCTGATTAATCAGATCATCCGCCGTAGTCCAAACCTTCGTCTCGGTGACACTTTGAATTTGAACCAGTACCTGCGATGTATCCACACCTTCTTCAACACAAGACAGGAGCGTGCTACCGGCTTGACAACACCGAAACGCGGCCTGTTTGTGCCAGAACGCTAGCAACTGACGGGCCATTTCGCTGCCCTGTTTCAACCACTGCCCATCCGGATCCGGAACACCGCACTGGTATGCTAGGAGCAGCAATGCGTAGCACTTTTTGTTATTTTCGCGAGAACGTCCAGCACCTGACTGTTCTTGGGCGCTTTTGAACAACAGAGCCGCAGAGTGTAGCAGAAGCTGTCCTCTATAGTGCTGAAGATACGAATCAGCCATTTGTTTCTGTGGAGCCGCATTTAAACCTCTCTCAGAAACTTCACGTAACGTTTCGTCCAGCTTTAACAGTTTAAACGCTATTTCCTTCAGATTGCTGCGTCGCATAGCTTCCATCGTGGAGTCAACCAACAAATTCAAATAAATCTGCCGATCGAGCACGATCGCCTGCAACAAGTAGTAGTTCCAGTTTTTTTGTTGCCCACCTCCCGGCGATTTTGTATAAGTGGCTAGCATATTTGCAATCGCATTGGTCCACTCGATGGATTGCATGAATGGTTCGCAAAATTTCATCTCCAGTTCGAAGCAGTACTTGAAAGCTTCATCTAATTTTTTTTCTTCTAAAAAGAGATCCACCAATCGGACGCGTAACGCCGGATCTAGCGGTCTCGCGAGAATTTCCTTCAGTATGATGTCCTTTACTAATTTGTTGTCAGTGGTGGTGCCTTTGTTCGCTACCTTCAACTTCAAATTAAGCACCGCCTCATGGTTGATGCGCTCTGATTCTGCCAAGTCACACCAGTGCTTTGCCTTCGACAAATGCTTGGTGAGATTGTCGTCCATTAGCAAAAGCTTGCACACATCCGTTATCAGCCCCGTTTGCTTTGAATCGAGCTGGAGCGATCGTTGGTAAGACGTGATGGCTCGATCGAATTTTTGCTGTTTTTCGTAGCATTGTCCAAGAAGTTTGTGAGCCGGAGCGCTGTCTTCCTGAACCGATAGGTAACAAGAAAGCCAATGCTCCGCACTAGCGTATTCGTTCAGCTTGAAGTACTGCCTTGCAATAGCCAACCCCCGGAGGTAGCGCTGAAGTAATTAAGAAAAAAATGCATAAATAAATCATATATAGACTACGATTTTAAAAGCACCTATAGTTCCATAAATCACGGTTCATTACATTCCAGAGTTTCACTCACAGAAGGAAAGATCTAATCAGATATAAAACGAGCATAAATTTAATTTGCCTCCAGACGCAACTAACCTAACCTCAAAATCTTAGTTTCGCGGTAATGCGTCCAATTGCAATACTCTCTGCTGTTTCCCTATTGAATTCTCGAAAGATCACATGCACCATTTATAATTAACCACCAGTGTGCTTCTACAACCATAGCTTCTTGAAAAAAGCTTGTGAAAACAATTTCATGCGTTGTATCTTACACAAAAAGAAACCCAAACTCTTTTCCCATCAATGCGGTTTTATCAATCGATAACGGAAAACTTGGCACCAATCATGACCTTGCATTAGCAACTTACCTCATTTTCCGGCAGCTTGTTAAGCGATGTTTTTACGTGTCGGTCAATATCCTTTTTAGTGGAGAACATTTTGAAATCGATTTTCCACTGCACCGTTTCAGAAGATTGGCATTAAACCGTGCAAAATATTACGGCGTCGACAAGACGCAAAATAAGACAGCTGTCCGAGTGCTGGCTCAATGAATCAATGTTTGTAAAAAATTTAATTTTACGATGTAATACACACTTTTTTGAGCTTAAACCACACGATGTTTGCTTACTGCAATAGCATCAGGCAAGAATTTATAATTTATTATCAGTTTTAACAATTATATTAGGCGCCGGGTGCTGTTGGAGATGTAAGGAAAAGAACGCACCAAGTGCAGAATGGACGGTGGCAGGTAAGATCATGTCAATTTTCTCTTCGCCATATTGGGTAATACTTTGACGGTAGAAGTCTAGAACCACTTGGAAATATTTTAAAAGATACACTCATGTATCAATATATTATAAAATTTCATTATGGGTTTTTTTCAAATACAGCAACGGCCAGGTGATCAGTATCTAAATTATCAACTTATCATCTGCTTACTAAAATAATTTAAACTTGCTTGAGCTAGTACTGTCAACCCACGACATGACAATCTCAATAGTCCAGCCTGTTTTTGGATATAAGTGAACGATAACAGTTTGACAGTGACGATTTTTTCTTTTCATAGAATGATTCCTACTATTCGTGATTTTTAATATTTAGTTACATTATTCCTCCACGAAACAATGTTTTTGTGAAGGAAGCTGTTAAATGCAACATTCCAATTAGGGTAGACTATTTGTTTATTACTATCACTTGTTCTGCACGTGTTTCGAAATAATATCACCGAACAGGGTGCATAAATTCGTATCAGTTTCATGGTGATCACAAAAAGCTAGAGTTAAATACTGTCCTACAATAATGGTAACGATTTGGTGGATGAGGAACAGTACAAACACTGCCGTCAGCCGGGTCGGATGAACTGCTGCGATCGTTTCCGATTGCACACTATCTGTTATCAAATCCTCAATAACAGGGAAGTTCAAGGCAGTGTCGAAGGCGCGTGAATCTGGTAAACGATCTTCACGATGGATGTCACAAACAAGAAATATGCCCTGCGAAACAGGGCGGAATTATCCGCCTTTGTTAATCAACCGCTACGAAACAACAGTCGCATTAAGGTACTTGTATTCCGCCTAAGATTGCTATGCCAACAGGCATTATGACTCAGTTGTAAAATTCTCCCTTATCTATGAATTTTCAGTTCACTTGTTTTGACTGTTCGCCGAAGTACTTTGTGTTCGGGGCCAATTCTGGTAGTCTTTACCTGTACAGCCGTATGACGGAGAACTTTTTGGCGATATTTCCTAGTCAACTCGGCACCATTGGGAAGGTGTCTATTTCGCACAACGAAAAGCAGATCGCTGTTGGTAACCAAACCGGATCGATCGGTGTCCTTCTGGAGCTGGAGCCACCAAATGTAAAGGAAATTCTGAGTACAAGTCTGGTCCCTGCTGCCGATTCCGATGGCCAACCATTTGACGCAGCTAGAGCTCCGTTCGTGACGAGCTTTTGCTGGACAGAAGATGACAAGGAACTGTATTGTGGTGACTCTCGTGGAATAGTTTCGTTGATACAATTTTCGCTGTTTATGGTAAGCTATGAAACGAGAAACATTTTAACTTGGTTGACACTAGCATTTTGTCCTTTTGCTTACATTAGGGTCGCAACATTCTCAACATTAGCTTACATCCAGTGCTTTTGCTAGAAAATCGTATAGTACAAATAGATCGATACAAAGACCTACTACTGGTGTCAACTCTGTCGAAATGTGTGCTTTGCAACACTGCTAGAGAAGAGTTTAAACAGGTGACTATCATCACGACGTGATGCAGGGCAGTGGAGACGGTTGAAGTACAACTTCCTACTTTTTTCCACTTTCCAGATCGGTAATCGACCAAGAGATGGACAATATGGTGCTTCGTTCGTCATCGCACAACCGAACGGCAACGTTGGTTCAATACCCGTTTCTCCGCCACTAATGATTGTGGACGAAGAGGATGTGCGAATATTTTGCTCCCGCCCCGGAAGCCGCCTGTGGGAAGCTGATCTCGAAGGAAACGTGATACGCACGCATCAGTTCAAGCAGACGGTGACGAATCATCGTCGAAAAGCGTCTCAGTGTATCCCGGACTCCGAACTACATCAGAGTGTACCTGCGCTGACCGATGGCACCATGATGGTCGTACCCTTTCAAGTTCTCTACTCAATTCGTCGCCAGTTGTTGCTAGTGCACGATCGATGCCAGTTGTTGATAATTGATCCTCTGCACTCGAAAATCGTCCTACGGACCGACGAGTTTACCGATATTACGCACGTAGCAGTAGTTGATGAATGGATTTATCTGCTGACCGGGGAAAATCGCTTTTTTCAAGTTTGCGTCGAAATCGAGGGAGAGGAAGATCGAACTCTATCTCCTAATTCGAATGATCATGGATCTCAAAATTCGTCTCCCTTACAGTCTATGCATGAGACGCGAAGACAAAAGCAGGGCGTGTATATTTTGGATAATGTTCTAAACAACAACAGCAATAAGCTCCTGAACGGGAAGGAAAATCCTCTGCTGCTATCCACCGAAGCGACAATAAAAGAAGCTCTTGTATCGGTAGTACGTGGTAAATACGGGCGTAATATCAAACAAATGTTTATGGGATACGAACAGCTACAACAGCAGCAGCAGCATATACAAAGTCCGTATGCTCCACAACGCCCAAAGACGCTAAATTTAACAAAAATTTATGAACCAAGCCGAACGAATGGCTTGGTAAACGGTAACGGTCATGCCCTTCTCGCCGAATTTGGCATCGAAGTTGAACCCGAAGATCTGCAATGTGACGATATGGTTGAAGAGCTCGTAAGGACTCGAACCGGACAGGCCCTTGTCAGTACCGTGCCAAATAGTGTCGGATTAAAGATGCAGGGAAAGAAGAAATTTTCCACCTCACTGTTGGACGGATACGAAACTTCCGAAGATGATGCCACGGTCCGTAATCTCTATCTTATCTTTCGATCTTCGGTCATTAGCAATCTAAATTTTGCCGATCGATATGCTAAGATCTTTGACGATTACGATACGGAAACGATCGTGCGCTTACTGCGCAAACTAGAAACCTTAATGGAGGAGAACGAGGAAGCCAACGCGCGGGTCAAGTGCATGCGAATATATTTCAACTATCTGAAACCTGAGCTGCTGTGGGAAATAGATTCTGACTCCCGCCAATTCATCAAGGATGGCTTCATCGTATGCAATACGTCGGATCCATCGGATCGTACTTTGCTGGAGCGTTTAGCTTCCTGCGCGCACTGTGGTTACTATCTTCAAGCGACTGCGTCGTGTCACTATCGGGAGATTGGAACGAGCTTGATGCAGTTCTATTGGTCGCGCAAGGAATACGAAGAGTGTTTTACATTGCTTAAACAAGTCCCGTACTTATGGCGTACCGTAACTCGTTACTACATCCAAGATCGCCGGTATGACAAAGTTGTGGCCTGTGTGTGGAATTTGGCCGACCCTGAACTGCTCGGACGGGCTGCTGCTGAGCTTCCGTTCGATTTGCACCACTGGAAGGAACTGTTTGAGCTAGTTATGTCCTACCATCAACGTCATGAAATGATCTGCTTAAACTGTGATAAACTGTGCTCCGGTCTAGATGGAAATAATATCAAACGCAATATCGACAATACAGTGGCGACCGTCGATGACGGGAATTCTGAGATGTCAAGTACGAATGGCGAACGAATGTTTCGCCAATGGAACTACCTTTTAGGGGTCGCACTCGAACATCTTGATTCTCCTGCGGAACTGTTGAGCCTCTTGCGTGGTTATGCGGATAACATTCCTAAGGGTGCAATTGCTCCCAGCTTCTACATTCGATGTTTGCTTTTAGAAGCAAAGTAAGATAATGGCGAATATCATACGCTTAGACAAATATGATACAAAGCAGGAAGCGTAACGGGAATATTGTTCTATCCTGCGCTCATCGGTGATGCTTGGATTTCGTGTTAGCACGACGCTTCGTACGGCGGTCCCGTTTTGTACAAGTAACGCTGGCGTTATTCGTACTAGTATTGCTGCTTGCTACATACCCGACGAATTACTGCTTCCTGCTAATGTATGTTAAGTGTTCAGTGTTAGCTTAGCGAAAAACTACGGCCTTCTGCTTGTGTGAACGTCGTTAACCATCATTACGTAGGGTATTATGCTAAAAAGGGCTAAACAGAGGATGTTAGAATCTTCTCACACGCGCGTAAATGATAAGTAGGAACTCATTTTCACAAATCAATAATGCCAAATATTTTATTGGACTAAAAAAGAAGCATAATAAACAAGAAAAGTAAACTGTATTTTCTATTGAAATGATCTAACAGTATCAACCATCCCGATCAGGCTGAGGGTGGACTTCCTTCTTCCCATGGTCGGGGCCCACGAACATTTTCCCAATGTTCGATATCGAGTTGTTTAATCTTGTCGTACTCCCCTTCTAAAGTAACTTCTTCCTGTTGTTTCATATTAAGCCCATATTTCTCTGCTTCCTGTCTAGTTAGGGAAGTTTTCTTGGAAAATGTGTATCTAAAAAGGAGCAAAGCGAATGTGTTCAGTTTTAAAATTGACTATGTGTGTCGTTACACAAAACGTACCGCAATTGCGCAAATTGTTGCAAACCAAAGGAACCACCAACCATTAGCAACAAAAACGGTACACCATATCGGAACGATTTACGCTTGCTGTAGAACAGCAGTTTTTGCTGTAACGCGTTCATGTTTCTGATGTGTTTGGTAACAGAACTTTTGTTTACTGTCGAGCGATGAAACGACGAGTTTTGTTGCCTTTTCATTCGATTGTCGGCATGATTTTGTAATCATGTTTTTCACTATTCGTTTTTGACATTTTTCAGTGTCATAACAAGATATGTTATGACCGTTTAAGATCTATGTTGAAGTTCTACGTTAAAAAATATAGGGTGAGAAATATATAAACATATCTCCCAATATTGTTCAGAACATCGGTTACATTACAGATACTACGGTTTAAAACATGGGCCTAGGTTTGCAAAAGAAATAACAAATCATCTTAACGCATATATTGAAATATATGTATATATAATATGCATTATATTTTATTAAAGATCTTCAGTTTATCTTACCTTTTTTAACATTCCTTTAAATTTTTGAATAAACTTTGGCTCATACTCACGTTATGAATGCATCCTTTTCATCTGCTATCAAGAGCTGTTTTTCTTAGCTGATGAGCGTTTACTTGAAAAGTTTATTGTTGAAAATGCAATGTAGAGTAAATATTTATAATTTTTTAAATTTCACACAAATGCAATCGTGTGTTTCTTATTTTCCGAGAAAGTATTTTATGTTTTTCCTATCGTACTGATTTCAACTTTATTGTCATTTATGAAAAGCCAGAATGTCACTGTCACACTGCGTTTGCTCCTCCACTTTCCTTGGTCTTGGCAACCATGATAATGTAGACAGTTTTGACCGACGGAAAAAGGGAAGAAAAAAGGGGTAACATATTCGCGCAAACCGACTCGCAAAATAAACTGTAAAAATGTAAAATATGTTGCATCTTTCGATTGAGTGTACTACTAGCAACTGTTAAGTGAAGTGAAGAAACCATTTGGTTTCCAGAAAGTTGTAAGATATTTTCTACTTGAGATCAAGGAGTATCAGTTCATCGCAGAACGTACCTATCCAGGGGACGTCTTCGTATTTCGACGCTGCGTGAGGTCGATGACAATTTTTTTTATATGTTTGAACTAGAAACCAAAGCCTCCTTCGGAAGGACGGCACTGTAGCGGTGGGGACAGATTGTAATAATATTTAGTAAAATAAGTGGCTTAGGAGCAAACCTAAGTGCTGAAAAGAAAAGTTTCCACTAGAAGGCAAACTTCATTGAGTAAAGTTCGGTGAATTGCTAGCAAAACAAACGACGAATTAACCAGTTTACTGGCAGGCGAGCCCCTTTCCTATCAACTTAAGGTTTCAGGTGTTGCTCTTATAAGGGCTTCAGTTCAAAAAGCCTACGGTAAGTACTTCTCATGTTCATGTTATCGGCATTGACAACCATTCTGGCTTGGCATCATTTGCATCCGTAACCCCAAGGCTTTCTTAGGCAACATTTTGTCAAACTATTGTGGTCAATTATCTTACTAATCAAATATGAAAAAAAAATGTATGCTGCTAATCTAACTGCTTTTTCGGATTCATGTTTCCCTTTTGATCCATTCCCCATCATCAAAACTCTTGCGCTTCTCAGTCTGTATTGGAAATGTATACCATAATATCGTACTTATGATAAGTCAGGTGTTCAAACTGCATTGCACTTCATGCGGGGAGAGCAGTTTAGAAGGAAATATCTGCATTAAGCTACTGGGTAATGAAAAACTATTTAGAAACAGTACGCACAGTAATGAGCCAACGCAACGCAATTCGTTATTGGATGTGTTTCTATCAACTGCATACGTTTTTTTACGAATAACAATACTAAAAAAAGTAATAGAAATTATGATAAGGAGGCGCTAATTTAGAAGTTCTGCTATTCGGTCCATATGTGACACTATCGGCAGTATGTTGAATGCATTCTTCGTATTGATGCGAGGAAGATCGTGCGAGAAGCATGGTACACACAAGAGTATTTACCGTCACTTCGGAATGCAGACGGAATAAGCTTCTCGCCGCTGCTCGCTAGAATATCGATTTTTTCATTTGAAAGCAAAATGTGCCGTTTCTTCACGACGGGCAACTGCAAGTACACACAGGGATACATGAAAAAGCGTGTCCTTTTCCTGAAGGCATGAGTGGAAACATACACAACCACACTTCTCGTACACGCTCTTGGGATGCGTTTTAATTACCGTGTCGGATTGTAGATGGTGTTTGGATTTCATATCTTAATTTGATATGGTTTGTACGGTTGTCGATGGTTTCAGTTCTATAAGAAGGGAATTATGTGCAAGACAGGAAAGAGTTCTTTTTTTTACACATGTACTGTATTTTCAAGTCAAAGCTTCATAAACATGTTCTCTCACCCAAACAGCGTTTCGTGTTGAGAGTACAAGAATCTCAATTCTCACTTCAAATTGAAAGGCCGGCAATAACAGTGCTGCAGTTATAATGTCGGTAAAAGTCAGCTTTGAAATCGGTCACGTGGCCGCTCTAAAAAGCCGGCCAACAGCAGAAGGATACACTCACGATTGGGAGCTGTTTGTGCGCGGCGTAGATGGCAGCGATATTGGTCATTTCGTCGACAAAGTCGTCTTTAACCTACACGAATCCTTCCCGAAACCGAAGCGAGGTAAGTAAATGGAGGCACTGTTAGAAACATGACTTACAGAAGTAACATTTCCGCTTCTTGTTTTGCATCTCTTATTGTAGTGTTCAAGGAACCTCCCTACTTGTTGAAAGAAGCCGGTTATGCTGGATTCATCCTGCCCGTAGAGATATACTTCAAGAACCGGGACGATCCAAAAAAGGCAGTATTCAATTATGATCTCGATTTGACGCCGGTAAAAAATCAACGTCAGGAGTATGTCTTTCATAATCCCTCCGATGAGTTTCGACGCAAACTACTGAAAGGCGGTGGTCTAATCACATCGAGCGGATCAGGTAGCTCCGGCAACAACGCCGTTAACGATTATAAAAGCAACCGAGGTGGTGGTCATGGAACGAGCAGTGGAGCAGAAAGGTCTCTATCGTCCAGCGGCTCGTCACAGGAGAAGAAATCGAAATCGAAGTCTTCTACCTCAGTCGATGATACCAAGGGACAGTTTGCGGAATTATTTGGGTCGCCTTTTTCCCACAAATCCAGTGGAAGTGGCGGCGGCAGTGGAACTAGTAAAGTATCACCGGACCCCAAACAAACATCTGGCAGTAAGACGTCTCCACTTGTATCCGCAACCGGTAGCAGCAAGGCGCAATCTGGACAAAAATCGGCATCAGATTCAAGAGCTCTGTCGAACTCCTCCTCATCGGCGACAAACTCTTCTTCCACCGTGTCCAAGGAGAAGGACAAATCGTCCTCCTCGAAGCACAAACATTCGAGCCCGAACAAGGAGAGCAAGAAATCTTCCAACTCCACATCTATAGCAACAGCAAGCGGGAATGGACCAACGGAGGAGAAGCACAGTAAAGATAAAAAGGACAAAAGTCACGCAAAGGAACGTGACAAAAGTAGCAAGGACAAAGGTGCAACTAGTAATAGCTCGGGGGCCGGGTCCCTGGCTGGAGGCGGCAGTTTACAATTACTTTCTGGATCTGTTGCTTCTTCTACTGCCGCTTCCACAAAGCGGCCTATTTCGGCCAGTCCAAAACGCTCGAGCACAAGCAGCAATAATAGCAATAATAGTGGTAGCATAAGCAATAGCACTAGTAATCCTACAGTTCCTAATAGCAGTACTGGCCTACCATCGGGACTATCGGGGGCTGTCGGTACGCACTCCATAAGTAAAGGCTCCGACATCAAACGGAGTACTAGTGAGAAGGAGAAAAAGAGCAGCAAAAAAGAAAAGAAAAGTTACGAAAAGGATAGGGATCGATCGGATTCCTCCAACCAACGTAAGGGTGACCGAAACGTTGAGCATCAACCACAGCAAAAGACACAAACGAACTCTTCCGGACAGTCAATGCTCTCCTCATCAGGGTCTTCGAAGGGCGGAGATGGTGCCCCTACTTCTGCAAGTTCGAAATCTTCGTCAGGGTTCACCTCTGGTAGCAAAACAAATAATACTATTCCACCCTCCACGCTCGACGGAACCAAAGATGGAGTAAACGCTAAAGCGTCTGCTTCGTCTATAGCAGCAAGCTCGAACGTAAACTCTTCTGCAGCCAGTGGCGGTAACTCTCGGGACAAAAAGCAACAGTATAATTCTAGCGAATCCATATCCACGAAATCAGACCCTGCGGTGGCTTCGACTAAGGGAATGGACAGAAATGAGAAAGACCGGGAGAAAGACGATGCCCGGAAACACAAACATAAGAAGAAGGATAAATCGAAAGAAAAAGAAAAGGATCGATCTTCAGCTGGGAAAGAGAAAAAGGATCGTAAAGACAAAGAGAAACCCGTCGGAGGCGATGTTGGTCCCGGAAAGGGAGCTTACTCAACCCCAACACGCGATCTTGGTGTGGATGGTGCCGTGCAATCGTCTAAGTCAAAAACTCACAGCACCAATAGTGATTCTTCTGGTAAACCGGCCGGTCCCGATCGCGACAAGGCTCCGCCCATGATGACACATCAACTGGCGACGGGAGCAAGGCATGGTACACACCAGCAGCAGTCGCACCAAAAGTCGGTCACTCCAATCGAGACTCTTCTCGGGCAGATCAGCGGAGAGGAAAACTCGAACGATACCGATGGAGTAGCAGGCGGAGATAATAGCCGAGCGCCATCAACCTTGCCGAACGAGAAGGATTCCGAAGCGTCAAATAGTAGCATCGCAGATTTACTACCAACCGTTGGCAACGTTTCCTCGTCGTCATCCCATCAGCATAGACCGCCCTCAGCCACCAACTCGGGAGTCGCCAGCCGTGGGGCAGTAACGGAAACGAACGACAAATATCATCATCATAAGAGCAAAAAGGACAAAACCGCTAAAGGACAGCTTGCTTCCACTCCACCGATGGAGTCAAAGGACGTATCGAATGAGCCAGTTAAAAAACGAAAGCGAAAGAACAAAGACACCGAATCGGATAAGGTGAAAGATACTACGATAAGCCAAGGGGTCTCAGCGAACGATTCTACATTATCGGGATCAAAGGATCGTCGCAGCCCCTCGCCACCCTCTCCGCCTACATCGTCAAACAGCCTTATGGAACCTCCAGCAAAGGTGCCGAAGAAAGACGAACACGCGCATGTCTCTGCGGGCGGGGGAGTTAGCAAAGGAGTGGCCGACTCAATAGACCATACGATAAATAATAATAATAACAACAACAATTTCAAACAATCGAGCACAGCGCCTGAAAATAATGGTAGTAGCTCGTACTTTGCTGCAGGAGCCAGTACAACAGGGCCCACTGTCGGAAATGTTGGTAGTGCAACTAGTGGAACAGGGGTCTCGCTTACTGGCGACTACATGTTGGAGCTGAAGGATCTTCAACAAAAGATCATGACGCTTCAGGACAACACGGAGCTGCAGCGGGTCGTGGAGATGATTGCGGCTACGGGGTGTTACGAAATTACGAGCGCCACCTTCGACTTCGATCTGTGTGCACTAGATCGTGTGACGGTGCAACGGTTGCAGGAATTTTTCGCAACATCCTGACAGTAGAGTACCGAAATGAAGCCTTTTCGTGGACATAGAAATGAGACGTTCTGTAAAGAAAACGTTACAGACACGCGATTATATGAGCTTCTTTTTAGCAATGGACCCACACGGTACGTGCTTGCTACAGCCTTCTGTTCTGAGCTAAACGGGTCCTGTTACCGGAAAGCCATGAAATGCGGCGGAAGCATTCAGGAAAAAAACGGCTTATATAGCGAGGTTACTAAGCGAGGTTATGACTGGCTGTAGGTTAGATAAATGTACGCGTATTAGCATCAAGTTGCAGGTACACGTCTGCCATTTTGGTTAAAGTATCTTTATTTGCTCGTTTGAATTGACTGAATGTGAGAGATCTGGGAAGATAACGCTCATAATGCTTGCAAACAAAAGTCATGAGCTGAAAACACAAGTGAACCGGTTTTTGCTTCCCTCACAGACGGTTTCCGTTCTTTTCAACATCAGACCGTGCTGAGACGTTTCTTGTCACCTAAGTTAAGTCGTATGAAACAGATGAGACTGCATTTGGTATTGGCTTACGCACCCATGAGAACAGAGACCAAGTGACACAATGAACACCCGCAGAGTAA
Source organism: Anopheles nili (assembly GCF_943737925.1). Taxonomy (NCBI): domain Eukaryota; kingdom Metazoa; phylum Arthropoda; class Insecta; order Diptera; family Culicidae; genus Anopheles; species Anopheles nili. Next base: position 31,212,531 of record NC_071291.1, read on the forward strand.
TATCAAAAGGAACTAGATTTAGGCAATGATAGGGAATTCCGGTTTCAATTTTGGAACTGGAATCAAAAGCGAATGTTCCAGTAAGCTAACTTTTTGCAATTGTGTGCATTATTTGTTGTCAAGGGCCATTTCTTTGACAATTTACCACATGTGCTTGGTAATAGAGCGAGAAGTGATAAGTACAAAAATGTTGGTTGTAATTACACAAAACATAGCATTCGCATTTGCGCACAAGAATGTAAGGCTCTTCAAAAGATTGCAGAAAAATAGAGCAACATTCATCTGCCCTTTTCGCGGTGTATGCAATTTTTGTCTTTTAGTGAATTTTGTTTACGCGTAACAACAGCTGATCGAGTAACCAAGTAACCACAGCATTGAGATTCATATCTATTTTAAAGGGCTACCCTGCCAATAAATTCTCTTGTAGCTTAAAATATTGCAAGCAACACATTACGCTGCTAAAGAGACATTAGACCCGATCTCGATATATGCTCCATCCTGCTATGAACGCGCCGGACTTCACTAGCTCCAGTTGCTTGCATTGATAGTTCAGTATAAACACGTGTCCTTGTTAAAAAATCACTTTTAATATACGTAAAAGAAAGACAAAGGAACACCGAAAGGCCCCAGCGTCTCGTATGTCATACAAAAGTGGGATTTCGGTCAATCAATCAACGGTGCATCATTATCAGGATCAGATATTAATATGTAACTTATTTAAAAACAAAATGGAAGCCCTTGTCGTTCTTCTGGAAGGCATGCATATATAAGTAATATGAAAATTAGGGCTTACGAAAGGCACAGTGCAGATCGGCCAGTACAAGACGTTTAGGTTTTTATTCTTTTTACATTTTTTCTATCGAATTCATCCTATCTTACATCAAGCTACAAAAAGTAAAACTTGATAAAAATACTCGTATGCTGTAAGGAGCTAGCCGACGTTAGCGATAGAAAAACAACTATTGTGTTTCCTTTTTAGAAACTGATTTTGCTTTTTTATAATCTGTATATTCTGATTTGTTTTTATATGATTATGTTACCAGATTAGCAGTGTGGAAATTATTGTAACGGGCAGATGATAAAATGGACCAGGTGGCAGCGCCAAGGATAATAGGCGTCACTTGTGTGTGAATTAATTAGAAAACCTCTCATTTGTTGTAGGTGTGATTAAAATGGCGACATCACGAAATGGAAAGTTATTGTAAATAGGTACATAAAGCATAAGAAATTGCAGACCTACATTATATACATAAATATGTATATAAAATATATTAGTAATTTGTACGTTATAAAGCCCAAGTTGTAAGGAACGTAGTATAAATGAAATAAAAAAATAAAATAGATACTGTCACTTAATGCTCGATAAACTATAATGCACGCCAACGATGTAGCTGTTTGATCGCATTTTGTCTATGCATTTGACGTTGATAAAAGAACTCATAAAACTGGTAAGATGTGTTTTTTGAACTCGATGTTCTTGAAGATTAAGTTTTGCTGCTACAGTATATCTGGTATATAACCTGGCTTATCATTCGCCATAATCATTAAGCGATCTTTGCAGGAGAAATCGGAACAGCCGTCTTCAACCAATGCCACTGTTCATTCCTTTTAGCAGATGCATCTACACATCACCCCATCTCAATTCGGGGCTTGAAACCCTGTTCTGTCTATGTGGACAGCCTAAAAGGACTTAACATTCGGAGACATCATAAGGGTTAAGGACATTTAAAAGGCTTTCGTTAGTATTGAACAGACTCCATATATAGATGGAGTATATGAACATTGGAACGACAGCACCGATCGTCGCGACATATATTTTTTATTGAATAAGTTTCCGATGATTTAAGAATGATTGATTAGCTGCTAGCAACGAAACGCATACCGTATATTTTCTTTTAACGAAAGAAAGACCAGGATATTATGAAATTGGTACAGATGCGTAGATGACAAATTTAAATTCAGATAGCGCTAATAGCGTTCGACATATTTGTCTCTAGTCCTTTCATGACCCAACAGTGATAAGTGATTCATTCAGGATAAGTGTAACAATGGTTTATTGATATAGAAATAATCAAATGTTTGCTCAAATCTGTATTTTAAGTTCGTGAATTATCCTGAATGAATGTACATTTTTTTCTTTTTTTAGTCTTTTCCACCTCCTGGTACACCGCCCACTCGGCTGTCGGGAACTCAGGTGGCAAATTCCAAGCAGAAGGAACAACACTGGAGCATCCATGCAGATCCTCACCGGTTGGTACGGCAAACTGATCCCAGGCCCAACGCGTTGCGAACATGTTTCGCCAACGATCTTTCTTGGATTGGTCGCTACTAGACAGCTTAGCCATCGCTGCGCTGCCAAATAGTGCCTTACGCCAGCGGTTTTGACGTCGGCGACACTCGTTACCAACAGACCGACGGGCCAACGCGTCCTTCAGATGTTTTTCTTCTTTAATGCATAAGTCAAGTTTTTCTTTCCACTGGGTGATGAGGGATGTTATTTTGTTACGGAATTTATGTTCTATTCGATGATCGTCTCCCTCTTCTTTTGCATCGTATCGCTGTTGATATAACTGAAGAGTTTTTTCAAACCTCTGTAGAAAGCGTTTTGCTTTGGCCTTACGACGTCGTACGTTGTTTAGTATGAGCGCTTGGGTCTCAGAGTCTTTACGGGCGATTCGTTCCTGTTCCAACCGTTCTTTCCACTGCGTTTCCCACATGGATATTTCTAACAGCCGTTGCACCCGTGCAGCCTGCTCCGCTGCTTGATTCTCTCTAAGACGGGCGTTTCGTCGTTTCTGCCAGGCTCGTTTTTTTCTACGATTCGCTAATTTGTTGGTTAGATGATGCATCCTATCGGTATCCTCCAGTCGATCTAGCATGCTCAACAGCATACCCTGTAATTGTTCCGTTCGAGCTAACTCGTCATTCCACTCTGTATTTAGGCTATTTTCTGCTTGCGATAGCGCCTTCAGAACCATATGAGAATGTTCAAGATTTTTCAGCACTTCTAGCGCCGTGCAAAGCTCCTGCCGGTACGCGGGTATGACCATGGGAGCGATCGTAGAACGCGCCCTACCATCATCTGATGCATTTTTAGCGGCTAACGTCGACAAAAAATGTCGTACAAGGCATTCGTCGGCGAGGCGCAGCTGTTCCAAAAGCTTAGGATGTGGAAAAGAATCATCCACTGGTGGAGGTGGTTTTGTTATGTCTATCTCATTGAATGTGTGGTCAATAGACATGTTAATTTTGGTTAAGCAAAAGGATAGTTCAAGGAAGATATTTGACGATAGATACTCTCGGTAGTTGTGTTAGTATAAATACGTAAAAGGGAATGCTTAAAACCTAAGTCTTGCAGTAATGTCTATGCTGTTAGTTTTTGCGGCAAGTTTACTTTCGCATCCTCCAGCACTCCCTGCGCGGCTTGGTATTGTTCTGTTTCTTTCAGCTCCTCTTCATTTCTTATCATTTCCGAGAGATCTGCATACGCTTTGGCCAAACTGTTCGGAAAACAATAAAATACGGAGCATCAACGGTACGGAAGCCCAAGAACGTAAGTAGTTTGTTGACTTACCGTCGCTGACAATCCGGAACCATCATCATAGATTCCTGCAGCACCTCTTCTTGTTTTCGCAACACATGGTCATCCGAGCCGGCTGCTTTCAACTTCTCGATGCGGTTTTGCTGAGTAACGACTTCCTTTTCGTACACTGTTTTTTCCTTAGAAAGGCGCTTCACAACACCTGTTTTAATGGTTAGTTGGCGCAGGCGAGGATCGGACATTGCAGATGAATCTGAACAAAGTTGAGACACAAACTCGTGAGAAATCGGTATTTTGTATAAGCCGGTCAAACGGGAATCTTAAATTTTACTAGTTTACCGTTTACTTTGTCGAGCCAAGTATTCCTCAAGCGTTATTACTTCTTCGCGAGAATGAATAGATGAAACTAAAACAGTACGCAGCAGCCCTTCGGAAACGTCAAAATACATGAAATTGTAACGATGTTACACAATGTACAAAAGATAGGACATAAATATAAACAATAAATAAATATGTTTACAATTAAGGACATAAATAAATAAAACAAAATGTAAGACATAATGCAACATAAATATATAAGTAAAAGTTCACGGAGGGGCACTGAAAATGAATCATAAATTATTAAAGAGAGGAAAATCAACAGCTGGATAAGGTAGGTCGTAAAGTGCTGCAACGGAAAAGTTAGAGAAAAATCAAACAAAGGATAATGTGTGTTTATACTCCTAATGCAATAATTTGGAAAACATATTCAATGTTGAAAAAAAAAAGAAAATCTCCCAGAAGTGTTCCAGAGTTACCTCCAGAATTTTCTCGTTTTTTCGAGTTTCCGAACCAAAACCAAAAAATCCAGAAACCCTCCAGAACCGTTTTAAAATCCTTGTTAAGAATTTCTGTTAATTAAAATTTTTACGTAGCCGGATTATTAGTCCTACGTACGGGGGAAATTCAATCGAGATTTGAACTCGAAATAATTTATGTGTTTGTGACTCACGCTAACGCATTCAGCTATCAAGCCACCACGTGTTTTGTAGGAGTCATTTGTATTGGAAAAAATCTAGGACATTTTCTATTACGCTAGGTTATTCAATTATAAGACACTCTAACTACACTTTGAACAATTTATTAAAAAATCGTTTAAAAGGGTACTTTTTCACTCTGGAACTTGCACAGCGATGTGCAGCAAACCATGATTAGGATCGGTGCTGATGATGGCTTCATTGTTGCGTGTTTTAATCCGCAACATGAGAAAGTCGTCCTCGGGATCGATCATTTTCAAGTAATAGCAAGCCTTATCTTTCAAACTAGCATACAACCCGGCAGTCGTGATCGTTTCGGTCTCGTCGTTGATCGTACTGCGAACAGGATGTCCGTTTTCGCTTATCACAATAACCTGCTTCACCAGTCGTACCTGGCGGAGACACTCGAAGCAATGGTCGATGTACTTTTCGTGCAAATTTTCTGGTTCTGGCTCGGGTTCGGGAGGAGGAACACTCGGGGGCTTTTCCTACCGACGATTATTGAATATTGTACATATTATTTGTTACTGTAAATCAGCTCACTCTTAAGCCGACGATTCGACAGCCCATATCAATTTTGATACAAACCATATCATTAGTTCCGCTGTTGGCTGATTCTAAACGACTGATGGTCGCGTCCAAGCTCACCCAGTCCACGGTCGCTCTCCTCGGATGGACTATGATCGATTAAAGACTGGGACGCTTTTACCCTTTTGCATAGTCCTGATGCGTATCTAGGAGGGCTAGAAAATAGACAAAACGAACATCTAGGGGGAACGTGGTATGCTAATGTAACCCTTTCACAAATGGTGTGCCTCGACATATGTCACTCGCCTAGAAACACTAGAAATGAATGTTTGTTTTTCACCTTCGCTAATGGGACGTTGAACGTTTCCTTTTTTGTATGGGCTAGTCGGTGATACATTTGGGGGCTAAGACTAGACAAAAGCGCCATTAGCAATCAAAAGGAACCATTCGTTTTCTCTCTCTCTCTCTCTCTCTCTCTCTCTCTCTCTCTCTTTCTCTTTCTCTCATTATCTCACTTTGGTTGATACAGTCTCATTTGAGGTTTTTATTGATTTATGTAATTCGTTACAGATTCGACGCGCATTGACTTGAATTAACCGCAATCGTTGCAGTTCAATTGACACGCAGTTATGTTGATAATATACACACAGATATTTATAGCAGTTACATGGAGATGATTAAACTACGTCATATGGTAGGTGACGTTACACTAACCTAGCTGATGGAGGTGAATGATCCGCTCCACGAATCGCAGGATAATTATTGTCGCAGTTTTCGAAATTCCTAAGGCGCCCCAGGACGGCTTACGGTAGCATGGTGGACCCGTCAGGTGTCTTAGTCTGGTTGGTGCCTCTCCCGCTCGAGCCTTCGCTATCCTGGTCGGAATTGTAGCCCGTTTCCCCGGTGCTGCAGGTTTGCGCCTTGAGCACCTTCTCCTCCCACTGACGCAGCAGCGCTACGACATCCTCGTGGCCAAACGTTTCCGCCTCATCGATCGGCCGATTGCCCCAACGGTCCTTCGGATCATGTGGCACCCCACAGTGCTCGAGCAGGAACCGGACACACTCGTAGTGACCCTCAGCGCTCGCCAGATGCAGCGCCGTGCGACCGTCGTAGTCCGACAGCGTGATGTCCATCCCAGACAGCTTGTGACGTCGGAGAGCGGTGACGTCACCGATCGCGGCCGAGAACAGCAGATTCACCACGGACAAGCCTTTGGTTTCGTACCGATGGCGCCGTGGGTCCTTCTTGTTCGAGCCGTGCTTGATGTTATCGTACAGGTGGAAGTTGAACACCTCCACCAGCTCCTTGCAGAACTGCACCCCCCGGCAGCTGTTACCCAGCGGGTCGAGTGGAGGTGACCACATGAACATACCCATAACGTTCGGGATGACAAGCATCACACCACCGCACACACCCGATTTGGCCGGCAGTCCGACCTTAAACGCGAACTGTCCACTGAAGTCGTACATGCCGCACGAGTGCATCAGCGACAGGACATCGCGCACGTTCTCCGACTGCAGGACGCGTTCCTCCGTGAGCGGGCAGATGCCTCCGTTGGCGAGTGTGGCCGCGACCACGGACAGGGTATCGCAGGTGGCCTCCATGGAGCAGATCTGGAAGTAGAAGTCCATGCACTCGCGCAGGTTCGCCTTTTCTGGGTAGCATTTGTGCTCGCGCATGTAGAACCCAAGTGCGTAATTTCGGTCGGCAGCCTCGCGCTCCGACAGGAACACCGCATTGTTGAACCCCAGCGGTTCGTTACCCGCCATCCGGCTGAAGCAGGTCTGCGCGTAGTCGAACTTCTCCGCGAGCGTCATTTCCGGGTGGACGAGTGTCTTCAGCAGCGAGCAGGTGAGGATGGCGCCCGCGTTGATCATCGGATTGTGCGGCTTCTTCTCGTAGTCAAGCACGAGTTCGTTGAAGTTCCGCCCACTGGGTTCCTGGCCGATGTACTGATGCACAACCTGTGCGCCTAGCTTCTCGAGGGCGATCGCGTACGTAAGCGGTTTGCTGCAGCTTTGCAGCGTAAATGGCACCGAGTGGTCACCGATCGAAAAACGCTGTCCGTCGATCGTGCACACACTCACGCCCCAGTAGTCTGGGTTGACGCGTGACAGCTGTGGGATGTAGTTGGCCACCTTGCCGTCCGCGTTGCTCTTGCACTTCCAGTAGATCTCCTCGATGTCCTTCGTGAAGCCCTGGAAGTCGGGTATGACGAACTGATGGCGGAAGGCACGCGCAATCAGCACGATGTTGGGGGCGATCACTGCCTTGAACGTTTCCTCGTTCAGGTGCTGCGTGTGGGGTGATCCGTGCTCGTAGTTGTTGAGCTTGTGCACGCGTTTCAGATTTTCCATCATCTCCTGGATGCGGGGATCCGTCCGGCGAATGCCGATCGTGCGGAGCTCCTGTGGAAAGGAAAAAGCAACGCGTGTGTCGCTCAACTCACTCTACCGACTTTGGAAAGACGTGACGGCACGAGCACGTTTCGAAGGTTCAACTTACCGCCAGAAATTTGCCCATGTTGACCGTGTTCGTTTCCTTGTTCTTGAACATTTGAAACAACTGATCTTCGGAGTGTTTCTTGTCCGAGTCGCGTTGCCTGCGAAGGATGAGAAACATGACAACATTGCTTTAGTGATGAAGCTAAACCATTCAGTGGTGGTTTGGGGTTCGTTGCTTATGCGAGAATCAAAAGACTTCACTAAGTGCCAATGCACAGTATTGTTGAGCTTCTTCTTTTTTGACCAAAAAGCCTTAAAAGTGTCGAAAGAAAGTTTCCTTAAGTACATTCGCAACGCTAGCACTGAGTACAGCGATTCATTTGCTTAGTACCTCACGAAATTGGCCAACAACTTCACGAATGCTTCCCGCTGCTGGGCTGTAACTTCATTGCTCTTCGTACGATTCAGTTGCTGAATAGTTTGTTCGCACAGATCCTGCCGTTCACTATCGTCATCTTGCGCCATTAGGTTTTCCATTGTTTTGACGGTTTAGGGCACTGATCTTTTTTTCGCGTATGGGCTGGTTGTGGTTCCACGGTTCTGGTAAGGACACTTAACCCGTGTTGCATGCACAGGACATAAATGAAACACTACACTCTCTGAAAACCTCAGGTCGACCGTTCGTGTTGAGTACCAATTGTTCACTATCCGAAACTCTAGCACCGTAATGGGCCTTTTATTCATGTGCCCCTGTTCGTCCTATCAAGGAGTGTGAGAAGGTGCGATAAAAAGATGCGATCGCAGATCGATTCCAGATCAAAAGGCACATTAGCAGCTTTTCTTCTCCAGCCTTTTCCCGTCGATCGTTTCTCAATGTGATTCTCATTGCGGGCAGTTGATCGATTTTACAATCCACCCCCTTGTGCGGGTGACAGGTGATCGTGAAGCGAATGTTACCACAAACGGATATCAATCGCGTGCGACTACTGTTACCAACAGAGGGCAGAGAAATGCTCGCAAAATTGCGCATGTTTTGGGCATGTGTTTTGGATCGGAGGTGTGGCGTGATAGGATCTATGGAATCATGTTTTTTTTTGTCATAGCTGTGATTACCGAGGGTGCCGTCTTTAGTCGTGGTGTGTTTGGTAGGCAACATATGCCACCCTATTAAACGGCAACAGGCCGCTAACAACTGGAGATCAATATTTGGATCATCACTTAGCACGTGTTTTGCTTCGTGTACGAAATGGAGACGCCCGAGGGAAGGAAGATTTGCGTAGTTTTGGGACGAATCGTAATAAGCAAGTTGTTTGCACGAGAGACATTAACATTCTTTCCTCTTCGTCGTTCCAATGGGCTCGTCTAAAGGTCCATTGGGTTGGGTAGAGAAATACGATGCGCCAACGCGATACATTAATAAACCCATGTTTTCACGTTCGAAAAACGTCACTCATAATATTACGTCATCGTCTGGGAAGATCAGAGGTGTTAATGAATCTCCAGCCTCTATGAATTATTCCATGACGTAGATTCTATCGTACTGAAGCTTGTTTACGATTTTGCTTCGCAGGGGAGTTGAGCATTCAGTAACGGAACGGGTGAGAGTTTGGCGTTATCCTACGACACTCCGTCTAATCTTGGATGCTGGACAAACATCGTGTCAGCCCGCCAAGCACACGATACGGTCCCATGGCAAGGTGGCGGAGTAAACAGCAGCGTTACACAAATGAGTATCTAAGGCAAATTCACATGGAACCAGATCAAAGCTGTTACAGGCGCGTGATTCTGACGAATTTAGATGTGGAAAAGCTTGAAGTTGTAGATGAAATTACAGAACTACTTACTCATCTGCCTGCGGCGGAGGTCGTTTGCGATCCACATTGTAAAAATGAGCTTTTTGGCTGTATGTTCGCACCGAGGGTATGCAGATTCTATTATGTTTGGACACGATTAAAGAAAAAGCATAACAAAATTATTTTGATACATTAGATAAAAGAATTGGATGTTGATTTAATATGGAAAGAGATTAAAATAAACAAAATACTGTTCATTGTTAGGCGTATATTGAGTGTAACATAAATATTGGTCTAATATGATTCATCTTCACTGGAGGCGCTCATAGTAACAGCTGACAGCGTCATGCTTTCTGGCAGCACACGCCTTTAATGTTTGTCTTAATTTTGGCTCATCCAATGTGCTAAACGGATCCAGATAATAGCAGTTAAATGATACGAAGTTGTTTTGTTTCGTGGTTTCCTTTTTTCCCTTTCGTCTCCCAAATTACCTGTGGCCACTTCTGGAGGTTAACGAAATACGAGAAGATGGCACTTCGCAGCCACCAGTGCCATGGATGGTCAAGAACGACCTACATCCCTGGCCTTTGAAGCTCGCTGCAGCAGCACCACACTGGAGGTGATGTGTAAAGTTTTGTAAATTTGCACATACGCGAGAGATGTTCATTGTAAGGTCCGCTTAAGCTTAAGTGTTACTAATTGAAGTTTGTTTAAAATTGACACACCACTAGCCAGGACGGATATTACATTAAGAAAGAGCGTATTTAACACGATACCCGCAAGGTTACTGTCCTCAGCGGAGGACGAAATTTTCGTGCAAAAGTAAAAATCGATTGCTATTTGAGCGAAAATTTGACTGACACTGCTTTCGATTTCGTTGGTACCGCCTCACTTTGCGTCCAGCTATTCGTGTGGTCTTTAGTCTATACTGTACAAACGCTGCAAGTAAAATCGATTAATATCACGTGTCGCATGCAGTAAATGTCCTGCGTCTATCACTTGTTAAATCCTTCACGAAAGCACTTTAACTAGTGTCGAGCTGATGTCAATCACATTGGTGAAGCAATCAACTGACTAGTCGCTGATAACGAAGAGCAAGGACTCGCGATTTTCTCTCCAGGACTCGTTACACGATTTTCCTCTTACACACGATATTGCCATCTCGTTTGTTCGCACACTGGAGCAATAGAGTTGATTCAGATTCACTTGGGCGTCTCTTTTTGTTGCCGACATGCAGTCTGGGGGAGACGCCGGGCCTGCGCTTGGGCGATGGTAGTCCTTTCCCTGGCTATTTCGGCAGTGAACTGAATCGGTCTAATCTATGGAATGAAAAGCTCTGTGCTCTATTACATCATCATGCGAGTTGTGGTATGCGTAGTAGTAATATAAAAAAACGTAAGGAATTTGCTCAGACAGCAGGTAAATTGTTGTTGGTTGTGTTCGTTATGGAGAAGCGAAGTGCTTGTGTTTTCTACTCAATATAAGATAAACATGTGAAGAATGGAGAAAAAAGATATCCGGAAGCCCAAGGGAGCATGGGACGGCGCTAGAGACCAAAATGCAGAGGCCGAGTTATCATGCTCATGGTAAACAACGTTCCGAGAGGTGTTCGATGAAGGAAATGAGCAGCATCTAACGCCGGCTAAATTGTGTGTTCTCTCTTGACATACTAACTGACTGACTCACATTAGAAGTGGATTTAATGAATCATGCTGAAAGAATTAAGAACAATTGTGTCTCTAGTTACACGATGATGCACACGTGTTTTGCCTATTTGAATAAAATTCCATAGCAACAAAGAATTTCATCCAAGCATGGTGCAATACCAACAGGAGTTGCGTCCCATACATGAAATGGAAAGCATTTACAATGAATTTTATCTTATTCAAACAGAAGAAGCAGGTGCCAGATGACGCATTGAGATTATGTTTGAATCTGTTGCAAAGGTAGCACGTGTTTTTGAAAACATGCGGTTTTACGCAAACTGATAAATGTAATCATAACTCTTGTTTTTTTTGTTGTATTTAAAATTGATTTATTTTATTTAGAGAAGGCTTTGTATTTTAAAAAATAAGATAATAATAAGATTTATTATCTCAAACGATTACAAATAAGGTCAGTTTTTTTTATTTTGTAAAAATATGTAGAGCTACATCAAAATGAATTAAAACAATATTTAACTGAAGCCATAACTATAAATAGAATAAACGAAAATATTACTAGTTACGATGTAATTTTTAAATTTTACTCACTCACGAGTAACACGTGGCGGGGTTACCAGGCCCTGTTTTCATACTTATTTACCAATTCACCAATTCACCTCAGATGTTTCAAATCTTTGTGCAATATCAACTAGAATCATGAAACATAATATGTAGCCAACCAAATGGTAGATATTTTGATAATTAGGGATACAAAATTGAGTTTTTGCTTCGGGTTGCCTTTTTTTGGAATCTATTTGAAACTGTTTTATTCTTATTCACCATTTTACTCCGCTTTGTAATTTTCGGATCATTTGCCATCTCCAGCGCTAGGAGCTGTCAACATGACAACATATCGGTTGCCAAACAACAAAACAAATCAAAGCTGGCGACGGGGAAAATACGGAAAATATTTTATACGTAAACTATTCGAAGAATTTTACGGTCTCCGTTTCTATTAAAACTGCAAAAAGTAGATATATACCTAATCTCTCAGTGGATCAAAAGCTCAAGCTTTAAAACTCTTGTTACAGTTAGCAATGGTAAATATAGCCGCCATGTATCAACACGAATCATAATGGCACTACATTTTCACTGGTTTTACATATTTTCTCTTCCAACACCACATCTATGCAGTCTCAAGAAGTTGAAGAAACACTAAAGCGTATCCAGTCGCACAAGGGCGTTGCGGGGACGATTGTGGTTAACAATGAAGGTACATCTGATTTAGATTCTAACGGTGCCTTGATGATGTCATCGAACGTCGTCATTCCGATATTAGAGCGATATTGTGCGACTAACCATCTCTTTAAATTCGTTCATTTGTTGTAGGCATTCCAGTGAAAAGCACTCTTGATAACACGTCCACCGTGCAGTATGCCGGTCTGATGAGCCAGCTGGCTGACAAGGCTCGGTCAGTAGTACGCGATTTGGATCCTTCGAATGACCTATCCTTCCTTCGGGTGCGGTCGAAGAAACACGAAATCATGGTGGCTCCCGATAAGGACTTTCTATTGATCGTCATTCAAAATCCAACGGATTGAACTGGTCGTGTTCCAGTATGATGCACTGAGACAATAGGATATGTGTCTCTTCTCATGCGTATTCTTTTAAAATTTATCGTTCGTTCCGGCAGCCTTTCATACGTTGTTTTGTGATATTCCATCTGGAATTTGTGCCTAATTTATGGTTCTGTTGCATTATAAATTCCTTTCAAATAACAACATAATCCAACTCCATTATTCGAAGATGTTTTTACTCAGCGATTTTATTGATAGATTTTCTATAAAATCAAACATTAGAAATATTGTTACAATTCACAAACGTTTTCCTTAAATCCCACGGCATTAAAATTCAAAGCCACGAATTGTACTTCTCGTCTGTCGCTGATATTTTCTGTTCCTTTTAAATCTTCAATATCGTTCACTACTCGTCACGTAACAATAAATTACCCTGGAGAAGATTGTTCTTATGGGTTTGAATGATTGTGTCATTTTTTTTTTTAATTTACCCCAAGTGAGTTTTAAAAAGATGACAAATAACGTTATACGATGACAAATATATTAGAAATCATAAATGACTGTTTTGAATGAGGAATGATTATTAATACACAAAAAGAAACATTCGTATTTCTGTGACTGTAAAATTTTTGCGCGATTGCATAAGTAATTGGCTCAGTCATTTACTTTTCAGTTACTAGAAGAAAGAAATTAGCTAAACTATATATATCCACATTTGGTTCTAACCAGTGTTTAAGGTTCCTTTTGGTTTGATGCTCTACAATGCTTCATAATGTCAGAGGCCGAAAATGTTGGAATTATTTTTTTTACATTTCATACATATTGTGGTCTACAACTTGGTCCAATTTAAGCATTAAAGATGGGTAGTGAGGTGGGTGCTGTTTTCTGTTAAAATAGTTATTTATCACTTTGACTTGACGGGTTTGTATAAGTAGAACCGTTAGGGGATAGAGTACACCATGCACTAACTTTTTACTAGCCTTTTTATCATTTTTACCTTTCCTTCTTTATCTACTGATTTTTTTTAAAGTTTTTCAAGATAAAATTGGCAATCCCGCAACGTCCAGTAATTGCACCATATTTTTAAACGGAATTGTTCGCATCACAACTTTCAGCTCCCCTAGCTGATGCCCTCGCTCGGCTTAGCGTCACTTGTTTTGTACCATCGGTCACGTTTATTAGCCATCAAAGAATTTAGAATTTGACCATCGGGATTATCCCCCAATTTATATACTATTGCGCTAAATGTTCAAATTCTGACTACCCTCGGATCACCAGCGCGCCTCTTCCGTCGTCTAAACGCTAGCGAAGAAACCCATCCGGAAACTCGTTCACATCGATCTGCTCCATCATGGAGTAGTTTTCGATTTCGTACGAAAAGCGAACCTTCATGCGCAATCCGGCGGTTGCCTGCTGGCTGGACGGCGTTTGCCGAGCAATCAGCAAATCCTGCATTATAGTTCCACCCGGTGGCATCACGGTGCTGGATGGTTCACGCAGCGTTAGCACAAAGGACTTCGGAACGGCAGCCTGGAACAGAAACTTTTCGATCGTCGTATGGGTTCCGTTGACCGTCTGCACGGTGATGCGGGCTGATGGCATTGACGCTTGATACTGCTCAGCATCAGTGCCTGGGCATATGAAGAAACGGATGTGAATGTCGTCTTTGTCGTATACGCTAATCGAAGGTATCGCGGAGGTTGGCGATACTTGATGAATTGCCTGGTATGGTCCGTTCGGTGGTGATGTAAGACCTAGGATATCGATTGCATTGGTAGTCCCCGTTGCCATCGGTCCATTGTTGTTCGTGGCCAGTTGGTTTTCAGTAAAGCTCGTTGAAAAATATGATGGTATTGGACCTGCTTGTGGCGAGGGCATGATCGCAAGCGCGTTGTTTCCGTTACCGTCACTGGTAAAGCAATCCCCAAGAAGATCCAGCAGGATATCCTGATTCTGCAGCAAACGAAAAAGAAACATGTATTTGACGGAAAATTGACGTTATATAGTCTGCGTCTGCTTGAACCTACCGAAGGTTCCGCGGGAGCTGACGTGTCCTCTTGTTCCTGTTCCTCAACATCCGATGATTCCGGTGCTGTAAAATCAGCATTGTATTCTGATGTGGTCAGCTCGGAGATCTTCAGCTTCGGCATTTTTTCTAGGAGCGAGTTCCGAAGGTGTTTGTAATTCGTGAATAGCTGCGAAAATTCGTTCGCACGCTGCTGCAAATCGATGTTCATGTGCACCCGGAACGAGTTGATGATGTTTTGTATATCCCTACAGAAAATGCACGCCAACAAGAATTCATACCGTGAAACATCGCTTACAAGCGCAGTTTAACGTCTAACTTACGGTGTGCAGCCATCAATCCGAACGCTGATTTTTGCCAACGACACGATGATGTACTGTTTGGTAGAGATCGAAAGCTGAGGTGCCCAGAGCAATTGCCGATAGTGTTCAATTAACTCGTACGCTGCAGATAGTAGCGAAGGAAATAATATCAAGATATTATTTTATAATGGCTTTATTACCCAAAGCTAACTAATCGATAGTACCAGTCCAACCAAAGAATTTAGCTTATCGATCCAATTCGGAAATGTATTCGGAACGACCGTCTTTTGATAATGCCAGTTCGATTTTCCTTCTAGAGCGAACAACGTTGGAAACGTTATTATTAATGCATATACGAGTTACTGTTAATTGATACTGGCATCTGTTGCGAAGCTTTCAAAGCGCTATCGATTAGTAGAAATCGATTAGCCGAGCTGGGCAAAAGATTGTAATACTCTCTAACTTTTGTGTGTGTGTTTTGTTCTTCGCCTAATATTTTATCCTTAACTCCCCTAACCTCCAGAACGCCTTCTACATACCGTCAAACCCTCCCGATTCGCCGTACTCGCCGATCGTCCATACGGCCACCTGCACCAATGGTTGCCGGTTCTCGAGTTGGTTCATGTTCATGATGGCTTCCCACATTTTACCGGTGATGAAACGTTGCTCGTGCTGCGGGCTGTTCGAGATGAGTTGAATGGTGGACGCGATCACGTCATCACGGATATTGTTTCCAGCCTGGAGAGTATCAGATACGATATACGTTTGCAGCCAACGTAGTCATCTTTTGCCCCATCGATACTTACGATCGTGAGGATCTTCAGCAGCACGTCCAGATGCCAGTGGATCGAGGGTGAGTAGGTTTCGGCGGCGAGCACAATTTTACTGCTGCAGAGCGCTTTCATTTCAGCATCGGTCGACTCGAGGTATCGTAACAACTCTCGCACAACCATCTCGATATTTTGCGTGTTGATGAGGGTGAAGGACAGCTCCATGGCGCAGCGCTGTATCGATGGATCACCATCCGAAAGGCACTCGAGGATCGTAATGCGATGCCGCTGCACTGCGGTCATGTCCTTGTGCACGGTTTTAACCAATGTCAGCAGCCCGATGAAGCGGATATTTTTGTCGTTGTTCAGCAGAAACCGCCCGAGTATGTTGACCGCCAGCACGCGCAAGCTGTTCTCCGACTCAACGTTCATGATCGTAAGGACCGTCTCGTACAGGATCGCATTGCCGGCGTTCTTACTCGTCTCGGTGCTGGTGGCGACCTGTGCCAGCACATCGTTCATGATCTCCGACTGGGTCGAGTCGCCGTGGCCGAGTACTCGCAGCAACCGCAGGATCTTGACTTGCAGGAACGGATCGCTTACTCCACTGACGAGGTGTTCGGGAGAGTATCCGGTGACTGTGAGCGTCTTAAGCATGCGTACTAGCGTCGGGATGATGGATTTGAAGTAACGCAGCACGGGGGCACTCTGTTCGCACATTTCGGTGATGAGCGTGATGGTGGCGATCAGGATACCGTGGTTCTTGTCGGCCAGGAACACCTCGCACTTGGGCAGGTAGTCCTCCATCAGCTCCGGCACTCGGCGCACGAAACGGAAGGCACAAAGGATCGCTTTTTTGCGCAGGAACGCGTTGGATGAGACGATCAGCCGCTCGACGTCGTTGCACAGATCACGTGCCATCTCCGGGGAAGCGATGGCGGCTAGTGTGCACAGTGCGGTACCGACGATGAATTGCGTAGGGCTGTTTAGATCGCTGTAACGTTATAATACGAGATATAACATTGTGTAGTCACAAGCAAACATAAATATCCACCAAAGGAAGGAATGAACCTAATGGCTTACAAATCACTTTTCATGCTAAAACGTCCTGAAAATAATTTCATGACAGGCCAAAAAACCATCTAGGGTACTGTATTTTAATTCAAAGTTTTGCTGTTTTATGTACTTTTGGACTCCGATAAGGGATTAATTACAATTGTAGGATGGTATCGGAAAAGTTTTTTGGATCATGCGGCAAAGGATTCGATCGGAGCGGAAAGGAGCAATGGAAAATGAATCTAGATTCGCCCGAGTAGATTGCCGGGTGGAGGTTTTTATGAGTGAACTGCGTTTGGCAGCAACGTAGTACGAGCTCGCGACCGACTCTAGTTCTGGTCCTTACCTCGAGCGATGACGCCGGAAAAGGATGCTTTATTAACTCAAGTTTTAATTTGTATGGTACGCTCGATCCCCTCTCGCGATAACTTACTTCTTAAGGCAGTTTGTGAGCAGCACGTGTACGTCGGCCCGTTCGTCCAGCAACAGCATTGCGCCCAGGTATCCTATCCGTTTGTCGGTGAACTTGGCGCTCGCGGCCAGCTTGAGGCACTCGACCTGCCCGAAGTGGGCCGGATAGCCGAGCATGTGGATGTACAGGAGCTTGGCCATGTTGCGGCACTTCCAGATGCAGTCCGTCTCGCGGAACGTGCTTCGGATGTAGGCACATTCTGTGTTGACTACCGCGCGTTCCTCGGTTGCCGTCCGGCAGGCTCGTATCTGTCGGATCAGTTCCCGCAGACGCGTTGGCGCGGGCTTTCGTACTGTGTGATGACAACCGTGTGAGGAAGCCAAGTGAAACGATATACAACAATGATATTGAAAATAATATTAAATCCTTGTGTAGAGAATGTGCCAGTTCCCGGCGCTGAATACCTACAGATGTTTGTTTCGATGGTTTCATTGATCACTTGCTTGATGTTGTTTATCGTAAGTCCTGGGCTATACCTGTATAGTAACAGAAGAATAATTAAATAGTGGTAAGTTTGTCGCACAGCCCATTAATTATCGTACAAGGGATCGTTAGTAGGTGGTCTCATTGCTTCCTTTGTAAACGATGCGTAGCGCTGGGTGCGGTTAATTTATTCAACCATGGCTATGTTCAACCGAACAAACAAGATTGCAGAATAAAAAACCCAAAATTCATTTACGCTCCAACCAACCACGTGCTAGCATCCACGTGGAAGGCTGGTGGCAGCGTAACGGTGTTTTACGGGCCAGGTGATTTGTTGGTGCGATATTTTTCACCTTCATTAGGTGGGAAAGGTGTTGAGCAATCGCCCGGCACCTTTTTCGCCCAGGTACCGACCTTGGTACTTTCGGTGTTGATCTTTCTTTACAGGACGTGCCAGAGCCATTATCTTTTACATGGTTTGTTTTAAAGGAAAAAAAAGGAATTATACTATCAGAAGAATGTTCATTTGGGATTGAGCGGCAATGTATTTTAATTAAATTTTACATGGCACAGCGGCTTTGCTTGATGCTTTATTTCTTAGCGGATTTTAGAAACGGCAATTGTTTTTAGATTACATACATGTAAGTAAATATCGAAAGGATCCGGCATAAAAAAAATGATGCTGTATTTTCGTTACATCTTGATTTACTTATCACATTCCCATTATCGGCACACGTGTACGTCGTTAATAAGTGCAAACTTATTGCCGCTACCGGTCAAAGCGATGTAGCTTTTCGAAATCCTCCCGGACCGGGATCGTAAACGGGCCACGAATCAAAGCATCTAGCGCTCATTTACGGCAGGCCTCAATTCCGTAATCAGTTTATGCGTCGATGCGAACGCACGAAAGGAAGCAAAGCAACTGGGGGCCACCGAGTAAATCCCACAAGCCGTAATTTTGTGCAACCACCGGTTCGTCCTTTTCCTGCTCCGCCTTCCAGTGGACGCGTAAGAAGGAGCGAAACCAAAAAGGACATTTAATAGGAGAGGGTGAGCAAAAAAAAATAAGGGAGTGAAATAGCACTCAAATGCGCCCGGTTAGCTGGTCAGTATCGAGAGTGTGCCTGTGGCGACCCAACGGGAGTGAGATGTGAGCTTTATTTGATTAAAGCACAGCTGCCGGCCGGTAGTAAAAGCGGCACGGTGCCAAACGTGCCTCGGATCGTAAACCGCAAAATGATTATCCATAAATGATTTCTGTAAACTTCCAGCCAGGGCTATCCCATCTGTTTTAATGAATAAATCAAATATTCACACTTGGAACCGGAAACCGAATAAACGGTGGAATAACGTTGTCAAATCCATTATAGCGACATTAGGAGGAGTGGAATTTCAATATCGTTATCATCGTAGACCAAAAGTGGCGCAAAACCAAGGCCAACCCTACCCACCCTTGGTGGGGTGTGAACGAGTGCGAGGTGTCTCCTGCTTTCCCACAGGGTGTTCGTCAAATTTCACTAAATCAACCATCTGCTGAACCGCACACGGGATGTGCGCAAGAATTTAATAACTGTCAATAGTGATAAAGTACCGTCCTGCCGGGGTCGCGGCTCTATTATTTCGTCATCGTCGTGCAAGACGATAAGCCGCTTTAGCCGCACCGATTCTAGCTAGTGTACGTGCGCGCATCGCTGTAAAGTCGGTGGCGTGAGTACAACAGATGGTTTTGTTTCATTTATTTATTTTTTTTTTCGTTCCATCGGCCAGTTTCTTCCCGGTCGGGACGGTTTGATTGATGGTTGCCGTCCGAACGTGACTCGCTTCCGTGCGGCCCTTCCAAGTGACACTGTGGTGGTGGTGGGAAAACTCGCGGAAAAACTCAACACGAATACGTGCCGGGCATTGGATCCAAGCAGGCTGTGGGTTGGTGGTGTCACCGATTTTTTTTTCTACATCACTACCCTCTGGGTAGAGACTGAATGAACTGTTCCGTGGCATCCAGCATAAAAAAAGGGGAGCGACACTTTAGTAGCCATGGTGTTGTGGATGATTTTGTTTGATGTTCCGTTGAAAGTTTTTTTTTTTTTCAAACTGAGTGTTACATGCACTTTTTTTAACCTCCGAGCAAACAAACATACCACCCGTTCAGACGCCCCGATCACAGGAGTTCGTTTGACATGCTATTCATGCGAACACTGGCTTTGATACCCGGATTGTGGTGGAGTGTGTTGGGATGCCCAAAATGGGACACAAAAAATAGGTGGCAAATGTGATTGAAGTCGACCCTCGGATTTGTAACCGCACGGTTTTTTTGTCAACCACAGTGTGAACCATTTGTTGTTTTTTTGTAGGTTTCGTCTCAAATCTCACAGCCTCGTCCGCGTGCCATTTGCCATGGAATGTGCAATGGAGCAAAGTTTCCTCTTTCGGTAGGATACAATATCCTCGCGAAGAGGAAGCGTGATATGGCGCTGCTGAGTAAGTACCCTTTGATGATGCGACGTGCAGATCTGACTTTTAAGCTACGTAAATTGCAGCCTAAGTTATTACATTTATAGCGCTGCAAACAACGCAAGAATTCGATAAATTTGTTTAATTTCAATTTTGTGATAAAAATAATGTTCAACCACACGTTGGGTTTTTGAAATTGAAAACACACTAACCGTGCCCGGTGTTCTCAAACCGAGCTTTTCGCCCGTTTCACTACGAACGTGGTTCGTTTTCCAAAAAGAAAAATAAAATACACCCATTTTACACTTCCCCGCCATTTTATCGGAGGAATCGGAGGGCAATACATTGAGCTGCGGAAAATTGCTCAACCATTGGGATGGTGTGGGCTTTTCGGTTCGCCTTCGGAACACCACAGCTGTTGCACGTCGAACTAGGACCACGAGAGGGATGAACATGAGCGAAACGGTTCCATTTGGTATCATCTCATATCGCCGACCTCGGAACTGCGTTTACGTGGCTGTGCTTTCGCTCTTTTTTCGGAGGCGGATTCGTCAAATATTCATACAGTGTTTACCCTGCCGAATCAGGCCAGCTGCAAGTGAGGCCATCAATTTGCAGAGCGCTCGCCCAGTGTCGGCACCGCCGGAAGGTGGTATCGTGCCCTAGCGACCCCCTGCCTAACCCGTTCGAGTGGGGCGGTTTTTCTTCTGTCGATTATCTCTCGCTTCGTGGTCCTTTTTCCTTTTCTCAGTGAGCTTTTGCTCGTGTGCCTTCGCCAGCTGGTCCGTTTGGGGGTGACTTTTCTCCGAACGGACGTGCCTGCGGAACGGGATTTGAGCTTCGCTTGGGTCGTACCTTCTGTGCCCGCTGCGCAACTGCCTTTTTTCCCGGCATATTGGGCAAGATAAATAGGAATAATTACCGATGAACACCCGGGGAATGCGATCGCTCGTGATTCGAAAATTAGTGCGAAGAATTTCTCGCGCCAGTTGGCGTACGACGGCAAAAAGCTACTCCGGGAGGATGGGAATGATCCGAATTCTCGTAATGGTGGAAAATTGCGCCCTCTAGGAAGATTTGTGTGGGAACGTATTTCGCTTACGAACGACCAAAGGAACACGGGATGGATGAGAGAAACGACTTGTGGATGGAATGGAAGTAGAATCCTTCCGACGGAAGATTAGCTGGTTTGAAAATAAAACCTTTTGAGCGCTAGGTCCTAGCGACATTGATGCCCTCATGCTAGATGGAAAGGATGCAGCTATTTTTTTTTGACGACATCGTGGGCGGTTTCTATGTATGAGTTTATCATCGTTCGTACGAAGGACTAGCTTGGCGTTGCGCTAACTGGGTATGTCGCCGAATGTCTAAAGCAAACGTTGAAAGATCATAATAATACGATTGACTAACGAGAGCTTCATCATTCATCATGTTAAAGAAAGCTCTGGTTTTGGTTTAACAACTCCTGCAGGATCAAGAGCTTTAGAAGCGGCCATATTTGAAGCGATTGCTGCATCATTTTGGTGGGAAATTGCGAAAATAAATCAATCTTTCCATTCATCTTTCGCGTAGATCATATTTCATCTGGATTCAAAGTTTTTTATTGAATTAATTTCCATGCTGCCACGGTGGAATGGGATCGCTACACGGCATTTTTCACCGTTTGCCTTCTTGCCGAGTTTTCAGGTGCATTTAACTGCTATGAGGTAGCTTCAACCGATCCGAAATGTGCGTTGTTTTGATTAGGTTCACAACTTTAAACCCCATTATACGAGCCTCGGGAGAAGAGGCGCGGTTCGGGTAACTTCTCCACCGGATAATGGCTTGGTCCGGATTTTGGGTTCCTACATTTAAGTGCCACCACGGTAGAACTTCACCGTCGTGTCTAACATGAAAGCATGATCGAAACTGCCTCCAGCTGCGTTGCCGAATGTTTTTATCACGCTCAAATGATGGCTCGATTTGGAGTTTTGAAGTGAAATTTTAAAAGTTACTCGAGAGCTGAAAGATTCCAACCGCTCATTGTGAGCCAAGCGATTCAATTAGCTTTCTTGGTGGTTTCCATTCGTAGCGCTTTTGTGCGAGTATACAGCTTGCTATAAACCATACGATGGAGGGTTTTATTATTTTAGACGCTTCGAAAACAAACAACCCAACAGCTGCACAGATCTTTTAAGCTTTAAAGGCGCTTTTATCCATCATAAGAGCGTTTTCCTACGCACTTATCCACCTATGCGTACATACAAGCATGCTTATCCGTGCTTAAAATGTGCGCAAACATGAGCGGTACAATATTTGATTTCACCTTGTTACAAAACCGGCAAAAGTAATTTGATGGCAAACACAACAGCTCACGGCAATCGTGGCATACGTATCCGGGATTTATCCCACAAGCTAAAATATATCAGCGGGATCACAAATTAATTCACAAACGGGGAATAAATTTCAATTTCCCAGCAAACCAACAACCGGCCCCTTAAACCTAATCCCTGGCGCACCTCTTCGCCAAACGTTCATTATTTTCTATCACCTTCTCCGGGGCGCACAATCGCGGCAGCTAAATTCGATGATATTTTGTACAATTTCCACAAAGCCACCGGTAACGAGGGCCGCAGGCTGTGCCATTTCGTGTTATCATCTTTCACTCTTCGGTGTGTCTTCCCACGGGCGCTAGACCAAGCACGGCCACGTGGGGGAAAGGAATATGGGCAAAATATATAGGAGTAGCATTTTCCAACGCTTATTAACTTGACATGCTGCCTCGTTTGGCGCGTGTTCCCGTGGGCCGTGGAAAATGCGGGCAATGGTACCGACCTACGGTTGTTGGGATCAGAGGAGCAGCAACATAACGACGCAACTGGACCGTCGACAACGAAGGCGAATGACAACTTCGAATCGTCAAACATTTTCGAGCGCGTACAGCCCCCAATCGGGAGCCGGGTTGCTACGGAGGTACGATTATTGATCGTCACGGTATGGCCACGGTACCCGGTGGCATGCATGGCTTTTGTTTCGGATTGTCTCCACCAAAACCGTTGTCCCTCACGAACCCGTGCTTCAGCCGTTACACATCCGCTCGTTCAATAATATCGATCTATCATGTTCAGTGACAATATTTACCGGCATTCATGTTGCTGCTGGTTGGCAACATTATTTCGAACGATCGCCTACTCGTGGCAAATGTGTGATGGTACCGTAGAAGAGGTTGAAGTTATATTTTTACCCAGTATTAGCCGGTTGCTCATTAGTTGAACCCTGGAAGAGGCATAACTATTCGCACAATCCAAACAAAAAGAGAAACTTTTCTCTCGATTTTCGCTGCGTTCAAACATGCAAAGGTTTTTGCCAATCAGCTCAATCCTGTGACGTTTTTGTAAAGGCCAACAGTTCGACCGTATCCTATCGATGCCTTCGAGGAAAATGCTGTACCGCCTGGAAAACGACGAAACATGCAAACGAAAGGTTCGTTGTTTTTCTTGTGTGTATGTTTCACTATCCAGCAGCCTTTTGACCACACGAGGCTAGCCAAGTTGACGGGTGTATTTATTTTTTGGTGTCTTTTGGACCCGCACCCGCACAACCACAAGCTAATGAAAGCAAACAACGAAACCCGGTGCCGTTGAATGACGAACGACACTAACGTGCACAAGCACACACACGCAGCCACAGTTCGAAATGCTCGAAAAGGTGCTGGGGCGGAAAATGGGTGGAACTCTCTCTCTCTCTCTTTCTCCTCCCCCTACTAGGTTCCGTTCAACTGGGATCGTGTTATGCTTATCTTATATTTTTTACCCATTTCCCTCCCAGCGGAGAAGAACGTCGGAAAACGAGAAGTAAAGCTTCAGAGAAACGATCAAAAGCAGTCACACCAGGGTTCCCTTGGGCGTTGGAGGCGAACAAATCGAGTGGGGGGAGGGGACAACGGTGCGAGACCCCAGCACAGCGGACCGAGAATGTGGGTGGACGTGTGGGCATGTTTTACCTTTGATGAGCCTGTCATGTCGAGGCGGTACCCAACAGTTGTGCTGCTGCTCTGTGCACGATTGGAATATTCGCCTGCCTTCGGGAAATTCCAGAGCCGGGACAAGGATCGAGGTGAAGGAGATCGAGCCATCGGAATGAAGAGTAAATAAATCTCACAAACAGACGGGGTTCTCGGTGAACGAATCGCTTAGATAGTGTAGGAAATTGGGTGAATGTGAGCGATGAAAAAGAGTAAAAAAAAAATCTAACACCCTCACCTGGCAGGGGGTGTGTTTCGTGCTTTTTTTTGTTGCTTTCTCTCGTTCGACCCACAAATCACTGGCCTCATGGAAATGGCAGGTAATGAATACGACCTAATTTAGTGTAAGCATTCGCCCCCATTCGCAGCGGAATGAAACGGTGCGATGCGGTTGACATTGATAGGGGTAAATGTAGTGTCGACGTGTCTTTCCTTCATCACCCTCGGGGGCGTTGGAAACATGCACGCAAATCCAGGTGATAGTTGCTTCCAGCTTGATTGGTCAGTTGAAACATTGCTTTTGGAAGAAAGAAAAAAAAAACACCTAAACCGATCCCCGTTCCGATGACCGTAAAGTCGGCTTGTTTTTCAAACGAACCGTTTCCTATTGCTTGTTGTCTTGTCCGCGAAGGACATCTGTAATTAAATATATTTCCATTACGTGGCCTCGTAACGGTGTCACGTTTTGCGTGTCAGTTCATCAATTAAAACGCTTCCGGCGAATCTTCACAACGAGTGATTTTGAGCAGATTTTAGATTAAAAAATTCGAACTTTATGCTCAGCAGTGGGGCAACCTCGACGGGTTCGGTGTTGGAAAGACGTGAATTGCGAAAATGAAGGGAAGAAACGACAACTGCAAGAAAATCCATGTCGAGGAAATGAACGTCCTGAAATGAAAGGCGCTAGAGCGCGGAGCAGGAAGCGCTCGTCCACGGGTTGTGAGATTGGAATCGGAATGAACTAATGATAAGTGCTTTCGCGTCAGCCCTTCGAGCAGGATTCCGACGCCATCTCCATTCGAAGGGCTCTTGATCGATGAGCCATGGTGTTGCCGTGTGCGCCACGCCGATTCCGGCCGTGTAAACAAGGCGGGAAACGTGGACCGGGCTTCCATCACGCTTTCCATTTCCTTTAACGCCCGCTCCGGGAAAAAGCGAAAGCGTGCGCGTCCTTACGGGCACCGGGGGTGGTTACGGGCCATCAACAGGAAATTTTCAACACCAAACTCGGCCCGTTTGAGGGGCAACGTGGGGTTTGCTGACGGTGGCAAAGGTAGGTCGCTGGCGTTTGGCAATTACACGCCAGAAACAGAGGAAACGCGAGTGAGCGACCGGGCGGAGCGGGTTGATTTAAATGAACGAATCTAATTTGCAACAGATTTCCCCACCGATGGCTTCCGTGCGTCGCACGAAGAAATCGAACGTTCGATGTTCTTCGATCGCGCTTTCGAACGACGTCTTGGGAAAGTTTGAGCAAAGTTGCTAACTGGTTTTGCGCAAAACTTTTCCACAACAATGGAGTATCGGCTTGTGCTGGGAACCATGCTACCGAATGTGGTCCCCCTGGGAAAGAAGAGCTTGAGTGCTTTTGCGGAAGCTTTTTGCTGCTAGTTCTTATTTACCTGAGACCTGGTAGCAATGGCTCATCGAAAGGAAAGCGCGAAAGGTAAGTGAGTGCCTTATGGAAACTATAACGAAACTACCGGTCGTTAATAAGACCGTTTCGGGGGTTTAAAGTTGCTCGAAAGTGCATACGAACCGGGGACGGTTTCTAAACACAACGCTAACGAACGACGCTGGACTTGTTTTTTTTTCTCCGAAGTATTTTTTAACGCAATTACTCTGAGTTCGGTATCAATTTAGCTAACAATACGCGTGCTATCATCGCAAAATAAATTATCCCTCGCGGGAATCCATTTCCACCGGGTGTAGCGGAAGCGACCGTCAAGTGTCTATCGCTTTATCTAAGCAGCTGATAAACGATTTGCTTTGGAAACAGCTCACCATCGCCGTTTTCCTCGAAACCTGCCTGCGTTCAATGCTGCTTTCCATTGACTTTAGCTGCACACACCGCTCCCATTTTCCCCACGATAAACTTTCACTTGTTTACGGTCACTCCGATAAGCATCTTAAGTGGTTTTCGTGAGATTTGGCCCGCTCCAGCACGCCAACCATCCACCTCCACCAAGCGAGCTTGAGCCTCCTCAGGGACTGGGATTGGTCCGTTTGATGGGGAATCCAAACGCGAGTAGGTGACTTAAGCCGGAGGGAAAAAAATCATTACCAAAGCGGCTGAAGGTCGAACCACGTGGCCTACAACCATCCGGAGGGACGCATCGAAAAGTGTCAAAACGATTAAAAGCAATGCTGGCCGATACCTGGCAGGGCAGCGGGCGACAACGCCGGCAAGGGCGGGAGTTATGGTTGATTGGGATTCGGGGATGGGCAAAACTTTGTGCCATGTGGTTTTCCATTCGCCGGGGGAGGCAGAAAGAAGAAAAAAAAACCCGTAAATGAAGGTCCAATTAAGGGACGAAGTTTATTTTCCGTTTTAGCCCGATACGTTATTGCTGCGTATGCTGAACGGTGTTATCTGGTGTTATTTTGGTCAGGGTTTTTTTTTGCACAAGCATTGAACAAATACAGCGCCAATGTTTTCCTTTGCAGTTGGGTGTTTTTTTATTATCTCCTCCCTTTTGGGAAGGTTGATGGGTCTTAGCAGCTATTAACTTTAATTAATTTCTTGAACCGCACCTTATACCTGAGAGGTGGTTTATTTTTAATCATCTCAGAATGAAAAGTTTCTCTTATTGATTACGGTACCAAATGTAAATATGTATATTTTAGCATAGTGGGTGCACGTGATCGTGAGACATTTTCCATCTCGGCGTTGGTCAAAGCAAGCTTTGGAGCTGCCCACACGCACGCAAACCCGAAGTGTTGTTTTTCGTCAATATTTTCCTACGCCTGCTTAGGCGCAGAAGGATCGAAGTTCGGGGTCCATTAACGGATCAAGGATCGTGCATTTTGTGGAGCGAGTGGGAGGTTGAGTACTATGGATTACAGACATCTAAACCTGCCTGGGCTGGTTCGTTCATCAGCATCCTCAAACCACAGGAATGGTTGGGGTGAATGGCCAAGGCTGCAAAAACCATCTGCACGACACATTTGCGCATTATTCGAAAACTTTGCCTTCGTTCGTAAACTACTCAGGGCTGAAGTGGGTAGAGTAAATGTGCATAGCAGTGTTCGGTTTGGGCAGCAGCTGGCAGGCATTTGAAATTAATACAAATACTTTTTTCGAGCGCTGTTGTTTGCTGCAGGGGCAGACAATGCATTTCTAATCATAGTACACGGTTTTATGCTTAAAAATAAATGCTCTATTTTAGCAGGATTTGGTTGGTAATAGAGTTAAATTTATTACATACGAAGAAATGGATTTAGTATGACTTTTAAACATTGTTTATTGTTTAACTGTTTTGTTTTACTGGTGGAATAGTATTTGAAGTGTTGGCAAACGTTTAAACATTCAAAAATAATTAATCTACCGTTGTTGGAATAAATCGTCATTCATCTGAATTGCGGCTGGGCGTGTGTGAGTAATGCTAACGATATGTTTTCCCTTGGGAAATCGATTTACTGCCATTGAGTTTCGTTCGATCGACAATATGCCTGGAACAGCGAGGAAAAAGATAACGGCACACATCGACGGAAGCGATAATTTCACCAGCTCAGCAAAAAATTGGTACACGGTGTGGTTACGTATGTGTTGAAGCAAGCGAAATATGTTTACCTCAAATCCTCCTGCTATTTCTTCGTGCAAGGGTGCTGTTTGTTTTCATTCCTATTTCTAAAACCGACCCCTAACGAAAATGGAAAGATTTCCACGGAATTATCTCCACACCATCCTGATTGTGAAGAAGAAAATGAGACTCACGCACACACTCATTCCCAGTACTTTTACGTCCGCTTTATCCCATCGGGAAAACGAGTGTTTGTTAAACGTGGAACGCACGAATTGTGGCAAAATTTCCATTTCGTGATAATCATGCGCCAACAAACGAACCGAACCAGAACGATTGCTTTTGCCGTAAGCTGTAAAACGTAAGCCGTTTGCTGCTGCATCCGTTTCTTGCTACGGGTGCGATTCATTAAATCGGATCCTAACGTGCCCGATCGCCGTTTGGGGTCCTTAAGGTGTTCCGTACTGCTTCCAGCCGGAAGGTTTTTTCGTGGCACTGCAAACATGCTGGAAAAGCAGCAATATTCGAAAAAGAATTTCGGCAATCGGTTTTTGTGATGGCGGTACTCACAACACAACTAAGATAAAAGAAAAAGTGTGCCATAAACCGGGAATGAGGTTCATGAAGTCGGGCAAAGTGGTGATAAAAGAAGCGTTTGGTAAAATTGGTGGATAAGCACCACTAGCAAGTGAAGAGAAAGAAACAAAAAATAATAAAAACAGAGCTCCAAAACGCAAACCAATGCAGCTTAGTTTGAACCCGTATCTGTGTGTATTTTGCCTTTTATTTCGAAAAGCACACGCTTGCACAAGAGCTCACTGCGCAACAGATAGCAACAGGGCACGAGGACAAGATATGGCGTGTCTCTCATGCTTTCGCCACCACCGAGCATCGTTATCGGTTGATAACTGCCGAGCTACGCTGGCCTCCATCGTACATGGCATGGAAGCTTCGTTTCGAGCAGTTGTGGCACATCTCGCTGCCCAAGCTGCACTTTCTACTGCGTTTGTTCCGTGCCAGCGCCTCGGGGAGCAATAACCGAACGAAAGCGTTTTGATGAAAAATTGAACACGAATCTCAGCGCAAAGTCAAATAATCTGTCATCATTTGTCTGCCTTTGCGGCTGTGCGCGTGGGTGTGTGGGTGTTTTCGGGCAGTTTGTGTTATGAGATAAGATGATAACACCACAAAAGGGTGGATGGTTTCCCGAACAGTGCCACCCGGATTACGGATCGCCACAAGTTGGCCCCCGGGCTGCTTTGGGGGCCACCGAAGGGTGCACAAAATGCTACTAAATCCAGATTAAGATACCACTGGCCTGCTTGACGAGGTCTGAGGTGATAAAAACGCGCCTTGATGTCAGTTTTCGTGAACCTAGTGGTCGTAAATTTTGAATAGCTGTAACCTGGTATGAAATTTGTAGTAAAATTCGCTCAAAATAACACCATCGCTGTATTGTGCTGTTTTAAGCAAATACAAAAAATCCACCATAGAAAGGGCGTAATTGCGATGTCATTGTAATTGTGGTACGTTCTTGAAGATGGTTTGTCGGATTTGTCTTATCGGTGCGCGAGAAAAGTGGCACGCCTGAAGTCACGTACTGTTTGCGTTGTAAAACTTAAAGGCACGGAAAATGGCAAACACATCAAAAGATAAATCAAAAGGTTCGCGGCGGTGCCCTCATCGGCATCGTTAATTCCGCCCTGTTCCCGAGCAACCGGCCACGGCAAGTGTGGACAGGAAGCAGTAAAGGAGGAAAAAGAAAAAAAAGTAATTAATTCCAAACGAGATGCCGACCCGGTACCGTTAATCCTTTGGCATTTATCTCACTCATCGAGCCGTTTTCTGGTGCGAAAACAAAAAATAACGGGGACGCCACGTTGTGTAATTTAACTTTCGCTTCAAAAAGGAAGTTTTCCAAAAGAAAGCGGGCGGCTGCTCGTGGTTGCATGGCTCGGAGTGTGACATTTTCGAGCTTCCTTTGTTTGTGTGGGTTTTTGGTCCTTTTGCTTCTGCTCTTTCTTGCTGTTTGCGTTTGTT
This sequence comes from Anopheles nili, assembly GCF_943737925.1. Classification (NCBI taxonomy): domain Eukaryota; kingdom Metazoa; phylum Arthropoda; class Insecta; order Diptera; family Culicidae; genus Anopheles; species Anopheles nili. The sequence goes on from NC_071291.1 coordinate 31,242,362, forward strand.
TCTCGCCGATTAAGCGCCCGCTAATATGTGCACCCTTCGCTCGCGATCGTGGGTGGAACAGAGTTGACAAATGGTTTTTCCAGCAGACCTTACTGTCGGAGATTTTGCTTTCGTCTGCTAGCCCCGGTTACGCGTGCCACCCTATTTATCACGCCGATTCGGACTCCGGCTGGTTCGCCGCCGTAAAGTGAAGTGTTAATGTTGGTATAAAAATAAAATACGGTTGCATTTACCGGGCTCTGTGTCTCTGCCGGGCCAGCAGCCCAACCGGCTAGTTCCCGTTACGGTTCGATACGCCCGAGAGTGAATCCCAGGGCCGGGAACGAGACAGGATGGTAATGAGCTTCCGCCACGGTTGGCCGATGGTTTCGTTTTCCGGTGCTTTTTTCCTCTCCCGGTTCTGATAGAGGCGCCTCACGCTCGCTGGTGAACCGTGGGTCGGGTGGGTCATAGAAATTTATTACCTAAATTCGGCTAGTCCTTTGGCTGGTGAACCCGTCCTGAGTGTTCCGTTTTTCGTCCGACATATTTCATCGACTCCACCCACCCTCGGGCACAAATCGACCGTTCAAGGGCGGTTCGGACGAATGAATAGTGATCGTTCCACGGGTTTCACGTTAGGATCTGTTTTTTCGCTTCCGTTTTGCTTTCATGCGTTGCTTCCGTTACGAGTGAAGGAAATTATGCATAAATCACAGGTGGATCAAAATGTGCTGGGTGAGTTGAACGAAGATCGTGCATGCCGGACGAATACCGATGCCGAGTGCCATTCTATAAGTCCTCGTTCAACGCTAGCGGTAGAGTTCCGGGAAGGGACCCTAATAGCAATAAACACATTAGGGTCTGAAGACACTAATAGGGGGGGGCTTCGTCAGATGGATCTACGCACAGAAATCCTCAACGAGCCAACGAGTAGCATAGATGGGCATCGTGCGGCTACGTTTACTTTCATCACCGAAAGAAAGCTCATTACCCATTTGTTCCGTTTAGGAAACGAATCATCACCACCGCGACCTTCTCCCGGGATGGAATTGGCTTTGCCTTTTACGTTTCAATGTTAATTTCCCAAATCGAGGCATCAATGGCGTTAAATAAGCTTTGGGAGTTTATCCTCCATAGTGCCGTTAGTGTTAACCTTTTTTTTTTCGTTCTCCGACCTGACCATCTCGTACGATGGAGGCGCCTGGTGGTTCACGTGAGCGAAGCAAAACGCAAATCGGTACGGCCTTTGACCTTTTCTTGCCTTCTCCTCGTAAAACGTACAAATCGGTTTGTTTTTCGCTCTCTCGTTTGTATAAGGTTTACAGTGATAGCACGGCCCAGAGCGAACATCGTAAAACTTTTGCCCCAACGAGAACGGTTCGAGGGGCTTCAGATTTGTTGCACGAGCACGAGCTAGATCGAGTCAAGTTGAACCTATTTTATGCTTAAGAAACCCCGAAAAGCTAGCTCGAATGATTTAGGTTGAAAGTAGCAGATACTAGCAAAGATACCAAACAGATGCTATAAAAGACTGCTGAAACTCGCGCCGCAGCTGCGAGCGTAGATTAATTGATCCCTCGCTGGTGCTCGTTTGTGACGTGGTTAGGTGAAATAGAGAGGTGAAAAATGGTGGTGAAATTGAAGGAATTGAAAACTTCCTAGCACCAAGTGACGACAGCAAACACTTTAATTAGAGGGCTAGCAGTTGACACACGCTCACGTTCGCTTCTGTTGAAACCACTGAATGGTGCTGGTGTGCTTGGGTACCATTCCGTCATCGATCGCCGGTAAGTACGAGGATCTCGGTGCCAGTTCAACGACGGTATGGAAGCCGCAGATGAGCTTCCTCCTGAGAATGGAGAACACCATCCGACCACAACCGATGACACCTTCCGGTTGCGCACTTGAAGCGAGTTTCGCTGTTAGTTGTGGTTTTTTGACGTACGTTCGACCCTGATTAAGCCGTTCGAACCAACACCTGCGAAAAACACTAACGCGCTCGGTATATAGGATCGTTGAAAGGGTTTTACGCTGTTAAGTGACGTAGCAGACAGCTTCCGAGATTCGCTTTACGAGCAATAAAACATTCATGCATTTAATTATGTTACAGTATTATATAATTAACATTTTTCGGGCTTGCACGGTGAGCAGAAGCCCGCTTAATATCGCACAAAAATAGCCAGCGCTGTAGCAACGCTCGTCCTTGCCGGTCAAATTTCCCATTGACGTCAGCGCCGTCCACAAGGCGTTTTCGTGCTTCTTCCCGAAGCCCTTCCGGCAGTGGCCATCTTTTACCCGTGGGCAATCTTCACACCGGAACCTCGGCCGCCGGCGCGATGGTGATGGGATTTCCGCGTTCGATCATTAACCACGGCACACGTACTTAGTCCTCGCCCGGTTGGGCCGTCGTGCGTCTCGTTTGTGCCAGTGCCGCGTGTTAATAGGCCAACCGCTCAGCGGGTGTCTTCTTGAAGGGCTTTGAAGGTCCGGACACGAGCCTCAAGGCGCCGAGCAGAACGGATCGCACCCGCAATCAACTAGTGCCAGAATCCTAATGGTCTGACCACCGGCAGCACCGGATGGCCGGGGGTTTGGGTTAATATTTCATGCAGCTACATCCGCTTCTCGTCCCACCAGCACGCGTCTCCATCCGATGCTCTCCTCGTGCCACTATCGCAACAAGCGCCTTTTCGAGTGCGAGACTTAATGGGTATTATTTTTCCACCACGTCGGCTACACGAAAACGGATCGGAAATCGTGCGAGTCGTGCCCCTTTTTGCAGTGGACATATGTTTGCGGTCCTCCGCGAAACGGGTGTTGCGCTGGCAGACTAAAGCAAACGATTAATTACGTTCCGGTGGTTTCGGAATCTGTGCAGACGTCGCCACCGTGATGTCCTTTGGCGTTTGACATACCGTGTCGTGGTTTCGTGGAGCGAGTCAAACCACGCTCGTGTGCACGTGTGAAAGGCATCCCAACTGGGGCGGGCAGATTAATGCATTTGAAACCGATTGGGATTTTGATAAATCGCTCCCATGAATGAGATACTCGAAGCGTGCGCCCGTCACGTGGGCATTTTGGGCATGGCTCGAAGGCTGAAGCAATCCAAATTGTCTTTTCCGTGCCCTCGGGATTCGACCGAGTGTCGCTATTACGGTGAGGGTTAGAGAGCACTCTTTGGAGACGTTCCATCGCTGGGGACGAAAAAATGGTACGTGTTCTAATTTCGTACGCAAACAGCATGCCCCAGTTTGGGCGGGCTGCCCTCGTGAGTCAATATTGAGAGTGATTCTTCTGTTTGCCGTACGAATTGTCTCCGAAAGATGAGGGTGTACCGTGTCCATACCGCATGCTGCCCGGCCAATCGCAGGGATTCACATTCTACCCACCCATTGTCCCTGGAACGCAGGGCATTGTTTCATTTCGGAGAAGATTGTGCTGATCTTTTTTGTGCTCTTTCGTCCATGTCCGGGGACGCACTTAATCCTTCCCGCTGGAGCGTGTCCATCGGTCGCCGGTTTTCCGGCCCGGAAAGCCCGTACGCCGGCAGGGCAATTGGACTATCGCTCACTTTCCCGGCGGCCGGAGATGGCGGCGCGAGCAGTGACGGCCTACCCGTGCTATTAAACGTTACCTAATCAGCTGGAAAAGATTGACCGTATATTGTTTCACGCCTACCCTGCAGTCAACAGCTCGGGGGTTTCCCTTTTCGGCCAAAAACCGTTTGGTCTGGGCCGTTCCGATGTCGGTACATATTTGACCAGCAAATTGCCATTGGAAGCGGAGATATGATATGAGCCTGCGGATCGCATAAAGCGAATCATCTGATGGCGGTTTGCTTCGTTTTCGATGCGATTAGCCTTCGAAATGTCACCGCAGTTTAATGCTTCCATCTCGCAGGACATTCGCGTGGTGACGTAATTGAAAGTAGGGAAAATTTTGCATGCACAAAATACCGTCCTCTTCCAGGGTTTAATGTTATCGCATTTTGTGATTCACACGCGACCAGCTTTATTGCCATTCGTGATGGTCTTCCACTCTGGTGCAATGGGCGCGATTGATTCCCACGACAGGTGAAAGATGCCTTCGACAAGTGAAATGTCTTCGACTGTCGAATGTCGTGGCCAACCGCATGGCTTCTCGGTGTGGCCAGAGCGCACGTTTCCAATCGCTCTCACGGAGCTATCGCCTTCTCTTCCGCACGACAGCCCGCACCGGAAGTAGCGGGAGTTTTCCACCGAAGCACACCAACCGACGGAGATTGGTGGGAAGGAATTTTATTTAAAAATTTCATCTCGTTTGCTGACGTGATTGAGTTTGGAATACGACCGGGAACGATCCGAAGCGAGGTGCTCTTTCACCTCCATCTCACCCACCAAGTGGGAACGATTTGCGCATCAAATAGGGGCACTTTGTGCCGTTGCTTTCTCGCGCGAGCGATGTCATCCGATCGGAATCGGAAATGGAAAACGGTGTAGCCAACTACGCCGCCGTGGTGTCGATATCGACCGAAAATGTACCGGGCCGGGCGGTCGGGACCGTTGGCGAAGCGGGCCGCAAGACACGCGAACAAAATGGTGCCAGGATGGTGATTGTTTTACCAAAACCCACCGACATTGGAGCGACATTACATGGCTTGCGAACGGAGCCCGTCACCGGTCGTGGCTCCGCGGTCTTTATTCAAATTGCGATCGCGATAGTGACGACGATGATGGATTTTATTTCAAAATGCATGAAAGTGGGACCGAACGAGACAGAGGAAATGTGAATGAACTGAACGGCAGACGCAATCAAGTATCGGGGGGGTGACGTTTTAAAACGCAGCACGTTAATAATTAGCATTTCCGCTCGAGCCACGGAATCCCCTTTTTGTCCTGACGAACTGAAAAGCCGTTCGTCACCGACCGTCACCGTTTCTACGTACAACAGTGCAAGCAATCGGGCGCTGCTCATGCGGCTAAAGTTTCGGTCTGAATTCACTTACGCAGCCCTCGAGCTAGGGGTATGGCACGAACGTCGACAAAACTTCCTTGACGGGATCCATTGGCGGAGGTATTTAACCCGCGGCAAATTATTTGTGCAAGATCTAAGGGTAGCGCGCGCCAAATTGGGTTAAATAATTTAACACTCCTGCAGCGAACGGGTTTACGAAAAGTGGAACCTGCCCATTAATATTCATAGCCGGGTACGTTTAATACCCAGAGGAGTGGCAACTTTGGCTTCGTTTTGGCTGCACAGTTTTTGTGGAGCCTCAAGCATCCGATTGCTGCAGAGTTTATAAGTGCCGTTGGAGTGCTTGAATTCACTTTAAATTGTTGAAGTAAGCGGCAGGTTGGTTCGCCTAATGAATTAGGCTTACAGAAAGCACAAACGCACTCCAGGTTTGTGCTTCGGCTTCGACAGCAAATGGTTGCGGGAAAAATTACTGCCTCCCTCGATGGGTTAGCCACCCATCAGCCACTGCTTTCCGGTGGATAAAGTTCGCCCTTGTGGAGTTTATTCCGGATGCGCGATTCCGCACGGCGGGAATCAATAAGAAAACGAAAATATATATGGATAAATACCGGGGCGCAGCCGGTTCCCTGCTTCGTTGGCTTTTTTATTAATATTTCTTCGCCGAATCACACCAAATGGCCTCTTGGTTTTGCTGAAGATTTCGCGAACCGTTGGGATCGGAATCCACTCCGGAAACGAAACGGAAGGCGGACCCGCGCGGCAAGGACTTACGATTTTTTTTTCTTCTGCCCCATACCCGTGGCTAACACGAGAGCGATAAAAGCAAACAATTTCCGTCAACATTTACTTCCCATCCTCAAAGCCGTCCACCTTGCTGCTGCTGACTCGCATACACAGACGTTTGAAACAAAAACGACGAAAGGAAAATTCTCCTCCTCTTCCTTCCAAAAAAAAAAAAAAAACAGTTGCTCCACACACTTTCCAAATCTACCGCAAATCGCGCGGGAAGTTAAACACGGATCTCAGCGAGAGAGAGAGAGAGAGAGAGAGAGAGAGAGAGAAGATGAGAGAAAAACACATAATACTTCAATGGCTTTTGTTTGAAAGCGGTAAGTTGTTCCTGCGGGATCGTTTTTCCGCGTTCGTGCGGTTGCGACTGGTGGCGGCCATGCGGTGGTGGGACCTGACACACCTGATGTCCGTACCGCTCTAGTTCGATTGATGGAACCAAAAAGCGAAACAGTTCGCCTGCGAAAGAGCCCTCGAGCTGTCAGTAACGTCCCACGTTCAATCAAATCGACCTCAGGATTCGAGTGTTACACTTTTATTTTCTTTTCTGCTGTTCACATTTCTTCCCTCACTCACGATGTGAACGTTTCGATGATACAAAAACCGAACGGTGCTCGTGAATATTTGCCCCAGCATCCTGAAGGTAAAAGCGCGCAAATAAAAACTAACCAAAAAGTCTTTATGATTCTGCCATATAAGCAGCGAACAGCTGACCGGAACGTCTGCACTTTCTCGCAATCGGAATCGTTTTCGATAAATGGGGGGAAAAAGTTAGCGCCCCGACCCTACGACGCAGTGAATGGTATTGATTTTTCTACACGAGCATCGAGCGTGGAAAGCAATCTGGCCTGAAAGCGTAATATGAATGCTAAGCGAGTTATGGTTGGCGTTCGGTGGAACTGCTCCGTTGGGCCAGATGGGGCTCTTGTGGAATGGAAAAAAAATAGTCACTTATTGAAACATTAATCACACGGATCGTCTAATGTTGCAAATGAAGTGGAGCCTCAAATGCTACGTTCTGTGTAAAAATGTGTATGCGTATTTGTGAGCTTCGATGGATATAAAAAATTAAAGCAATCTTGAATCAGGCCGATTTCAGTGCTACAATACCCGTGAACGGGAGCTTTCATTAAAATTTATGATCCTTTCCGAAAGCGATCCCACTCGTGCACGCGTCCCAATCGTTCCAGAAACGCCGAACAGAGGGAATATCGAAAAATTTCCCATTTTCCGTGGATCGGAAAAGCTCTACTGTGTCGTGTGATGCGCTTCCCTTTCCGGTGGCGCACTGCAATCGTTAGGTCATCGAAAGCAAAGAAAAAAGAAGCAAAATTCGAATTCGCTGTTGCATATTTCAACAGCTTACAAACGGCCGCTACACGGTGACCTTCCTTCGAGTGGCCTTTACGAGAGGGCCATGCGTCGTCGGCTGAAGTGGCTGATAAAATATTGAGCCGCATAGTGCACACGCGACGCGCAATGCACCTAACCCGTAGCGGTGCATATGTGTTTTGGTTGCTTTTTAGTTCCACTTTTCCTTCCTATCCATGCAAACGGATTCAAACCTATGCCAAGCCACAGAAATCGATCGTTTCCGGTGGAACCGGCTACCATGCAACTGCAACTACCAGACCCACCAACTTCAACCTCGAGGACTCAAGCTAATACACTAGCGTAAACAAGAAGAAGAAGAAGAAAAATCCTCCCCCGAGTGCAGGTCAACATCGCGTACAGAATAAAATTAAAGAGTTAACAGGCAAACCCTACCTTCCGTTAGGGTGGCGAATGAGCGATGCTACAAAACGACCCGGAAAAACGCCACTGGGAAAAGTTTTCCCACGCGTCAGCAAAGTTTTTTTTATCCCGTGCCCCGTGGTGTACCAGGAGGCTGGTTGTCGTGACTTTAAAATGGCACTGTTCTCATGGCGACCATGGTGACCAGGTTGCCACTCATCACAATCATACGTACCTTCGGTTGTGATCCGGCGGCAGAATGCTCCAGTCGGTCTCGTAGTACGGGTACATATCGGTGCAGTGTCGCGCTGGCAGCCCGAATGCCGGATGGAAAAGCCACGATCGAACACACTACGCCACTTCAACCAGCCACTGTGCACGGTTTTTCCACGTCAGCCCGTCCCGCTGGCAGGCCGGTTCGCATATGCCGACTGCGAAAGTGTGTCTCGACAATGTTTACGTTTTTCACTAGCGAAAACTGCTGCGGGGAGGGAAGCACTCGACGCGAGGCGGAAAATGAAATGGAAAAGAAAAACGAGGGGGTGGACAATGTTTTAGCGTAACGTTATGGACACACTTCGGGCAACATTTTTGCAATGCCATCTTGTTTGTCTACACCACTTTAAAAGAGAGACCTCTTTTCATTCCACATCTTAATGGCGCCGCGTGAAGGGCGTCCTTTTTTTCCAAACGGGCTTTTCTTAATTAAATTTTAACCACCTGCGAGGGTACGCGCGCGCGCTCAATTATGTGATTCCTGGCACGGCTTGGGAGAGGGAAAATCTGGAGCCAAAGCATGGCACCTGTGCTGTGATGCAGGTGAGACCTCAACGAGTCCTTCGCGACGCGTCCCGGTGAACGGTGGATGAAACGTCACTCAAGTGGCCGGAAGAATGAAAATGTGTCCATACTAACGGTAACGAATGGTAAAACGAGCTCAAACCGACCAACCACCCTCGAGGGAAATAGTGAACCGAGCTCGTGGTTTTTCACCCCTCGTACAAGGAGTAACAAGGCGCCTAAAGGACCTCAAACCGAGAGGGTCCGGGGAAAATTATTACCAGTGTCTTTACCCTACGACCACGCCGCAGAAGCATGTATAATGAATTGTGCCCCTCGGGCGCGTTTCCCGGCACTGGCCACGCGCACCCGCAGCAAAACACCCACGCACACACATACACACGCGGACACCCACACACGTGAGAAAAACGCCCGCTATCACACGCGGTACGCGGTTGGCCACTGCCACGTTGCCGGTTTCGAGGCGCGCGAGCAAACGCAACCAGGTGTATCGGGCTGGTCGCGTGGAGGAGTCAAATCGAATTGGCGACCGCAACCTGTGCGGGTGAATTACTTTCCATTCGCTCCGGCCCGCAGGCCGGTGGGTGAGTGGGTTTTTCTTTTCACTCCGCAAACAGGATGCAATGGGACGCCCGGTACTTGAGGCGGGCGAATGAAAGCTGCCGGCGCAACAATACTTGAATGCATAAATAAAATAAACCAGAATTAATTCTTTCACTTTCGCACACGGGCGGACACACACACACACACACATACACAGATTTTCCCACTCTTTCGCTTTTCCCGGGGCGGCAATGGGGGCGCCACAACGCCGTGGAAGGAATTGTGTTACACACAAAAACACTCTCCAGCAGCCACGCCGAGTCGTGGTGGCGCACAAAGACGACCAAGATCGCCGCCGGCACCGGAAGGCGGACTCAGCAGCGTCAACCCCCGCAAAGCAGCAATGCACTGCCACGTGTTTAAGTCCCGCGAGATCGACGTCCTTTTGGGTTTTGCGTTGCTTGCGAAAGGAATTCCGACCATGTGGAGGCTGGAGTTTTGTTTGTATGTGTGTGTATGCGTGGGTGAAGGAGCTTGCATTTCCACCAATTCTCCAAGTTGTTCACACCATGGTGGCATGTTGCCGCACGAAACTAGTCAAGGGTGGGAGGGAGGGAAGGGCGCTTTTCTATCTCCACCCACACGATTTTCCGGCCAGGCTGCACGTTAAGCGTCGCGTAATTATTCCACTTTAAATTGGTTTTTGGTTGCTAATTTACATGCCGAAGCGGCGAAGGACCGGTTTCTTCCAGCGTCGTTCGCTGGTTTTGGCGCGATTTGCATAAGATTGCACTTGTACGGTCGTGTGAATCATCACTTTTTTTTTATTCCACCATGCCCCGTACTCAACCGCCCGTACTCAGTGCAGAAAAACAACCCTTTAAGCCCTTGGGCTGGGGCAGATAACGATGGCACACTGGAACGGGACGCACTCGGAACGCGATGGCTCCACCGATGGATCCGTACCCGTAAGAAGCTCACGGTTGGAGTCGTTTCGCCGATGGCGCAGGTCCTGTCGGTACGACGCTTTTCGCTAGACTGGTTCCGAAGCTTAGCAGCGCGTGCGGTGAATGCGCGATAGCAGCTGTTCCCCGGTCGGACCGGGTGGTTCATCGGGAAAAGTCCCAAACAAACCGAAGCCATGGTGATAAGTGCGGTGCAAGTGTGTCGCAAGAGTCGGATACCCGGAGTCATGTTTCTACACTAGATTCCAGCTATAGCCGTGTGTATTTAATTGTTGTTTGTATAAAAAAAAGCATTGTAAACCGATCCGGTTCTGTTCTAACGTCAGATGATTTTCAAAGGCAAGATTCTGAAACAAAAGAGTAAAAAACTGATGATAATACTGTTCTACTCCACTAGTCAAAACTTTAATAATTCTCCTCATGCATGCTGGTACTGGATAGGTAATAAAATCATTTGTTGCGTGTGCCATCATTCCTGTATTTTGTCGGTATTCGGAAAATTCGTCTGAAAAACGCACTTCGACACCCTTGACATGAATGAACTGGACGAAAAAGGTTCGTCGTACGCGAAGACGCGATGAACTCCTCTCGTCCGTGGCTCCAAACGTGTGAGCTTATCTGTTGCGTGCCCTCCGGTGGGTCGGCTCAGAGCCAAACTAACCCACCCAAATGGGTCGTGAAGGTTGGGCATATTTACCACCCATCGCCCGAAACCCGGTGACACCTTGCTGGGGGAATGAACGCTCGGGAAATTTCGGTCGACTTCACGCGCCACCGTTCCGTTATCAGCTGTGCAAACAGGTTTTATCTGGGCTCAAAAAAAAAGGGGTCGAAACGGTTGCACCAGCTCGCGCGGTGTTCTTTTCGGGGGCTTTGTACATGTGCCTACGCTCCTCATTTCCTTCTCGCGATGGTGCCAACCCGCAGACGGCACGCTGAGTCGGAATGCACATTTGCACATTTGAAGCCACCGTCCACCTGCGTCATCGATCGGGCGTGAAAGTCATGCCCTTCCGGCAGCCGTACGACTCCGGTGAGGCGCATTATGCAAGCAAATACATGTAAATTTACGCCACCGTGTATCTTACGGCCTGCTTTCGTCGGTTGATTTGGGAAATTCATTCAAGCACCATTTGTCTTCGGTTGGTTCGGTTCGGGAAACAACGCGGGAAAGCATTACCATTAGCGATTGAAATCGTCAAATCACACGGGGGCTTTTGAGGTTGTAAGTTTGTTTTATTAGCCATGCATCGATGCTGCTACCCTGTGCTATAAATAAAGAAAATCAATCCAGAACACACGTCAACGCGAGCACATATGCGAGTATTTATTAAGGAAGTGAATAGTGCTGTTATTCCTTTTCCACCCTGGATGCAATCAGTGCAGCGAGATTGATTCATTCGCTACAATCGTACACACACACACACACACACACACACGGTGATGTCGTTCAATCAATTCCACCAAATCGGATCCGAGCAGGAAAGCGTAATGGAATCAGCATCAACCAAGCTAACGTGCTCGATCAAGCGTGGGAAAATTGGAAAGTGACATCGGTGCGATGGCTGTCGGTGTGGAATCTTGCTTCATTGACGGATTCCGCCCTAAAAGGATTTGCTCGATAATTCGTGGGACAAAATTGAACCCCATCAAAGACGAAAGCGCACGCTGTCAGGCTGCCGATAAATGCGATCGATTATAGTTTACCGCAAGCGCTGCAAAATTGAAGCTAATTTGCGGGTTTTATCATCGCCCCTGAACGGCTCCTCAGGGAGTGGCGCAAAAACAACGCGTTGATTGCGTTGGATAATAATTTGCGCCCGATGGCAGGTGTGAGAATTTTTTAATCTCGACGACAGGACGTAAATTTTAATGGCGTTTTGTGCGTTTCGCACGTAAAACAAAACACACAAACTAAAACAACCGCCGAGTCAAATTTCCATCCAAATCCCGGTGAATCCGGCCGGTATGTAATTTTCCCGCACCGGAACCAGATCCTGGGATGGTCCTGCCGCGAGGTCGCGCATCGGGTCGTTCCGGTGGATGGTAATTAATGGCATGTCAGTCAAATTTGCATATTAATTTACGGCCTCGACGTTGGCGTGCGTCATGCCTCTTATCGATGGGGTCATTCGATTGGAGTCGAATGTTAACCCGTCGGCGCAGATTGTCAATCTTCTTCAGCTCGGTCTACCACGTCCACCATGGGATGTGCGTAATTTGAGTAAGTCACTTACCGCCTGCCTGCTGGCGCCAGGACGGGTGCGAAGATGAATGGATGGATATTAGGAAGTCGGGCTCGATTGAATGCCACCGGATAGTCGAAATCAGTTGACGGCGAATCGACAGCGGATATTCGAAGCCGCACATGATTAATGAACACCACCACCAGCAGCCAGTTAGCGTCGCGTCGTGGTGCCTTTCGCGGGAAAAATGATCCTCGTTAGCTAGCGTGGAGGGAAAACCCGCAAATTTACGTGCCAAACAGCGTGCCGTTTTGTAGCCAATGCTGCCTAAGACGATAAACCCGTCCACCACTGTCACGTGGGGTGATTTAGCTGGAAAGGATACGGCTCCCGTGGGTGGGTACGGTGTGCGATTACATTACGCCTTTTCAACCGTTACACCACCCAAGCCGAAGCGACGGGAGTCGGGAATAATCCGCTCCGCGAAAAAGGGTTCCGGTTGCAGACGAATGGATTCGCGCGCCAATCTCCCGTTAAGCCGGTTATTCACGTTCAAAAGTGCGTTTGAAGGCTGAAATGGAGCGGAAAAGGCACTGCACTGAATGTTTCCCGTCCATATTGAATGGCGTGCGAATATTGAAACGAACACATCGCGTCCAGTCGGTTTTCGTTTCCTGCCAATTGCTCATCTGACGCCGGTTCGTTCCTCAGTCCTCAGCATTTCTTGCTCTCTCTGTCTTTGTTTGACTCCTTTGATAGTTTGGCGTTGGTATGGTAACACCAATGAGCACGTGATGGAGCAGTCGGCGTGCAAAATGGTCGATTTCCAGTTCGAGCGCTGCAAACCGACCGAATACGGTGTACCCTTCGAAAGATTGACCATCCGGAGCGTGATGGTACCGGCGACGCTAATTGGGAACTGTCATGCCTCCGTACGCTGAATCAGACCTTTTTACTTCACTCCACGCTTGTGCCAACGTGTACTCGTCGCGACGAAAACCCGTCGTAGGGGTGTGTCACGGTGTCGATGATTGCCTCGTGGAATGGTTTCGTTTTCCGTAAGCAAGGCTTTTACAACCCTGTGCGTTGTAACTTACAATCGTTTGCTGATGGGGCTCGCCGTTGGAAGAGAAGGGTAAAACAAATGACACCAAACTGGGTTTGGAAAAGGCAACAGCACGCGGATACGTTGCGTACTAAATTAAATGGATCCAGTGCAATCAAACCAAATGGCGTGGAGTTGCATTTTCATGCAAATTGTACAGCATTGACGTTTCACCCCCGTTGTTATCGGTTCGTACGGTGCGTAACCTGTGCAGGGTAGATTGACTTTAACCCAAATTTCCACGACCCGATTCTGCGGACACACGCGCGCACCGGAAGGCACGTCCATAATCAGGACGAGGATTTATACGCATTTTCTGTCCCATGCAGGGTGATAGTATAAAAAAGAACGTACAAAAGCCCAGGAAGCGGCATTCCGGGAAAAGTGGAACATCCAAAGAGACGTACGACGGGAAGAGTGCAGCAATTTGGATGAAGATCGAACCAGGTCAAGCCAATATGAACTAATATCGTAATATCAGCAGGACGGCCGCTGATTGAGACCGAAACGTGCCAGGGCAGCAGCAGCAGCAGGGGACAAATGCTGGCTAACGGCAACCAGACCGGAAACACCTGCCAGGACGACAGTACATTATCGAATGTTACGATGAGGCACTTTCGCGTGGTAAAAGTTTTCGATGTCGATGGTTGTGGGGGCACGATTCCCTAACTTGCTAATCATTATTAATTACGCACGCTCTCGTTAGCAGCTTGATATGAGCAGCATAGTGCTTTTTTTTTTGCTTCTCTCCGTTGGTGGCTGTGATCGGGATAACAATTTGACTGCCTCTTATTAGTAAAAGGGGAAATCTTAAGCAGCTTCATCCGGTGCTATTCCAACGGAATGAATAGGAATCTAGCTAGCTTCGGACAGGTTGAAAAAGGCAGCGCCGATGACGCACCTTAGACCATGTGGGTCACGTCTAAAGCTACTACAGCTACGTCCATCAAGTTGTGGTGTGGTGTGTCGCTGTTGAAACCCTTATCAAATTTGTTTCGCCACCCAGCGGCAATCCAATGATAAGTGTAAATGCACGATAACAAGGTGCGAGTGTTGGTAGCAAAACGAAGGTTTTACGCCGTTTCTAAATGGGTAGCTCTTGTAAGCCTTTGCAACGCCGCACAGGTGGGTTACGAGCGAGCATTTGCCACGGATAGCCATTCAATTTTATGCTCAATTTGCCTGGCATGGTTTACCAGCACAAAATTGCACCGATAGCGTTCAATGTCAGCGAAATGTGGTGTTGAACCACTGCTTGAATCGGGAACGTTTTTTTTTCTTATCCGCATTTATGCTACAGTTTTCCAAAATGACTTGGGTGGGGCATGAAAACGAAAGCAACAAAAAAGTTGGAGAATTTGGTAGCCAGTGCCTTAAGATAAATGAGATATTCAGCACCGTTGAAAGAAAATATGATCCTGCACACACTACGGCGAAGACTTTACTTTTACTATTTCATATCCGCCACATGAAAGAAAGACATGACGCAGTCATGATGACGGGGAAGATTTTTTTACACCCTTGGCACTCTACCCTGAATTCAGCCAAAAGAAAAATATCATCACATTGACCCACTACCCTTATGCAATAAGGGTACGTTCGTACGAGCTTCTCTTCGTAGTTGCGACGATGCGATTTGACAAAGCATGGATTACGCGCTGGCAGGCACCTAGTCAGTACTAAGGTTGAAACTATTGCACTTTCTGCATTTTTTTCCCAACGTCCCACAATACTCTCCCATGCACGGTGACATGTCTTATTCAGTGAGTCTCAAATTTCGCTCCACGTAACGGTCACCACCGGGAGAGCAAGGACGCGAACTAGCATTAGGTGTGACAGCAAAGGCGGAAAAAGTTCCGGACAGGCACGACAGCGGGAGTACATTTCCACAGTTGACTTTTTTCCCTTTATGTCGCGACATGGGATCGTAAATTTGAAACTCAAACGGAGCACTCGTCCGGTGGCTCATACATGCTCGGGTAACTTTCTCTTGATTAAACTGCAACATCTCCAACCATGTGAGCATAACTATCAACTCGGATAGAATGTGATACGCAACAGCCTTCGTACCTCGCCGGGCAGTACGTGGGTTGGCACGAATTTCAAATGAATGAAGCAATTTCTCGCCCTTATCGCAGGACACCTGTTGTGGTTGTGGCACGCTGCCATTTTCCTGACAAGTGCAGCACATTTTGGATGATTCTGTGAAGGTAGCTTAGGGAAGACAAAATGCTCGTGCTACGATTTGCCTCAAGTGCATTCAAGTGCATTCGCCTGTTTCTGCTCTATTGCAAAATTGCATGCTAATGGGCCGCTTCCACAGTTTCCACCGCACACGGCAACACCTGGCGAAAGGTGCCTGGCATGCATTTTCGTTTTCGTTCGTCCTGGTTAGTTCCACTGTTCAGCGTGTCATCGTAGCTAAGCGATTGCAAAATTCCATCTAAAAGCTCACATCCGCATCCTTCAAGCTGGAGTGTGTTGCTCAGGAATGATATCACGCAAGTGGAAGGAAAATAGCACCTTTCCGACTGCAGGAGAACAAAGCGAACCACTTGCGTACTGGTACGTTGCGCTGCCAGTACATTGTTGTGTAGTTTGCTTTCCAAAAGTGAGCAGTTTGGGTTGTGGAATGCGAGTAGAACAAAATGGCGAATGGAGGAAATTCAATCATCTAACGGCGGATGCTGTATTGTGAGAGAGGCAAATAAAGAAAAACGGGAAAATGCAAGGTACAGCCCTTTTTGGATAATTTACTGCACTTCCATATTCAGCTGCAACTGTTCCGTGCTGATCCTCAAGACTGCATATTCCCTTTGATATGAGCGTCATGTTATTGGTACATCTTGAATGATTGTTTGTATCACAATCGAACATTTCGCAAATGCAGATTGAAAGGGGAGCATTTCGCGTGAAAAAACGCCATGAGATGCGGACCCTGCAAACACCATGGTGTTAATCCCAAATGCAAACACGCCGTTGAAAAATTCACCCCATTCTTCTAAACGCACTCAAGATCGACCACCGTTTGGGGTGGCTTTATGCGAGCGATTAACTTCGGCACAGGCTCCGTCGTTCGTCATTGCTAAGACGCGATTTACAAGGCACTCAGATTAGGTCTCCGCGTGGCAACCTCACTGCGAGATGAGCGCTTTCGCGTGACCGTGTTCATTGCTCTCGAGAGGCTGCGATCGCGCAACCACCGTCCATTTCCAGTCTGTGTGTAGCTGCCCGAGAACGCGGCGTTTGTAAAGCGAAATGGCCATCGCGGCAATGCTGACCGAGCTCGAACCATATCGGGAGCGCATCGGGCAGGCCGCCGGATTGCTTACGGTGGTCCAGTACTTAGCGGGATGGTTCATCTGCTCCGAGATCCGTCGTCGTGGAACATCTGCTGGTGTTTCTCCGTTGCGCTTCATCGGCGGATGTGGTCTGTAAGTGGCGTGCCGTTCGACGATCGAGGATTTCTTTTCATTGTTTGCTCCATTGCAGCTCCATCCTTCAGCTGCAGTACTCGCAAAAGCTGCAGGCACCGGCACTGATCTGGACGAGCATTTTTACGCTTTCCTTTTCGGTGTTATACACCCTGTGGTACTGGTGGTACACGCCGATTGGTCGGCGAAGGCCATTCTATCGGCTCGCGTTTGGAATGGGCGCTATCACGATCGGCTTGCTGGCGTATGGCGCACAGGGTAATAGTCCCGAAATTATGCATCGCCTTGGGATGGTCCTGACGGTGTTGGCTCTTGGTTTCATCGCGCTCCCGTTGGCACAACTGGTAAGTACGATGGCACTGATGGTTGATGGTCACGCCTCTTTGTACATTGTGTGCCTTTCATTCACCACAGGGCTCGGTAATTAGCGCTAAGAGCAGCGCCGGACTGCCACTGCCAGCGATTCTGGCCTCAACTGGGGCAACCATCCTTTGGCTCGTGTACGGGCTGCTCATCAACAACACGTTCATCGTGGTAAGTGAACACCGGTTGTCGGTTGATGCGAGCAACCCTTTCCTGACGGTCGTTATCGTTCGGTTTGCAGGTCCAGAAAATCATCGCCATGGGGCTGTGCACCGCTCAGCTATCGCTGTTTGTCATTTATCCAGCATCCGGGACCGTTGAGCGGAAAAAGAAACAATAATAATCTCCCCATCGTCCTCCGCGCCGGAAAGCAGCCGTTTCGGTTCACTGCTCGCCAACTGTGGCCATCGTCTGGCGGGTGGTTGATAAGGAATCCCCACTCGAAGCGGATCTGACGCACACTGGCCAGTTTGAGGCATGGATTCGGTTTTCGGTGGCTTCCCTGGCGTTTTTAAATTTATTATCTGTGCCCTTTATTTTGTTTGCTGTTGTGCTGTTTAAAGAAGTACGTGATTCGTGCGTTTCATCGAAGGCAGTTCAAAAAATATATATGTTAGTACCACGAATAAGCAGTTTTGGGGCTTGTTCCGATCGGTGCAGGGATGGGAAAACGTTTGTGATGTACACTGACTGTATTCGACTGATGTAATGATAATGTTATCACCGCAGTTTGGCAGGTGACTGGTTTTAGTATTTCAGAGTTTTAACTGCTACAATAGAAAGTTCAAACGAACTCGAAGGGCGCTGAGAATTTGCTAATTACATTGCAAATTAATGTCATATAACTTGATACGCCAAGAACACAATCTCACACCGAAAAGCAAAACAACCTCCACTTTTATACGTAAGTTGATATAAGCAACGTAAAAGATAAGATAAAATATACAGCGTGTGTGTGGACACGCTTCGACGACATGCTCGTTTTCTTCATACGGGAGGGCACTTTCTGCTGCTGGGAGGTTCTGATGCAGCTGTGGTTTTAAATTGTCATCTTCAACCACGTGGTGATGGATCGCTGAGCGTGTGAGTTTGCGCACGACATGCTGAAGCGTTGTTGAATGAGTTCCACTGCGAGACATCGCACCCCCGGAACGCGAAACGAGCTCTAGCGCATGCGATAGAGAAACGTGCTAAGTCACTATCTGTTACGCGATGGTAATCGATCGTACTCGCAGGGGATGAAACGTTGCCGGAGGGATGAAGATGGCGGTTTGACCTCGAACCAGTCGTCGCAGCGTCACACAAATACAGCGTCAACCCGAGCGTTGATTGTCATCAGCTGGAGCATGGGGGTTGTTCGATCCCGCGTACCGGTAGGGACGCTGGACCGGTTAGTATCTGTGCCGGAACAATCGCGGTAACATCGTAGTGTTTCGGGAGGGAAGTAAGCGAATTTTAGCGCGGTTAGTTCACGAGCAAAAATGGAGGCATTGTCGGAAAGCTTGCAGCCGTACAAGGAGATTGTCGGTACGGGGGCCGCCGTCTTAACGGTGGGGCAAATGTTTAGCGGCTGCTTCGTCTGCAATGACATCCGGAAAAAGGGCACGACGGACGGATTTTCACCGATGCCATTCGTCGGTGGCTGTGGACTGTAAGCATCCGGCCGTTGGGAGATAATTGGTTCCCGAAATAGTGGCATATAACTTGTCGTTCGACTGCGTACTTCCTCGAAAGTTTGTTTTTGTCTTCTGCAGTACCATCCTCTTCCTGCAGCACGGTATGCTGATGGGCGATTCTGCCATGACCAACGCTAATATGGTTGGTCTCGCGATCAGCCTTGTGTATGCGACCTTTTTCCTCCTATATACGCCTACGGGTGAGCGGGCGAGCTTCTGGCGGCAAGTTGGCTGGACAGCACTGTTCACGATCACTCTGCTCGGGTACGTCAAGATCGAGAACCCTTCCGTGGTCGAGGATCGCTTCGGCATGATCATCACCGTGCTGATGCTGTGTCTTATCGGGCAACCCTTGATTGGGCTGCCAGATATCATCCGGCGGAAGAGCACCGAGGGGCTACCATTCGCGATGATCCTATCCGGTACGATCGTGGGGCTGAGCTGGTTACTGTACGGGGTGATCCTGAATAATGTCTTTGTTGTGGTAAGTGATCGAATCGGTTATAGCATGTCGAGATATGTTTACGTGTAAGAACTTTTCCTTTTTAGCTGCAAAATTTGGCAGCCGTTACGCTGAGCGGGATTCAGTTGGCTCTGTTTGCCATTTACCCATCAACATCGGCACCAACGGTTAAGAAAAGGGATTGAAAAAACCATGTAAATACTAGATCATATCTCTTCCTATTGTCGTACAAAGATATGTTAGAGATCATTTTGTATAAGAAGATTGTTATCGGGAATATGAACCAACATAGCTAGACGTCAACATATAAAAGCATAACATATATCCAACATAGACGATCGACGTAGTAGATCGTCGTACATTCTTTATTTGTATCATTTTTTAGACCACAGATAGAGTGTTTGCTTGGCAACAGTATCACTTTAATTCGCTCAGTTCTATGGTTCACATCACAACTGTGGGGCTGTGTGTGTTTTCATCTTTCAAAGATCGAAATTGCAATTGATTCCAATCACCTAATGTGTCCCAATCATCCTCTGCTTCCACACGGATAGTAGAAAGATCGTTCCGGAATGCTATTAATAATGAATAAACGAGAGAAGTATTATTAAAAATTATAAAATGTATTTCATGTATAGTCTTGTTTGTTAAACTCACCTTAAAGACGTATTCGGTGCTAGCCGACTTATCTTTCCTTACCACTGCTTCCGCGCAACCCTTGGAGCACGTGTACTAGAGCGTAGGAAAATGGAAATAAAATAAACAAATCAATATAAAGTCAAGTTGCCTCGACACCGAATCGAGCGGAGGGACGTACGAGGGGAAACGAGTGTCACTGGTATCGGTGCTCGCTGGCTGGTGCATGCCATCATTCGAAAGGGAACAATTGATTCGCAATGATTGGTCGATTGTTGTTACAGGAGAGTGCAGTACTGAGATGCCTCTCGTATGCGGCGCCACGTTCGGCTGTTTCAGCTGAGAAGAAACGTACATAAATTTCAGCGATGCGTATGTTTAATTTAAACTGGAACCTTTCTTCGATTTGCTGGACAAGTCAACTAACATTTTTTGCAAAAAACTTGTTCCTATGCTTGGTTTATTGCGCACTCATGTTTAAATAATTTATTTCCATGTTAAATTAGAAGGATAAACGTTTATTATATGCTTCAAACGGGTTTTTTTTATCAAGACGAATATTTGTAGATTTCTTTTACAATCACCTAGCATTTAAAATAAAAATAACTCGTGTTTTTCATAGAAATAATTTACTACTTATGACACAGCTCATCCCAACACTAACCAAGAATCACATTTCAATAATGAACATATCGATAATCGTTAAAACAAGAGCACTCTAGTAGCCGATGTTAAATTATTTTATATTACTTTCAACATTATCTGGTATCGATCCTATTAGTTCCAACTTGCAAAGATGCACGAATAATTGTTTGATAGATATTATTCTTGTTGTTGTTTTTTTTTTATTTTGTACTATTAAACTACGGTCTTCTCGAATGAATTTATGTATATATAACATTATTTGCTGTTACATTTTTCATTTGCTGCAGAATTATAGGATTGTTGTTTATTGTAACATACGTTTGTAGTTTTATTTGCGTAAGTTAGTTAATGACGAGCAATTTACTTTAAGGGAATTTGAATTATTTTGTTGATCGTTTTGTGATAGAAAGTCTATTCATAATTTATTTCTTTGGATAGCAATGCTATTTATCGTCTTTTTGTTTGATCGTAAATTGATCCGTAAATTGAAATGAATTTTAAAAGTGACTATGCTGATCTTTTAAATACAGATTTTAACCCACTGCCATACACACAGCGTTGGTAGATGTTTTATTGTGGTTTTCGGTAGTAATTATTCAATTACTTTTACTATGGTAGATCAAATTTATGATTAGGAAGAATGCTGGTTGAACTTATGGTTAATAAAATTTTTCAGCATATTCTATCGAGGAAAAAAGAAATCAAAATCTAAATCAAGTTAAGCCACTTGCCTATAAACGCAACCTCACGTAAATTTGTTTGGAACCGTTGTTTTGAATTAAAGACAAAGTTGGTTCGTGGCTAAAGCGCTAATCGGTAGGCGAGGAGTGAAACTAACATGTGAAAGAGATTTCATTCAAATTGCATTCTATTAATGCACTATTCATATGCATGTTTGCATACGTCTTATCGCTACGAGTATGTAATAAAAAATCAGGAAGGATAATCTTTGGAATCATTCATTACTTGGCTAGCGGCAATGTGCTAGTAAACTTCGAAAACTTTAACGTGTTATGATGTTTTCAGAACAAAATTATATAAAATATATTTACAGCTTGTTGTAAGCTGAAGAGATGCCGCGTGAAAAAATGTACTTAGCGTAGTAGTGTTTCGCGTTTTAAAGCAAAGAGACGTCGTTTTACTTCGACTGGCGAGCATACGGTGTATGTCGATACGAATGAAGATCTCGTGTAGCGTGATGCTTGGGATTGATTGCCTCACGCGATGAAGTCCCACCGTACGCCGATGGCTTCCAGGATCGACCGCCCATCGATGGTGTGGTCGGTTTCGAAGGAGCTGATGAGGATTTAGGATAAGAATTTAAGTTTGCGTTTAGCAGTGTATTTTTAAGATATTTTTATTTTAACGGATGGTGTGTTTAATGGCCGTTTGTTGAACAGGATTTGCTGTGATTGATTTCGCTATAACAGACTACCATCTCGAAATCGGTTCTAATAAAATATCAAACGACTGCATTGGACGTAGATGTGGCCAATTAAAAGACTTACCATCGTATGAGCTCGACTCACGGTAGTAACTTCTCCGGTATTCTGGATCGTAAGTATTGGGATCATATTTAGCCCTTGCTGGTGGCGGGGGATGAAAGTGATACGATGGTTCATAATGACTTTGTTCGTACCGCGTGTCCTCATAGCTAAATGTTGTGGAAATCCAACAAAAAATCGATTACTCAAGGAGACCGTTTGTGTGTTGGTTTTTGTTTAGCTAAACAAACCGAGACATATGCGTATCTTCCAGTGCTGAACGAGCCTTGTCGAGTATTGAGAGCACTTTCTTTTGTGGAGGTAGCGACCGCGTGGGTGAGCTGGATAAGGGCTCACTGTCGTGAACGGAAGGATGTGATATCGTTTTTTTGTATACCTTTTTTAACGGTATATCACATTCGGGATCTTCCAACATTTCACGCATCTGCTCCTGGCGAATGAAATCGTTACTGTCCGGGATCAGGAACTTTCGCACCTCTGCCAAAGCGTAGGCAATGCGTGCGTGTGCCTCGGCCGGAGGTCCTAGTGCATTTATTTCGACATGCAGATCATCGTTCAAATGGGCGTATTTGGGATCCATCGCTAATCGTAGCTCTTCTTCTCGCTTTCGATCTTTCATTGACCCTCTTCCTAGGATAGCCATCTTGCACATGGTTTCTTCTTGCAGTCGCTTCAATGAGTTTCCCTTTGGCCCGAGTAGCTTGCCCACAAAGTTGAACTTCGGATGTTCTTTCACGGGCACGATAACCTTCACCTGCACCTTGATGGGCTTTTCACGGTATATATCGATATAACGCCGGGCAGGTGGTTTACCATTTTTCTGTGCCGATTCCACCTCTATATGAAATGCAACAGTATGAACACATGCAAGACATAAATATGAGTATGGAAATCTATTGGCGACAACTTACCAGACTCCAATAGCCGGTCAGCAATGGGAAATTTCCGATCCAAGGCTACCCGTTCGCTAAGTATATTCCGAATATATTCCTGTACTTTTTCTGATTGTTGGATCGTTTCTTCACCATCATCTTCCTGTTCAATAGCTCGGAGACTAGCATTACTTTTTCGTTTAAAGTCACTCGCTTCGTCGTTATAACCGTTTACTTCCTGGTCAGCCATTTGTATGGAGATGATGACCGTTTTAAGCTCTTTTGCAGGGATTTATTTACCGCACTATAATTTTTATTTCCGGAAGGAACATGCAACGCAAAGGCACGGAACGCGTTTTTATTATTTATTCTATGCTCCAAATAGATGCTCCGAAATGGAAAAAGCCGATCGATTTATGCACACACCATTGTTAGCCGAGTTTGTATAAGCATTATTTAACTACATCCACGAAAAAGGGCTTTTTCATCACTTTTCATTGAGTAACGCAAAATTTCGTATTCAGAACGTAAAACATAAACAGTCTCTTCTTTGCGAAATGGGATGTATAATTCTATATTTGAATTCTCCAAAGAGTTACTACTAATATATTCAAAGATTGGCCACTTCTTTATAGGCTCGACTATCTAGAGTTATATGCCTTACAGTGAAAAACACCTGATACAACCATCCACTTCTTGAAACAACGATTTTATGATGAAGTCTTACAAACGCATAACAACCATGTATCGCAAATGTACTGTCAATCAAATGTCAAAATACCACTCTCATAATAATATAGAGGTGTTCAAACAACAGGCAAAATAATAAACGAGTTCCAATTTTACGTAATTTCATAGAAAAAAGGGTTACTTAATTAAGGATAAAATACAGTTTGCAATAAATTTTTTTCTGCTATCGAATAACAAAATAAAATTGATTAAAAAACAATGAAAGAATCAGCTTGCTTTATTCAGCTAAATGAGCTATAGCTCAACATGCCTCAACAGCCCTTTGGAAACGTACATCCATAATATTCCACAGTGTATGGTAGTTTGGTGGTAATATAATAATATATATTTGGTAATATAATAATATAATAATATATCTTTAAATATTTGATAATATAATAAATCACTATCTTAATGATATTAAGTAAAATTAAGTTAGCATTTTTGTGTTGAATAGTATAAGCGAATGTAGAATATACGTCTATTCAAAATTATTTCCAGTAATGGATTCTGAAGTGATGGGTTTACTTGTTTGTTTTTCACTGGTTTGATATGTACAACTTCTGAATATGAACTAATTTTGCAACAACAGTTTTGGTTAAATAAAGGATTCACATTCTATATGCTTAGTCAAGGATAAATGGTACCTTGATATTTTGCAACCAATTGTAGTTTTTTTAAGTGAAAGGATACTGCATGAACAGAAATACCCTATTTTGTTGAATTATTCTGGACTACTTTTCAATGAAAAAAAATCCTGTTGAGAATTTAATATCAATGGTGATTTAGATCTCTATGGTGAAACAAAAAAAAAACAATGTTTAAATATCTGTGGTTCTTTATATACTGGTATGTATTAAAATCCCAAGAATAACTATCATCGGAAAAATTAATACCTCAGAGTTTGAAATATAATCTGTATCATCTAAAAGAGATTGATCACAAATGCAGCTGTAGCGATAGATGCTGAGTGCATTTTTAAAGAATTTCAAGCATTGCAATATGGTGCTTTCTAGCACCATATATCACTCACTCCATGTATCCAAAATTGGAATGGAAGTGATCTTGCCCCCCAAAGTTCGGCAGTAATGACGGCAATAGTCTGTAATTTGTCTGGTTGCCTTTAATGCTACGTTTCTAACTTTTTGATGATGATGGCCTCGGCCGTCTGTGAGCAGTTTTTGTTGCAGCAGGGTTATAAATTTTCTTTCCTATCGGTCTGCGCGATGGCACCATGGAAAGAGCGCAACTTTTGCACTTCAGTGCCACTTCAAAACAATCCACCACTCACCGGTGTTTGGCTAGAGCTGGCCCACTGCGAGGACGAGCTGGTCAAAAAGGAGCAAGTCCGCTCACCAACAAGCTCTGGTATTCAAAACCTTCAACGGACATGCCAATTACGGGATGGTTCAAGTTTCTAATTAAACAAGAAAGATGATTGCAACGTGCAGCGGTTTGTGAATTCTTCGGGAGGAAACGATCAGGCCAACCTGCATGTAATAATTTGAAAATAAATCGCTTGTTGGAGGCGTGCTTTCTGCTAGTTAAATTCAACGTGTAGCCATCACTGAAGGAAAAAAGATGCATAATTTCATGCCCTCAAACGCCTCGATTAAAGAGAGCATTAATGCATGATGTTTCATTCGTTGACTGCCCACTGTTAACGGCTTGTTTAAAATAGTGTATGCAATCTGGTGAACAGCATGCAGCACGGTGACTTGACGATTCATAACACCACCTACGGCTTCAAATAGTACCCGTTCGTTCACTTTAATTGGAAAGCTGTATGATTTTAATTTCGACTCCATTCACTTCCTACCAGTAGCAACCAATTGTTACAGCCCGGTGATCAATTTGTAATATTTATGCTTCCACCTTTACCGCTTACCTTCAGTGTCCTTTTTACTATCAACAAACACTGGTGCACCAAACATGCACACGCACTTCAGTGGTGTGCTGTAAGCGAGCGGCACGGATACACGACTCGGAAATATGACTCTCGTTTGAGTGAACAATACTTTTTATCGTTGAAATAAGAAATTATCCACCATAATCGTGTCATGATTTTCCTCTCACTGCTCCCACCCGGGTTCATTTGCAAACTTCCTGTTAACTGTGGTGGAAAAGTGCTTGCCATTTTTCGATCATATCGTTGCGTTATCGGGTAAGGTGATGTCCGTTGCACGTGTTTTATTTATTTCTGTACCACGTGGTGTTTACACGTGTGCACGATTGGACGCGTAACAGATTTTCTGCAATCCCTGCACGCAGCAGAATTCAGGGTAGTTTTGTTGTCGTTGTAGACAGCATGAAAAAAGTGCTGTTTTTTTAGCTTTGATCTCTTAGAGTTGCCACGTTTGAAGGGTTGTGGGTGGAATTCATGTGACATGTTGTAGTTAGTGTTTGCATGTTCGAATCTCGCACCTGAATAGATTTATGTCAGGCATTCCTTCAAAGAGAATTTTTCTGCGGAGCATTTTTATTGCATTTCGTCTGTTTTATTTCATGGCTGTGTAGTAATACCATCTTGTTTTAAGAATACAAAGCAGATTTTTTTGCACGTTGAAGGCTTGATGAGGTAAAGCTTACAGCAGTGGTTCATACCGATCGAACGTACAATATTTTCTCAGCTTACTAGTAAACATGGAACCACGGCTGGCGGTTCGAGAGAAAACCCCTTCAGCGAAGTTGGTTCACCGATATGTTAAGGCATAACGCACGGACCTTTCGCCAGAAGCAAACGCAAATCGTTATCATCCCAAACGCCTCCGGGGCTTTCACTCTTGTGAAATAAACCAAAAAACAAAAAAAACAGCAGAAGCCCGTCAGAGCGCCTTGTGATGGAGGCCGAAGCCGGGAAGCAAATGGTGCGGTTTTGGTTAAGACAGGCCAGGTTTTAGACATTATTATTAGCGCTTGCTTTGCCCCGGCGTGTACTTGTAATCTGGGGGTATTTGTCGAGATCACCGTGATCACCGTGTATGCTCTTCGCCGCACGGCGCACGGCAAAGTTTTCGCCATAGTACGAGATTTTCATTTCATAAAAGGTGAATTTTTGATTACTTTGCTACGCGCGCGTACCACCGAATCGTCGAAAAGAGCCGTCCGAAGGAAGGATGGTTTCCACAGGCTTACAAGCGCTCGCAAGAAGCTTAAAGTGCACGAAGGTAGTCGAATCTGTTTTCCTTACTTTCCGAGACGATTAAGTTTGTAGGACGGGGTTTTTTTCCCTCTCGTTTATTTGCGTGCTGTTGTTTCGTTCCGCTAAACGCCGCTTCCATGTGGTGGGTTAAAGTTTCGCAGTTAACGTGGCTCCAACGGGCTCGCAGACCAATGGTGGAGGCGCCCGGAAATATTCATAGCCACAAACGGGATGCAGGTAACTCGTGGAATGCAGCCAATATTGTCTCGGGCCGCGTTAGCGCACAGAACCGTACGCTGAAGGTCTCATCGGTAAGTGTCTCAAGATGGCTGTTGATGGCGCTTCAAAAGCGAGACTTTACCCTGTTCTGCTGCAAAGGGCCCTTGCGTATGTTTTCGACCGTGCTTGACCGCACACAAGGGCCTTTACATGCACGGCCTGAGAAGTGATGACACGTTGCACTTTTTGCCGTGAATCGTTTGCGCGATCGGTGAACATTCGCGGGAGAAAACCACGTCCTAGTGACAGACTTTAATCGGTTTGAGGGGAAAGCATCGTCCGGGAAGGAGTCCAAGATGCTTTCCGAAAGATAATGCCACTCGAGACCAGGGTCGTCTGGGCTTTTCCACCTCCGTTACGATTGGGGAGCCGTTTCCTGGAGCTTCGTCGTATGCGGAATCTTGTTTTCATCTACAGCCACCCTTTGGACAAATGTCGACGAGGACGAGCGGAGGCTGTGAAATAATTTCAACAAAAGTGTGCTCGGTACTTCAAGTGCAGAATATTAAATTTACGTCTCACAGGATGCTCTCACAGCGTGACGAGTGAGACCAGCAGCTTGTGAGAACGAGCGATGGAAAGTCGCTCGAGAAGTTCGCCATGAAATCTAGGCTCTCTCTCTCGTTCTCTAGGAAAAATTTATTCTCCATCCGAATTCTCACTTTCTCTTTCTTTCAAGCAGGCACACTTCCAGCTCGCTTCCCGGTGGAAGCTTTCCAGTGTGGAGCTTTTGGTATCAGGCGTACCATCCGAGCCCATTCGCTGCCATTAGATGAGAGTTTCGCTTCGGCTCGAAGAAAAACAAAGCATCGCTTTAGTGCGATTGCGGTGTTTCGGCCGAGATGTTGGTCCTTTTCGCCGGCACAGTACGCTGGCAGTAAGCTCACGATCGTTAAAAATGTAAACATCAACGGGTGCTATCGTTACTTGTTTCGTGTACAGCAAATATGATTGAATACCGTCAACCAGGGATGGAAACTTCTTTTTTTTTCCTATTGCTCAACTCTATAAAAAAGGACAGCTTGGATGGATGCTTAAGCGGCAACCAAGAAAAGCCAACAAAAAATAGTACTTCCTTGAAATGAAGCGTTAATTACGATTAATTACCGTTCGATCCGGCACACCGCTCCAAGGCCGTGGTCTTGATGAGCGGTCATAATTTTTGACAACGAAATAAACGACGAAATGAGTTTGGGGCAAATTTGCGACGCCTTCTTCTTCAGGGATGGGTTCAGGAGAGGACACACTCCGAGTCCCTTAGATACCCTCTGCTCGATCACGCGATGCGTTCGATGATGAATGGGTTCTACCGTTCCTGCGGAGGGTGACACTTGTTTATTCGTTATTAGCAGTCTTCATTATTCAAACCAGTGGCGAACGTTCTCTCGAACAGCATAGTTTTGATGCGTCACTGGGCCATCATCATTTGGTGCCATCATCGCTTTTGCAAAACGGATCCGTCCAACATTCGGGCACGTTCACCGCAAGGAGAGTTTACTCGGCGACGTTAATTTAAGATGCCATCTATCATCCTCTAATTAATAAAGGTTGCTTGTTAAGGATCACACATTGTACGTAGGAAGACAGATGCTGGCACGCTCTTCAACACCTCGCATCGACAGCACGGTGTGGGCGTCAATTTAAAATCAATCGATAAACAACTATCATCAACCCCATGCGAAATGTTTTCCCGTGGGAAGTCAAACTGCTCTCAAAGCAGAGGGCACACACCAAACGGCATGTGTTTGTTGCAGATGAAGCCAACCGAGGCCCCTTTTTGAGGGTCTGTTTGCCGGCGTTCAATTTGGGGCCAACGCAACGGGCCAGTTTGTTCATTTTGTTGAATGTTTTCGAAAGGTTTGGTTTCAGTGCGGTGCCCCAAGCGACCTGCCAGCAAAGTACCGGTCGCTCTTCACCGGGTCGGGTATGATACCCTCGAGACCCTTGGGCTTGGCACCGGTACACGTGCGCCTCACTCACTCTCTCTCTGTCTCGAGTCCAAGAGGCTGACGAGGTTGTGTATTCTGGCGTGATTCTTGTTTACATTAAGCCACGGCAACCAGTTCGAAGCACACTCCGAACCATCACCGTCGGCTGACTCGTCACTCGGACCGATGATCACACAGGGACCGGCTTGGAAAGGATTTGGCGACATTATTTAGACAGATACAGGTCCGATCACGCTCGCGGGCAGATGACCGAACTGTGTTCGCTGGCGCATTAGGTAGCGCTCGAAGACGCAACATACGGGGAAAATCAAAACAATGTACTCGCTCAAAGCCAGCAAATACGCTGGTGGCTAAGGGGATGGAGCAAAGGTAGAGAAAAAAAAGAATCGTCACTGAAACCGGCCCCAGCGGGTGAGGTTCAGGTTTGAGGAATGTAATACGCCCCGCATTACAAGCCTATGGCCTATGGTAGACGTTTCGTGGCACGTTATAGCCGGCTTTATGAAGCAACTGCGAAGTGCTCGTACGTTGGCTTCGTTCGGTTCAAACAGGCGGCAGTTGCCGCTCGTCAATATTTATTCTATTATCTGCTTCGAACGCAGCATGCAAATACGTCTGCCGGCGAACGGGGGTTTTGGTATGCGTTACCTTTGCTCTACCCCCTGGGGGAGTTTGTTGGAAAATGCAGGATGTTTTCGCTTACTACTGGCCACGAAACCGCTTTCAATAACGCAAAGGTCTAGCACGGTTCGGGATTACGGAAAGTTATTTTGCTATCGTTATCGGAGTGGTTTTTGTGGTGATTATCGTAATGAAATGAACGCTTTTTAATCCACCCAAAAACTAACGTCCCAACGCGCAACAGCTGGGAGGGAAATTTGAATATATTCTCCCCTTTGGTTGCCACTTCGAGTGCCTTACCGTGCAGTGGATCACCTTGCATGTACGAGAAGCAGTTACGAACGTTGTTTATCGCATGCTGGTTGCGCCGTAAACCTATTTGCGGGGCTCAGCTGGAACTGATTACATGGTTTTGGGTGGGAGGCAAAGTGATGGTATTTTTCAACCACCGACACGAAAGCGCCAAATAACAACTGACGCTGTCAGATTTCTCGCACCCGGCAGCGAGATCGTTACCGATCCGATTCATCTCGATTCGACGAGCAGGCTTTTAATGGCGTTTATGCAAACTCGATGGCTCACCGGTGAACGCATGTGAAACCTGCTCCATCGTCAGCTTCCCCTCGAAAAGTCGCCATCAATCATACGCACCAAGACAGGCCTCGCGCTGCCAGTCTGCTGTCATTGTTCGCGCGAATGGTTGAACCGACACCCGCGCCAGAAAATGGCCACGGTGCGGGTGTCGAGGTTTTTGCCGTGCGAAATGCTAATCGACTCACCTTCCGTTCGGTCATACCGTTTCGATGAACTAATAGCAGGCGCAGGTTACCACGGCCACGTTCCGTTTTTCGTCCCACGCATCGTGGCGTTGGGTGGCAATGTTTTTGCAATTTATGAAAATTCCTCAAACCTCACACACACACAGCTCTGGCCTCCGATCCGGGATGGAGACGACCCGTAAAGCCAACCGGAACGCGAGTATTTTTTTTTGCCCTTCGCAGGCCGGAACGCTTGGTTACATTTTTGCGAACGGCTGCTCACCCGTATCGAGGACTGCACTCGGGTATAGGCGTCGAGGAGAGCCACGGTTGTGTCATTTGTGCCTAAGCCGGGGGAAAATTGAGGCGAAATGTGCGGCAACGAGCTTTCACCGATGCGAAGGATACGGTTAGGGCTTAGTTTCGTAGGCTGAAGAGGTTCGAGGACGGTTGACGGTGAGACCGTGGGTGGGTTAGGGTAATTAGAGCAAGGTATTTCACACGTGATTTGCTCAATCATTGCTAATGATGATGAATAGCGGTGTGATCAATGGAATGAAATTACTTGTTCCATGTCGGTGGAAAATCAATCATTTCCCACCACGCTGAAGCGCGCCGTAAAAATATGTGTGTCCTTCATAATGGGGTCCTGGGTTTTTACTTTTCCACGCTCCACCAGCCTCGGATCAGACCGATGTCGCAATCAGTTAAATCTCGCTCTCTTTTAATGGCAAATACCAAGCAGCTGGCGCGGTACGATCGTGGCCGAGTCTGTCTTTCTATTTCTGAGCCCGCTTATTATTTCCATTGTCTTTCGTGGGGCGGACGAGCGCTAAATGGAGTTCATCACTGGTGGCGACCGTGGCGAGAGAGAGCTTTGCCAGAAAGATAGAACAAAAGTGTAAAAACCCCATTATATCCAGACAAACCTCGAAGCGGACAGAGCCGGTGGTAGATTATGCTATCCGTAGGTGCGCTACCTTTCTGCAGAAGTTAAACGGAAAATGGAAAAAGAAAGTGACTCAAATAGACCGCTAGAAAGAGGCAGCACAATGCTAACGTTTGCTTAATGCATTTCGGCATTCTGCAGCTTGAAGGACCTGTGGATCTGTGGACAGATGGCAGCAAGGGTACTGAACAAATCACTGCCTAGCAAACGCAAACGTCGAAGATGCTGTGCCAGAATGGTCGCGTATCTTATCACACCTGGGCTGGGACGAACTGTCGACGTATGTGCACGAGATATGCAAATCACACCTAGCGGCTGCTTTCTTAATGCTCTGCCAGTGCCTGGATGGATGGGGGGGGATTTCAGTCTGCTGAAGACAGATTTAACCTGAACCCCGGGGATCACACGATGGCAGATAGTGCTGCGATTAAAATTCGTGCGCTGATTATCTCCGGCACTGGCTCCCATGCGGTCCGAGCGGAACGATTGATTCGACCGTTTGACACCCACCGCACAGCCCGATTAAGGAAGCAAAATGAGATTTTCCACCCGACCTCGGAAGTGGATTGATTTTCTCCCACGCCAACCGCGACCAGAGCCACCCTCTCCCCGGATGCCTTAATTATAATCACCTTCGCCGTTGTCGCCTTTGTTCCGGAAATCTATTCTGCGCGCTCATCGAACACGTCGTGCCCACCGTAGCAAAACGAATGTCTTCTACACCGAACCGAACGGCCGTCACTTAACCCGTTTGAATTCTTTCCGACCGAGCTACCGAGTTCGCCACTCGGTGCTAGGTGAAAATGAAGATTAATTCGAAATAATTAGACGCGCGCGCAAGGGCAGGCCAGGAAAGCGAGAGTTCATGAAGGTTCCGGGAATAATGAAGAAGACGGTGTATATTTCACTTTGGGACACTTTGCTGGCACACCGTGCGGATGGTACGGGATGATACGGTGGCCTGGCTTGGGTTTCCGTTAGAATAGAGTAATTGGATCGTACGTTCCCGGGACCGGGTTGGCTTGACGTTTGGTCGCATCTACAAGGCTGCTCGCTGGGTTGGGGCTGAAGGTGGATAATTATTTCTGAGAATCGTTTTTTAGCGGCCCTGCCACCTGGCCACTGCAAACGAACGTGGAAAGGGGGCAGCTAGGGCGGCTTGTAGTGGTTCCGTTCGATTAGACGCCGAGCGAGTGCCGATTAAGCGAGGGTGTTTAGCGGCGTGAGCCTGTTGAATGACGAGCGAATTAATATCTGAAGTTTTTACAGCTCACAAACGATTTCATAAGCAACGAGACAGTAGGCGCGGGAATTACGCGACATGATGTCATGATTGTGAGCAATAATTGGAATTTATTATGCCATGTTGGAGGAGTTACTTTAGCACCGGATAGATTAACCGGATTACATTTCCTAATTCATGCTCCCTCAAGAGAAGCTCGTTTGTACGATTAAGCTCTCGATTCAACTAAGGAAGGAATCTGAGCTTACGGTCAGTTTGGCGTTCGTTTCGATGTCTGTTAAGTTGTGTAGTCGGCAGTGTAAACACTTAGTAGATGAGCAAGCAGGAAGCCTTTGCCTCCGGGAATAGTGTCCTGGCGTGCATCTGAGGTGCTTTGTATTCCAATAGTGACTTCGAATCGGCGTTGGTCAAAGATATGACACCCGAGAGTCACAGCTTCGTTCCAGCACGGGCAATGGGACGTGATTTAGTTTTTCCTTACGTCCCCAGTGGGTCGGTTGCGAATAAAATTTCCTGCTACCACACCACACGCCATAGATGGTAGTAATTAATGCTTTGAATAATTAATTGAGCAATATTTACAGAGTGCAGCTCGGCCAGTGCCGATGGGCCGTGCAGAATCTTTGGATGGCGGTGAGTGCTGGAAATCAGGGTGTGAGTGAAAGTAGCAGAAAGTGCAGAAAAATGTGAGAAATAAAACCACGCTAATGTCTAGTGTGTAAGAGCGAAATAGAGAAGATAGAGCGCGGATAACAATGGCCGGCAGGAGTTCCGCGCGAGAGCCTTCGATGGAAGAATTATAGCATCCATCAGCAATACACAATCACATTCTGCGCAGGAGGAGTAGGAGGGATAATGTATCTGCGCCCGATTTATTGCCCTCCACGGATAAATGGAATCAATTTTTCTCTTCTTTCTTCGGTGCCGGTCTGGGTGTCGGGCCAGCGTTTGTGTCATCTGAGGTGTTTCATTGATAAAATTATGGATTTGCAAGCCATGAAAAAAATGGCTCTCGCTCTTTGTTCCTTACGATGGAATGAGTAAATTGAATTGCCATGAAGAGGAAAGATCCGATGGAAAACCAAAAAGCTCTTGCGAGATATACAAAAGTGTGTATCAGTGTGGGTGTAGAAATAATGGTGAAAATTGAGGAAAAAAGTCTTAAAGATCACGACTTTCTTTTGTACCGTAATGGAACGTCCGAGCTGGTTCAGACGCATAAGAGATGAAGCAGAAAAATGATAAACAATTCATTAACTCGAAAAGGTTCACCGCAAAAAGCCGAAACTCGCTGCTGGTAACCTTTTTTTTTCTCACCGCCTAGGTCCTTCGTTTGCGTTGTTGGAGTGGGGCCGATTAAACATGAACCAGAACCATTTTGCCTGCCCTAAATGGGGCGGGTGGTGGTGGTTAATTAAAAATTTCATCACTGATGGCAACTTACCCGCGATTTATCAGCGTAACACTCATTGTGGGCAGTGAATGTCGAATCGTACTGTACAAGGATCTCAAGGTGGCATTAAATGAAGTGAAAATTGCATATATAAACTCCGTTGTGATTTTTCGAATCAAGCTATAATTTTGTTGCTATTAACTTTATTATATTAAGTGTTTCGTTTTCATCATCATCTAGGGCAGAATCATCATCAGCTGGGCCAGAAAAAAGAGTTTTAGCAATTTAACAAATTTGTCATATTGGAATAATCTGTTTAATGGAAAGCTGCATTCAACGATTAAAGAATTGATTCCACATCTAAAGTAATCCTAGTGCAACGAAGAACTAGTGGGCTATAGGGGTAACACAAACTTTATCGTAAAGTAAAGTGCTATGCGTGTTTTGGATAGAAAAGTTTCAGTCAGTTTGAAAGTTTCATTCTATGTAGCGGAACGTAACATACTCCCTGTGAGGCCGTACATCTTGCAAACTTGGAATGGAAAGAAATATTATTTTGCAATATGTATGCTTTAGAAACGTTGAACACTGAAAAATTTATCCACTATTTGCAAACTTCTGTTAGACTTTACTTACAAATCATCATATTTTCGTGTAATACGAACTTGTTTTATCTCTAGCTGTTCGAATTTGTGTTGATAATAGATTCGCCAAGGGTTTGGAAATCATTTTATCTGATAGAAAATGAATGAACAAGTTGAATTTTTGATGCAGGATTGAATACCCAAGCTAAAAAGGACAGGTAAAAAGATAAATGACGCTTTTGCCCACGATTCGCCTTTTTTCCCTTGCACCCTCACATGCCTGTCAGCATGGAGTTGTATCTTCCAGAGCAGGTGCATCAGCACGCTACCACAGCACGTCCATCGCCATGGGAATTTCTGTAATGGAAATATAATGAAAGCGAAGCATTTGCCGTGGATGTCCGAATCTGGGCAGTGCAATCCGGGCGACGCAGAGAACCGTGCGAACGGTGACGTTAAGAGGAACTATCGGTGGCTCGCGGTGGCCTTTTACTCATTCATCACTGACTAACGCGGCAGCTGCTGCCACGGGAGACAGTGCGACATGGAATTCACAGCAGCGAGCTGCAACGAGTGAAAAGGCAGGCAAATGATGTTGGAAAACGCTGGTCGGTCGGTTTTTCTTTTGCTCGATGAGAAAAGCTTATCCGTTTGTGTTTTTCATCGCACCCGAAATCCACATGCCTAGGTCAGGTTGGCTGCGAGTGTCCCGAAGAAGCAGGGCGCATCTTTCTACAGCTAACCGGAAAGCCGTTCAGCGGTGAGGTATCGCCCGTTTCCTCTCGAGACAACGCCACCCGAATCGCAAGGTTCTCGCTGCAACGGGAGAAGCAGCAGAGTGAGTTGCAGCTGAGTCCGAGTGGAGGGGAAATATATAAAATGGCAATTTTCAATTTATATCAATTCACTTTCATTCCCACCGGTGCCTCATCCTTCTGCGCGATTGCCATTTTGTTGGTCATCCTTTTGTGCCTTCGTGCCGCTCTACCGGTAGGAAGAGATTCCGTTGGCTGGGTGATCTTTTCCAGCCCAGTGAGAACAATTTCTATTACATTTTTTGATGACCTTCGCCATTAGTTGTGTACCGGAATTTTTTCTCTTTTTTCCGGAGTGTCTTTTGAACTAATTCGATGTAGAAATATTGTATCCGAAGTGAGTGAGGTGAACTGGAGTTTCGCAGCTCGATGTCTGAAAATTCAAGCGTGGGCAGATAAAGCGTCGGCTGTCGGAGATGTTTCTCCCTCCAGATTTAACTTACCCACGGGATGTCGAGTGGACCGTTCGACATGCACTGTGTGTTCCGGCAGGAAAGTTTGACGGAGATTTACTTCCACCGATTGGTCGGAGGTATTTTCGCTTTTGGATTCATTTACTTTTGCATCGACGTTCAAAGTCTCGTGGGAAATTTGATTTGCTTCCATAGAGATTCAAATAAAACTTTGATGGAAAACGGCACGACGTCCGAGTGCCACATTCACTTTAAGGTTAAATTCTATCGCAAATAGGTATTCATTGCAGAATTGTAGGTGTTTTCAGGTTTGCCAATTATAGGTCACCATCTGAGATAGTTCGGTTGGTAACGTGTAAATGAAACAATAAAGTTCAATAAATGTTGAGGGTTAGAAAGTAAAGGTTCATAAACCTTGCAAATCATGTGTTGCGAGCAAGCACGTCAATCGCTTTCCAATCGCATTTTTCCTGATCTTTATTTATGGCATCATGGACTAGCAAAATATCTGTCGTTTCCAGCTTGAGATTCTGTAGCGAGTGCTTCTACAAATCTGTTACCCTGCCAAACCAACCACAAACATCGAATCACAGTAAAGTGGCGAAAACAAAAAAGCTTGTCGGTCGTAATGTCGGACGAAATTTTATTACAATAGACGCACCCAGCTCTAGAGCGTGGTTATCTGCCACATTAAGGCAGTGATATATGGATAGTCACTATCGGCGACCGATAGCACCGAACGGTAAGAATGGTTCTGGGCAATACGAACGCTCACATCGGATAACGGAAATTCCCGATCTTATCCCGAGCATTTTGGGAGCGCTCCAACTGTGAAATGGTGGAAGCGTATGATGCTTGAGTCAGCAGAAAATGCACGTGTGGTGCTTAGCGTGACGTGGAATTTTGTTGAGATCGGCTTTGAATGGCTGTTGACCGTAGATTCTTAGTATCAAGAGAAACCAGCAAGC
The DNA here is from genome assembly GCF_943737925.1 of Anopheles nili. NCBI lineage: Eukaryota > Metazoa > Arthropoda > Insecta > Diptera > Culicidae > Anopheles > Anopheles nili. Next base: position 31,278,860 of record NC_071291.1, read on the forward strand.
TCGGCAATTCAATTGTCTTTTATCGTTGAAAATTATTTCCTGCGTAGTCTGATTTTTAGATCAAATTTTACTTTCAAATTTGAGCAAATATGCTTGCTCGTTTTGAAGAGTTTCAAATTGTACTAAAAACCAACATCAAAAAGGTAGTAAAACTTCAATACAATAAAATATTACAAGATGTCTGTGGTACAATTTATGACATGTAATAAGAATTTTCCATTAAACTACATCAATTTACGTACGTTACGTTATCCCTAACAGCTTTGGCATTCCTGGGGGGATCAGTCTTTCCATGCTGCTTATCCATAACACAAATTATGTCAGGCTTTTAAAACAATTTGTAATACATTACGATCAACCAAATGCTGGTTAGCCAGCTTAGAAATCTGTGCGTGTGGTACCCAAAGTCGAACAACAGCAGGAAACGTGCATTACATTAAACAAAAGTAAATTCTTCCCCCCTAAAATCGCTGATCGTGCAACCCATCATTGGTTTTGCGTCCAGTATCGGTTTTGTTGCACAGGGAGTTGCATTGGTCTACCAGGTCTCCAGTCGTTTGATCAGAACTGATTAGCTTTCCATGCTGGGGAGTTGGCAATAGGGCGAAACTGGGCTACACGTGAAGCTGTTTGCATTGGCACGGCAAATGGAAAACTAATGAATGAGTTTGACCCAAAACAGCAGCACCTTTTCGGATTTTGGAACGAAACCATTGAAATCGTGCATAAAACACGTCCGATGGAGGCGCCTGGTGTGTTGTGACGGTCGCAAAAAGCACCAGGCGCCTCCATCACGAGGTGATGGTACCAAAAGCACCAGGCGCCTCCATCTACCTAGACCGGCTCGGACACTCGAGGCTCGATGGGTGGTAACCGTCGAATGCATTGCTTGTTGGTTTTCGGTGTAATTTTAGGCACGGGAAGGGTACGCTAAATGTTTTCCCACGGTTTTATCCGTAGCGGACCGCCGCATGGAGCACTCACAGATGGTGCACACTTCTCGCGTACGGATTGGAATTGGATTTTTCGGTTCTGTGAAAAACACTAGCTTTTCATACCATGTAGACCATTGCAAAAGAATCTCATGCTTGCTAACGGTAGCGTGGATGTAGCAAAAACACATACACACCCTGACTCGCATTGTACGCATACCTTAACATTTATGAGGCCGGCTGTCAAACGGGGCAGCTGTTGGTTGTAATGTTGGTGCACGAAAGTTTACGATATCTAACCCACGGCTGTCCTACGGTTGATGATATGACTTGTTTCTCGGGCAAAAGTTTATCGGCAGTCCCGCGGGCGATAAAGTTGGAGGATATATATATTTTTTATTCATTTCCACCAGCACCTCGAGACACCTGCCGGTGTCGGGAAATGCCGACTGGTCACCGGTACAGATTTCGGTTGCAGCAGCAATAGTGCCACGGCTAGTTTTATCTTTCGATTTCGGTGCGAAACTTTGACGTGACACGGACAGCAGGTACCAACGTCAGCAGGCAAAGCGTGTACGTGCGCTGTACGTGTACGTTTATGCGCGAAATGCAACACGGGTGCGATGTTTGAGGGGATTTATGTTGGCAAAACTAATTCGAGCACGTTAACCGCAGCGGTCAGATCGCTCGTGATGAGCCTATGTGCGTTGGTTTCAGTTTGCTACATCACTAGCGTGTTTTCTCTGTTTTGTACTATTCACACATGAATGTAATTTTCCTTTTTGGTATTTCTCTCTCGCTTTTTCTTTCACGTTTGTTTACTCTTTCCTTCAAACGTTACGAGAATTTCACCTGTACAAACCTAACGCTACTAATTGAATTTCGAGGCCAAACCCGTTGTGGTATTTGAACTGCAAGCTGGAACCGCAGACGCAAAGTGCATGGATAGTGTACAAAAACGGTATTTGAGCTATTTGGCAAGCTGCATCGGCTTATGGGTAACACGTGCTCACCACACGGATTCGATCACGGCTTGGCGCGTTTCGTGAATGATGTTGCATAATTTGATAATCGGTTGCAGGAAACCCTTGGGCGTGGAATGCTGCAAACGGAGTGCATATGATGCAGTTTGATTCTGGTGGGTCTTTTATGTTTGTCGCTTTTGTTTTTCGGCAGGCTGTTGGAAGTTGATCTGGTCACCTGTGGCAATAAGCTGCTTTCAGTGAACGATGCCTCCGGCAAAATGGTTTTCAAAATGGTACTTCGTTGCAATCGACTGTTTGCAACCATGGCGATGGTGGAACTCATCAACTCAGGTGTCAAATGTGGGTTTCATGGTCGTCAGATGCGATGAAAAAACATGACAATATATATGACGGTAACGGTGCCGTTTGGTTACAGGTTGTGGTTTCATGCATATGGCATGAATGAGAGAACAAGGTTTGCAGTCATCGGTTTTTGTAATTTGCTGATTCAAAACGCGTTGATAATTAAAATAATTTCGGCTTAAAACTACGCAAAAAAAACCACATGATATTGTAAATCAAAAATGCAGCAAAAACTAAGAGCCTGTGTGTGAAAATATTTGAAATGTAAATCAAATTCATGTATGTGATGAATCTGTCAGTGTTGAGTGAAAAACGCTTAATCGTTAGAAAAAAAGTTTAAAGAACCATAACGAAAGCTGGTATACAGAGAAATTTAAAAAAGTTTCCGTCCCAAGAAGGAATGAGTAATGAGGTATCGTATGATAGAACTAGTTCAGCAGTCTCGAAGCGCTTGCGAAGAGTCAATAGGCAGTGCCCAACGAACCGGTATCTTCCTGAAGAATACTTGGGTGAAGTAATTTTCAATGTAGAGTGATTATTTTCTTAAGCAACCTATGCATATGGAACTAGTTCTACCGTGAAAGTCTTAATGTGGATCGTGGGCGAGCGTCTCGGCTAAGCTGCGAAGGCATCGTCAGTGTTATGATTATAGTTACCGAAACGGGCCAGAATAAATAAATAAGTAATCATAGTTGGCTGGAGCGGCCCGAAACTTGATGGTCATGGGAAATTGACAGCGTCTTGGGTTGAGATAGCCTTTTCCGGGAACGGTAGGATTGAAAGTGTTCCAAAACCAGCAAACGTGAGACGAGCGAACGGGCACGGTACATATTTTGATTTACATTCAAGCCTAGCTCAAATTAGCATACTCATGTTTAAATGATGAGATGTTTCCGCGCTTGTGATCCAATGCGCTGTTACAGTCAGTTTGTATGTTGCTGGTAAAATGCTGGAAAGTATAAAAGGCGACCAAGTGCATATGTCGTGTATGCGATCTCAAGCAGCGTTAGAGTCTGTTGGGTAAAAATTATGGTGCAAGATAATCGAAATAAGAACCGGCAAGAGATGTGATAAATAGGTTAGGGCCTTAAATAAAATTAATTATCAAAGTGGTGCAAGCTTCTCGTACCTCATTGATCAATTAATCATTCGCAGGCACGCACAGTGCCACATTTCGATGGTCTTTTTAGCAGGCCAGGTGCGCCATACAGTTGCACAAAAAAGAGATAAGTAATTTTGCACAGTGGTTGCGAAGGAAGAGCAAAAAACTGGATGACACTACCCAGTCTTAATTCAGCTTCAGCTGCTATTTTATCGCCATTTCATTTCTTATGACTCACAACAAACAGCAGTGTGCGAAGGACGAGTCTAGGACCGACAGTTAAGGAAGTGTGAAAAAAACGTGCTTATTTTCGGCATTTGAGGTAATGACTATGAGAACCATACAAGAGAAAAGGTTTTTTTTAATATTATTTTAGTTTAATACTAGCAATTTTTTAAAAATATATTCACTATTTTTTCTAAAACAGATGTAAATCTGTTTGTGAGTCAAACACCCATCTCCACTCTCGATATACTAGCAACGAAAGTACAGCAATCTTTTGCGCAAGCATTTCCACACTGCGATGAACGAAGATAAACATAGCAAGATAATAAAAACTTTCACCTCAGCTTCAGTTTGCACCGGTGGGAATATTATCCTTGGTTTGTTGTTTATCCTGCCGAATCGCTGAACTCGAAGGCCACCAGTGTCGGAAGAGTAGTGAAAGTTTATTATATTATTGCAAAGTATGATCAAATCAGACATGGTTGACCCTTCCTAGTCTCCCGACCGGTGCCGGGTGTGCCGTGACGGCCAGCAGACCTTGTGTACTTTTGTTTCATTCTTACGGCACGAAAGAAACTACCGTTGAAGGCGGCGGTCTGTGCCGGCACGGAAGACGTTATTTATTTTAGTCTCATTCCCGCCGAAGGCCGGCTTGCTCGGGTGGACATTGTCACCAGGGCCACAACGTGCCGTACGTGATCGGAGCAAGTTTGACCGGAAGAGAACCACGAACCTCGCCGGGGTGAAGACAGTTGATCACGTTAGCGCCAAAGTGTCTCAGGTTTGCTTCGGAGACAGTACACGCGCGTACACTGAAGTGCAACTCCTGCAGGCGGAATTTTTTCGATTTACTATTCCGGATGGAAAATCATGCTTCGCGCGGACGAAATGGATGGGAAAAGTTTTGATAAACATAATTGGATATTTCACGATGATTTCGTTCGAGCACAAATTCGTCCAGCCGCAAGCCGTCAGTGGAATTGATATTTCCTGCCTCGCTATGAAGAAAGAATCCGGGTGTATTTCATTTCTGTATGATTGAAACATGGTGTAGCAAAATGAGCGCTTTGAGTGGAACGTCGAAAATTAAATGAGGCATCTGGTATGGTCGAAAAGTGATTCCCTTGGGTTGAAGGTACATAAAGCTAGCAAGTGGGTAGGATGTTATTCAACCAGCGGACACATAGCCAGATGCAACTCAATTTGTCTCAAACTATAAAATCCCCAGCGAAAAATGCTCCTAACTGGCTTCACTACAGTAAGCCTGAAATCCCACCCAAAAGTAGGGCACCGTTTTTCTAGTAAATTTCCGGAAAACTCCGAACGGTACTACAATCGTTACACGTGCCTACCATTCCTTGCAACGTTGCTGCGTAGCAGTACATCGAATGAATTTGTTCGTGAAAATTTCCATCGCTAGAGCAAGTGCTACAAATAGGTGGCCACAGCTACAACTCGAACGACTACCACCGAACGAAAGTTCATCTGCACCTGCATGCGCTTACGCCGTGCTGGCGAGGACATACAATTTCGCAGCGTTTCCCGCAAGCTGTGGCTGGCAGCGCGAAGAGCCATTCCACCTATACTCTGGCGAGATGCAGAGGTATATTTGTGGTGCGGCTTTCGGTTTGGGTTTGGCTGGAAACGGTTTCCGCCACTATTGTTGTACGAACCGGCCGGAGAAGCTTTCTGGTTATGTATTCGGTTTTGTTAGTGTCATATTCGTTCCGCGGAACGAAAAGAAGCACCTCTAAGGGTTGTGTGCGAAACGCGAGAAAGGATTTATTCCGTACGCCATGGCGTCCTTCCTTTTTGAATGGTTTCAAAAACGACCGGGGATGCTCTTCTGGTCGAGAGGAAAGAAAGTTAGTCGTACAATTTTAATTACGGAGCAATTACGAAGTGTCACCTGTGGACCACTGGAAGCGCTGCACCAAACGGTATTTGATCGCCGGTTATTCGAACAGCAAATGATAACAGACGATTAGGGGAGGAGCATAGCTGGACAAATAGCACAATGTCAGGAATGTTGTATGTGTACAGGAATTCTATCATTGGTACGAAGGTTTATTCTGAATTTTACATGGAGTAAATGTTCGCACCACTCCTTAAAGCTTTTTAAAGAGAACGAAATTACGCTAGACATCAATATTAAACATGATTTAACGTGTATAACAGATTGAGGTTCGAAAATGTATCAATTATTATAATGTGGCTTCAACATTGGTTTTGAATGTACTTATTTTGTCGTTAATTTAAACTTTTCCCTTACACATAGCAAAATTTCTTTTGCACGTAACTACATCATCCATGTGATATGTATACACTTCAGTGTAATTTTTTGGCAGAGATAACTCTTAAAACATAGGTTACATGAGAGGTTCAATTATGTTTTGCTGTGAAAAATTTCTTTATCCCACGTTCTGCTACGTTCAAACCCATTCGTCCTTTCACGTGTGTACATTGTAAACATCCAGCCTGCTCACATGAAATGACAATTTGATTAAACTTGATTTGACAGCTTGACGGCTGGGACGACACCGGTTGACCGGAGGTGGAAGGGATTTTTCACCGTCAACATGTTCCTTTGTCGTTGCTTGACGAACGGCGATGAAGCAACGCTTTTCTTCGAAAGGTGGCTATCGGACTTCGGTTGAAATTGCAATGCTGTTACAGAAAAGACGACTGGGCTGATGCAGGAATTTGCCGGTGGTGTTGGAAAAAGGATAAAAGATGTATTAATAAATTCCGGTTAGAGCAAAAACATCTGCCGTAACAACCATGCTACATACGTTACATGGGTAACGAGAAGCTCCTTCCTTGCTACGAATAATATTGAATTGCGTTTTTGTTAGAGTCATATCAGATCCATGTACAGCGAAGAAGTTCCACGGGATTGACTAGGAAATAAAAGATATAATTGGCATAAGGTACCGTTTCCCGATGATCGGAAATGCTTTATAATGAATTTAAGAAAGTGTCTAACAGTTATGCTGTTTATCACAGGCAGGCTTGTCAAAAAACTACGTTATTTGTTAAATTGTATTGAAGAGGAACAATAAAAACATATGGTTTGCAAATCAAACTACTTTAAAGAAGATTTCTTTTTGAATATCCATAGATCTATTTGCAATCCCTTAGAAAAGAGCCAAACATCATTTGTAAAATAGATATTTGATCATTGTAGCCCTAACAAAAATCATGCCCTTACCTTTATATCGCATACATTTAGTAGTACAAGTCATGGTATATTTACTGTATGGTATAATATTCTTCTATAAGTACCAGTCATCAAAACCTTTCCGTCATCTATGAAGTAGCGCTACGCAAACACCATTGCTTGTGTTGATCGGTAAAAAGTGCCATATAATACCACCAGCCACTTACCAAAGGAATTACCAGATTTATTATCAAAACGTATGAGTGCAAGTGACCACAGTAAGCCAGCACAGCCAGGATGTGAACGTTGGTTGGAAGCAGCCATAGACGGTGCTCCGTTGCGTAACTACGGACGGTTTGCTAAATTGCCTATCCCATGGGACAAACATAATCTCTCACTTCCACTTATTGCACTTGTGTTGTGATTCCAAAAATCTAATCTTCCCAAGTTTACTCGCAGGTGAACTTGAGACTTTGTTAGGAGACGACCACAAGTTGAAGGGCTGAGTTTCCATTGAAGGGTACTTCATTCAGCTGAGAAACGTCCGCCCAAGGCGTCAGTGCTTGCAGCATAAGCTGTGCCACCATACAATCTCAAAATGACGGACACAAAACCGCAGCAGCTGTAAAAGCTTGACCATCATTTGTTGAACGTATGTTCTCGATTCTGAGGAGAAGCTTTTGTCCACTTATTACAACTTTTAATATGGTCCGTCCAATTGAATGCAGCATTACATTTCATTGATGGACGAGAAATTTAATTTGCAGCAATAACGGCGCCTCGTGATGTATTATACGCCGTCGCTTAAGGTATGTTTGAAAATACAATTAGTTCAGTTAACCATACATCACGCTTGATATTCATATTAGGTTTAGTTTGAGTAGGACTTAGTCATATTAGGTTTAGTTTGTTTAGTTAGTCGCTTGATATTCATATTAGGTTTAGTTTGAGTAGGACTTAGTATAAAATTTGTCAGAATATTTTTTTGTTGTGAACAGTTGTTTCAATCCTTTACCTGATTGACATGGATCTGTGGAGTACGGCCAACAACCCACTTAAATGCACTCACTTCGTCATGGGTTAGCGGCGTAGTCATCCGTGACAGACTTTTTGATGTATTCGACTACAATAGACGGTGGAGTACTAGAGAAACGATTTGCGTTATCCTATATCAACTAGACAGGCATGATACGCTCTGGTAGAGACAATCAATCGCACGAGATGAAGATTGAGGTTTTGAAGTGGGGTAGATTACCGGCATGGTTTTAAAGGAGCGTAGAATTGGTGCCATTTTTTCAATCTAGATGAAAATTATTCCTTGGTGGCATTCTAGATGGTTTAATAATTTATAGATATACTTACAATTACAATTACAAGTATAACAAGTATTACAAGTATAATACAATACAGCGGTAGAGGATAAACAAATGACTTGCAAAAACATTCCACGTAGATCTTGTACCTCATTTTAACGAACGTTCATCGAAATTTCATAGGCACAACATCTGCATTGAAATAATCTTCGAAACTTTAGTTATATTAAAAATGTGATAAATAAAAAAATGATTTTGCAAAATGAAAAATGAATGCATCAAAGAATTCATGCATGTGATGTCGTACATGCAGCTTGTTATATGCGTTAGCAATCGAAAAATTCCGGTAAGATATGCAATTTGAGTGACCCTCAAAAGAGTTTTTTTTGATGATCTGCTTTGAATGTAACACATTGAATTATATGACCCCTTCAAACAACGCAACAGTATTGCACGTAAAATCAATCCGTCCATATTTTTGACATTTTTTACTTTACGCTGTCGACTGCCTTCCGGCCACTATTGGATGTTACGTTGGATGTATTCTCTCATCGTCAAATCCAATTTAATTAACGGCGCTCCACTTCGACAAGGACCCATCTGTGAGCGTGATCGATCAAAAAGGCCAAACCAATCGGCATACGTCTGTAACGAAATAAGTGAGTAAACGCCCGGGTTCTGTTTCGGTAGAGGCAACCATGTGATTGAAAAAGGGAGCGCTGAAAACGTGCGCTTAAAGTGAAGTTGAATCGCATCATCGCTTTGATTTTTTCACTTTCCATCTCCACGCAGAACCGCGAACCGGTTCGACGATCACATATGGGCATGCACCGTGGTAGTTGCATACAATTGCGCTCCACTGCGTTAGAAAAAAAAAGAGGGAAAATCTCGCTGAAACGAAAACTTGCCCGTGAGCCGTTCAATTTCCGCGAATCGTGTTACCGATTGTGCTTCACGCGTTCTACGTTGGGCCATACGTTTTGGTTCACATGCAGTTGAGTGGAAATTTTGTTCGTGATGGTTCGATTTAGTATACGGACGCGAAATAGAAATGCATTGCAGCGGTGCCTTTAGTAAAGAATAAAAATTGCCTTACTATTAAGCCGCCTATTGCTGCAACCAACGAGCAACCGATTGGACACGCATATGCTCCCAAGAAACATTACAAAACAATGTACAAAATTGCTTTTCCATTACCCTTAGAAACGTGTTGAGTTGGAGGTGTTATGGGTTGGTATGCCATAGTCTTTAGATTTAAATTTCTTAGTTATTTTTATCACAGATGAAAAATATAGCTTATATAAAAATGCTCCACTACTACACAGCGTACTTTGACGGAAAAGGCGGTTACGGCATCAGATCTTCCAAAACCTCTTAGAAACTTTACGAAACTTTCTTCGCAAACACAAGAAGCGGAATGTATTTAGCGATCCTTTCGGTATGCTTATTGGCCGTTTTTGTAGCGCTTTGTAAATACGAACTATGATGAAACTATGCAGACGTTTTTTAAGCTCTCGTTTTTTCTTCTTTTCGTAATACATCTTCTTTGGCTGTTTTGGTCCTATCGTTCATGTTATTCACGAGAAAAAAGGACGAAAAAATGGTGCAGTAATCCATCATCACCACGAATGGCAGAAGTTATGAAGGAAACACGAATAGATGATTGCGGAGCAGCTGACACCATCTGTTGAAAGTTTGGCGCGCAAAATTACTGTTATCATGTTCCATTTCCATCTTACGGAAGAAGCGATCGCTTGGAGGTTGAATTGTGCCAGGGTTTTCCTCGTTACGTTCCTTGCGCCCAAAGCGGTTCGAACGTTTGAGATGAAACGTGATTCAAATCATACATCATAGCAGGCAATGAAACGAGCTGCGTTGCTATGGAAAATTACACCCCGGACACAAATATAAAACCACGATAATCTGGAGTAGATAACAAGCATACAATAAAGCCGGAGCAGCTGCCATCTTGAAGGAGGATGTTTTTGGTGAGACTCACGATGACAGGAAATATGATTGGACACTTGTTTAGGGTGCTATCGTCATGTGTTGGCTGGCAATCTACCCTGTCCTCGTACTCCATACGATCCTAAGGAGCTTGATTCCCTTTCTATCGTTAGATGATTTTATGGCCCATCTTAAAATTAACACCACTCTGCTGAGAAGTGGTCTGAAAAGGAAGCCACCATTTCGGATCATCACTGGCCTTCAAGAGGATCATTATGGCCCCGAGGGTGAACTTGACGAGAAGCACCAAAGAAGCTTTCAGATGGTGCGTCCGGTGTTTAACGAGATCATCCAATCATAAATCGATGGCACAAATCGCCCATCAGATTAGTGGGACGAAAAATGCTGCTCTTTGGGTGTTTTTTTTCATAAAAATGTTTATCGCTTACTTTATCACGCTTCGATCCAAAAAAAGTTGATGGAAGACTTACTGTTTCTGATGGACAAAAAACGCCAGCATGTTTAACAAAAGCGAGCATGCTTTTTTAAAGTGGATCGTTTCAAGATAAAAAGACAAGAAAAAATCGTTACCCTAGGAAAAATATTACAAATTTGTAAAATCAGCTGTGAGATGATTCGCAAAGAGACAAATGCCAAGAGAAAACGATTCAATTTGCTTGTGAAAAAATGCCAGTAAGAATAGTGAAAAAATGTCAGTAAGAATGTTTTTTATGCAATGAATTGTTTTTGCACTACATTCTTCAAATTAATTTTTGCACATGTAGAACTGGTAAGTTATACATAACCGTTGTTGATTCGTAAACTTGAGCTTTTTAAGACTTTCGATTGATTCGATTGAAGCTTTATTGGAATGACCAAAAGCATAGAATAAGATATATCTTCATAAACTCAAAATGCCGAATGCAACCTATGCTCGATGTCAACACGTACATTACTGAGGCGACAATCTGTGTGGTTTGTGCCGGTTTTATTCGAATGTACGCGTTATAGCCTCACCTAATTCCAGTCAGTTAGTGATGTGGAAATATCAGCTTAACAGCTTTCCATGCATGCACTCAGGTGCTGTTCTGGATACTAAACAACGAAGGTTTTTCGTGTTTCACGATTCTCAAACATCTAACATTTAAATGCCAAATCCCACGCGCCACCGCTTTGATGTTGTTGATTATGGGGTGAAATGTTTCTTGCTCGTCGTTCTTGCTCGTTCTTAATCTTGGAGGAGATATTGTCGTGCTGTCGGGCGCGGGATAACAAGTAGTTTAGTTGTGTGCGTTTTTTTCATCCGCGGTTTTATCCTTTCGAACTCGTGGCCTAACGGCTGACATGTGATGAATAATCAATTTTAATCTATGCCAGTGGTGTTTAAAATTGTAGGAAGCTTAAAATCGGCATGGGATAAATGCAAAAATGTTGATATTATACCCAAAAACATTGTAGATAATGTTTAGAGATTGAAATAACCATAAAAAAGAAATACATCTCTTAATGGCGAAGAATGGTTAAGAGACCTTAACATACGCTCTTTGCTTATCTAACCTCTGCTACAAGGTTGATATTGGATAAAATAACACGAGATATCTGTAAAAGGTAAAGGTAAAAAAAAAATCTGTAAAAGGTGGTGTTTTTAAAAGAAATATTCATGCAAATTCGACATTCACACTTGAGTCAACTGATATTGCTAGTGCTGGATTTACTATTCTGGGAAGTCATCTGAATGTCATGCTGCCACTATACTGCACACCACCGCCTACTGCTCGCTTCGTTAAAATAACACCAAAAGCTGATATTTTGCTCGGGGAATGTTTTATTGTGTTTCCAAAGAAGTGCTCTATCAACATGTAGCTGAACATTTTCACTGCACACTCTACACGCCAATGGCGGATAAAAGTGGTTGACATCGATCAAACAAACATCGAAAAGTATCAATTTCAATAGCAGGCGGAACCGGTTTTTGGAACGCCATCTCTCGTTTGTCAATTGGACTTCATTTAAGCTCTATCTTTTGCAGTTCCGGTGCAATTTGGGCGCTAGCAAGCGTTCACTAACGAGCGTTCAACAGTTCTGAGGATCGTGTGGTAGTTTTCGAACCGAAAACGGTACGTTTCAGAATTTTCGTATTGCGATGGCAGGGAAAAACACGTACCGTGTCGTGTTTTGTGACATTATGCTATCGTTATTTTAATCTATTCGCTCCAAGCATATCTTCATCGTTAGACAGAATATGGTCAGTGAGCTCGTAAGCTCGCTACAGTTTATTGCTTGAGAAGACTACTCCGTAAAATTGAGTCGGTGTCGAGTTCTTTGAGAATTTTATGTTTAGATAGAAGACAGAGACACATTTCAGGCGTAGGATGTGTTCGCATAGGCGTTACCAGCTACTGAAAACACCATACGCGCTACCGGTAATTGACGATAAATTGGCTTTTGCGGTTTGCACGTTCGCTGGCGGTTTGTGGATTCGGTTTTTTAGGCAAACAGGCGCGGTTTTTTCGTCACCCCACGTTATTCGAAAAACATCCAGAGTATCGGGTGCACGTTGAAAACGAACGCCATTAACGATTTCGCTAACTATTTCGAGCGTGTTTTATGACTCCTCCCGGTTTTACGCCGGTTTTGCAACCGCTTTTCAATGATCTTGCCGAGTTATCGACACCTAAGCTTCCATTTTTTTTTCAAGCCCACTGTAACCGTCGTAAATTTCGCACTGAAACCGCTCCGTTCGACCAAAGCCAGGATCGTCGAATTAGAGCGTTTTTTTCTCGTTCAAGCAACCCATTCGGAATTGAGTTGTCATGCGTACTCAGCCCACAGAGAGCTTAACGAGGGCCGCGCGAAACACGATGCGGAGCGTTTAAATGGAAATTTTAGTGACCATTTGTTGGGCAAACAGGTTCCGCGAAGTGCAGAGTAAAAAAAAAACATTATTTTCAAGAGGATTTAAGTGGGCTCTTGGCAACGCGTGTGTATCTGTACGGTTTTTTGTTCTTCCACCGACAAACACGTAGAGCAATGGAAACAGCTTTTATAATGCAAACAAGCATCGCCCACAGCGAGAATGCTTTATTATTACATCTGGTATCTGGTAACAGGTAACAATAAAACCCACCATCTGAACGCTCAAAAAGGTTGATGCTACACCGCTGTGAGCAGCGCACGGTAGCCTTTTGTGACGGTAAACATTTGATAGCGCCAAAGGAAAACCATCCGTGTGGGTGGCACATTGTGGGTGGCGAAACAATTATAATTGTTCGTGACGAAACCAACAGTCACATCCGGGCGTAAAATAAACGACAACTGAGCATCAATTCGGGTCGCAGATGGCGCCATGCATTTTTAACATCCGCCGCTGAGTGTCAGCTCCGACGTGTTTGTATTCGAGCACCATTGCATTAGCATTTAACATTACGGTGCATTTTAGTTTTATTTTCTATTTTAATTCTCCGTAAAATTTTGATGCTGATTGATGCAGCTCTCTGAAGCCTCTGATCGTTGGCCAATCAAGAAATGAATAATCGTTGCTTTGGTAGGCGATTTGAGTTGTCTCACGTTGCCTTACGGGTGTAATTCTATTGCCAAACATTTCGAGTAACACTTCCGCTAACGCAATTATTGTTCCCGGCAAATGTGTGTAATAATAACTTTTTAATGGAATTTTCTGTGCCATCCTTGCGGTCGGAACTTTTTCGTTAGCTTTCCAAGTACATGCATTTGCGGTGCCTACGCACAATTGAAGCTCATGAGCAGCAGATGTTACATAAAAGTTTAAATAATGTGTGGTGTAAACATTTCGTACCCCGCAGTTCCATCCAAGGAAGCTGTGTTACTAAATTAACGTATTTCTCGGCTTGAATGTGTTCATCTACACCCACGTGTGTTGATTGAGAATAATTCAAACTCATGGTGCGTTTTTTTTGCGTTCGAGGGGCGTTTTGAGAAACCTCAATCGAACCCGGAACTGTGACTGAAAAGTACAACACAACTTATGTGCGCATGTTCCTGCGTTCCAGTTAGCGCGAAATTTGCCGGATTGGAAGCGAAGATGAAGGTAAACACACTTGATTCAAATTTAATTCGTCTCCGCTTCGCGAAAGCGCGCACGATCGAGGGGTTTGCTGTGACACGCGAGTTGAAGGAAATTTGCTCGCACTCATAGCCCGAGGAACGAAGCCATCCATTTCGGAAAATGGCACATTTACCCATCGATCGATGGCGTCCGTTGGAGGGAAATCTTCGATTCTTGTGCCGTCGGCCCGTCGTGTATACGTGATTAGATTGAGCGATAAATGAACAGTAATCATTTCGTTTTGACGGTCGTTCTCTTTCACTCTTTCTTCCAACTCGTTCTCGTACCGTTCGAGGGCCCCTCTTTTGGGGCTGTTTTTCCGCGGCAAACGCACCGAAAACGTGCGAACCTGGTCGCTCGGGAGGATTAGGGACGGAAAACCGTCCCGTTTGTTTGTGTAGCAACAAGTTTGATGTGATTTTATTTCAGCGAAATCCGGCGAGATTTGACGGCGTCAAAAAAAAAGGGCAAACAGACGAATGACTGAACTTATCACTTAGCACGAACCGTTCGACAGATGTTCAGCTCGCGTGCACGTATTACTACCTGCGAGGGCACATGAGTGTTCACAAGGTTCCGTTTTTGGCACAGCTGGATGGATAAGCGCTATAGGCTTTGATCTAATATTGCTGGTGCTTTTTGCTTTCGCGATATGGGAGATTATTGGCAAAAATATTCGTCGTTTAAAAGATAAAAGAGCACCCGGCTGCTGGCAACCAAAATTGTTTCCCATTACCCTTTACGATGGGTGGAAAGGCTATTGTGTGGTTCTTTGCTTTAGCGTACAGTTCTTTGAATTCATAATTGAAATAGGACTGCCTTTGGAAAACCCCATATGACGCACGATAGGCATGTGGGAAAGCTTCCATGGCGCTTCAGTACATCAAAGATTTGGTCGAGCTGCGCAAAATTTTCCCTGATGTTGGTAGGTAATATGTTTCATCGTTCGTTTGAAAGCGGGTTCCACGTTGGCCCGATCTAAGCCATATTGTCCAATCAGAATGGCATGGGAGAATTATTCCATTTCTCTAGAATTATGGTACCGTACGCTGGTTTAGGGTTTGTTTTTAGTTGCCGTACAATCGTCAATGTAATTGGTCTCGGTTCGTAACGCTTTTCGCGAGCAACGAGAGAGTTCTACAAATTTGTACAATGTAATGAACAGAATGGAAACCGTCGGTAAGGAATTTCTAGTGAAAAGTGTGCCAAGGTGCATCACAATCCAAAGTCCAACTACATCCCGATGGAGCGATTCAATGGCTCAATGTTTCATCGTATGCTCCGTCATTGCATCGTTCCCGGACATATATGAACCGAACACGCACACGAAACACACATGAGTGCGTGCGTTCAGATAACCCTCATCTGTGCTTCACAACCGATCGAATGGACGATTCACGGCATTCACTAATTTGGTAGAATGTCGAGAAAAAGTGTACGCCTGGACGAGTGGAATATGCAATGGGTCAGAGATGAGAGTTTCGGCTCCGTCGGAAGGGTGTGAGCAGGACCGTGCCTTTGGCTTCCTGGCAAGGCTCTACCACACAACGCAAGTCAATTACCAGCCATCATCACCAACGGCACCGATTGCATAATTCATGGCGGTTACTGAGGTTCAGATCGCCGCGGGATGACCGGCTGGACGGTATCGTACCGATACGAACCGATTCCGTGGCCATTTCTGTAATGCCTTCGTCCACGAATCTCGGACCGGCTCTTCATGTCTGATTGATTGTTTGGTCGGTGAATTTGTTAACTTACGGGCAGTGCTAATGGCGGGCAGTTGGGAAACCCGAAGACGTGACCGCGGTGCAGAAGATTGATTAACTCGGGGGCTTTGTCAACTCGATCTGCCCTGCGTGCAGCGTCTCAAGTTGGGCCCAACAAGACGGTACAATGCGACCGAAGCCGAAGGTAAATCAAGTAAGAGAGAGAGAGATTGCCGGTTGTCGTGTATTGTGGTTTAATTTATCTGTACGCTACGCTGTAAACGATGGACAATAGGAAGATTCTACCTCTCGATGTGGCACAGTTGTGGCTTGCAACACAAGTTGTCCCAGTGTATGATTAGCTGCACAAACTGACCAGTTGTGGTTGTGTGAGTAGCTTTTTATTATGCCGTAGCGGCCGTTCCCGAGCTGACGATGCAATCCACAGTTGGACGCCACAAAATTCAATTACACGGCAAGCGGGAGATGAATGTTTCCCTAAATCGTCGAATGATGTGGTTGAACAAGATGCAGCATATCGTGCCTAAAGAAATGCCCTGAGTAAACAGGTTGCGGCCTAGCTTAACGAGGCTTTTGTCTGGAGTTGTAGTTGTAGGTAACCTTTGTATTCCTTTGGTATCTTTTGAACAGTGACGACTGAATGTCCAAGCACATCAATAATTCAAAATGTGCATAACTGTCAAAGTGAGGTTACTTAATTTCTGACAAGAGATTATGTGTTTATTTGAGAACACAAAAATTAAAGTATTTTAACTTTAAAACTACTTCATCCATGAGCTACTAAATTTAAACAGAAATTACAAGTAGCTGGTATCGAATGCAACCTTAGCGCTGCTTAGTTGTTTTAACAAAGATCTTTTTTTTCTACTAGAACTTCCCAAAAGATCCGTAAAAAAGCTCTGTGACACATCCGATGAGTGATGCCAGGTATTAATTTTTTATGCCTTGACATATGAGACTCGCCACCGTTCTGCAGGGGCGCTCGAAACAGGAACCACAACCAACAATGGTTCACGTAATGCATAATGAAAACACTGCATCGCACGGATGTTTTATTAACCAGCTCAACAAACCACCATCCACTCTGACGACTAATCCGCTCAAATCCACTAAACTTGCCACTCAATGTCGCACAGCCGGAAGGATTGGGTTTCGAAAAGCTTCTGTAAACTTTCACCGCCAACGCCTGGATCGTGTTTTACCGTTTGCTCGGCAGTTCAACCCGTCAAATGGTATCGACAGTAAAGTTTAGCATATCGAAACACTGCAACTATCCGGTGGTAAGAAATGAAGCGGAAAGCTGAAAGTTGGAATAAAATTCGGCCTCTTTATGTTTTCTTTGCGGGCTCCACTCATCCCGTCTAAGATTTACACATTTGTTGGAGGCACAAGAAAAGGAAGGAATGAGATACGAGAAATGGCTTGCCTTGCTGTAGAGCGCAACCGTTTCGTAAAGCGATACGTTTCACACCACTGCAACGCAACACTGACTTTCGATCCGGCAATCCGGCATCCCAAGCCACCGTGGTGGTGTCGAGCAAAGTGGAGCATCTTGGAAGGCAACCAAGGTGAGACATAAATTTTCCTAAGAAAACAGCTTTATCCTTTACATGGCTCGGGATATTCTCCTTCAGCACCCGTCGCTTGTTGGAACGGAGCGCATGACAGGCGTTTGAAAGAGCGCAACCAAATCGATGGTAGCCTTTCAATTTTCAGATTTCCACGTCGCTACAGATACCGAACGGCTTAGGAAGAGTGAGATCTGTTTCCAGCACTAGCTTTGGTTTAAAGTTTTTGCTGCTTTTGTGGAGACGTGCCACGATGCTATCCACTCAGGTGCTGGAGTGGATCACTCGAATCAACCGATCACTCGTAAGGAAATAGAAGATGCATATCTTACCGCAAAATATTTTCTGATTAGTTTTTGTGCTCATCCCTGCCGATACTCGTACATGGTAGGTATCTCTTAAAAACTAGCATCATCCATTTTCCTGTAACTTCTGTATAACATGAAACCCTCATCGTATACAGAAACACAAAATCTGAGATAAAGGCATTTACTAGATTTGATATCAGCCACAGCCGCCTGATCAAATTTATTTACTAACTTATCGTAACTAACTAAATTAAAAAGAACAAGTTGAATCACTATACCACATTTTAATACACAATACAAGACATTTTTAACAAACTTAAGCTAAAAAAACTATTTCAAACTATTAACTAACACATTGATTAAATTGCAGCTCCTTTGGAAGAGGCACAAAAATGTTTAAGATCCAACAGATGATATTCCAGATTTATCGCTTTGAATTTCCATAACGATGATGAAATTTTCAATCTTTTTTTACCCTTAATTTTGAGAACTCATGGACTTTTACCATGTTCTTAGTCGATGGTTGATGAATGTGTAACGGTTTACTTTTTATAAGTGGTAATTATGTTCATGTGCAAGTTTGCAAACCTCTCCATATGCACGTCAAGTTGCATTTACTTCGACATGTTTCGTTTTTTTAGATTCACTGTTGAAGGTCATTAGAAATTTTGTTTGGAGCGTAATAGTGGTGTTCATAGTGGTGGAAATTATGTAAAGCACTTACATTTCATGTTAAATTATGTCTGGCGATGGAACGGCCTAGGAGTTTATGTTTCCGTGATTCCTTAAGCTACATGCTGTACATGCTGCCATAAAAATAACATTTGCGTCACGAATAGTAACATTTATCATTTGCATTAATGCTTTACGTGATGCCATCCAAGCAGTCCGACGATTAATCGTATAATTTTCAACGTATTTTTCCATTACGCATATTCTGACGATGTTCGCACCATTTCGCATGTGAAGGACGTGCTTCCTTGTTGTTTGTTGAATCCCACGAGATATTTATCGTCTTCAAACGAACCCACGTAATGAGCCCACGTAAAGGCTTGAACCAGTAAAATCTTAATCAACCGAAACAACGTCTCGCGAGGATGCAAAATCATCAGCTCCTTAAACATGCCTAAACCTTGCCCTTCTTCCGAAAGTACCTGCAGCCACTAGCTGCTCTCTCACACCAAAGCAGCTCTTCGATTACCAGAAAGCAAAAAGGAGAATGTCCTCAGGGTTGAATAAATTAGACGCTACATTTACCTACACTCTAAATTCAACAGCCCAAGCAACGTCGCGGCTTAAGCGCAGTGGCTTTCCCCGGGTGATTCATGTTCCCGTTGCCCCCAGAGGCAGACAAAGAAAGTGAAAGAGAAAGAAACCACGAGCGAAAGAGTTGGGAGTTGTGTCCTTCTTGGGTCGGTACTCTACGACACGGCTTCCGGTTTTTCGTGAGCTCGCCAGACAACGTCGGCCTGGCTCGAGAAGTACTAAACGTCGGATGATTTCGGACCGGTGTAAGACGATTGGAGATTACTAATGGGTCAATGAGCCGGAGCGAAGATCCGCTTCAAAGCCGTTAGCCCCGGGAGGAGGATGCTGTTAGCATCGAGGGGCTAAGTTTGCGCAGGATGGCCTAACGGTCCGTCATGCATGGCACCCAGGCGCGCTCGAGCTCCTAGTGCCGATCTGCTACTAGGACCAGGTCGCTTCAAAGGGCAGCTCAGGATGATCTCGGCACCGCCAGCAGGTAGCAGCATTTTACCGAAACCACAAGCGACTTCACGGTGAATAATAAGTCATAGCCGGGCAGCAATGCATGGCCATGGCCAGGCAGTGCAGTCACGCGCCAAGAAAACCGTCTCGGGCCAGCACTCGGGTGCGGACTGCGGGGAAGTTAATCGAGCCGAGTCACACACTCGAGTGGGCAGAGATAAAGCGTGTTCGTGCCGTCTGCTGGCTCTGCCAGTGAAGAAAGAGAAGGCGAGAAGCTCCTGGCTGAAGTAATGGGCGTGGATGGCTTCATCCGTTTGAGGGACGACCTGGAGAGCTTCCCACAATTCACGGAAGATTTATAGTTTAAAGCAGTTTTTATGCTTGAGCTCGAATTCACGAAAGGCTCCTCGATTTTGTGCTTGGTAAAGCTTTAATGATCGAAAAGCTACACTGTTAAAGAGGTAATCATCGGACTCGTGCTTTGTTTCGGCAAAGAACATGTGCACAAAAGCGTAGCAAAGCTCAGAGACTTCAGACCCCTAAACCTTTATCTTTAAACTTAAGAACTAAGTCAGTGCATCTTTAGCATGTTAAAAAAAGAAGCAAAAAGGCAATTGCAGCAAATGCATTTTTTGTTTTCACCGTCCCTAGAAATAGTAGATCAAATTGCCACCAGTTTACACGCCACTCACGTAAAACCCATGCCAAAAAACACCGTAAACGTAATTTATTAAGAGCAGTTCACCTACACAATCACGTGTCTAATTGTAGGTAGTAGCGAGCGCATCAGGCCGTGTTCGCTTTTCCATCGGTAATCCGCCGTCGCGGACCATGATGTACCTCGGGCATGCTCGGAGTAATTCATTAGATAAGAAAATCGTCCGACATTTGCCGCGAATGGTGCACACTTTCGGTACACAGTGCCGTTGCCAGGCTGACGTTGTGTCTGCGCATTCGTACGAATCGGTTCTGGGTAGCATTGTACGCCCGCTTCAGCCTCCGGTGTGCAGTGAGAAAGCGAGCTTTTCTGGACATGGATAAGCTCCTGCGGTACAAATTACATCTTCCCAATTCTTGTGGCGGTCGTTCGCGATAAGTAGCAAGCCATGTCTGGTTCGCTTCCGGGGAGGACTGGCGGTTTCTAATGCTGCCAGTACGATGTGAGGCGGTGTAGCAGAAAAACTAAACATACCCATCGGCGCCTTGTGCCAACCACACAGACGCTACCACAGGATGGCAGGTCTTGCTGGGGGAGAGTCTTTCGTTAAATCATTTATCATCCAACTTTCGGCTGCCCGGCTGAGGCAAGAGTGATGCAAGTGCTCGATCGCTGAAGCCCGTGTCCGTGTGTTACCCGACTCGTTCGCGTTCGTTTAATCCGTTTCCAAAAAGCGCGCCCGCGTGGAGCCCCACGATGGTTTTTGTGGGTTCCCAAATGACCGCGGCACACGTACGTCTGGTGCGATACATTGAATACCGCAGACGCGTGCTCCTGGAAAGACGGAAATCGGGCAAATAAAACCCACCGCCAGCAGCGCACCAGCGCTCCCGGAGCAAGTTTAGTTACGACGGTAAAAATAAGCCACATAAAAATAGAATCGTTATCGTGGCGCGGAGTGAAGACGCGCGATGGCCATCGGAAATCCCGGCTCCCGGTCTCGAATGTGATTCGGGGAACAATGTCGGAATGGGTTGGATGTGTTTTGCAGGCTTCCGTTCCCGTGTACCGTTTGAACGGTGGCTCGTGGCTGCACAATTGCTTGCAGGTTCGTGTCGACGAGAGGGAAAATCGGAACATCCTAGTTGTGCGGGCGCTCGGGAAAATGGGGAATTAAATCGCATCAGTTTAATGGGATTGAGGCTGCTAAGCGATGGGTGCGCGTCGAAGCGTATTTCACCGATGCACTAAATCCGGACCGCGCGTTCTTCCGGCCCGAGGAAAAGCGTATAGATGGGTATCATGCGAAGCAACAATTGTTGCACTGCGTGAAGAAATCGTTCGTCTGTGGTCGCTTGCTTGCTGGCCATCGCGGTGAAGGGTTTATGGGAAAAGAAGTGCTCGATAAGCAACGACCGGCAGCCAACAGGTAGGGCAGACGGCCCAATCCTGTGAGCAGTTTTCCGTTATCCTTGGACCGAGAGACTGCGTAAACACGAATGCACTTTGCCTGATTTGTTAAATTGTTTAGAAAATTCTTTGCGCCGTGGGACACCGAGATTGAACACTCGCGGCGTAGGCGATTTTTGCACCCATTTCAACCAAACCATTTATTACTTCCACCAAGATGGTGTACAAATTGCACTACAAATCGCTACTCTTTTCCCCGAAACGCGTGATTCCACCAGCTATCGGGCCAGGAAGCACCGGAAGGACACGCACCGATCGACACTGATCGCGACCGGGCTCAATGAGCCATGTTCGTCACCCGGTCAGGACATTCCGCATCATTCTTCATTAGGAATTCTTTTTTCCCACGCTTTTCGCCGTAAAATATTGCCTCCATTTTCGCTGGGCCATTTCGAAAGTCATTCCCGGAATGGCGGTTCGGTGATGGAGGCGGATTTTTTTTTCTCTCGCTCCCATCCACCGTCTTGCCTGCGCTGGTTTGTCATTTGAAACCCGAACCCCGTGACCGGGGGTTGAACGATGGCGTAGAGTAATTTACTTCCCACCCGCCGGGTGTTCGAGGTAGCCGAAGAATGCGGACGTCGCAGTTGAACCGGGTCGCACGAGCCGCTGTCGAGAAACCACTCAATCAAGCCGGTCCCAAAGCCACCCCGCGGAGGGCGTGAGGTTGACAAGGAACGTTCGATAAAATGATGATGAGTTCATAAAGCGTTATCAATGTTCATGCATCGCATCAGGGTTCATTTTTTACACCCCGCCGCATGGCCCGCTCATTCCCTGATTTACAATTCACCCAGCTTCCGGACGGGTGGCGTGTGGCGAGGGCGTCGAAAGGGTCATTCCGAGTGCTTGCGGAAGGATATTTCATGCCTCACGGTTCGCGTAGGAGCCCTCCAGCGTGCGTGTCTACTTTTTCGAGCGCCCATTCTCACACGATGCCGGGCTAGCGAACAAGTGGGAATTTATGGTCCACCGGGGGCGTGTGTCTGTGTGAGTGTGTGTGTCGGTGCGTTAGCACCGTGTCATCTATGGCCAGGCTTTGGATTCCGGGCGAGCAAACACAACCGAGCACAACGCGAGGACATATCAGCCTGTTGATGATGGTGACGCTGATGATGGCTCGAAGGAATGTTAATGCTATGCGTCATGGTCGCGCGAAAGGATGCGATGGATTGAGCCCGGAAATCGGGGATGCAGGGTGGTGCTCATGACAGAATCATAAATGCCCGTCAAGGATTGAAGGGATTCGCTCCTATTTTTTCTTTCTCTCTCTCTATCTCTCTCTCTCTCACACGCACACACACACACCTCCACCAGGACGATGAAAACTGTGCGGATTGTCGAAAACATGCGTCAAAATTTCACTTTCATTTTCCGCCGCGCGATGTGGGCCGGGTGAATTCTTTGTGTGGGCGGGAGCAGCTTGAATGGAATGTATAAGCACATTTTGGTGTGAGCACGAGCGAGTGTGGATGGACGTGATCGCGTTTCCGTTCGCTGGTGCCGTTCCGTTGAATCCCTACCCAAAAAATAAAACCGGGCCTAGGGATTTACATATTTTGAGCTTTTTCAAGCACCCATTCGAGCGGCCCTGACAAGGCGCTGAGCCGGATGGCCCTAGAGTCGCACTAGATGATATTGCCACTGAGCGAGCTAAGGGAAAGCAATAGGCTTTATATTAATAGTAACGCGAAGCATTTCAGCAACATGTGAATAATGCACACAATGCTTATGCCATCGTTTCGCATTAGTGTAATGAAATATAAAAATGGAAACTTAATCCGATCTAGAGTAAGAAAATAAGATCAATGATCCTACCATTTGACCCCACGGTGCACGTGTGCATTTGTGAAACGAAATTTAAATATTCATAAATCACCCGAAATGACTAGTGCACACCAAGCGCTCGTCAATCACAATCATTGCTTCGGATGTAATATTTAAACTAGAGCTCTACCAGGGGGTGGCCACGACGGGTCAATATTTTTGATTTCCCTACTGCTTTCCTAACTAGTCGAACGGGTTTTCTCGGCTGCCATTCGTGCGTGTGTCGCTGGACCTTCGAGATGTTCACCTGTGGCCGGGGGGAAGGCGTTGGATTTATTAAAATTTACACCTCATTAATACTAACGATCGCTTATGAATGATAGAGCTATTACAGCATGCTTCGGCGGACCAAAGCCAACAAGCCGGCCCACCGAGTCCATTGGCCCGTCGTTGACAGTGACGCACAGGAGGAGGTAAGGTTGAAGATGAAGAACCGAACTCGGTGCCTTTCGAACGGCATGAAAGGGCTGCACTGGCCAAGAAAGATTCCCCCAGGTGCACGAAGGATTTGCATGAATTTATGAACCATGAATTTATACGATCTTTCGACTCGGTCCAGCTTATGAGCGTTGGCATCGGAAGGCAACGAGCTTCGGCTGGGTTGATAGGATTCTGCCGGTGGGTCGATGAGCAGGGAACCAACGTTGGCTGATATTCGTTGCATAAATTGGCGTGGCTCATCACATTAGGCTACCGGTGCCGTTCGTTTGATTCGCCACTTCAAGCGAGCTTTCTGCCTATTAGTTATGCACTCTGGTTAAACCATTAGACACATTCAAATGCTGGTGATTGCAATGGTGCCTTCCTGCACTTATATTACGCTTAAATTTTACAATATGAAAACATGGCATGCAAGATAACAATGTTAATAAATGTTGAACGAATTATATTGTACCTGCCTGGTAACGAGTGATTTACCGACACTTTTAAAAAGAAAACCACTCTGTCTCATACACTACCGCAACCGTCTGGACCAAATAGCTGCGGGAGGATATCCTGCATAACTTGCAGCAAGTTGTGCCTGTAACTTTTTTCTTCGCTTCCCCATCTGCTTCGCTGCGGCTTCGCTGGCTTAACATAGTTGTGTAGTAGTAGTTTTTTGCCTGCTCTGTTGTTTTGCCCCTCGAATGTGTTCGATACATCCCCACAGATTGGTCAACCAGGGCGTACAGTTCTGGCATAAATTGACTTTTAAACACTTTCCTCACAGCCTTAGGGACAGTCGTTACTTGGAAAAACCGTTCGCTGTGTTGCTATCGATACGAAGGCTACCATGGGGACACTCGGTGATTAATATTTATGATACGCCCCATGCCCCGCTGCCAGAGCGTCAGATGAAACAACAGAATGATAAATGGAATGATCCGACCGCTGGCTAATGGCCGGCAGCGGGGCGATAGGCAAAACAGCTGCCCTCGGTCACAAAGAACTTGTGCGCGCTTGTGAAGTGTCTTGCTTCCGGTGGGCTCCGGTTTTTCACGGTATTGTTTTGTTTTTTTTTCGGTCCGCACCCCGCGGGAGGTTTTGTTTTTGCGATTGTGATTAGATAGTTACGATTCCGGGCGAGAGAAGAAAGCACCTAGCCGCCAGGACGGGGATCTGTCTGAGAAAATGAAGTAATGGCGGCCGTGAAGGCACTTCAGGTCCAAACCGTCCAACCGTCATTGCGGAGAATTATCTACTCAAAGGTCTTCAACGGCTGGATGGTTGCGGAAGCCGTTGCCGTTGTGGACAATACCGGCAGGAAAGTAAAACACAACAGCTCGCAGGCGCACTTGGGTGGCCTTTTGGCCGCAAAGTGTTCCATCTTGCTGGTTAGTGCCACAAACGGGTCGAATTGGACGAAAGAAGGAGAATTTGGCAGATGGTGAGTCGTCTTTAGCTCCCAGTAGGTGGTTATCTGCGAGAGGTAGTTTCAAGGCGCCAACACTACATAATTAGCTAATTTCATTCCTACCGAGAACGGAACGGTGTCGTAATTTCAGTAACGGAAGATTTTAGCCTTCATTGCACCATCGGGCGGTATGGTGGATGAAGATGAATTGTGTTGTTTTGAGCTATGGTCTAAAAAAAATCAAGCTCAGAAGCGGATGATGAATAGAGCCTTAAGTTTTGCAAAACAGCTCATCTCTCTGCAACTGACAGAAATGAAGCTTTGGATTTTTCATATTGGAATGACTAATAACAACATACAATCATAGCGATATTGCTCAAAATGATCAGCATTAGTTCAAAAGTGATCTCATTCAACTGGCAGCTGGATGAGTGTCTGATAATTACTCAAAAGTAATACTTTTATTAGAAAGTTAATTACATTTTTATTGTTTTAATTGGCTCAACAACCGTTGTACGTTCAAGGCCTACCTTGTTAAAGCTTTGTAATATTCGATATTTTTCTGCGTACGGGGTAGGCTCAACCATTTGACCAAATTTGAACTTGAGAATATTTTTTTGTCAATTGGATACTGTATTACCGTTTCTCAAAAGTGCACTTTTTTATACATCTTGAAATTAAAATAACATAAAACAAACTTTTGTTCACTCTCAATTGTGTGACGGGGACGGAGGCGGGTTAAATATTTTCGCTCTGAATCCCAGAATACAACATAACCTGAGTTTAATTGTCCATTATATGTAGCGTAGCATTTGATGAGCTTAAACATAAGTTTTTTTCTGCATTTCCAAACTTCCCCTTTGTACTGAAGAACTGACAACTGTTTGAGCACCTGTGATCATCCCGAAAGCCCCACAGAAAGCATCATAATAATCCTTCCACGACGGTTCCAAATTGCCGGAAAATGCCAATCCCCCAGCCGACCGTTTGCCGAAGTTAATCTTCATTTTCGTTCAATGGACCGTCCATTCACGCCGGAAGGCATGCGAAATAATAATGTCGGTAAAAACGAACTGCCCACCTGCAGCGAGAGTGTGGTGGCGCTCACGCTTCAGGAATGGAAATGAAATGGGATTGGTTTGGACAGGAAGAATGGCCATGAATGAAAACGGTAATGCAAAGGCGTGTACACCGTTCATTAGAATTTACCACCCAATTGAAATAAAAGCCGACAAGAGGAAGAAGACAAAGAATGAATAGAAAGAAAAAAACACAGGACATCCCCGGTCAGAAAAAGGACCGCGGCTAATGATTACGCTTCGTCGAGGCAAAATGGCCCGGGTCATAACTTAACATGGTCCGCTTTTCTCCAGAGACACTCGTTGGATTCAATTAACAGATCGTTTCCGGGGCCGGGCCCCAGCCGGAACAAGGCGAATGGCGAAAAGGGTGAGATAAAAATATGTCACCAAAGGGTTTAAGCGTCGGTCTGGCCAGACCCCATGCAAATGGTTCGGCTGGATTAATAGGCTCTGGCTTATGCGGCCGACGACCGGGACAGCAGCCGTGCAGTTGTCGCTCTTCCGGACACGGTTCGGCGGCCCGTCAGGCCATTAACGGTGCCGTGAAAATCACGATACGGCTGCTGCCCTAATCCGGGCTGATGCCGTCAGTCGCGGGCCCACCGGTCGGGTTTATGACACGTCCCACCCGTCGGTCGAGATGCGGTTCATTCGATCGCAGCGAAGACCCAACTTTTCCGTCACGTACTGTCCCAGTCGGATTGCTGCTGCCGGGTTGATCCTTGCGCATCCTTACGGGTGTCCATTTTTTTTCCCGTAGCGATGGCAACGATAGGATGGGGGATTTTCACCCGCGTAGACGATGGCATCCTCAAAGGAACCATTTGGAATCCAGTTCGACCAAAAACCATAACATCACGACGGGTGGATGGGCCTGTTCGGGTCTGGTCGACAATAAAATTATGATCCCCGGACGAAACTTCACACAAAAACACAAACCCACACTGGCACACATTAAAGCAATGGAATAGTGTGTCAGCGAATGGTTGCATGAGATGGCGCAGCCCAAGGAAGATTCCCGCGATGACCCAAAAAAGGTGTCGGTTATCGTCCCGCTGGGAAAGGTGAACCGGTGAAGCCTCAGACCAACGGCCGAAGCATCATCGTTATCGGTGGGCAGGCCGTTGTTGAATTTTTGTGCCGTCGCCTTTTCAGCTCACGCGCACCGGAACACTGTGCCTGGACAGAAAAACACTTAGCCTCGGGAGATGGGCCGCTTTTGTGTGTCGGTCTGTTCATTTGTTTGTAGTTTTTTTTTCCAGTCCACTGTGCACGATAAGCGCCCTTGGCGATAGTAAGCGGAGATTCGCGTGGTCCGTTCGAGATACAAATGGGTCTCGCTTACCCAGAAACCCTTTCCCCGTTTCGTAAGGATAAATGATGACGGAATGGTGACAAAATGGCTACCCGCCGCGTGGAATGTCACCCGAGGGAGTGATGGAGAGGCGGCACACCGATTGTGCCGATGTTGGGCAAAGTTTGGCCAACGGATCTATGCGCCGTTCTTGGTGGTCGAGGAAGCAGGAGTTGTGCATATTTCCTTATGCCGATGGTACTGGGACCGTAAGAAAACTGTTGCGGGTTCGTGCGCTAAAGCTGCAATTTTAACGGCGCTCGTTGCTGATTTCATCATGAGTATTGCGAATGG